>NC_069385.1:20839166-21480000 GCF_027475565.1 Acinonyx jubatus | reverse complement strand
TCACATGTCTTGTTTCCTTTAATCCTCAAAACAGCTCATTGAGGTGTGAGTACTGTCACCACCCATTTGACAGATGAGCAAATGGAGACTCGGAGAGTTTTGGAAGCACACTGTCACTCGTGACAGCATTGAAGTGACGTGGGGCTTGTCGCTAGGCTTGGTGCAATTAATCACCATAGTATACTCTCATTACCCTTGTAATCAGAGGTGCTTCCAGCACTTTAGTAGAAATAATTTTCTATATTCTACTTTAAAGCAATTTCATACAATTTCATACAATAGGAAATATGTCTGTAAGTCTTTACTTTTCCCTTTACTGTTGCTTTTTCTTTACTAAAATACCAGGCTGCTTAATAGAATGACATACCAGTTCACTGATTTCCTAGCATCAAGAGAGAATGTGGTTAAGCCATATTAGACTTTGTCTTTTTAATTTTCATATAAAAAATTGAAGGATAAATAATAGCTTTCAGGCTTATAGACCAAGACAATAATTTAATTAACTTCTCAAGTCCAAATTAGATTAGTAATGTAGTAATGCATGAAAAAACACAGAAAAATAGAATGTTCCTTTCTTTTCCAGTGTTAACTACAGAGCAGCAATGTGATCCTTCCCAAATTAAAGTTCTATAATGTATGGATGGATGTAATCAATCTAGTCTTCAGCTTTCCTAAAATATATGAGTCGGCTGAATAAGCCTACTGATTGGGTAAAAATTTCAGAAACTTTTTTGCATGATAATGAATACCATAGTAATGAAATCCAATTTGAATAAACAAACCAACATTCTTGATGAAGAATTATATGGTAACAATGATAACAAAGGTTAGTTTGATGGGCACAACATTTTAAATTAATTGTTCACCATCTGTTAGGTTCTCTAATCACTGTCACAACCATCCGTAAATTACATTTGCCTCATAAAAAAGATGGCAGTATTTTACATGTATGTATTTTCTTATAATCAACATCTGGGATGTTATTCTCTTAAATATAAAGAGTAGGAGGATACTAAACTCTTTTAATGGGGTAATATACTTACTTTGCTATTTTTGTTGTTCCTCTCAAAAGCTGGAATCTTTAAAAGTGAATTAGAGGGTTTGCCATTTTTTTTAAGTTTACATATTTTGAGAGAGAGAGAGTGTGTGTGTGTGCAGGTGGGTCAGAGAGAGAGAGATTGAGAATCCCAAGCAGACTCCTCAAGCGCAGAGCCCGATGCAGGGCTCAATCCCATGAACTGTGAGATCATGACCCGAGCCAAAATCAGGAGTCAAAAGCTTAACCAACTGAGCCACCAGACGTGCCAAGGTTTGCCATTTAAAAAAAAAAAAGTTTAATGCTAGCAAAGACATAAAGTCTTCTCTTCATTTAAACTCCTCACTTACTATGGCAGTACATAAACATAAGACTTGCCTAACTTGTTTTGCAAGAATGACTAAGTATTTTAGATACTGAGGATACAACAGCGAAGAAAACCCCTCCTGAAGTTTACCTTCCCAGCTTCCCTTCTTCTCAGTTCTACCCCTTCCCCCCAGTGACCTGTCTGCTGCTGTTCAGCACACACAAATGACATGTATAAATTACAAAGCGGCCATCAGTGTGAGGAAATTCAGGGAATATTCAGTTACAGAAAATTGAACGCTGAGTCTCAGGTTGCTTAGCCAGGTCTGTTCCAGGGTGTCTCTGATGTTCCTGCTCTTTTCTTGGAGGTTATTTTTTTTCTTAATTTTTGAACATTTATTTATTTTTGAGAGAGGGAGAGACAGAGCACAAGCTGGGGAGGGGCAGAGAGAGAGAGAGAGAGAGAGAGAGAGAGAGAGAGAGAGAGAGAGAGAGACACAGAATCCTAAGCAGGCTCCAGGCTCTGAGCTGTCACTACAGAGACTGGCATGGGGCTCCAACTCAGGAGCTGTGAGATCATGACCTGAGTTGAAATTGGTTGCTTAACTGACTGGAGCCACCCAGGTGCCCCAAGGTTAATTTTCTTAATGATCTGTCCTTACTTCTTCCTCAGTTCAATGCTGGGTTTATTTACTTTGGCCCATTTTACAGGAATAGTAAAACTTAGAAGTATCCAGACTCTGGTTCTACCTCCATTAACTTCTGATCAAAAGTACCATTTATCTCCCTCCACAGTATGCTGCATTTCTGATTTCCTCTCCATTTTCCTTCCCTCTCTTACTACCTTGCATATGGGTGTTTGTGAAAGATACTTCCCACAGCTCTTTACTTTGGAGATCTTGCTTTTCTCTAAACATACTTGTTCAATGTCCTTTTTTTCCCCTTAAGGATTTGAGAAGTCCCTTGGCAGCATGGATGGGTACATATCATCTTTATCATGTTCTTACTGAAAGATTTAGGCTACACATGAACAGGTTAATCTACTCTGGGTAACCTCTTATTATTGTCACTCTTATAATGTATTAAATGAACATAATTAGAAATATTACAGTAATCAGCTGATGACCCTTGATGATGTACTTGTAATCTAGTTCATAATGATTGTTATCATCATACAAAATAGGAAAAGGGTGGAGTCCTCTTAAACACTGATCATCAGAGAGATTAAGTTAATCTTAATCATGTAATCAGAAAATGTAGGAGAGAATATATTTCCCATTATTTTAATCAGAAACATCTTTTGATCATGAAGGGGAGAGAGAGAGAAATGGAGGGCAGGTAAAGAGAGAGTAAGAGCAAGTTGGGTCTCTAGAGATATGAGGATGCTTTGCTTTTTCCTGTGAATTTTTATTGGCTAATTCTTGGTTTGTTTATGTGAAAAATCCCTAGAGATGTCTACGTCTCCCAGACTTAGTAATAAAATCATAAAAGGAATCATAAAAGAAATTAGCCTTTGTTGAGGCCCTCCTGTGTGCCAGGCATGTGCCAGTAACTTTATAGTTATTAACTGAAGTTCAAAAAGATAAGGAATATATTTATGATTACATAACTTATTAGTGTTGGAATTGGTGTATGATCTCCTAATCTTTTCTTGTACTAGACTAGTCCAGAAGTGAAAATGCTACTCTGGAGGGTTTCTTTTCTATATTTGCTGGTCTTAATATTTTCATCACTTGGTGAAATACAACAAGATTGTAGATACATGCAAAGAAAAGCAAAATGTACAAGTAAGATATTTGGAATTACCATACTTGAAATAACTTTGTGAAGTTTATCCTTCTCTTTCACAGTAAAAACCTTTTTGTAAATGCTTTATATGGGTGTGGGGAGGAGGAAAGAAAAATAAATAGAAAGATTTCCACTTGAAGTTATAAAGTTGAGTATGCTTAGTAAGGAGTAAAGCTAAAAGTTCCATTGAGCCCAACCCAGTTCACTAATTATATATTGAGGACTTACCGGTCTCTAGACTGGGTGCTGCTAAACCAAGATGGAAAGAAATAAAACATGCATGACATAAGGCTTTCGAACCTACAAATAAAAAGTCACAGTGCAGGGACACCTTGGTGGCTCAGTCAGTTTAGCATCTGACTTCGGGTCTGGTCATGATCTCATGGTTCGTGGGTTCGAGCCCCACTTTGGGCTCTGTGCTGACAGCTGAGAGCCTAGATCCTGCTTCAGATTCTGTGTCTCCTCTCTCTCTCTCTCTCTGCCCCTCCCCTCTCACGTTCTGTTTCTCTCTCTCTCAAAAATAAGCATTAAAAAAAATCCCAATGGACATTATAAATGTCAGTTTCATATTGAGCAAGAAAATACCATAAATATGGAAAGTCTTTATTTAAAACAACTGGGCTGATTCTAATAGAGTTCTATATTATTTCATAGGAAAAACATATACTTTAATTTTTTTTAATGCAAAATGTTTTTGTACAAGCACGCATAAGGAGATTGTTTTCCCCTCTACTATTAAGATTTCTTTGAGATATAGTGGCTTTGGCTTTCATAGAGAATTGAATTTTAGACCTCTGAAAGCCCTTGGTATAAAATATTTTCCCAGCATGAGAAAATAGAGTTCCCACTCGATACAAGTGAGATGAGTAGGGTTATTTAGCTCTCCTAGGAGCAAAGGGCAAGATGGGGGGCAGAGCTGGTCCCAAATCCTAGTCTCTGCCCTTGGTCCAGCTTTGTTTTCCACCTGCATTGCAGGGTACCATGGGCAGTCTTTCTCTCCAAGCTATAGAAGTAGTGTGGTATAAATGCCACCAATTCATTTGCATAGTTGAGGAATAAAGATAATTGGACAAGAGAGAAAAATTGAAGATTGATCATTGCTTTCTCTTGTCTTTTCTTTTACTTCTTTCTTCTTCCTAAAAAATAGTTATCAATTTTTCCTAAAAGATCTGTTGTGACATAATAATCACTATTTTAAATTACATAAATTCTACATGAAATTAATATAATAATTATAATTATATTTACCAATATTAATTTACAATATTTATAATTTATATTTATAAATGATCTATTTATAATAGATATAATAACCTAGAACAGGTTAATTATATATATAATAGATATAATAACCTATTATATATTATGTATAAATATATAATATAGAGGAAGTAAGTATAATTCCACTCTCAACATTTGGTCAGTTAGATGGGAAAGCCTGTCAAGGGAAGAGAACGGAGAAACAGTGCTGCCCCTCAAAGAAATCCACAGAGAAACACGTAATGCGCACACACACACACACACACACACACACACACACACACACACACACTCTACAGGGAATAGGAAAGTGACAGAAAAAGAGCTTCTGGTCTGAAAATTGTCAGTAAATTTATTTGGTTTTATCCTGCTGTTTCCTCCGTCTCTCCGATTAGCCTCTATTACTGCCTTTTCAAATGCAAATTAGATTACCCTCTTATCTTTGAGCTTCATTTGCTCTCGGCCTTCAGTATTTAGTGGCCCTGCGCTGCGCTGCGTGGGAATATGACATACCAACTCACCGGAGTGGAAATACTCCAGCTTCAGCAGCAGGGACCAGAGAAATCAATTTGTGAGCCAAGAAGCTGGCAGTGCTTCGTCCTGGCAACCCATTACAATCATCTGGGGAGCTTTTAAAATATATCCACACTGCCCTTCACCCTTGACCAACTAAATCTGAATCTTTTAATATTTTGGGGTAGGGCCCCTGGGGCTCAGTATTTAAACACAAACAGGCAAGCAAATAAACTCTCGGAGGGGGTTCTCATATGTCCCCTGAATTCTGAATCACTGGGTCCAGAAAATTCTCTACTCCTGCATGAGGGTCTTAAAATTTACGGCAAAAAAATCTCTTCAGAAATTTTGAAGGAAACGTTGTCCTTTGATTTTCAAATAACTAGAGGATGTTTAAAATGTAATTTTATCCCTTTATTATTTTCATCTTTTATGCCTCTTTTTTTGCTGTTTTAAATTGTTTTTCTATTCTCTTACCCCACATTGTCATAACTTAATATTTCAGATGTTGCTGCTTATTACCTGTTTCACAAAGGTTCTGGAAGGTTTTTGTTTGGTTTTGTACCTCCTCCCTCTGTTCTTCGTTTAAAGTAGGCATTCAAAGGAGATCAGTACTGTAATAGGAGGCACTTTTATTCTGACTCGTGATCAGTTAATATGTATCCTTTCTGGCAAACAGATGGGGAATTGAACATAGAGCTTTTCTTTTCTCCTGAGTAGCTGCTTGAGTAGGGATTATATAATAAATACCACAAAAGGACTGCTCAATCAAAAGATTTTACATTAAGTGAAGACAAAAATGTCCCAGCCATGTTGGGTGTTTTGTCACAGGACAAAGAAGCTGTGTGTCTCCCTACCAGGTTACTCGGTGACTGATTCAGTAACAGTTTTTACTTTATTCAGGGAAAAATCATCACAATTAAGTTGTCTGTTCTGAAATTAGTACTGTATCTTTTTCTTTTACAAAAGCCAGTAAAACACGAGTGCTTAAAATAGATCTTTGAAAAAGCCCAAGTGACAAACACAGGTGTTCCCATCATAAAAATTACCGCTCCCTTTCTCATGGAGCTATTAAAATGATTTTTTTCCATCTCACGTAAGTAGCATTTATTTATTTTACATATTTTATGTTATTTATATATAAGCATATAAAGTATAAACATAAAACATTTTATGTTTATATAAACAAAATATATTACATATAAGTGTTATGTATTTCTCATTTTCTATTTAAGGACTTAAATAAGCTTTGTCTAATGGCGTATCTTTCCTCTAGTATTGTTGGACTGGACTGTATCACAGTTCAAGCATTCCTAGAAGCTGGGTGTTTGATTCACTTGTTTTCCTTATTTATCACTTGATGGTGGGTTCAGTCTATCTGTCTATCATAACACAAAATCTCATTGTAATCAATTCAGTTGCAGAGGGATTATTCAGGACGCTCTATAGCTTCTAGCATTTCAGCAATGCAACCCCGAGTTCTGTGGCTGCTGAACTCTTCATGGTCTGTTTGGTTCCCAGACGTTTATTACAGCTGCTTTTAAGTCTAAATATTGATGTCGAGAATTTTCTGGAAATTTAAATAGATAAAAATATGTGTTCTATCCCCTTGCACTTGACTTTTAAATAATACTAAAGAAAGAGGGACAAATATATGTTGCATATGAAAGTTAGTGTTTGGGAGAGCTTGCTTTACTTCATCTCACCAGGAAGTTCCATGAACTTCCATTTATATTTACAAATAATTTGAAATATTTTGAGGTAAAGTTGCAAATGCAACTGATACCAAAAGATAAGATGTTTTTGCAAAGAAGAATAAGCATTTCTATCTTAAAATTTGTCTACAGTTTCCTTGTATTGATTTCCTTGATTGTATGTTTCTGACTGGCCTCTGTTTTTAGTAGACAAACAGGACAATCCTCCAAGCAGAGAGGTAAAAAAGGGGACACACCTGGAGGGAGCACCTGAGTGGCTCAGTCAGTTAAGCATCTGACTTTGGCTCAGGTCGTGATCTGACAGTACACGAGTTCAAGCCCTGCATCAGGCTCTGTGCTGACAGCTCAGAGCCTGGAGCTACTTCAGATTCAGTCTCCTCCTCCCTCCTCTGCCCCCCCCCCATCAAAAATAAATAAACATTAAAAATTTTTTCAAAAAGGAAAAGAAAAGAAAGGGGACACCCTTGAGTGATGAGAGAACTGAGGCCCAGGAGTGTTTAACTGGAGATCCATCTAACCTGATCTAAGGATGTCTGCTCTTGTCAGCTTTCTCATCTCTGTGTTTCTGACAGTTGGCTTTGAACTTAACTTTCGTTTCTGTCTGTATCTTTTGCTTGTCTTCTAGACTCTTCCTCTTTCTTCCTGCCCCTGTCCTATGGCAGGGCCTTTCCTGTCTGAAGGTTTGACTTTATTTCAGACATTCTGGAAGCTTTCTTGCTGTATCTGAAATATTTGGGATGATCCTTGAAATTTTGCTGTCTTCCTGTTAACATGTTTGTGGACATGCTACATGTCTGGGCTACAGAAAGTGCCCTATATTAAAGATGAACTGTCAAACAGATTCAGCGACGATGCAGTATCTAAGATACATTATTTGTCTTCAGTTATTTTTTTTAAGGAATATGATAAATTAATCTTATTTTCTCAGAGTCTTTCTGCGTAACTTAAAGCTATTTCTCTCCTAATTATACTTCCCATTTTTATTTAGGACAGTGAAATGAAATACTACCTTTGGATTTTATATAACTAGATATATGCTAAAGAAAGATTGTTTTATTTTTTTGAGTCATTTTGTTACATTTCAAGGTTTGTAAATATATTAAAATTCAACAGTCACCAAAACTACCAGACCGCTCATTACTCTAACTTATTTCTTCCTTTGAGAAGTAATAGGGAATCAGTAGAAGGACTATGGAGAAACTTCTTCCCCTAGCTTGTGTAAACTGTGTCTCCATGCACCTATCAGCACCCCTTCAAAAGGTGGTGTTCACACTTGGCTATTGATCAAGCTTCCAAATATTCTTCTTCTTCTTTTTTTTTTTCAATTACAGAATTGACTCCTGAGGAGAGGGCCCAAAAGATTGCCAAGGCCATGCGCAAACAGTCCTCTGAAGTCAAAGAGAAGTGGGAAAGTCTAAACGCTGTCACTAGCAATTGGCAAAAGCAAGTAGACAAGGCATTGGAGAAGCTCAGAGATCTGCAGGGTGCCATGGATGACCTAGACGTTGACATGAAGGAGGTGGAGGCCGTACGGAATGGCTGGAAGCCCGTGGGCGACTTACTCATCGACTCGCTGCAGGATCACATTGAAAAAACCATGGTCAGCATCCCTGTCTCAGATAAAAGATTTGAAGGAATGTTTTATTGTTAAGTATAACACAAAGAGAGCCACATATAAAACCCGTTTTAAGGGAGTTTATGAAATCAGTCCCATTACAACTCCACCAAAATCAGGCTATAGAGCTTTCCCAGTCACACAGCAGATGTTTTCCATATGCCCCTCACCATGGGAACCCCCTCCCCACCAAAATAATAATTAATGAGATTTTCACAATAATTTACTCTTATTCTTCTTTATACTTATTTTTTTAACCAACTCTGTGTCTCTAAACACCGATGTATTTTTTTTTTAATATTGTAGAGTCCCTTTTAATCCCTAGATCTCCCCTCTATCCTTTTTTTGTTTCCTTTGCAATGTATTTGTTTAAGAAACTGAATTGTTTGTTTTATAGTATTTCTCACAGCCTGGGTTTTGCAGTGTGGCATCCACATGGTGACCCTGGGCAGGTTCCTCTCTACTCTGTAGTTCCTGTAAATTGGTAGCTGGATTTCGAGACTTAATCAAAAACATGCTGTTTTACTGAGGACTCTTATGTAAAAACTTTATCTCACTGTCTGAGTGTATTATGGAAGGATTAGTTTAGCTATAAATTTTGTTTGTGGTCAGGAATTGCCCAAAATTAAGGATGATAGATCTGTGGTCTAGAGCCCCTTTGGTTCCCATATTCTAGAACATATCCAGAAAAAAAGTTAATAGAATTTAAGCAATAAGAGACACAGTAGTAGGGTTTATGGTAGCCTAGTGAACTATATGGTAGGTAGTCATGAACCAAATCAGAGAATGCACCCATGAAACATCAGAAGCTGTTAGATGACAATATCAATATTGTGAATGTGATTTTTATTGCAAAAGATACATATCTTTTGTGCACAGACATTGGATAACACTTTCCCTTTGTTTTATGCGTGCGGCTAAATAGGAAAGTGAAGGGTCTAGGAAATGAACTGAGTATGCAGGCTAATTATATAAGTAAATATATGTACATGTAGACATAGGATAATAATTGAGGATAATGATAATAATTAATAAGCATTAATTGAGGCTTTCTGTGTGCCAGGAACTATTCTCAACCAGTGTACCTCAATACCTCTTTTAATCCACATACCAACCCCACGAGATAGGTGTTGTTAAGCCCATTTTATAAATGGCAGAAGTGTAGGGGCACCTGGGTGACTCAGTTAAGGGTCCGACTCTGATTTTGGCTCAGGTCATGATCTCACAGTTCGTGAGTTTGAGCCCCATATTGGGCTCTTCACTGACAGCTCAGAGCCTGCCTGGGATTCTTTCTCTCCCTCTCTCTCTGCCCCTCCCCTGCTCCTACTCATTCTCTTTCTCACTCTCTCAAAATAAATAAATAAACTTCAAAAAATGACAGAACTACAGATATTGCCTAAGCCCACACAGCTAGTAAGTGGTAGAGTTTCCGTGATTTCTTTCTTGCTCTTTCTTCTCTTTCACTGTAGAAACCTCACTCATATTAATGTAATTAAGCACAACTCTGATCAGCTCTTTGAATTCAGTGCTTTGAAAGTTACAGATTGAACTTGAAACTTAAAAAAATTTCACTACTAAAGAAGCATTGGTGTCTCCCGCCTTTCATTATAAATATGCATAAATGTGCAGAACTCTATGAGTTAAGTCAGCTTCCTCTGACAGCTCTGGTCTCCTGAAAGACATTTCTGTGGATGAATCTGAGTTTAAAATAATGAACCGAAAATAAAGCCTTTCAGTATAGGTTCTTTGGAAGTGACACACACACTTCTTGCCATGTAAACGATTTTTTTTTAACGCTGGAAATCTTTAAGTCAGTAGTTTCTAAACAGCATATTTTTTTGGACTACAAACATGCCTCTTGGTTAGAACAAGAATTTACCCATTTGAATTTGAAAGTGTGAAGTTTTAATTCAGGATGACTAGTGTTGAAGGAAAAAATGAAAAGTTGTATCTGGCCTAAAAGTTGTTAAAGGCCTAAAAGTTTGGGAGTTGTTAATCCCATTTGATTAAAGAAATTACCCACTTCTGCACCTAGATTCTTTTGTTCAATTCACTGCTTAAGTGGAAAGCCAGGAGAAATACAGTTAATAGTTAAGAGAAAGGAATAAACTGTGGATTAAAATATTTTAACATCTTATTAGGAAAAAAAGAAAATAAAACCCGCATCTCATTAAACCAAGCAAAATGGATTCAAAATCTGGGATGTTTTACATGTACTCTATAGTATACGCCAAATCCCCCTGAAGCTGTTGGCAGGTGAAAATAAGTACTGATTATTGCTAAATATTATTAAATGTGTCAAAGCAACTGGAAAACAAAATCTTTGGGGGTAATCAAATAACCTTCATGCCCTAAAATTATCCTTAATCATTCTTATTTGCCAAATATACCCCTTACAACAGGAGAAGCTTTTTTTTTTCCCCACATCTGCCATCAGGCTGGCAGCACCTTTAATACGAGCAGATGTTTCTGTTTTGATAGCAAGGAAGACCACATAGACTTTTATTCTCCTACAGGAAAGTGCAGCAAACATGATACATTGGTTCTTAATACTAGAACACACAGCAGATCTGCAACCATTTTAAAACTTGCTTTACTTCAGGGCCCTTAATTTGAAAACTCTTTAAAAAGCAAAAGGTAAACTTCCTTAGTAGAAAGGTTCCTTACTTCCACAAAACACTAAACCACAAAAACAAAACCCAATGACCATGGTGGTCAAAGGTCTTTTAATATTTTCACCTGTGGCTTTTAAGAGAAAAAACAGTATTGTTACAGAGGAAAAATTAAAACTCCTTGATGCGCTGTAAGATTTTTTAAATCTGTCTTGAAGTTATAATCTAATTTTGAAAAATTTTCCCATCTTTTGAACTAAAATACTGTTCAAAAACATAAAAGCTGTTATTTTTATTATTTGAAGTTATAGAAACCTAAGGACACTTTCTAGCATTTCATTTTTTTTTTAATTTTTTTTTTAACATTTATTTATTTTTGAGACAGAGAGAGACAGAGCATGAATGCAGGAGGGTCAGAGAGAGAGGGAGACACAGAATCTGAAACAGGCTCCAGACTCCGAGCTGTCAGCACAGAGCCCGACGCGGGACTTGAACTCACGGACGTGAGATCATGACCTGGGCCGAAGTCGGACGCTCAACCGACTGAGCCACCCAGGCACCCCAAGCATTTCATTTTTTTAATTATGCTTTTCTTTTAAAAAAAAATTTAATGTTTATTTTTGAGAGACAGAGACAGAGCGTGAACAGGGAAGGGGCAGAAAGAGAGGGAGATACAGAGTCAGAAGCAGGTTCCAGCCTCTGACCTGTCAGCACAGAGCCCAACACGGAGCTCAAACCTATGAACTGTGAGATCATCATGACCTGAGCCAAAGTCAGATGCTCAACCGACTGAGCCACCCAGGCACCCCCCTAGCATTTTATTTTTAATCTTTGATACCTACAAAATACAAAGACATTGATTTTAAAAGCTGATTAAAATTCTTGAGTCCTCCCAAGTAGTCTGGTAGAGAATATTAAGGTATAATGTTCAAAAACAACTGAAGAAACCTTGAAGGATTTGAGTTCTGTCATTATTCTTAAACTGAATCTGAAGGAACTCAGATCCCTTCCAAGTCCCAGCAGAAACCTTTTCTTTCCCCACCCTAGTCCCACTTGTGTCTGCTCTAAGCTTCCATGTTAGCAGCTCATTCTTTAGACCTAGAAGGCCTCTGTTATCATATTAACTGCTTTTCTCGTTGACCTGTATTTGTGAGTCTGTGTGCACATCTGTCATCCATAAAAGACCAATGCCTGCAGCCGTGGAGGAAACTGATCACAAGTCTAAAAGCCTCTTCCTTCCATTTTGCAGCAACTGAGATGCCTTTGTGAGCTTCCTTTCTTCTGCCTGATTTTGAAATGTTGATACTTTCTAGGGTTCTGGCAATATTTCTTACTTTACACACATTGACTTACATGTTCACTGTTTCAAATGTCTTCTACACACTGCTACCTCCTACGTGTATACCTTTCATACTGTGAGCTCTGGGTCTGTTCTTCTGACTTTCCATCTTGAGTTTCTTCTTGTGGCTTTTGAGCATGTTTGAGAATTTTCAAACACTAAAAAATATTCTCTGATTTACCTAAAATGAATTTCCTTATTAAAGTTATATTCATAATGCTATTTTGAGTTTTATCAATGGTAATGATTATTTTTAGCCTACACATGTTATATAAGGGGGAATTATATAGGTTAACTAGTTTTGGAAGAGAGAAGGTTTTGAAGAGAGAAGGGAGAAAGGACATGGTTAAAGAGGCTTTCTTTTTATAAGCATAATGGGGATATCAAATTAATACTTCAGTATTCCAATAAAAGTTCATGATCTTCAGAACACTCTGATATATAATATTTCATTACCTAAACTTGTTATGGGGGAAACGGGAGAAGAAAGGAGACTTGTAGACATATGCTTATCTCTTAAGGGGTGGGATCATAGAAGTGATACAGCTTGAGGGCTGATACCAACTATATGTTCAGGACACCTAACACATGTAAGTTCAACTTGGTACATAATTAAGTCTGATTTTGTGACATACTAAAGAAATAACAATATACTGTTCTCTTGTGGTATCTCAGTTCTTTTCCCAACTGTATATTGGCTTAATCTTGCCATGGATATCATTTTTGTGGGCCTTCATCAATAGAAATGAATTCTCCCCTCTTGTATTGCAAACTTTGCGCTGAATACTAGAGAGTGTCTATTCTCAAGAAGCTTCTATTCTTCTTGAGGGACATCAAGTATATGGATGTACTAAGAGCTCTGGTAAGGAATGATATGATATTTAAAATATGTAACAACTGGCTTGTATGACACCACACAATCAGAATGGCTCCCACTTATAAAACTGAGTCTGTGTGTTTGGATGTGTGCTGGCTTAAAGTCCTGACTGGGTTCAGGAAGGCAGAGAGAATGCTGCAGAACATGTAGAGGGGTCTCCAGCCAAGAATGCTGAGAAGAGCCTCAGGAAAATCTTCCCTGAATTAGAATGGATGGGTGGGGCACCTGAGTTGAGTCTTTTAAAACATCAATTGGATCTAAGCAAAGACTTTGTTGGAAAAAGGGAACATGAACATAGAGGCAGGCAGAATTATGTGGAGAATGGAGAAAACTGTGTTTTCATTATTCTGTTTGCTCTTATGGGACGAATTACTGTCACTGGCCCAAAATATCTTTTGTTTTTTTCTTTCTCTCTTCACATACATCCTCCACTCCCACCTATGGCATCTCTCTGTACTGTGCCAGAGGTAGCATTTGTCACTAAGCCTCATTTACCTCTTTTCTTATGTACCCTTCTCTTCCTGCCCTTCCTCTAACCACAGTGATCATCAGTGATTTTGAAAGGATCAAAACTTACCTCTCGAGTATATAATAGTCATAGGTTTTGTGGTTAGGAAAGTTGTTCTCACTGGCCAATATCTCACTTAATTTTAAATGGAAGTGAAGATGGAAAACATGAAATTGAAAGTAGAATCAAGACTAGAAATTAGGAAAGTGGATAATAATGGCAAACATTTTCCAGATGAAATTACATAAAATGGTAGATTTGCAGGAAACACATAATCATTTCTTTTTTTTTTTTTTTGCATTATACTTTGCATTATAGTTTTTCTCTTTGTGCACCTATTTAAATTCTCCAGGTTATAAAAGATGGCTCTGTGCCTGGTGGTCCCAATTGCTAAAGACCTGGACTGAGCTGTCAGCTGTTGCCAATGGGCTGCCATTGGCAGCTGATCTTGCCATTTTCTTTGAAGGAAAGTTCAAAATACTACCTTCTGTTATATTCTTTTCCAAGAACATCATTTTTGTTTTTATTCTTCCAGGCATTTAGAGAAGAAATTGCACCAATCAACTTAAAAGTTCAAACAGTGAATGATTTATCCAGTCAGCTGTCGCCACTTGACCTACATCCATCTTTAAAGATGTCTCGCCAGCTAGATGACCTTAATATGCGATGGAAACTTTTGCAGGTATCCGTTTATCCCTGTTCATAATCCAGCTTTATACCCCAGTAGGTCCCCAAACCCTGTCTCATTATTCTACCACACACTATCGTTTTCTCTGTCTTTGTTGGTTGTATTTGATAACGGATTTGTAGCATGTAATATAATCAGATATTTGTCTTTCCATATCTTGAACCCAAAGGCCTCATTTATTTATGAATATTGGTTTTAATGTAATTTTATGAGGTGCTATTCGTGTGATATTTGTAGAAAACTGCAAAGGGTCAAATAAAGCAATTGAAACCTGTGATAGGTCACAGAAACATTTTCCATAATGGCTCATTTTTATTACTTTAATTGTGTGTGTGTATGTTTTTTTCTTTTGAAAAGTTAAGAAATCTCTATCTTTCTTCCACTATGTGCTATTTAGGCATCTTGTTCATCTTTTCCAGCTAGCACATTTGTACTAGTGTGGTGTTTACTTTGGGCTTTTAGGTCTTTGCTGCTCTGATGCAGTTATTTCAGTGACTCTGGATAGTACTTGCTCATCCCAGATTTAATAGAGCCACACCCAGAAGGACTCTGTCGTGTTAGTAGGTGTCAGCATTTGCAAGTCACTACACACGCTGGTCAGTCATTTTTTGTGTGTGTGTGCAGCCTTTGCAGAGCTCTGTCCTGTTCAAGGGCCAGCTCCTAGGAGTTATGATGATCACTTTATTCCCCCCTGAAAACTAGCAGGATAATTTTAAGTGGAACATTGAAAAAAATAACTCTTATTTCTCTCTATCTTTTGGGCCTAAAATGCAATATTTAATGAGATAAATATGCAATTTGAGGTGGTACACAAAAGCATTTTTATTTTAAAGATATACTATTTTACAGCATACTAGGTTTCCTGAATTAACCCAAATGTTGAAATACCCAGTGGTTTGTATGTCCTTCATGAAGTTGAAGATGTAAGAAAAGAGTGCATAGTATTAGTCGTTTCTGTGTTTGAAAAGAGTGTTAATAATCTGGGATTAGTAAGGCATGAGCTGTTAAACTCGTACCTGCTTTTCTAGTGAGTGGAACACAGAGGCGTTTGACTTTTACTCCTTTTATCTTCTGCTCCATTTCTCTAATTCATTACCTTCGTGCAGGTATTCCTGTGGTCCATCCTGATGGCCTTCTGCTTCTGTTATCACTATCTTCAATGATTAGAAGTCAAGGAGTACATTATGCTTGAAGGAGGATGTATATTCTCTTATCCTTATCTCTGAGTCTTGTAACTGCTAGAGTTCGGATGTTGCTGGTTGAATAAGGGGAACGAATCTATGCTGGCAGCAACGTCACTATATTTCAGGACTAGCGTCTTCTCTTCTCCTGAACATAGAGTATGACGTTTGAATGCTTTTTGGCCTTAATGAACGAAGCACTTGCTAATGTAATTTAAATAGCTAACCAGGAGAAACGCGAGCTGCCCAGTGAGCCAGAGATATACACGTTTCATTTAAAGGCCGCCGAAAATACGATTGACAATCCAAGCGGACCAGCTGACTAGCACTACATAGACCAGGACCAGGGAAAAGAAAATGCAAGTGTCAGTAGGCTGTGTACAGTTGTTATTGATTTGCATTTAGTTTCTCGGTATACCAACTTTGCATTTTCATAACAGAGAGCTAACTGTGAGGACAAATCCAGAGAGTATGCTAATTGACTGGTATACACTTGAATACCCCCACATCGAGATGATTGGACACAAAGTTGGAGGCAAATAAGGCATTCCCTACTCATATATCCTTTCTCTCTCCATCTGTCTCTACCTGTCTATGAATCTCTCATCTAAGTCTGTCTCTTTGTCTTTCTGTCTTTCTGTCTTTCTGTCTGTCTGTCGTCATCTGTTTTTTCCCTTGGGGTATTTTATTTTATTATTATTATTATTTATTTATTTATTTTTTACATTTATTTATTTTTGAGAGACAGAGACAGAGCGTGAGTAAGGGAGAGGCAGAGACGGAGAGAGACAGAATCCGAAGCAGGCTCCAGGCTCTGAGCTGTCAGCACGGAGCCTGACGCGGGGCTCAAACCCACGAACCGTGAGATCATGACCTGAGCCAAAGTCGGACGCTTAACCGACTGAGCCACCCAGGCACCCCTTATTTTATTATTTTTAAAGTTTATTTATTTATTTTGAGAGAGAGAGAGAGTGCAAGCAGGGAAGGGGCAGAGAGAAGGAGAAACAGAATCCCAAGCAGGCTTCGCACTCTTAGTGCTGAGCCTGATGCAGGGCTTGAACTCACAAACCATGAGATCATGACCTGAGCTGAGATCAAGAGTGAGATGCTTAACCAACTGAACCACCAAGGTGCCCCTCCCTTGGGGTATTTTAGCCTTCTTTTCCATTTGTTCCCTGTGACACTTTTTACCACCTTCCTTACAAAAGAGAGATGAGTAGCCACTGGCCATGGCCACATCTTGACTTTAGATGCCTTAGCGCTTTACTGCTTTCAAGGCAATAGAGAGGAACAGGAAAGCAAAAGATCCTGGCACCAGATGAGCTGGCTGTGGATACCAGTGCTGTCAGGTGCTAACTTTATGTCCTTGGACAGCTCTTTGTGTCCCAGGTGTCTCATCTGTAAAGTGGTGATAATATTAAATAATACCTAATACGGCTGTTGTGAAGGCTAAAAAAGTTAATTTGTATAAACTGCTTAGAAGAGTTCCTGGCACTATTTGCTGTCATTTGGTACCAGAAGAAGTCTGTTTTAATCCCAGTACTTTGATTCCGGAGATAGAGGAGTCTATACAAGCAATCATATCTTGGGCTGTAGCATCATTTAGGATAATACTTAAATTAAGTATGTTATTAAAGTCCTTGTGTTCAAATCACATCATTTCTTGCATGTGTATGTGCAGGTTTCTGTGGATGATCGCCTTAAACAGCTTCAGGAAGCCCATAGAGATTTTGGGCCATCATCTCAGCATTTTCTTTCTAGTAAGTACTAATAAACTTCACTGTTCTCATTAAGTGAATGAATGAACATGTTCTTTTCTTTTCCCTCAACAAGCCATATTCTTTGCTACAAATATATTTGCTTGTGTAAGATAAATATATAAAAGGAAGTATTAAGATCAATTACAGTATTGGTTATTGGTTATTAAGGTAATAATCTGGTCACGATCGAAAAGTCTTTGAAGTGGAGCAAAACTGAACTCATTCTTAGCTATGGTTTTTCCCTGTACTATCTGCTATAATAACTAATGTATTATCTTATTACCATTGCTGTATCATAAGTCAAGGTCATGAACTTTGTCACATTAAAGAAATCTTTTTATATTTTAAGATTTCTAATTTTTCTTCTTAAAAAGCATTTATTAATTTAAAATGCACCTGTAGCTTTAGAAATAAATTTAAAAAAACTCCACACAAATCTTTGAAATTTTTGTTTATTAGGTTCACTGTGATCATAGTTAGCTTTTCTCCTGGTCAAGTATTGCCAATTTAGCCAAACCATATATGTAGATTTTTACATAATATTCTGCAACTGAAGTTTTTAGTTTTATGGATTATTGATGAGATCTTATATAGGTAATTTGAGCTCCTACTTTATTTTTCACTCCCTACTTGGAAAACTAAAGAATGTAGGATTTAGAGTCACCGAAATTGAGATGACAATATTAATTCTGCATTTTATCAGACCTGTAGGTTGCTGAAAATTCATTTCTTTGTCTTAAAATTATGATAATCATACTTATTTTTTCTGATCGCCTTAAAAATTAAGTGAGAAAGCATACTGAGTTTCACAGGCACCTTTCACGATTCTTGGCACCAATGCTTTCACTGACTTAATTTTTTTCCTTTTATTTTCTCTGGCAAACATGTCAGAAAAGTTTGTTCAACTTAGTTTAAGTGAAAGTTTAAAACTTAAGGCAAAGCTTATTTCCCGCTTATGATAACTTATTTGTATCTTTATAATAGTAGAGAAAACTGAAGTGATACCATGTCTTCCAACTAAATTGATTACATTTATATTTTCCCTTAATCTTTTGTCATGGTTGGTAATCTGCATTACCTCAGTTCAAGGTCAGGCTTTTCTCTTTTCACAGTTTCAAGAATCTGAATTAGTCATTTCCTGCCCTTTCTGTCCTATACCTCTCCAGGGCTCATGCACCCCCTTCCCGTCCCCCTTCCAGCCTCCGCCCACCCACACGTGTTTTCTGTTTCACACACCTGAGCCATTAGATAGCCTGTCTTCGAGTGATTGTAGTACTTATTGGAATATACTAGGTGCCAGGATGCATTTCTAAAGTTTGGATGCCATCAGTGTTGATAAAGTAAGTAAGTTTGCAGTATATTCATTAGGTATGAACTACATCGTATTTCCTAAACTTAATGTTATAGAGTGTAAAGCTCTGTGCTGAGACCAAACTAAAGAGCGATTTAACAAATAATTGTGATTCTCCTTTTAGTTCTAAGTTGAGTTATCTCTTCGTATTGATGAAACCCTACACTTTCACCTAGCAACCAGCCTTCCATAATAAAAATCCAACTCATGTTCTTTAGGAAATGAAACGTGGTAAAATTCACATGCACTTTGTGAAACGTAAGCACATTGCCTTTTATTGTCTAGAACTGATAGTCCAAGGAGGTCAGAGTTATTCAAATCAAAACAATTACTAAAATCAATGGAGAAGTGTAAACAAAATCCCAATTAATAAATTGAGTAATTGTTATCTCTTGCTGCTTGGAATTGTTGCCTTTATTATATTCCTTGGACTTTAGCCATGGTTATAAAAGGAGTCTGTTTAGTTAGACACAAAATAAAAACTGACCTATTAGCCTGGTGCCAACACTGAAATGAGGTTGGCTCTAATGAGAGATTTAATATACTTAGTTCCACATGTTCATCACCCTTTTAGATTTTCATGGACATAGTTGGAGAAGGGAGTGCTTACATGTTATAAAGAGAAGAATCATTGAATAGAAAAATGGCTGAACTAGTGGTCAGAAATCTTGAAATCATGCCTGAGCTCTGCCATTTATTTATGGGGCAAGTTATTTCATTTCTAAGTATTTATTTTTTATTTTGTTTTTTCTATATTTATCAAATGGAGCTCTAATATGTATTTGTTGGCCTTCTTATCGGTAGATAAATTTGAAAATGCTTTGCAGAGGTTAGAATGCTTTATTTTTGTAAGATATTAATATGACATGAAATTCAGAAAAAAATCATTGATGACAACTGGCTATATGAGAGTCTAGTGATAATTGCAAAGGTTTGTTTCTTTGCAATGTGTTTGTTTATTAGTTCATTTAGCAAAATTCCTTAATAGCCCCAGCTTTACATGCATAACTCTTCTTAAGTAAGTCTTAAAATAATTGGCTTATGTAGGAATAATATGTTTTTATAAGTAAGGAATAACAGGAATTATAAAAAATAAGTACCTCAGTAAAACAAAACATAAAATCACAATCATAGTGATGTCTAATGTAAAAGTAAGAAACTATATTTTGTGTGTATTTCAGATTAAAGTAAGTATTTGGGATTCTTATATCCAGATAATTACTTTGTTTTTTTTACAATCCTTTGCCTATGTTTATCTTAATCTTTCCTTTTTAAAATTCATCCAGATGAGTTTGTTTAAATGCCATCTGTCCTAGATAGTTACTCCTGTGAAACAAAGTAAAGCACGGTATTAATGATCTGGAAAATTCATTCTTGAGAAATCTAGTTTATAATCTGGATATACCAGGTAAAATTAATTTTGGTTTTAGCTTAATCAAAAAATATGTACAGAGCACATTTTCCAGATAGCACTAAGTTTTAAATTGGGGTGGTTGTAAATAAAAAAAAAACCTTGATTTTTAAAAGTATTTTTAGCAACAGGTTCAATTAGTTAGAGTTGGTCTTAGAAAATGAACCTATGTTGTTTCTTTCCTTGCTTCAAATGAATCTTTAAAAAGCCACTCTTTGTTTAGCCCAGCAGATTTCATAATTATAGGAATCCAGCTCAAAAACCAGAGCAGTTCTCGGTGAATTTGCTGTAAAATGTGTTCAGTTGTTTTGCATTATGCCATAAGGCTTTTTGGGTGAGCAGTGTTTCCAATAACCTCCCTTTGTTTCTTCAGCTTCAGTCCAGCTGCCGTGGCAAAGATCCATTTCACATAATAAAGTGCCCTATTACATCAAGTAAGTTGATTTTAATTCTCCTTTATGATACAAAAAGTAAAGTTATGTTGATAACTTAAGAGGCTTTCCTCTGTAACTTTCGAAAGTGGAATTCAATCCTACTATCTGAAGGAAACTATATATATTTAATATTTAAAAGAAGTTAGCTTAAAAATCAGAGTAATATTTGCAGTTTATAAGTTTATGAGGTTCATTTAAAAATCAGAGTAATATTTGCAGTTTATAAGGTTAGGGCTGTTGGCATGTTTAGCATATATATTTTTTTAAAACAGATATTAAAATATTTGGGGAAAATAACAAAATTTCTAAACATGTTGGACTCTTGGGGCGCCTGGCTGGCTCAGTCAGTAGAGCATGCAACTCTTGATCTTGGGGTTGTGAGCTCAAGCCCCACGTTGGGTATAGAGATTACTTAAAAATAAAATCTTTAAATAAATAAGTATGTCAAACTCTTGACACAATGATGTTTCTCAAACTGCACTGATTGTAAAGAAAAGGAAGTCAGAGGCTGGGTAAATTGATGTGTCTTTATTGAGAGAAAGTTTATTCATCTGATCCAAATTTAAACCATTCGAAAAATTTTTACATTTCCATTACTATAAAAATAACAACAATAATAATAATAGTAATAATAATAATAAATATATAGCAATAGTTACAGCATAGAGAATTTTAATTTGTGGGGTGAATATTGACTTGAATATTACAGGTTTAGGCATAAATCTGATGTACTGCAGTAGACAGAATCATGGCCCCACAAAGATGCCCACGCCCTGATCCCTGGATGTGAATATTAGGTTAACGTGAAGATGGAGAAAGGGGCATGAGTCAGGGAATGCTTGCAGCCTCTCAAAACTGAAAAAGGCAAGCAAATGGGATTCTTTTAGAACCTCTGGGGAGGAACACAGACCTGCAAACCTCAATTTTAGCTTAGAGACGCATTGATTTTGGAGTCCTTTGTTACAGGCAACAATAGAAAATGAATACATGTACTATACAAAATAGGGAAGTCAATGAAATTATTTGAGATTAAGTTATTTTACTCAATTGACAAGGCATTTTTATTATATGAGTTTTTAAAAATGTTAATTGGATCCAACAAGGCGGATTTTTGTTTTTACTGGATAAAGAAAATATTCATTCTCTTGCTTGATTGTGTTATATAAGTGGTTATCTGTTTGATTTGGCATTTTGAAAATCTATCTTTAATTTTAGCACTACTACTAAAAGAGGAATTTCTGTATGTAGGTTGGTTATATAGGACTAGAAAAGACATTGTCTAAGTCAGAGTTTCACTGATTTGGGTTTTTTATAAATTTCAATATATATATGTGTGTATATATATGTCTATATATGTATATATATGTGTATATATGTGTATATATGTGTGTGTGTGTATATATATATATATGTGTGTGTGTGTGTGTGTGTGTGTATGTATATATTTAACGATGGCCAATATTTTTAATGTGACCTGTAGGATTGTAGCATCCCAAAATATCTTCAACATCATTAATGAAAAATTGAATTTTCTTAAATATATATAGTTTTAGTGTTAACTGTCTTTTAGGACTTCGAAATATGTACTTAGAAATCTGCTCGGATATATAGGGTACATAGGATGAACTGTCTTATTTCTAGAAAACTTTTTAACCCGGTTCTTCCATTACCTGCTCTGTTATGTAACTTAACAGTTTATTTCTTCATAAACAAGTACATCGATCTCTGGAGGTAGGGTTATATGAGCCAGTATTTCCACATGAATTATTATGAAAAAATTTTAATTCTCAAATAAATTAATAAGCAAGTAAATAATGAGTGAAACGCTTTTAATATACACTTCCGTTTGCATGACTGCACAACTAAGTAGAGGAAGAATGTTAAAAACAAATTTAGCATGATTGTCATGCAACTAGTTTCCTGGAGCATATTAGGATGTATTAATTTGGCCAAAAAGAAAGTAAGAATCAGGAAGAAATTTAGTTATATTCAATATGTGAGTATACAGTTTTGTATACTCTAATGCCAGAATATAGCAAGAAAGTTGAAAGGAGAATGGGAAGAGCACGCTGTCTTTATTTCATGTTTTAATTTTACAGATTAGCTAAAACATACTTTGATGGCTTCCCAATGCATTTCTTTCTCTGTAGGTATTTATTTTGAGGTGTATCACAGTGGTTCTAGGACTCATTTGTTTCTATAAAAGGATAGAATATAGATCTCATCTGTAAGAGTCTGGGTAGCATAAATCCTTCTATGTTAATATCTTAAGTTGAAACTCATATCTTTAAATTATATTTGCTGCTTCAAAGGTAGACCTTCCAAAGCTGATCTAGTTATTTTTTCTTTTCTAATATAATCCAATGACAGCTCATTGTTCTATCGGTTTAAGGAAACCTGAAATGGCTCTTGTTGCCTGCATAATATACAAAAAACTACCCATAAAAGCCAGATTTCTTTCTGTCTGAATTATTAGTCCTGTGTTTGTGGGGCACCTGGGTGGCTCAGTCGGTTTAAGCGTCCGAATTCGGCTCAGGTCATGATCTCATGGCTCTTGAGTCCAAGTCCCGCATCGGGCTCTGTGCTGACAGCTCAGAGCCTGGAGCCTGCTTCGGATTCTGTGTCTCCATCTGTCTCTGCCCCTCCCCTGCTCATGCTCTGTCTCTCTCTGTCTCAAAAATAAATAAAAACATTAAAAAAAAAGTTTAAATTATATTTGCTGCTTCAAAGGTAGGCCTTCCAAAGCTGATCTAGTTATTTTTCTTTTCTAATATAATTCAATGACAGCTCATTGCTCTAGCAGTTTAAGGAAACCTGAAATGGCTCTTGCTGCCTTCATAATATACAAAAATCTACCCATAAAAGGCAGATTTCTTTCTGTCTGAATTTTTAGTCATGTGTTTGTGGTTTGCACACGTTTTTCATTTCCTCAGCTAAGTTAATATCCAAGGAGTTTCAGGCATAAAGGGAAGAACAAGTAAAAGCTTTGGGTTGGGGCACCTGGGAGGCTTAGTCAGTTAAGCATCTGACTCTTGATTTCAGCTCAGGTCATGATCTCATGGTCATGAGCTGGAGCCCCTCGTCAGAGTCAGGCTCATGCTGGGTGTGGAGCCTGCTTGAGATTCTCTCTCTCTCTCTCTCTCTCTCTCTCTCTCTCTCACTCTCACTCTCACTCTCTCCCTCCATCTGCCCCTCCCATATTCATGTGAGCACACTCTCTCTCTTTCAAAAAAAAAATAATAAAAGCTTTGGTTTGAACTTTCCTAATAAGTCACATTAATCATATAAAACTCATTGCTTCTCATTTTGATCCAGAAATAATAATGACAGTTAGTCATAGTGGGTGATAACAATTATCGAAATGAATTATATTTTGGATTTTCATTTGCCAGCCACTGCACTAATCCTGTGCATGGATTCTCTCCACTGAAGCATAGGTACTGTCATTACCCCCATTTATAGGCAAGGCTTAGACAACAGGCACACACAGAGCTTGCTTGAGTCACACAGCCAGTACATGGAGAAACTAGTGTTCAAACCCGGGGACTGACTCCAGCTCCTGCCCTCTTGACCACTGTGAACCACAGCATTGGTTGAGGTAGAGAACAGAAATTTTTAGTCACGTGGACAATTTGGGTAGATGAAGGCTTATATTTAGGAAGGAGTGGTCAGGTGGAGAAGATAGGAGCAAACCTTTTTTTTCATACTATGGACTGGTTGCTATTTATTACGCACCTACTATGTGCCAGGAATTGAATGCAGAGCTAATTTTCATAGGCTAATTTCTGTCAGGTAGTATATGCTTTATATGTTTCAGGAAATGTCACACCACAGTACCGTAATGGACAAAGGTGCTTTCCTATAGGTAGAAAAATGTAGTTCTCTACAGTCCTGCCAGTTGGATCTTGACAGGATTTCAGAGGTAGGGGAACAAGGTCTGTGGCCCCCCACTACCTTTCCTCATTTACATGGTCAGAGATTTCTGTCATTGGATAGATTTCCATCCATGAGCAGGATGCTCAACAAAGCTGGCTCATAAGTCCCGTAGGGCTTTTAGCTTAACTACAGAAATTTAAAAAAAAATTTAATGTTTATTTTTGAGAGAGAGAGACAGAGAGACAGAGTGTGAGTGGGGGAGGGGAAGGGGGAGGGACAGAGAGAGGGAGACACAGAATCACAGGCAAGTCTCCAGGCTCTGAGCTGTCAGCATAGAGCCCAACGACATGGGGCTGAACCTTACAGGCTGTGAGATCATGACCTGAGCTGAACTCCAGTGCTCAGGTGCTCAACCGACTGAGCCACCCAGGCACCCCAGGGCTTTTAGCATAGATGTCCATCCTGTTCATAAGTCATACTCTTTCATAGACTTTAGTAAGGTGAAGTTAGGAAGTATGGTTTTCCTTTCTCCCTCTACGATGTCATCTCTGAAGCCAGAGTGCATGACTTTTCAGTAAGCTTTAGCCTTGGTAGAAATGATTACACTGCTCTCGTGACAAGGCTTCACACTCACATCTTAACAGTCCTCTGGCTCTATTTTTCCCATGAGAATCTGAGGTGCAGACCTAAATTCTTTATAGGATTCTAGGTGTTCTCCTACACACAGCTTTAATATGAACATTTTAGTAATGGCTTCTTAATTCATAATATATATTGCATTCTCTAAAACTGACATCCCCCAATATTATAGTGTATAGTCATCAGAATATATGATCTTTACCTTCAAATACCACTACTATGCATACTCTAGCTTACTCTAACTCCCCTTGATGAACAGGTCTAAATCAGAATTTTCCTTAATTTATTGTATCTCCTATATAGTTTCCTTTTCTATTCTTGTGTCCATTAAGGATAATTCCCCTTTCTTGCCTCCCAAGGGCATTCTCTGCTGCCCTAATCTGTCAATTTCTGGGGAAAATAACAGTTTATAGCCGTAAATGAAATCTTGGAGAGCGAGTAGCTGTTCTTTATAGCAGTCATGCAGTTTATTTGCATAAACTGTATATACTTGTCTCATTATATATGTACAGTCTAAAGGAGAGAATTAATGCTTCTATCTTTAGAGGCATCACGGTCCCCGTTTAAATGATGTAGGTGAAATATTTCTTCCTTAAGAAAGAGCAGAGAGGAGTGGCAGCTATGGGATATCCAAATATTCAGCCTAACAAGAAAGTCAAAGCTAACAAAGGCGTAGTATAACAAGACAAAGAAGAAATTAACATAAAGCATTTTATCTTTGAAGGTTGCACAAAACTCCTCCCCAAACCAAATAAATCCATAACAAAGATGTAACTAACACTGGAAGATAAATACAGTTCTCTCCGAAAGGCCTCCTACAGCTGTCTTCATCTCTTTCTTCCACCTTAATCAAGATGAGAGATGGCATCCTTTCAGTGCCAGATTTTTTAAGTGGAGAAGTCTTGGGGCACACTTTGAGTCTCTTTCCAAAAGTAGAGCTTGCACTTTGGTTTTAATATGAAGAAATTAATGAAATAGAGCCGGAGAGAATGTGCTGGAGAGTCGATTTTTCCAAGCAACAGTCTGGGACTTTATCTGTGTTGCAAATAAATATTTAAAACTCACTGGGCCAGCTCTGCTGGTGAGGAGGTAAGAAAGAAATTGCTTTATGAAAGAATGTAAGCACCTTGGGAATCCCTATACCTCCTACACGTGGGGGCAGCTTCAGACTAGTGGGCACACCTTGGCTCATGAGAAAACTGACAGTGGACAGCCTGACCTGCAGCAGCCTCATGTTGGCAAACTGTAACCAGACAACTTCTAGTGTATTTACCACTGCCCTGGGTTACTGAGATAATTCAGGTGGAGTTGACATTGTCTGAGAAAGACATTGACTAGTTCAAGACTTAAAAAGGTATTATCTTTCCTGCCATTCATCTATACATTGCTGAGGCCAGAGTTACTCTTACCATGGAGTGGAATTTCGGCTTGGAATCTTATAGATTACTCAGCTCCATTGTATTATAGTAGCACCATCCGCCTTACTGTACAGTTCAACCTTTAGGGTCAGGGATGCAATTAATAAAATTCTACCATATAGCACAGAGAGGTCACTGTAGGGCCATTAGGGAGGAAAAAGAAATATTTGTACTTCGATCTGTAAAGATTAAATTTTTAAGATAGTCATGGAAACTAGCAAAAGTACGGAAGTAATGATCAAATAAATTGTGAAATAAATAGAATATCTTCCTCTGTATGGATTAAAAAGTAAAATGATACAGTAAGATTCAGTACAACCATATAGAAAAAAAATCACAGTTAATTTCTCCTTTAAAAAATATATGTGAAAAAAGATAAAGTAGTAAATTTTTTTTCCAAAACCAAATAATATACATTCAGCTTAAAAAAAAAAAAACTAGAAGGATACAATGATAAATTCAACTCTAGTGGGAGTTAAAATCATGGAGTTAAAATCTCAGGCAGGAGTATACAGGACTTCCCAGGGCCAACTCAATAACAGATAACCCACAGGAATATTGATTAATGTTGATTAATGGTCTTATTCTTCCAGTTTGAGAGCTTAGAGGAACGTAGAGTTTGGGTCAGAGGTGAGGCTCTGTCTGAGTTCTGGACCCAAGCAGAGATACTACCAAAATAAGGCTTCCCTGGGTTTATTGAGTGTGTTGCATGCTCATTCTTCTGGAAAACCTTCCAGTGTCCTCAAAACAAGTATCATCTGAAGCTCCTCTCACACCCAGACACATCTGTTTTGGTCATGAATTCTACTTTACTTAAAATCAAACACAAGCAAACCTTGTCAAGTACAACGAATTTTTGTAACAAATTGTTCTATCAATCATGCCTGGAATATTGACATTTGTATTTTAGAGTGTGCTGCAGCCTTTGTTTCTGTATAGCCCTTTACACCCCTGTGTCTTTGAACCTACCTCTGACTATGAAATTATTTTAAGTGTATTTTATAGTTGAAGCCAATAGATTTGAAGGTATCCATTGTTGATAGTTTAGTCTTCCTGCCTTGCGTCTTCATTATCATGACAAGCTAGTGGCATTTTCTAAGGAAGACTCTATGCTTTAACAATATCTATTATCAAGTAGAATTCTATATCTTCTTTTGAATTTAAACAGAAAGGTTTTTTTTTCCTGGAAATGTTGATATTCAAACTTTAAGTTTTCCCTTAGATTTATTCTTATGTTTCAAAAAATATAACCTGGCTTTCCTGCCTTTAAAAGTCTGGAAGATGGCAGAAAGTATTTGAAAGGGTTTAAGACGCTCTGTATAAACCTGAGGAACACATAAGTTTCCTCCCCATACAACTTCCTCACTTCCTGCCCAGTCCATCCCCCACTAGCCCCTCAATACAGTCATGCACACAAGCACACACACTCGGTGTAAGAATCTGCATACTGGCAGGACTACTCCATATTCTTCATATATTCTGGTCTCAAGTGAAACAAAGATTGGGGGAATTATATTTTCCAGAATGAGAATGTCACCTCTTAGATCTTTAAGAAGATAAATAACTCAGATAAATAACATTGCATCAGATTGCCAAAATTTGTTTTCACTCTGTATACTTGAATCACCTGAATGCAAATTGATTATTTGGGAGCTCCTGCTTGATTCCAGTATTCCTATATATTACTTCCATAAGCATATGTAAAAAAAGTATTAGCAGAGCCTACAAAAGCCTGTGTCAACTTCATTCTGGAGATTTTTTAACAGCAACTCTTAGCTTCTACTCCGCTTTGTACTCATGGCATTGTTTTTCTCTTCCTGATTTCTCCCCACCCTGAGGACAGGTCTAGTGAGTTGAAGACAGAAAGGCAGCCACTCCATTGGACAACATGCAGTTCACTGGTAATTTTGATAGGGCTAGTTGGGTAGAGGAGTGAATTTGGAAACTGAGTGAAAGTGGGTTCAGTAGTGAGTGGGACATGAGGTTGTGCACTACTCATTGGAAAATTTTGTCAAGAAGAGAAAAAGGATGGTAGGTAGCAGCAAATGTCAATTCAAGGTAGGGATGAAAGTATATAAGGCTAGCAGATCCTTCAACATTTGTATTCTGAGAATGGTCTTATTGAGTCAGGGGAGTGTTAAATTCAGCATAAGGGTTTTTAAAGAAATCTTTGGGAAGAATTTGCCTTTGGTAGGAGGGAGGAATTCCTCGGTAAGGAAGGGAGAAGAAGACAATCTGGCAGATGGAAGGACCTTTATTGATTTGGTGGTGGGAAGATGAAGGAATTCGAATCTGGTGGTTTCTAGTTTTTCAATGAAGTGTGAGATCGAGTTAAATGATATAAGGCAGGGAGGGAAACTTACTTAGGTTTGGGAGAAAGAAGGCAGTAGTAAATTGTCTTGGGGTCTGGGAAGCAAGTTTATTAGGGAATGTTGTGTGGTTGCCAGCAGTTGGACATTTGAGGTCTGAAGTTAAATATTTAAAGTAAAATTAGTCTGTCTGTTGAATGATTTTCTCCAGCTGTATTCATGCACAGCTGCTCAGGTCCAGAGAAGGCAAGTAATTGAGCTGATCTGTGCTTGGGTTTTGCCAGGAGTGAGAGGGAAGCAAGGCAGATGAGATTGTTTGTAATGATTATAATGATGGACCTTGGACTCAAATTTAGACAGATTCATCAGAAAGATTTTAAAATCTCAGTCATGCAAGTATACTTCCATATTAAGAACTCAGGCTTAAAATCCGACCATCTGGGTTCAAATTCCATTTCTACTACTTACCATGAGACCTTGAGCAAGTTCTCTAAATGCTCTCTGCCCTAGTTCCTTCATTTGTAAATGGAGATACTATTGGCACCTAATTCATAGAATTTTTATTGAGTTAACACAAAGAAAGAGTTCGGAAGAGCACCTGGAACAGGCTGGACACTCAAATAATAGGCTATTATTGTAATTAATGTCATGCATCCCGACCTAGTGTGTCATCTTTGACTATGCACAGCCAAGAAGAACTATTTCTCTTTCTGTGATTATCTGAACAATATGGGTTGTGCTTTTTCTTACATTTGTATTTTTAATTAACTGACTCACCTTTAATTTTTTTCTCTTGTATGTCTTTAAAATTGCAATTTAAACGAAATGACACATGGCAAAACTCACAAAATCCAGTTTCAAGCATAAAATTGAATAGATAAGTAACACATAAAGGTGTTTGGCTAAGCGTCAGTTTTGGGGTAAGCAGGATGCCTTCTCGTCATCTTTTAAGGTTTTATGGAAGAAATGAGGCCACTCTAATTAGGACAAATGGGTTTTAAAAAGTGTCTTCCCCAGATTAGTCTATTGCCCGGAAATCAGTATCTTATCAGTCTATCAAAATTACATGTGTTTTGCCGTTAGTTCATTGTCTCCCATATCGGACCATGTCGTTTCACAGCATTTTTGTGTTCTTTTCATTGGTGTACAATCTCATTTGTGTTTTACTTTCTGTGGCTCATCGGAACACGTTATGAATAATAATGGGTATAAACATATATCACTTATTAACCTTACTGGTTTACTGTCTCCTCAAAGTCCATAAAATACAGAGAGCACATGTTATCGTAGCTGTGACACTTTCAGAGGGAAGGGGTGGGTACTCTTTTAAAAAGTCTACAGGATAGCAAGTACAAACTAGAACTGACCAGGGCATTAAAGGATGATTTTAAAAACCAGGTAATGGAGATCTAATACACAGCACGGTGATTACAGACAATATTATTGCTTTAATATTCAAGTTTTAAACTTCAAAGTTTCTAGGAAACTGGATTTTAAATATTGTCACCACACAAAAGAAATGAGAAATGATAATTATGGATAGAGGTGTTAGCTAACACAACTGTGGTAATCCTACTGCAGTGTATACGTGTATCAGACCAACATGTTGTACACCTGAAACTTATACAGTGTTATATCACAGTTAAAAAAAAGAAAAACAACAATTTAAATAAATAAATAATGGGTAAAATCTTGACTCTCATACAAATATGAAAAGAGCATGTGTCAAAGATTTCACTTATCTCACTAATAAGGGAATGGGGAGAAGTTATAACAGGTTCCAAGGGGAATACTAAGAACTGCATCCTTAGTCAAACAAGGGATGCTAAAATGAGTGTACCAATAGGTGCGAAGCTGACAAACTGGTCAATATCCACAGGACAATAATCAGTTGCATCCCAGTGGACACAATTTGCATTTCTATGGACAAGAGCATTTGCACTGCTATCATTTTCTTCAGTTTGCAGAGTTTAAAATAGTTCAGGGACAATTTAAGCTTCATAGGACACCCACTGATTTTTTGGCCCCATCAGAGGCCTTCCCAGTTTTTCCCCACACGAGCAATCCTGGCATGGCTCGGCACCCAGGTGACACGTCACACATTCTCTAGCACGTGCTTCATGTGATTTTGGACTTACCTGTTCACTGCTGCTTTGTTAGATTTGTTTACAGTTTATCAAGCTGTACGATGTTAGGTTCTACTCCTCTTTCAGATTTGAAGTTGGCCAGAATCGAAACTGTTGTTGTTTTGGAGGCAAAATATGCTACTTTCATTCTGTTTTGGTTGCCTACTCTGGGAGGACTTGGAAGCATTTGGGCCGGATAAGCTGAGTGATCTGCAGCTGTTCAAATACTTAGAGCCTTTGGGTTGATTGTGGATTTTGCTTTAAAACCCTACCCCACTGAAAAAAAAAAAAAAAAAGAAAGAAAAAGAAAATCCAACAGCCAACTGCATCTACTACTTTTTTTTTTTTAACTGTTGTTTGGTAAGCTGCAGTTATACTTTTGTAACCAGAGGCTGTGTTTATTTTCAGCGTTGGCAGTTCTGCCTAATGAATCAACTGGTACTGAATTCACAAAGGGAGATGCCGTTTCCCTCCCTCCATCTGTTTGCCAAATGTGTGTGTTCCCTCAGCTCCTAGTAGTGGTTTCACTAAGAAGAGCCATTAGCAAGCAAGTCTTCTCATTGAATTCTCAGCCGCTGCCACGCTGCCTTATGGTATTTTCCCTTCCTGGTTCCATAGGAGCTGTTTGCCAAAGCTCCACGTTTGTGATTCTAGAGAAAGAGTACTTACATTTGTTAAGTATGAAGTTTGGCTCTGCGTTATTCAGAGCTTTAGTTTGGTTATTGAGCTTTGATTTGGTCCTTCACGATGAGATATCTGCCTCTGGACAGTAGGGTTGCCATGGGGATTTAAATTACTCAGTAGAGACAGGGGTTATGGGAATACTGGTAGGCTGGCTAACCCTGGAAGCTCCTGATGACTTGTTTTTGAATTACACTCTATTTCCAGCAAATCCTTCTTTAGTTCTTGTTCATGGTAAGAAGGAAGTTATTCTATCAACAAAATTTGGAGGTAGAAGTGTCTTTATTTTTTGTTTTTTGTTTTTTTACTTTTATTCATGCATTAGAAGCTCTTTAGGTTACTTAGGTTAAGTTACTTCTTATACATGAATGTGCATATCAACTACATGAGGGATTTTGTTAGGATGAAAATTCTAGTTCAACAGAAGGAATGGGGGTCTGAGATTTTGATCAGGAAACTTTTTCTTTTTTTCTTTTTTTTTTTTTTAATATATGGTCTGAGATTTTGTATGGCTCTCAAGCTGTGGGCCACATTGTGAACAGTAAAATTTATAGGTCAGACAGCTTCGGTACTCTCTCCGTGGTCTTTGGAACAACTTAGAGAGTAAGATGGTGGAATGTTTTGCTTGGTGCTCAGTAGCAGAATACAAAGTAGAAACATTCCACCTCTGCTTTGGTATCAAGTACCAGGTAGGGGAACTAGCCAACTTTCCAGCTCTTGCTAAGATAGACCTTCACATTTTAGGTATTTTATTTTGTGTGAGTTTTTGGAATTCCCAGGACATTTTACATACCCAGTTCCATATCTACACTTTAAATGGTCTCAAAGCAAATTCTGAGTTCTCGGGGGTTCTGTTTATGCATGTGTAACAGTGATTATGTCCTTTTCCTAGTGACATATCCCACTTTTTGATATATTACATAGATTAAAAAAATAATCTCTCTTCAGTTTCATTGTATGAATATTTTAATACCACTCTCTCTTGTGTACTGGGCCATTTCACTTAGCTTACTAAACAGTTTGGTAAGAACTGAGTGTTGTCTAAGAAGTCTTTGGAGTACTATTAAACGTTATTACTCTATTCTGACCTAGAAAAGGGACAGTAAACTATCTTTAAATATAAGGACACTGAAGTTAAGAGCTGTTCACCTCTCTCTCTCACACACACACACACGTACACAAAGAAAGAACCTAATTATGTGGACCTAGTCTACCCTCATCTTATTCCCAAAAGACATCTAATCTGTGAATTAGTTTTGGAATTTACAGAAAGAAGAAAACTATAAAACTTTCTTCTAAAATGAAGACGAAACATCATGAGAAAAACTGTTCAATGCCTATAAGAAAAATACTGGTTAGCTGATGGAGGCTGATGGCTGAGAGAGGAGAAAGAAGTCACACTGGCAAGAGAGATTCACACATTAGGGGCGTAGAGAATCCAGATATACATGAAGAGGGTGCTGTTAGGTTTCCTTTCTTAGGTTTCCTTTCAGAGGGTCTGTGAATTACACTGACAAAAGACAGATTAGCAAGAGAAGAGCATTTGTTTATGCCTGCTGTGCGTGTACAGTGATGTGTAACTCAAAAGGATGGTTGGAATTTGGGGCTTATATACCCAACTTTAGCAGTGAAAGGAAATTGGGGAGAAAGGCTCCTTTGTGAGGAACCAATAGGTTTCTTTAGGAGAGATAAATGGGCTTTTGGGGGGGAAAACGTGCGATAAGAAAGTTTGTGATGATGTTTGTTTATGCAGGTGCAGGTGGTTTTTCTGTCTTCTTCATAGCCGTGAAACTCCCCCAGAGAGAGGATTTATGGTAGCCCTCTTTCCCAGAAGTTGCTGCGTTTAGTCCGATAAAGGAAGCTCCAAAAAGGCTCCTTTCTGTATCTGTTCAATCTCAGATATCTTTAGCTTAAAATGATGTTTATGTCAACTCTAGGGTTCTGAGTGAATCCCCACAGGGGAAAAGGGCTAATTTACACCAAGGAAGGAGAGACTCAAGGTTAAAGAGGAGGGCGCCTCACTTGATTGTGAGGTGAACATGTTATTCAGAGTTAAACACTTCATTTCTCTGTTCTTTGGAAATTTGATTAGGACTTCTAAAGTTTAGCAACTCTTTACAGCACTTCTGCTCTCCGAGGATTTATTCTGAATGAGGATCTATATCTGCCTAACACAAGTAGAATTATTCTGGAAACTGCATCGATCCAGCCGGCTACATCAAGCCTGCGGCCCCAGGGTCACACGCTTCATATCTAGGTTTAATTTTTAGTTGTAATTCTTTTCAAAATAGATAAAACAGAATTCTTTACTCATATTTTTACAACGTCACTGCTCACATAAAAATATCTTACTGTTTCAAATGGTAAGTAATAATTGGACATTGGGTTTCAGAATGAGCCGTCATGGGGATAATTTTGCGTGATTTTGAAAACTTAGAATAAAAATTCTATTTGCATATGTTCTATGGGACATACATTATTTTTTTTTATGCCCTAGCCATCAAACACAGACAACCTGTTGGGATCACCCTAAAATGACTGAACTCTTCCAGTCCCTTGGTGAGTGCTATTTTATTTAATTAGCCAAAACAACCGATAGTTGTATATTCTTAAAAGGGAAGTAACCACCAGTTTTTCTCACACAGCATGGATTGTTTAAAGGATTGTTTCACTGACACAGAAAAACAGTTGAATTTCTGAGGGAGATGCAGGAAACAGTTTTTTACCATTCTTGAGGGAACACGTGGTTTGAAGTAGCATGAGGTTGATTTTAAAAGGAAGAACACAGCCTCCCTCCTATTGAGTTATCTTAAACTTCAGCTTTGTTTGAAAACAAAAACAATAACAGCACAGCCACCTTGAATTCACCCTTTAAGTTTCCTTTTAACTCACATTTAATGTAGTTAATCGTACTAAATTAGCTTGCCTACTTGCATTTTGCCAAAGTAGTCATGAAAAGCTAAAATCATTTTAATATAAAAATGTAAGAAGGGGCGCCTGGGTGGCTCAGTCTGTTGAGCAGCCAACTACAGCTCAGGTCATGATCTCAAGGTTCCTGGGTTCAAGCCCTGCGTCGGGCTCTGTGCTGACAGCTCAGAGCCTGGATCCTGCTTTGGATTCTGTGTCTCCTCCTCTCTCTGCCCCTCCCATGCTCATGCTCTGTCTCTCAATAATAAATAGAAATGTTAAAAAAAATTTTTTTAAATGTAAGAAGGGGTGCCTGGGTGGCTCAGTATGTTGAGCATCCAACTTCAGCTCAGGTCATGATCTCAAAGTTTGTGGATTTGAGCACATGTCGGGCTCTGTACTGACAGCTCAGAGCCTGGAGCCCGCTTCAGATTCTGTGTCTCCCTCTCTCTCTGTCCCTCCCCACCTCATGCTCTGTGCCTCTCTCTCTGAAAACTAAATAAAGCATCAAAAAGTAAATTAAAAAATGTAAGGAACACATGAGATGAGAATCCTGATCTTGTAGATTCTAGTAGAATATGATGTTGAACTGATTCTCTAGCCTGCTTTCTTTGAAAGAGTTTTCTTTTTGGGTAGGTGAGGCAGTGCTGGAGAGAGAAAATGAGGCCCTAAGGCTCCCACACCAACTCATTTCAATATGGGGAGCACGCTTTTTGATTTCTTTAGTTTCATTTCTTTAGGTTTTTCTCATGAGCTTTCATTTGGATGAGTGAGAGCAGCTACAAAGGTTGAACAAAAGAGAGAAAAGCCATGGGTTTCTTTCCTTTGTAAAGTGAGGGTACAAACTTTGATGATTTCTGAGTTTTCTTCCAGTTCTGCTAGTTTCTAATACAGATACTGTGTCTTTAGAAGACAGAAAGAAATTACAATACCTTTTCTTTTTTAATTTTTTAAATCAATGTTTATTTTTGAGAGAGAGAGAGAGAGAGAGAGAGAGAGAGAGAGAGAGAGTGAGCATGAGCAGAGGAGGGGCAGAGAGACAGAGGGAGACACAGAATCCAAAGCAGGCTCCAGACTCAGAGCTATCAGCACAGAGCCCAATGTGGGGCTTGAACTCACAAACTGCAAGATCATGACCCGACCTGAAGTCAGATGTTGAGCCACCCAGGCACCCCTACAATATCTTTTTTTAACTTGACACCAAATCTTTAAGTTTTTTTTTAATTGAAATATAATTGACAAATAACATGATATTAGTTACTGGTATACAATATATTGGTTCAATATTTGTATTGTGAAACTGTTACTACAGTAAGTCTAATTAACATCCATCACCTCACATCATTACATTTTTTAAATTTTTTTTTTCAACATTTATTTATTTTTGGGACAGAGAGGGACAGAGCATGAACGGGGGAGGGGCAGGGAGAGAGGGAGACACAGAATCGGAAACAGGCTCCAGGCTCTGAGCCGTCAGCCCAGAGCCGGACGTGGGGCTCGAACCCACGGACCGCGAGATCGTGACCTGGCTGAAGTCGGACGCTCAACCGACTGCGCCACCCAGGCGCCCCTACATTTTTTATTCTTGTGATAACTCTTAAGATCTCCTCTTTTAGCAACTTTCAAATATACAATACAGTATTATTAACTATAGTTAACCTCTTGTTTCAAAAGATTTGAATATGGACTATAGGATAATTTTAACCATATCTATAAAAGGGTAGAAGAAGCAGATAGATCCGGATGGAAGAAATAAGACTAGCTCTATGAGTAGTGAGAGGCACAGCCTTATTGACAGAAACCTGATTGTCCTTGAGGAAGGTGCCTCTGGAGGAGAATCCCTCCCAGCAGTAGAGAAGGAAGGGCCCTGAGCCTACGGTGTGATGGATTTAAGCCTTCAAAAGTTAACAGGCCATGTTTCGTTCTCCTCATTTCCCTCCTTTTGCTATTGGATAGTGCTTTCTTGAAAGCCATGTAGCACTGCTTTGCAATGTCTCTCACTATGGTGCTAATGAACATTTAATTATTCTCTTAAATAAATGCTGTGGATTTTGAGAGAAGAGTTTTTAATGAGAACAGACATAATACTTTTCCATCATCTGAAGTAAACAAATACATTCTTGCCATTCAATGTAAGTTAACTAATAAGCATGCTTTTGAATGTGTTCTCTTTCCCATTTCAGCTGACCTGAATAATGTACGTTTCTCTGCCTACCGTACAGCCATCAAAATCCGAAGACTACAAAAAGCTCTATGTTGTGAGTTATTCTACCAAAGTTAATCACTCGGAACTTTGGATTGCATTTGTTGTTTTTTGTGGGTTTCTTTGTGGGGTTTTTTGTTTTTTGTTTTTTGTTTTTTTGTTTTGAGACAGAGATAAATGAAGATGGGGATGTGTTTGGAGAGTAAATCTGATATTCGGTGTATCACACTCAAGGAATTGGCTCTGTTTCTGTAAATGCTCTACTATTTGTCCCATCAGCATGCATGCGCTAGTAAAACAAATGAACATATGCCATTCTCAGTTGGAGAACAAAATTAGCCAAAATACAGGAGTAACATAAAAAGCTTTTTCAAAAATTATGCTGCCACCCAATTTAAAAGGATTAAATCAACAAATCAAAGTAGTAGATCATTGCCTTCTTAGTACTTTGTATTCATTTGGAAGTATAGGATTCGAGGGGTGCCTGGGGGCTTAGTTGGTTAAACATCCAACTCTTGATTTAGGCTAAGGTCATGACATCACTGTTTGCGAGTTCAAGCCCTGCATCAGGCTCTGCGCTGACAGTGCAAAGCCTGCTTGGGATTCTTTCTCTTTCCCTCTCTGCCCCTCCCCCACTTGTGCACGCATGCTTTCTCTTCTCTCTCTCTCTCTCTCTCTCTCTCTCTTTCTCTCTTTCTGTGTCTCTCTCAAAAAGTAAACTAAAAAATAAAAAATTAAAAGTGTTTCTTCTGCAAGTATAGGATTTTAAACAGTTTGATTCAATGAAATCACATAATATAGAAATACTAAAAAATAACATTCTTGATCCAAATTTGAACTGGCACCGAGAAAATTAGATAAAAGTCTCTATTTAAATATGTCTTGAGACAATTAGTATTAGCAACATGAGCTTTTCCTGCAGGGAGTTTGTTCAGAGTAATATTCTGTGATAGCCGTTTTACTAAAGGGTTATTCCTACCCCCAACACACATACCCAAACAACCTAAATTTAAATAGAGATATGAGTACTTGTAATAATAAAGTATAGATTTAATCTATCTAAATTCTCTTTGTGGTTGTAGTTTTGATGATTGAGTTTATTTAAAGAACATGTAGGGCGCCTGGGTGGCTCAGTTGGTTAAGGGTCTGACTTCGGCTCAGGTCATGATCTCGCAGTTTGTGAGTTCAAGCCCCACGTCGGGCTCTGTGCTGACAGCTCAGAGCCTGGAGCCTGCATTGGATTCTATGTCTCCCTCTCTCTCTGCCCCTCCCCCGCTCATGCTCTGTCTCTCTCTGTCTCAAAATAACAAAACATTAAAGAACGTGTAGACCTTGTCAGATAGTTAATATGAGAAATGACCTTTGTCTATATTTTTAAGGCAGAGTAATTTGAATAATTCCAAATATTCTTGTTTGCTACTTTTTGTTAATAATTGTTTTCTGTCTAGGCAGTTCAGTGAAGCTTTGAATATTACTCTTTGCAAAATGATATATGAAAGTTAAAAACTCTTTAAAAGTCAGTAGAAATTAGAATTACATTTTGAGCTGGTAACATGAGGAGAGGTGAGGAAAGAGAAGTATAGAATCATTCAGAAAAAAGAACACAAAAAAAACCCCACAGCAATGCAAAGCTTTAAAGTAGGGAAAACTTGGGCACCTGGGTGCCTCAGTCAGTTAAGCATCTGACTTTCAATTTGGCTCAGGTCACGATCTCACGGTTTGCGAGATAGAGCCCTGAGTTGAGCGCCATGCTGACAACATGGAGCCTATTTGGGATTTTCTCTCTCTCTCTCTCTCTCTCTCTCTGCCCCTCCCTGTGCAAATTCTCTCTCTCAAAATAAATAAACTTTAAAAACTTAAATAAATAAAATTAGGAAAACTTAAGTGATGTGTGGAAGAGAAGTCTCAAGGGCTAAAAACACACCTCCAGATTCATGGATGAAAGAAAACCCGAGGTGATTTTGATGCCCATAATCCACAGAGCCCCAGATAACGGAAGCAAGTGGTGCAGAATCACCAGTACAAAAAAAGCAAAGCCAACACACCCTGGCCAGTGATCTGTATGTTGAGCCAGAGGGGAATAGGAAGTGAATTAGGAACACACAGAAGGGACGTTCAGTGATCTCAGTGAGTCCATGGTGACAGCAGTTTTGAAAGGGGCTCAGCTGCATGCCCAGTATCCAGCTGACGGATCTGGAAGGTCTTCTCAGGCCTGATGAGCTATAAAATGAGGACAAATGACTCAGGGGCAAAATCTCCGTTGACCAAAGACTGCTTTTTGTCATGATGAACGTGGTCCGAGTTTTCAGTAGTACTTCTGGCTGGATAAACGTACCAGCACATTTGGTGTTTTCCTCTGTTGGTTCTTTTGAATTCTCAGGAAAAAACTCCCTCCTACAGTTCATTCCTTCAAATCTGAGAAGAGCAGAAGAGGAATGCCTCCTGCTTCTAAACTACATGACATTTAGAAATGTGCACTTAGAAAAGTGCCAGATTGCGTTGGATTATAAATATTCGAGCTGATGTGTTTGGAGCCACCTGGCCTCACTTTCCCCACTGCCTCTGCCCCCACTGCTCTCCAGCCCGGGGCCTTTACACCACTTGTCAGCTCACCTGTTTATGATTAATCTGTTCCTCCTTCTCCTGTCCTTTCTGTTCACTTGAAATGCCTTGACCCTTCCTCTGCAGTGGTCTGCAACCCTTTATTCCTCCAGACACTGTTAAAAATTTACTTCTTTTGGAAACGTTTACAAGCTAATCCCACCTGCTTCCAATTTCTCCAGAACTTTATGACTGCCTATAAGGACTGTTTCTCACCTAAGCACCATATGCTTGCCTTTGTGTAAGAGATAATGTTAAGAGGATTGTCTCGCCCCTGCTGTCTATGGCTTCAGGTCAGGGGTCCTCCCATTTTGGGTAAACCCCCACCCAGCATAAGGACCTAATGTAGAGGGCGTGCTGTCGCTGCTCGGTCACTGTTCATTCACTTGTTGGGCTCCACAGTTGTGTAGGAGCTAAGACCATGCAAAGAGACTTGGTTCCCACACTCGAGGAACCTACATTCAGAGATAGCATGTTACACATGGATACACGCTTTCAGCAGATTCTTGTTGCCCTCAGAATGGAATGGTCTTTACCTTGGCCTGTTATTCTGTCCCCTCCGTTCACTGTGCACCACAGAAGACTTCTGCCATCAGCTCTAGTGGTTGACTGGAATGGCCAGCCCTGTATTCTGTTCTTCCTGCCTGGAGACCCCTTGTCTTAGCTCTCAATGTTATTCTTGTCCCACGTCAGGTGCCTTCTCTTCCTTTGGCTTCCAGCCTATTGCCTATCTTTAATGGGGCTTTCAATGATTATTTCATTCTAAAGTAGGTCACTCCTGATATTCTGTTGCTTAGATTCAGTTCTTTCCTTGTGTGGCACTTGTCATAATTCTTGATATTCTATTTATTAACTTACTTACTGCCTGTCTCTCTAAATGAGCTAAGTTTTCATGTGAGGGATGAGTCTGTTTTCTTCTCCACCTCCAGGCTCATTCAACTTCTGGCACAGAGCAGTCTCCTAGGATATACAGAGTGCATGATTTGAGTATAAAAGTTACAGGAGTAGGAGTGCCTGGGTGGCCCAGTTGATTAGGCGTCTGACTCTTGATTTGGGCTCAGGTCAAGATCTCATGGTTCATGGGATTGAGCCCCAAGTCAGGCTCTGCACTGACACCATGGAACCCGCTTGGGGTTCTCTCTCTCTCCCTCTCTCTCTGCTCCTCCCCCACGCACATGCTGTTTCTTTCTCTCCAATAAATAAACTTTTAAAAAGAATAAAAATATAAGAGTTACAAGAGTACACCAGAAAGCTGGTATAAGAGGATTTATGGCAGCACTTCTTACTGTTAAAATTTGTTTAATTTTGGCATATTCCTAAATGTGATACGATATTGCAGCAAACATCAGCAATGTGATGACCCTCGGGACTGTAAAGTTGAATGAACAAAAACAAGTGGAGAAGAATATAGTACAGTTTGATTCTATTTATTTATAGTTTGAAATAATGAAAAAATAAATGCTGCATGATTTGGGGATACATATACTTTTGAAAACTGAAAGCAAAATGCAAAGATTAGCTCTTCTCCCTGTGATCACGAGGGGAGGCAATTAAGGATATTTCCCAAGGCATTTTCAAGATACCAGTAACAGTCTCTTTCTTTAGCTGTGTAACGGATTAACGGGGATTGGTTCTACTATTCTTCTTTAGGCCAAACATGTGTATTATACATATTCTTTTGTATTCTTAGTTAAATTTTTTTTGTAATAGGCAGTAACAGAGAAGCCAAAGGAAAGTGGTGTCAGAAGAGGGAGAGATACCCTTTGTCATGATGAACAAGGCAGGCTTCCTTGACTAGCAAGCATATAAGCCAGGCCTTAGAAGCCACACAGGATTTAGGCATGTGGCTATTTATCAGGGGTAGGGAGGAAGGAACTTATATGCATAAGCATCAAAGGTGTGGATGGAGTTTAGGGAACATAATGGAGTCTAAATGGAATAGGTTATGAGCTATCCATTCAGTATTTGGAAATGTCCTTAAAGTCAGTTTGGGTCCACATGTCACTTTTTTTCATGAAACCTTTTCTGATTCCTTTGGTTGTTTGTTCCTCATATTCTCAAAATGTTACATTTAATGTTTGTTTTTTATAGAGTAGGGTGCTGTCAGACCATTTTCTGTTTTGTGGGACCTAGGAGATAGGCCCAGATTAGATAACATCTAAGGCAGAAGCAAGGATCAAGCGAACAGGGACAAGTACATAGTTCAGGCAAAAGATCATGGGTGCTGAACCAGCAGGTGGTGGTAGCAGGAGAGAAGAGGGAGAAGAGGGATTTGTAAGGAGGAGGGAAAGCTAATGACTGGGGGGATTTGCTAGTTGATAACTGGCAGAGGGTGAAAGGGAGAGAGTGTCAGGGCATTTCAGGGTTTGCAGAGTCATGGTCTATAGAAGGTACTGACACCATTACTGGATTTCAGTGTAACAGGAACTCAAGACCTTTATTTGCAACATACTGAGATGGAGGTCCCCGAAAGAGAATAGTATAGCTCTAATTGGGAGCAGAACAGCAGGCGTGTGGGTCAGGAGTTTAGGTAGGAGATCAGGATGGAAACCAGAGTGTGGAGCCATCCAGAGAGAAGGCAGTAACTGAAGTAAGGAAAAGTAAGTGAGGGTATCAGGGTTACGGAGTGAAGCAGCAGATACAAGTCCTTGAGTGCCACCTGTCCTTCTGAGATATCTGAGGAGGAGAGGGTAGGAGAGGTGCGAAGAAGGAATGGTCAGGTGCCTGGGTGACTCAGACAGTTAAGCATCTGAGTCTTGATTTCAGCTCAGGTCATGATCTCCTGTTAATGAGTTCAAACTGTGCATCAGGCTCTGCGCTTGGGATTCTCTGTCTCTCTCTCGTGTTCTCTCTCTTTCTCTCTGTCCCTGCCCCCTCCCTGCTTGTGCATGCTCTCTCTCTCAGAATAAATAAATAAACTTAAAAAGAAAGAAGGAATGGTCAAAGATTCCAAGAACACGGGAAGAGTTACGGAAGCCCAAGGTCAGGTGCTGAACTGTGTGTTTTTGCAGAACAGGAGAAGTATGATCCATTTCCATTCGATCCCCTGTGCCTCATATGGGAGATTAAAAAAAAAAAAAAGTCTGAAAGTTGGTTAGAAAATGATTCTGCTGTTTGTTTTATTTGCCACATGACTGAGCTGTCATTTGTCTCCCTTGGAAAAGAGAAAATCATAATTTTGTGCGATTTAAATGTAGTCAGTTTTTTAAAGGAACCTAAGTGTGACACATTTCAGGAAGATGTATGGCCTGGCTTAGGCACTAAGGCAAAGTGTCAAAGTAAATCACTAAAAATTGAAGACATGATAGTCTGTGGGATGTGGCACATTACTGTCACAGCTACAAAGTGTGTTACAAAGGAGGCTTTTCCAGAAGAAATGCAAAGGCAGCACGATCCAGGAAGTGGTCTTTTGGAATTCGGTCTAGTGTCACTTTATTGCCATGTGTGGATACAATAGCAGTGCTGAGTTGCTGGCATAATTAGTGTTGGAATTGAGGAAACTCAGAGCACTTTGGCAGTGTTTGAATATATTTATTTGTATCTGTGTGAAATTATAGTTCCGTAGCTGCCGTCATTCAGCACTTCTCTTTGTCAGATACTATGAAGAATGAATTTGAATTTTGCTCCTGCCCTCTGGAAGTTTATAATTGAAAATAGTGTATATTGCCAAAAAGTGGGATGAAGATGATATTGAAGATGCTAGATGGTTCTTAGTCTTCTTTCTGATACCGCCTCTCACTAACTCATGTAAAGCTTACATAAGTTATTTTTATAATTAGTTGACATTTTACCAATGATATATTTGACATTGGAAACAAATGGATTGACCTACTATCCAGACTTGTGAGTTTTATATGTGTTCTTTCTGTCTCTCTTTTTTTATAAAGTTTTCCTTGTTGAGTTGTTTTAGAAATCATTTTAATCTGTCTAGTTCTAAAGCAGTTCCTTTCCATTGTAGATAACCTGAAAAAAATAAATCATTCTATGTAGTGTTTAGGCAGCTAGAGTGGACACATTTCATGTCTTTAAAAACTCAAAATTAGTAGTTATCCAATGGTTAAAAATAGATAAATACGAAGGAAGCTATTCATTCATTTTATTTAACTGTCAAAATATGTCATTGTATTTTTTAAGGTAGTAGTTTTGTGTCAGGCAAAGAGGAAATAGTTGGTTATGTTAAAATAAAAAGTTTCCCTAAGCTGATTTCTTTTAATATTAAAAAGTTCAATATGGAGATAGGGAAAACATTCTTTAAAGCAGGAATTTCAGTGAGCAGCCCTTAAATTCATGTGGATTCTGTAATTTTCCAAACCCATTTCTTCAGATTTAGAAGTCATTTCTGTACTCAATAAATGTACAGGTACATGGTAATTTGATAATCTCCTGTTTCCCTGTTCCCGGTTAGCTAATGGAATGACTAGAAGTTGATTGAAAAGAAAGATTAGGTAGGTTTTCTTCTTTTTTGTCTAAAACTCTTCCTCCTGGCCTGTGAGCGTCTCCCGTAGGGCACATGTGCCAGCCCTTCAAGTGCCACACCATAACCACGTGCCACCCACGTGTAAGCCACTTACCATCCACACTGCTGTTGTCATTTTAGAGCCCCACCCCCCCCCCCCCCAGACTTCCTTGAATTCTTGTCTTTTCCCAAGAAGTTCTGTCTTCCTGGAATTCTTTCCTTGCTTTACATGGTCTCTTGCATCTTATCCTTTAAGGCCCATTTCAATCCCCACCTCCCAGGGGAGCATTTTCCAGGCTCCTTCTACTCCCTTATGGTAGTAGCTCTCATAGAAATCTATGTATTCTTCGCCTATTGTATTTTCACTCCTTAGTAGTATGCTTACTCTCCTTCTCTGACTGGCCATCTTTGAGAACAGGGTCTCCAGCTTGTTCTTCTGTGCCCTGCCCTAGTCTGCTCTACCCTGCTCTAGCACCGGCCAGTCCCACCATAGATGTTCTGCACATGAAATGTAGAAGTGGGAGCAAATACATGGAGACCCATGGATGTGGGCCTGTACTGTGGACCTCTTCAAGTCTCATGTAGCTACAGTGGCCTATATGCCAAAGCATCAAAAGAAGCAAACCAGGTTAGGATCAGATTGGGAGGGCATCCTAGATCAGGTTTGATTCAGCAGGAAGTAGAGAACAACTTCTTTAACTGACCATTTTCAGTGAATTTTGTATCCATGATGTGTATGTTGAAAAACAGAATGATTAGTTTGGCAGTGATATAAACGATGACTGGGAGGGGGTGAGCAGGTTGGTCTCAGGAGTTAGAAGAGCAGTGTCATATTTTAGATGTTCTACTATTTGGACTAGATTTATTTATGCCTTCCTCTATTATTTTTTTTATTTTTTTTAATGTTTATTTACTTTTGACAGAGAGAGAGAGAGAGAGAGAGAGAGAGAATGAGTGGGGGAGGGGCAGAGAGAGAGGGAGACACAGAATCTGAAGTAGGCTCCAGGCTCCGAACTGTCAGCACAGAGCCCGACACGGGGCTCGAACTCACAGCGTGCGAGATCGTGACCTGAGCCGAAGTTGGGCACTCAACCTACTGAGCCACCCAGACACCCCAGTGCCTTCCTATATTTAAAAGTAGAAAGAGCCTTAAGAGAAAAGAAAAGTCACAAAAGGAAAGTAGGAAGAATTGATATTCCAAAGAGCAAAAAAATGGGATCAGATTGAAAAGTAACAAAGTTTAGATACAAAAGCATGAAAATAAGAGATGCAGATAAAAGAAGAGTTTAGAAATATAAGAATATCAATGTTATTTATTTCTTTAAAAATTGAGATTAGCTTGAAAGAGTAGATTCTTAAATTGAAGATGCTAAATACTTAAGATTAGAAATGTTTTTGTTCTAATGTTGTTAGGTTGTATAATGTAATGACTGTGCGTATTCCTTTTTCTCATCTGATTAGTGGATCTCTTAGAGTTGAATACAACAAATGAAGTTTTCAAACAGCACAAACTGAACCAGAATGATCAGCTCCTTAGTGTTCCAGACGTCATCAACTGTCTCACAACAACTTATGATGGCCTTGAACAAATGCATAAGGATCTGGTCAATGTTCCTCTCTGTGTGGATATGTGTCTAAACTGGTTGCTCAACGTATATGACACGTAAGTTGGCCTTTTTTCTCTTTAAAATATAATCGTCAAATGAAATGTGTTGATAATGCAAAATGTGTAAATTTTGAAGTGAATTTTTTGAAAAGGTACTTCCAAAGTACTTCTCTTAGTGGAAATATACATGTTAATTGTTGTACAAGAATAACTTTCCGGGGCGCCTGGGTGGCTCAGTCGGTTGAGCGTCCGACTTCAGCTCAGGTCACGATCTCACGGTTCGTGAGTTCGAGCCCTGTGTCAGGCTCTGGGCTGATAGCTCAGAGCCTGGAGCCTGCTTCCGATTCTGTCTCTCCCTCTCTCTCTGCCCCTCCCCCATTCATTCTCTGTCTCTCTGTCTCAAAAATAAATAAACATTAAAAAAAAAATTTTTAAAAAAAAAGAATAACTTTCCAAAATTTGAGCTCTTAACCAACAGTATAACGAAAAAGAATGTCCACCCATTACTTCAAGATTTTGTTTCAGTTTGTAAATGGTGTCAACTTTGTCATATCATATTTGCTAGGGGAAACCTAATATAAATAAGTCCTATTTTCTTCTTCCAGAATGTCTTTTGGTGTGTCTTTTTTTGAAAGATAAAAATTTATATTTGTTATGAGTTAAAATAATTGACTGGCTCATAAGAATCCACTCTGCAATTTTTGTATGACAACCTAAGAGCAATTTGAATGGCAATTAAAGGGATTTAATTTCTCTTTTGGTATTAGCTTTATTTATTGCAATAGGGGTGATGTGTTTGTATGGTATTTTAAGTAATTTATGCTATAGGACACTCTAATATCTGTAATTTAATTAGATACTCACTGTTACATAAAGAGCACTCTCAACTTCCAGCATAACTCATTCGCCATTAATTTGGCTTTTTTGAATGTGACAGTGCATTTGTGAAATAATCAATTCTAGAAAGACCTGCTGTGGGCTGACATTTCTGAAACATTAGGAATTATTCATTCTTCTGGTAGGGGGTTAAAGTATGCAAAGATGAAATAAGAAAATGAGAACTGTTGTTTTTCTCTCAGACCCTAAAAGTTATTTTCCATTAATTAGCTGCATAAAAATTTGTGTTTCTCATCCTCTTATTTGATTTAGAGAGAAAGAAGATAGATGATAGTTTATAAATCCACATGTTTAGCAGCTGATTGATTCTGTATAAGAAGTAAATGGTGACAACAATAGCTCTAGGGATGATTTGATTAAATTTTGTTTATCCTTTTGTTTAGAAAACTTTTTCCTCTTTCAATATTCATAAATATAACAACAAAGTTTTTTTTTATAAAAAAATAAATAGCTTTTGTGTACTTTAAGACTTTTAAGAAACTCACCAAAGAACAGATAGATAGCATGAATCTCAGTTATAATAATGAACGTGGGATTTACTATCTCCCTGTCTGGTATCTTTTAATACATTTTGTGTTATTGTGATTTTTTTATACTTCTAGGGTAAAATATGATTCTTGGCATTAATTCACTATTTAGCTAATCTTCAATTTTTTAAACCTCCAAAAGAGATATTTTCTATATAGTAAATTCATCCAAAGAGCTGGTCAATGAAATGTTTTAACTACAAAGCCTGTAACTTAATTTGATGGCCTGGGAAGAATGCTAAATTCATACAGTACTTAATTAAGAAGTTCATTAAGTTCTCTAGTGGCAAGGTAGAGGTGCATATTTTGAGTAATGATTTAAAGAAGAATTGGAGAAAATGTTCAATCACCCTCCTCCAGTTCTAACACACTGCATTAGTTTGCTACGTCTGCCATAACAAAGAACCACAAACTAGGTAGCTTAATAAAAGAAATGTATTTTCTCACAGTTTTGGAGACTAGAAGTCCAAGATCAAGGTGTCCTCAGGGTTTCTTCTGAGGCCTCTCTCCTTGGCTTATAGATGGCTGCCTTCTCTCTGCGTCTTCACATGGTCTTTCTTCTGTGTGTGTTTGTGTTCTAATCTTATAAAAACATCAGTCATACTGGATTGAGGCCTACCCTATGACCTCATTTTAAGTTAATTACCTCTCTAAAGACTGTATCTCCCAAATATAGTCACATTCTGAGGTATTAGGTGGATAGAGCTTCAGTACACAAATTTTAGGAGGATATAACTCATAACATATAACACATACATCTGCTGTTTTCACTGGACAGCCCGAAGGGAATAGTGCCACTTAGGTGAGAAGGTAGAATGTGAATGTGAAATGTTGTGATTCCTATTCTAGGGAATCAAATGTTGGCATATTTCCACTTTCCATCATCAAGTGTGGACACATGGAAAATGCTACACTAAAGTACTGTTTCTTATTTAGAAAGATGGTTTCTTGAAATTTTCCATTTTAAAGGAAAAAACGCTTTTAGGATTTATTTTCCTTCCATGCCAAAGAAACGTAGTGAAGATCGTGCTGGGTCAGAATGGTGTATGCATTCAGTCTGGTTTTCTATTTTGGAGAGAAATATCATGAATTAACCTAAGGGCGGGGGAAAACCCCACAAGCACAGTTAATTATATGATGGTCGTCTCAGATGGCCAGAGTTGATTGCCCAAATTTCTCTAACAACTGTGATTTATCAGTTTGTCTAAACGAGAGTTATTAACTCTTTTCAAGTCATTAGTTTTCTTTGAGAATCCAGTGGAACTATGATCTACATTATCCAATGCACTAGGACATTTTGGACCCTAATAAGTCTCTGAACTTTGGAAATGGCACCACGATCTAACCTTTCCATTCATTCAGCTATTTTGATATTCACTCATTAACCATATATTTTTTAACTGCCTTACTTTGTGTAGTGTGATACAGCCAGAACTGATATTTTCAGCTCTTGAAGTATACTCAGGCGGCTCTTGAAATAATGAGTGATACACACCCAGGAGATCAGAGGATTCTGGAAGTAGAAGTACTTTGAGGATCTTCCATTCTGCCCTCTTCATTTTACTGATTAAGAAACTGAACCAGTGAGACAAGACAATTTGTCCATAACCACCAATGCAATATATTAGTGATAGATAGGGAACTAGTTCTCGGGGCTTTTGATAATAACTTGACTATTTCTGCCGTATCACCATATCGAAGAAAAATAGTATTTTATAAGTTATATTAAGTTTAATTTTTTTTTAAGTTTTAACATGTGTCCAACTCCTAATATTATGTTTTTTTTCAAAAAAAAAATCTTTTCTTCCCTTGTGAATGATGAGAATCCAGATTTTTGGTTCTGGTTGCTTGGCAGCCAACCACTGCACTTTTGGCATCTCAATATCTCATCTGAAAAACTGAGATAAAAATATCTACTGTGCTTACCATACATAAGATATTTATGAAGGGCAAATGAACTACTATATGTAGAAAAGGCTTTCCAAACTATACAGATAAAATTTATTCCATTTATAAGTTCACAGCCTCACTCAGTCTTCATCTTCCCAGGTTAAAAAGCCTTCATTTTATAATCTTCCTTCTAAATTTAATAGAAATCAAAAATGTTTAAATCATGATTTGAAGCAACAGTCCGGAATGCTTGGTTTAAATATTTTTGTCCCACAGAAAATATTAACCTCATTTGCTGCAGTGTTAACTCATTTTTATACTATGCCAAGATGGATATAATTTTATAAGGTGCATATCTTTCTAGTTAAACTAGTTTCAGAAGTTACTTATGAAGACTTTCAGGGAACCAAATACTTAAATATTGGGTTATATTACTCACTAATAAATTTCTTTGTCTCCCTCTTCTCCCTCAAATCCAGATATCTTATTTAACATCGAAGCCCTCTATCATCTGGTTCCATATAACCTGGACAACTCTATCAACCATTTAGCCTTGATGCAAGTCTTTGCTACCCCTGAACGAGTCTTGTCTCCGATGCTCACACCCCTGTCTCTGTCCCCTTGCCCAGGCTTTTCCTATGATAATCAACCTTCTCCTAGGGACAGTCCAGCTATGTCATGTCTTCAGGGTCGGATTGGAGGCTTATCTTTTCTATCATATGTTGTAACTACTGAGACTAATAACTACTCAGACTAATCACTAGTCATTAATAACTAGTCAACCACAATGATCTTGTACTTGATTATTCCCACACATAAAGCTTAGTCTCCTATTTTCTTGTGCTTTTCCTGTTGTTTTCTTGTCTCCTCTCTAGCTAGTATGTGACCTTATCACAGGTGGGAATTTTATCTTGTACTTTTCTGCTGGTCCTCATGATACACAACAATGCCGGGATCACAGTACACCTTCATAACTATTAATGGTGTGATGAATGGATGATTGACGTTTTCAGTAGTCATTTTCTTGTGTTATCGCCATAGACCAGAGGTCATCCTCTAATACGCATCAGTTGGATCTTTTTTCCCATAAGAGATTGCTTTTCCCTTAGCCACATCCATGTACCAGTCCATCCACACAGCCTTTTGTTATCTTCTGCAAGTCTGTTGTCTGACTGTCCAGAGAATAAAATTTCCTGATTTTTGGCGGGAAGAAGCCAGACATAGTCTATTTTTCTGTGATAATTAGGAAACACCTAAAAATGTGAACTAGAAACACAATTTGTACCATGGTTCAGTTTAAGGTTAATTTGGAAGTATTTCTATAATGGTAAGAAACTGCAATGAGTATATTAACTTAGATTCTCCTTATAATGCTATATTTATTTCAGTTTAAGTGTTAGTTATCTCCTAAGTCACTTCAGAATGTTGTGCACATGCATATTAAGGGTTTGATAAGCTTGTTGGATATGATTTAATATAGATTATAAACTCTAGGTTATTGAGCGACTGCTTTGAAAATACATTTTACTGATCTCTCAGCATGTTTTCCTTTTTTATTTATTTTATACTTTATATGTTATGGTATATATACAGAAACTTACCTTAGTATTTATAATTTGAGAATAGAAGATATCAATTAGTATTCATAGGAGGAATATCAAGAAGAACAAGATTTAAACACAGTTTGATAATAAGAGCACCTAAAATTAAAATTACATGACACAAATATTTATCTGTTTTTGAGATAGCATGAATTACTAAATTTTATGTAATGATAAAGTTACATAGACATTTAGTCATAGGTTTTGGGTATACTGTACTTGTGTATTGGAAACATATCTTGAGAAAATTGATATTAAAAACCTAAACTGAAAACAGATCCTGAATATGGAATAATAAAGATAACAATAGAGGGTTGTTGTTTTTTTTTTTCTGGATTGTGTGTTATTCCATAGCAAGGATCATGTTACAAATTTTTGTAGTTTCTGCATTTGCCTTTCCCCATCCCCAGGCTGAAGTACATTGGGAGATTTGATAGACAACTCTGAAATTCTTTGATAAATGACAGAATGAAGACAACTCTGTGTCTTTTTAAAGATAAAATTTTTCTTCTAGTTAACTTATAGTCCCTCATCGGCATAGTACAAAGCTATTTCCTGGTGTTGAGTAATTAGTGTATTTTGTATTTAATTATAATTTAATACTTCCTCAAACAGAGGTTTCACACCTGCCTAGGTAAGATCACCGACTATTAAGTTGCAATAGTAATTTTAAAAAACTGAGTTGGCAGAGATAAAAATCTATGAAGACAATAAGTTTTTAAGTATTTAACCAGTTATCAGCTCTCAGTATACTATTCCAGTTTTCTTACATTTGATTTTAGATATATCATTATCCTTTTCTTGCCTTATTAAGCTACATGCATATTATATATAGCCTTAGCTATTTAATTTTTCTTTTTTATTTCTTTGAGAGAGACAGAGAGAGAGAGAGAGTGAGAGCACAAGCGAGCAGGGGAGGGGCACAGGGAGAGGGAGAGCAAGAATCTCAAGCAGGCCCCATGCCCAGCATAGACCTTAATACAGAACTGTATCTCATGACCATGAGATCATGAGCTGAGCTGAAATCAAGGGTCAGACACTTAACTGACTGAGCCACCCAGGCTCCCCTTTAGCTATCTATTTTAAATCTTGCATTTGTAATTATTAACAGATATTTTCTATTTCATAGTATTTCTGAAAATATTTTTTTCAGCTTTATGATTATCATTTTTATTTTACCTTCGTTTTCCTTCCTAGTTCATGTGTTACATGTAAAGTAACTTCAGGCTACATATTCTTCCAGACTAGGTCAAACATCCTATTAAAATATGTCATGAAATTGTGGTATCGGCTTAAAATTGATTATTAAAAGTGAATAGAAAAATTGCATCTCTAATATGCAATTATTTTTTAATAGTTTACCCTCAAAAAATAGATATTCAGAAATAATTAGCCTACTGTTTATAGCTTTAAATGCATCTAACACATTGAGATTTTTACAATTACAGGGGTCGAACTGGAAAAATAAGAGTGCAGAGTCTGAAGATTGGATTGATGTCTCTCTCCAAAGGTCTCTTAGAAGAAAAATACAGATGTATGTAAGACTTTTCCTATACAATAGTGTTTTTGTAATAATAATGATAATAACAATCAATTGGCAGCTTACTTTATATGGTTTGCTTGTAATAAGAGTTTCCATTCTTTTTAACCCTTATGTACATGTACCAGGCTAGATAAAGGGTGCCAGTTAAGAAGTGATGTGGAGTTGTGTGAAATGAGGTGAGGTGCCTCGATGGAGTGAGAACCAACTGTATATACATCTTATTTAATTCTATCACCTCAGAATGTAAGCACTGTGACTTCTGTTTTCCAGCTGAAAAAAATGACTACTGAGATGGGTTGAAAATCCAGTCAGTGGCTGAAGAGGCTGTTATGGGGCTAGAATTAGATTGTAGATTTTTCTGACTCCAAAGCCCAAGTTTTCTCTACTTCTCTATATTTCCAATGCTTGAAAAGAAATTAAGATGGACTAGAACCTTTATACTATATTTATAGGAGAACTTTGCGTACTTCTAATGTCAAAAAAAATCGAGATGGGCTAGAACTATTACAGACATTGACAAATAATTATATTTTATAGTGTGAGAAAATAAAAAGTGATAAAATATTTTTATTTTGTTCTGTTTTTTTTTAATTCACCAAATAAGTAAGTGGTATCCTTTTAGCTGTCAGTTCATGAAGGGTGGGCATCTTGGCATTTTGAAAGGGATGGACTGGGGAGCCAGGGACATCTGCCTTCAAATCTCAGCTTTGCCACTTAGTGGCTAAGTGACTTTGGGCCGGTTACGTGATCCCACTGAAGACCGCCAGCTAAGAGGCAATATTACTCCCATTTCACATTTCAAGAGGCTAAAATTTAATGGACTTCCTTCAACTGAAGGATGAAGCTAACATTTCTCACGTTGAAAGCAATTAGGGATAATATGTGAAAAGTACCTAGAAATCACAGTTGTAGCAATTGCTGCTGTGTCTCCACACTTTTACATTTTTCTGGTTTAATTTTGTCCATAAAATGTGGGTGACTTGATCCTGCCATGCATGTCTTTAGATGTTTCTTCACAGAATATATCCGTACATTTTGGGGAGAAGGAATGTGGAGATGTTTGATCACAGGTCCTGTACATTTAATTGAGTTTTGCATCTTCTGTGAACATACATTTTTCAACAGTTTTATTTTCTGGAATGTCTGTGAGGTGATTTGGCTGCGAATTTCAGCTCTGGATCAAGATGGCTTGTTTTTCTTAAAACAGTTTGACAAGAATGTCAGTGAAAAGAAAGGTGGGATTTATAGGAAACAAAAGACTGATTGTAGGATCAGGAGGTGAGGTACCTTGATGGAGTCAGACCCTAGTAAACCATGCAGAAAAAAAGCTTTGCAGAAGGTTTTTGTTTGGTGGCACCTTATGTATCCAGGATTCAAATTGTCTTCAGCATCATAATTGTCAAAAATAATCATTTTCAAAGCTAAAAAGGTTATTTCTACGAGTGGGAAAGGAAAATGTTAAGGAAAGCATCACTGTGCCAGTATGAGAAAAGGACTTTTCCTCTTCTGTAGTTTGGGGTTTTCATGTGTTCCTGAAAGAATTTAGGGTTCCTTAAAAGTAACACTTACATCATGGTTCTCATCTCACTCCAAAACAGATACAAATTCAACCTCAAAGTTGATCACGAATCTGAAAATGTCAGCATGATCTGTTTTCCTAGATCAATGTTTCCCCTCCCTCTTTCCTTTTCAAGTTGATTATCAGAGAGTAACCTCAGACCAAAAGAAAGAGTTACAACACAGTGACTATAGTTATAGAGCAAAAACCAAATTCTACACAATATATGAAGGGTTTTTTTTTTATTTGTGCACCTACCTTCAAGCATATTTCTGAAATGTATAATCTTTCGGCCAAGGATGGTATTTCAGCATGTCTGTACTCAGACACTCGTAATACAGTGGACACACTTCCGACAAATGTTGGCAAATGTGATACTCCGTATTATTCAACATTAAATTTTCAGATTATGGCAAGGGAAGTAGAAGCCCTGCAATGACAATTTCTGATATTTATCTTAATCCATGAAGTATGCCATTTTAGGACTTAGTTAAATAAGACATCTCTTGGGTTGAAGTCCTTAAATCTTTCCTGTAAGTATTGAGACTTTGGAAACGTTCTGGGGTTTTGTTTTGTTTTTTAATTTGAAGTCCTTAGCAACTCTGATTCCAGTTTTGATTTCCCCAGTGACATCAGAACACTTCCTCATTATTATTTCCTTTGTTAGGTTAATATTGAAGACAATTTGCTCTCCAAACTCCATGGCAGACGTGTTATTCTGAGTCAAGTGGTAGCCATCTGCACATTGATTTTGCAATGGCTAATGTCAGTGTCTTCACCCTGGTGACCCCTCCTTCTCTCTTCATGCCTTCTTGAGAATATCTCTTGATTAGGTTCTAGCAACTGCCTGACCTTGCTTATAGCTGAGTGGCTTTCTTGCTTTATCAGGACCACATTTACAAAGATCTCTTAGAATGACCTTTTGCGTCTCTTCTGTGCTGATTTGTTGGAACTTGGGTTTTAGATTGTGACCTGTCCCCACATTCTGATACTCCTTTTTGTTTATGACTAGAATATCAAAATGTGAACTTATATCAGAATTCAGAAGTATGTCAAAATGAGAAGGAATCTTACGGTTTGTGTTTTGTGTGTAGTTTTACCTTCATGGTAGCATAGTAGTACAACCATCTTCCCCAAAAGAAGAAAGTTAGGCATGATTGATGTCACTGAAACGTGTACTTGTCTGTGTAGAACATTATTGCTTAGGATGTCTCTTCCTAGGAATGGGTTTAAAATGCAAATCATAAGAATCCTGCATAAATATTTTCTGGCTGTGACAGTCTTATTTTTTTTTAACGTTTATTTATGTTTGAGGGAGAGACGGAGCATGAGCAGGGGAGGGGCAGAGAGAGGGAGACATAGAATGTGAAGCAGCCTCCAGGCTCTGAGCTGTCAGCACAGAGCCCGACGTGGGGCTCGAACTCACGAGCTGCAAGACCATGACCTGAGCTGAAGTCGGACGCTTAACCAACAGCCACCCAAGGGCGCCCCGATAGTCTTATTTTTAACAAAGTAAAGGTGGGTGGGGGCTTGGACAAAATGGGTGAAGGGGAGTGGGAGATACAGGCTTCTAGTTAGGGAATGAGTAAATCACAGGAGTAAAAGGTCCACCATAAGGAATATCGTCAGTGGTGTTGTAACAGCATTGTATGGTGACAGATGGTAGCTACACTTGTGAGCATAGTGTGATATATAGAGATGTTGAATTGCTGTATTGCACACCTGCAACTAATGTAACATTGTGTGTCAACTATACTCAAATGTTTTAAAAAGTTAGAATAAAAGAAAAATAAACAAGTAGAACTCTAACCAAATCTAACTAAACAAATGGTAATAGAAATTAAATTTATCTTCCTTAGGTTTGCTTTCTCTGTGTATGTATGCTTATAATTAAGGTGACATTTCATTATAATCACTGTGTCAGTATTACTGAGCTTGGTTCAGCTGTCTGAAAATTCACTGTTAACAGTGTTAGATTTGGCATTATTTCCCGTAAAAAAACCCCCAAAAAACAAAAATGATACATTTTGGTCTGATATTCATTTGCCAGATAGTGTTTGAAAATGGCTTTTAGGATCAAGTGAGTATTTACTCCCCTTCTTTCTGTTCTTGGAAAACTTCACATGGAAAGCATTTCGAATTTTTGTGATTTTTGAGTTTTCAGAACTTGGAAATTCCTTTCCAAAAACAGTATTCATTTCTATGAGAAAGGGGATCATTTTTACCTGAAATTTCTCCGTAGATAACTAACGTGATTCATGTCCACTTGATTTTTTTTTTTTTTTGATGTACATCATTTAAATGACAGAACCAAAGACATTGTTTACATAGAACGGTGTAAGCAGATGGAAGTTACCCTCTTGGCTCTCCTCCTCGCAGATCTCTTTAAGGAAGTGGCGGGACCAACAGAAATGTGTGACCAGAGGCAGCTGGGCCTGTTACTTCATGATGCCATCCAGATCCCTCGTCAGCTGGGCGAAGTAGCAGCTTTTGGGGGCAGTAATATCGAACCCAGTGTCCGCAGCTGCTTCCAACAGGTAAACACGAGGGATCCCTGGAACGTAGGATGTGCCAGGAATGGTACTGAGGATGTTCCTAGAACTGGCAGGGGAACCTTGGGCTGGACCCACATGGTAGAAGACGCCGGGTACCATCCCTTAAGCATGCGGTTTATTTCTTCAAGCACATGGTTCAAGGAACAGCAACCTCCTCTCCTCAAGGAGATTTACTGTTTGTCAATGGGTAACACCCTCAATCTTTAAAATGTGCTATGAGAGTGCTATGATTTGGCCCTGACGTTGTCCCGGCCCTCGCCTCCTACCACTCATCCCCTTGCTGTCTGCTTTCCACCCGCAGTTTTATTTACATCCTTCATTCCTGCCCTAGCATCTTTGGTCATGTGCTCTCTGTTCAGAATATTCTTCCTTACCCTTCACCTACAAACTTCATTCTCATTGCTAATCCTTATTCTTCTTTTTTGGATGTTTGCTTAAATCTCACATTCTCTGAAAATCCTTCTCTGAGCCCTTCAGGTGAGGTTGTGTGTCCTTACTATATTCACCTGAATCTCCTCTGATTTCTTACGATGCTCATGAAAGTATGATTACATACCGAGTTATAGAACTAATTGGTTAGTGTTTTTTTTCCATACGAATCTCAAAATTCTTTTTAATGCTTGCTGTATATAAAAGCATTCTAGAAATGTTGCTACTGATGTTATACATATGTGTAAAGGAAAAGGCTACAGATATTTCGCCAAAGCATATCCAGTGATTTATTATTGCTGAGAAAAAAAATGCTCACACCATCTCTTTAAGGAGTACTGATGTTATGGGTTATTACATTTTATAATGGCCCTTTTACTTGTTTTAGAGATATAAAAAATACCAAATGAAAATTCTAAATATGATTCTCCCATGTACTGGTTCATAAGATGACCTTCACAAAAGCAGGAGAAAGATTAAATGAATGAGTTTTATAGGATTAAAATGTTTATGTGAAGAGAGTACTAGAATTGTGTGATTTGGTTTTTGGGTTTTTTTTAATCTGAGTCTCTTAATGTGTTGAGTTTTTTTCTCCTTCCTGTATAATTTCTGCCTTTTCTTTTTTTTAATGTTTTTTTAAAATTTATTTTTGAGAGAGAGAAAGAGAGAGAGAGAGTGAGAGAGAGCACACATGAGCAGGGGAGGGACAGAGAGAGAGGGAGACACAGAATCTGAAGCAGGCTCCAGGCTCTGAGCTGTCAGCACAGAGCCCGACGCGGGGCTCGAACTCACGGACTGCGAGATCACGAGCTGAGCTGAAGTCGGCTGCTTAACCGACTGAGCCACCCAGGTGCCCCTAACCTCTGCTTTTTCTAATTTTAAATTCTAAGATTTTCTGTCCGATGAAGAGCCTTTAACGTTTTGTAATTTAACTGGCCTGGAAACAGTTTTATACCTTTTCTTTCACTTCATGTAGATTCTCAGAAGATTATAATACAACACCAGCTGCAATTTAAATGAAGACATTTTCTTCACTTTCCATATATTTGTTTCTTTACCAGAATAACAACAAGCCAGAGATAAGTGTGAAAGAGTTTATAGATTGGATGCGTCTGGAGCCACAGTCCATGGTTTGGCTACCGGTTTTACATCGAGTGGCAGCGGCCGAAACCGCAAAACATCAGGCCAAATGCAACATCTGTAAAGAATGTCCAATTGTTGGGTTCAGGTGAGACGATCTGTCTCCAGTGGTGGCACAAGACTATTTTCTGTTGTTTTGTTGTGACTTCAGTGTATGTCCGTCATCCCTTCCCACTGATTCCCTCTGGGGATTTGTGTCCTCAATAAATGGGATACTTAGCATATTCATTCTGTCTATCTGAAAATGTCATTCCTTCTTATAGCCACTACATGAAACTTATCTTTTTATTATTATTATTGTTATACCACTTTGCCCCAGAAACAGAGATTTTTCTGAATTTCTATTCATATAGATCCCAGAAACGTTCATGCATGATAATTGTATGACTCATTATACGTACATGGCTCTGATAGGATTCGGTGATGTTGTAAGGCCTTTGGAATCAAACTTAGTAAGCAGAAAGCAACACTTTTTAAAAATTTATTTTAGAGAAAAATTGGAGGGGAATGGGGGAGAGGTTGAGAGAGAGAGAGAATCTTAGAGCCCAACGTGGGGCTTGATCCCATGACCCTGGGATCATGACAGAAGCTGCTATCAAGAGTCAGATGTTCAACCGACTGAGCCACCCAGGCACCCCCAGAAAGCATCATTTAAATAGTGAGAAGTCATCTGATTACTTTGTTACTTCTGCCCAGTTCTAATGTGAAGTTGATGAACCCTACTGTTCACCTTCACAGGAGGAAGCTTTGTAAGGAAATTGTGAGATTCATTTCTTACTGATGGTATAAAAGTTGGATGTGTCAAGCTAATAAACATGATTCTAATTCTCTGCCATTTGCATTCCCATTCACACATTACAGAAAGTCTTCTGACGTGGGTATTTGTCTTCTCATCATGTTGAAACAGATGGAAACATGCTTTAGAGACTTGAATTCCAAATTTTGCTTTTTTTTTTTTTCCACTTGGGAGGTGGTTTTGTTAATTTCCCTTGTGAAATTCAAGATTCTCCTGGCCCTAATTTGGAGCTAAGGTACTAAGAAAAATTCCACATTTGTGGCCAGTCTGCCTTTTATTTCCATGGTGATTTGGATGAAAGTAATTCCTTACCACAAATAATTGATTTGGATTAAATAATAGACATACAAGCCAATGAACTTTCTTTTCTTCTCTCTAGGTATAGAAGCCTCAAGCATTTTAACTATGATGTCTGCCAGAGTTGCTTTTTTTCTGGTCGAACAGCAAAAGGTCACAAATTACATTACCCAATGGTGGAATATTGTATACCTGTGAGTACTGAGCCACTTTCTATTGTTTTTTTTTTTTTAACAACATATTGCTTTTGAATTAACTAATGTCAAAATTATTCTGTTCATTTAGACTTAACTTCTTATGGAAAAAAATCACTTCCAAGGTTACTTAACTAATTTTTTTTTGTGGTTTTGTTTTCTTTTAAACAAATACATCTATGTTAATACATTAATACATTAATTAATACAAAACAATTAATACAAAATACAAATACATTAATACAAAATAATTATAGTTTTTTCAGAAAAATTACTTGTTACATTTTGTGTACATCTGTCTTTTGATTTTCAAACTTAACTTTTTGCTAGCGACCTTTTTTTAAGAGCTCACACTGACCTACATTGAAAATGATACTATATGTTCAGAAACCATGTTTCTTTTAGACACATTTAAAATGTATTTTCAGGGGCATCTGGGTGGCTCAGTGGATTAAGTGTCAGACTCTTGATTTCAGCTTAGGTCTTGATCTCAGGGTCTTGAGTTCAGGCCCTGTGCTGAGTTCTACACTGGGCATGAAGCCCACTTAAAGTACATACATATATATATATATTTTTTTTTCATAATTAAATGTATTTATATTAGCAAAAAAGTAAAAAATGTAAAAAAGTAAAAAAATTTATAAATCTAGCTCCTAAATCAAATCAAATCTCTGATTTTGTTCAGATTTATTTTTATATTTACGTTATTTTGATCTTTTTTTCACTGAACACATTGTATGGTAGTGTTACCCCCTATTGTCACACAGTGTGATTTTTCCTAGTTATAGTATATTTGAGTGAATTACTAAAATTTAACCACTTTCTCAAACGTATGTGGACACTTTATTTTCAACTATCTGATATTATAAACAACACTCAAGAATATCTTTGTGAAAATAGCTCTTTCTGTATATTGCATAAATTACATTTCCATAGAATAAAACACTGGAAGTAAATGATCTAGGTCAATGAAATGAGTATTTTTATGGCCAAAATTCCTCATGTCAACTTATTTCCAAAAGATGTTTATACTACTTTACATTATTATCACATTTTATTAATATTCCAGTTTTGCTAGCATTAGATATCGATTCTTGTTCCTTTGATTTAAAGCTATTTTTTTCTGAAGTATCTTCATTTTCTGTCAACAGCTGTTTTTTAGCTTCCTTCCAAATAGTAAACCAAAATTTATTCATAGACTATACATTTTCTTTTGTTCAGGGAATTGAGTTACTTCTTTGGATTATAAATTGACAGAAAGGCAGCAATACTTACAAAATATACACATGTAAATCTCACAGTCTTAGGTATCTTATCTCAAATAATAGGTACCCCACATATGGAGAGGAAACCTCTAGAAAATGCTATGGAATTATAATAGATGAAATACCCATAGTGCATAATAACTTTAACTAGGAAAAAAAATCCCCCAAGAAAATTTATGAAGTACCATTTATTACTATGATTAACATATTTATTCAGTCAACAAATAAATATTGAGCACTTACCTTGTGTCAGATGCTGCTCTCAGCTCTAATTCATCAGTGTACTACCAAGATAAACAAGATTACAGTCTTTCCTGCTATTTCCATTTAGGAGGAGGGGATGTGTGACAAGGAACAAAGAAACAAATAAATGAGATCATTACAGATTATAGTAAGCAGGCTTTAAAGAAATAACTGGATAATGAGACAGAAGATTAGAGGAGGCACTTTAGATAAAGAAATCAGGGAAGGTTGGCCTGAGAAATTATTTGAGTTGAGACTGAAGGATGAGAAAGAGTCAGTTGTGTAAAGAACTAGTCGAAAGGTATTTCAGAGAAGAAACAGCAGACACAGAAGTCTGGAAATGGGCAAGAGTTTGGCATGATTGGAGCACAGAAGAAAGTGGAGTATATTCCACAAGAGGTCACACTAGCTATGTCATTCACACAGTGAAGATATGGAACCCCTTGTTCAAACCGTCTTACAACTTTCAGCATGGCAACAGCAGAGCACTAAGCCAAACTTAGGGAGCTTGTGAGTGTGGGACCCCTGCAACTGCACAAGTCACACATTCATGCAGATGGGAAAGAAAGAAGGGGGGAATGACACAGGAATAGAAAGAAACAAGTGTATCTGTCAGAGTGAATTTCTCCCTCCACAAAAGAGAGAATGGTAGGAGTTGAGATTAAAGAAAAAGGGGGTTATCAGATTGTGCTGAACCCTGTTGGTCGTTGTAAGACATTGGAGAGAAGTATAGTATTAATATTTGCTGGATTAGATGGGGTGCCTCGGTGGCTCAGTTGGTTAAGCATCCAAGTTTGGCTTAGATCATCGTCTTGCAGTTCATGAATTCAAATTCTGCATCTGCTCTGCGCTGACACTATGGAACCTGCTTGGGATTCATTCTCTCTCTCCCTCTCTCTCTCTCTCTCTCTGCCCTTCCCCCAATCATGCTTTCTTTCTCTTTCAGAATAGATTAATAAACTTAAAATATATATAATTGCATGATTAGATCTAGGCATTTAGGAAACTGATTATAAAAAGTTAATGTCAAAATAGGAAAAATCACAAAGTAAATATACGTTAAAAATGTATAAAAATGACTACATGTTTCAAGATGTATAAAGTAAGTAAAGATGTATATAAAATTACTACTTTTCATGGTCTTAAATACAACAATTCCTAATGATTTTGCAAAATACCCATACAATTTGAAATCTGCATCTCTTCAACAGCAGTCATTTGTCTTGAGAATCACGGATACACTGATGTATTTCACTCTCCAACTGTCATTTTTGAATGAATTCTGTATATTACCCAAAGCTTTTCTTGTTACTTGGATTTTACAAAGCCATTGTTGTCATGTCTAAGATCACAGCTTACCCTGCTTTGTAAGGGGTGGCTTCCTTTTTGCCAGTGTGCTTTGGGAGGTCCTTTGCCCCTTTTCTGGAATTTGTGTAGTGATTTTAATAAACAACCTGCTCATAAATCATATCTTATGACAGGTTATTTTCTGTATTTGACCCCACAACCCTTGATAGAATGACTAAAAATATATTTCAATTCAAATTCAAATTGAATTTTTGAACAGTATACTCTTGAATTAATAGTAATGAATGACTACGTGAACTCTTCTCCAAATTTTCTTTCTTTTCATCCACATTCTTTGGATTTTTGCTCTCCTCTTTTAAGTGAGCTTTTTGTTGTTGTTTTTTTAATGTTTATTTTTGAGAGAGAGAAAGAAAGAAACAGAGCATGAGCAGGGGAGGGGCAGAGATAGAGAGGGAGACACAGAATCTGAAGCAGGCTTCAGACTCCAAGCTGTCAGCCCAGAGCCCGATGTGGGGCTCAAAACCCATGAACCGCGAGATCATGACCTGAGCCAAAGTCGGATGCTTAACTGACTGAGCCACCCAGGCACCCCTTAAGTAAGCTTTTTTTATACTTCATCTATCTTTTACCCAACATTCCCTAAACTCTTTTGATGTCTGCCTTAGAAAATGAACTCAAGGGGCACCTGGGCGACTCAGTTGGTTCAGCTTCTGACTCTTTTGGTTCAGGTTATGATCTCATGGTTCGACCCCAGCATAGGGCTCTGCACTGACAGCACAGAGCCTGTTTAGGATTCTGTCTCTCTCTTTCTCTCTCTCTCTGCCCCTCCTCTGCTCTCTTTTGCTCTCTCGCTCTCTCTCTCTCTCTCTGTCTCTCTCTCTCAAAATAAATAAATTTTAAAAAATAAGAAAATGAACTGAAACATGAATTTTTCTTTTTTTTGTAATGTTTATTTATTTATTTAGAGAACACGAGCAGGGGAGGGGCAGAGAGAGGGAGACAGAATCCCAAGCAGGCTTCGTGCTGTCAGCGCAGAGCCTGACACAGGGCTTGATCCCATGTACCATGAGATCATGACCCGAGCCAAAATAAGAGTCAGACACTTAACTGACTGAGCCACCCAGGCGGCCCTGAAATGTGAATTTTTCAATACAGTGATAACCACTGCTTGCGTGTAAATGGATCAGACCTTCTTGGCAGATCCTGGTGTTTGCATTTCTCATAGTGCATCTCCACTTGTGGTTGGGATGATGCTCCAGTCATATTACTGACTTCATTAGTCAGTAACAAGTGACTGTTGTTGAAAGTTTTCTGAAGGCTTATTTTAAACCCTCAAAGCTCCAGAAATATTTCTTCAAACATATCAGCTTACTGTGACAATGTTTATCTTTGGATGTAAGCAGACGAATGGTGTGTGAATTCTCTATCATAATTTATGAAGGCATTTTTTGAAATTGTTAGTAAACCATTTATAGACAGAAGTGGAGTTCTTCTTTCTCTAGCAGATGTCTTTTTTAAACTTGTCTTTCCCTCTACCACTGTATAACCCAACTTTGTCCATTTAAGAAGTTTGTGATTAGGCTCAGGTAGAATTCATCTAAAACAGCCAACATGACAAAAATTCTGTTTAATCCTTGTCTCTCCATCCCTCCAAATCCCACCCCTTCACAAAAATGTGTCAGTTTTTACGTCGTGTGTAAAATCTTCCCTACCTTCTCTGGCTTCCCCTCAGGAAGACTCTGATAACATACTGGATTGTATGTTATCTTGTATTATTTTCTGTATGGTGTTTTGGCCCCCTCAACTCTTTTTTTAACTCCTTGAGGACAGAAATGAATCTTGCTCTTTTCTTACTATGCTTAGTTAAATCTGGCTCATAAAGGCTAAATGAGCTTATATCTTATATTATAAACACTAATTACAGAATTTTAAAGCCGAAAAAGATCTAAGAGATCATCTAATTCATTCTCATTTTAAAGAGAAAACAAAGTCATAGAAAAGGTGATGTGTTCAAAGTTGGTGGCCTGGATTTAGTGATTTTACTCCATTAGAGAAATATACATAATTAGGTGCATTAGCTAACTGGTTTTTGTATACTTGCTGGAGTGTTTTATTTGTTGGGTGCTCTAGTATATAGGCATTTTGCTGTGGACTTGGAGATAGAGTGAAAATGTAATTAAGGAAAGAAAAGACCTCCATGTGGAGAAATTTAAGTTGATGTATTTTTTAAAAATGACTAAGTTTGTGGATTAAGATAATAGTCAAAATTTTTTCTTGTTACCTGTGTACTACATGTTTGAATTCAGGGATTACTATTTACTTAAAAAATAGTGACATTTTCTATTAAAGATGTTTAGATTTTAAATTTCTTTTTTATTAGAATAACAGTTTGTAATCATTTAATTTCATAGTGAAAATTACCCTGATTGTGTCTTTTAAAAGAAGATTGTGTGCTCCTGTTGGAAATAACCAAAATTTAATTCAAATTATAAACATTTTTGTATGTTAAGACATGTAAAAGACAGTCGTTTAAATTAGAGAGGATGATGCATTTCACATATGATTTACAAGAGCTTATACAATTGCTGACAGTAAGAGAGAGCCGGATAGGGTTAAATATTAAGGAGAATGGAAAATGTTTGGAATTGCTGCTGGGGGCAGGCATGAGTCAACAAGGGATGAGCAAATTGATTGCTACATTACAACAGGAGTGTAGCTGAGACTAATTGGCAAGTATTTGCACTGATTCCATCATTGCTCAGTCGCTTTGGAATTAAAAAAGGTGGTAGGTGTAGTCAAAGGCCAAGGGAGTGAATGATTCAGAGGTCTTAATGATATTGGGATTGCTTTGAGCTGTCCCCGTACTGAAGAACTCCCAAATGGGGTTGAAAGGCTCAAGATCAAGATCATGGGGGGAAAGAACAGGTTTATTCATATTAAAGAAGTAGGGGCAAGGGTCAGGGTGGTTATTTTTTCCAAGTTAGAGATTTAGGACTGAACAATGTTTTGAGTCATGACAAGGTCTGAGGTGTGAACATACCCCAATATGTGGCTAATGTAGAACATAAAAGGTTTTGAGATCAGATGGCATTTAGAAGATCATCAGTACGTCTCTAGAAGTGACAGGCAGCTATGCCTGGCCAAGTACAGTCAAAGGGGAGTGGATGGGGACATTGGTTTTAGTTGGTGACAAGATTGAGTCTAAGGGCAAAATGCTGTAAACCTTTATTCTTGGCCTTTGTGGGGGAGAGGTTATACAGCCCGTCATGGAGAGGGGATGGTGGGGGAGACATTGTTATCACAGGAACATCAGGATTCACTGAAGAGATGGGTTGCAGTTCCTGTTAGGAATAAGATGTGGGGGAATGTGTTTATATGTCTAAACACATATAAACACTAAAGAATGCAGAGTCCATGATAACAGGGAAAGAAAGGTAACTAGGCAGAGGCTGTGAGCATCTGGTAAGGGACTGTGGTGCAGTCCACATAGAGAAAAGGAGAAATGGAGAAAGGCAATAATGAGGGTGCTTTTTCTTTGGCAAATACAGGTATTAGAACTGAAGCGTGAGTGGGGATAGGCAGATGGTTTGAGAGACGTGTTTGCTTAGGGAGAAGAGATGGGATGTTTGCAAATTTTTATTGCTAGAAAAGTCAGCAACATCAGCTATTCCAGTATTCAAATTGATGGAGTAGAATCATTACAAAATTCTCTGCGTATGTGCAAGGTTTAGACAGGACTAGTTTGCACTGATGTTTCATTGAGATTTTGATAAGAAGAGGGGGAGGACAGGAAAAACATACTGCTATGGGAAACAGCTTATTACACTAAGGACACTTAAAGCACATTTGTATTGCATTTTTTAAGCAAATGCATGTTACTTTTAAAGCAATAGATTCAAGCATATTCTTGCCAACATTGTTTAATATATGGGGAAATACACCAAAGTTTCGTATTTCAGTGTTTCTAGAAACTGTAGAAAAATCCATTTTCTACTGAGAAAAAAAACAGAGAAGGTTTTCTTTTAAAGTTAAAAGTGAAATCGCATTTTTCCTTTACAAACCAACTATATGTTGTTAGCAAGAAGCAGACAAGAACAACGGGAAACACCAGAATTAGCTGTTCTGTCCACTCCCCTCCACCTGCCAGCATCAGTGTATTTGTAAGACTATCAAAATCAAATACAAGAAAATGCTGGCTCATTCTTAGGAAAGCTGTGCATTTAGTGACGTTTGTTTTTGGCAGTGTTGTTTCTTCAGATGAGACGTGAGATGTTTGCCAGTTGGCTAAATGTGCAGGATCATTGCCGCTTCTGTAACCTCGGCATCCTGATGTGGCTGCTCAGTTCTTGCTCCCCTTACCGTGTGCTCCCAGGAAGTTGAGTGCATTTAGAGTGTGTCATTAGCTCTTAAGTCGAAGTTTCGACGGCATCCTTTTTCCTTTGGGTGCCTTATTACCCTACTTATTCTTGACCCCCGTGGTGATTCTGTTAATGCTAATTTTTTAGTTTCATGTTTTTCCATTAGAACTTGAAAGGCTCCAAGCTTGTCTTACTAATTCCATCCTATTCGTGGAATTCATGGTATCTGAATTTCAACTTGTTGAAATCAATGAAACTTAAATCAATGCTGAGAAGTTGTTTTTGCAATTGAAAAAAAAAACCCTATTGGAATGTCTTTAAGATAAGTCCTGTGATAATGAAATGTACTCCTTAGAAGTATGCATGTGGCATTTGGGATTATTGACTTCTATGTTTAAGAAGTAAATCTTGCTAACGATGGTGTTGTTCAACAGTGATTTTTACACTTGTGCACAATCCAAGCAATGATGTTTAATTATTCTACTCATGTGCCAAATGGCTGGGGTTGTTTTCTTATAGAACCTTGGTTTTCCTCTTTGTACTTCCTTGTTTTACTTGGTCCAGAAGTTACTCACCTTTGTAGTGAACAGTTAAAGCTCTGATGTTCGGAGTATTTGTTCAAGAGTAGATATTGCCATCCAAGTTATGAGCCAAAGACATTTGGGGGATATTTTAAATAAACATGGTTTTGCTTGTTTATTTGCAGTCGTTTTTGATGTTTTGCTTAAATTGCCAAGTAATTATAAGTTGGATGTTTTGGCGGCCTCTAGCTGATTTGACATCATTGTTAATAGTCCTTTGTATTTTTTGCTTTGTGGATCCTTGGTGTTAATAGGAGGAGTTTTTTGAGCCGAAGTAGTAAAGCAATTTATTCAAGGACCTACTTGACTATGTTATGAGGGTTAACATTTCTAAATTCTAGATTCTTTTCTACCTCAGCCTTGTTGCTCCTTTTAATTCACATTAATGAGAAGGAAAAGACTCTCAGTCATATATCCATGTTTTTGAAGTTCAATAATACATAGGTATCAGCATTTATAATAGGAATATACAGTTTAAAATATGAACAGTGATATGTAGAATAATACACATGCCTTTATATATAGATACACAAACACAAGTAAAAGATTAGCTCTAAGTTTTGCTTTATATGATGTCTGTATTTGTCCTCAGTCAAGGAATAAAATGAAGGAAAATTTAAAATACTCCCAACTTTGGTTGGCAAAATAGAACTCAAGAGTGAAAAAATCATCTGATGCCAGCTTACACAGGAATTTTTAAGGTTTTGGTAGAGTCACATGGATAGACTTACCCCAGGGTAGCTTTTATAATTCAAGCAACATGTTTTTATATTTTATGCATTCATTTGTATTAGTTGGTGGGGTGCAAGTTGAGAACTAATTACTTCTTGTTATCCAAATAAGTTTTCATCATTATCTCTGTGCTACTTAATAGCAGCACAGTGGAGGGAAGTATAATTTTGAGTATTCACGTGCCTACTTGTCTGTGTAAGTTTAGTTTTAAGATGTTTTTCCCAGTGACTCACCTTCATTAGCTTTCCAGAAATGACAGTTGGAAAGACAGTCCTCGTTTGGATATATAAGTTCTTCTGGCTTGTTAAGAAGCAAGCCAGAAGGGGGGTGCCTGGGTGGCTCAGTCGGTTAAGCCTCCGACCTTGGCTCAGGTCATGATCTTGCAGTTCATGAGTATGAGCCCCGCGTCGGGCTCTGTGCTGACAGCTCAGAGCCTGGAGCCTGCTTTGGATTCTGTGTGTCCCTCCCTCTACCCCTCTCGCCCTCACTCACTCTCTTTGTCAAAAATAAAATTAAAAAAATTTAAAAGTCAAGCCAGAAGATTTGGGGCAGATGGTGGTAGAAGTAGCTTTAGAGTTTTTCAGTATCTTTTGACGGTCATTTTCTTCCCATTTCTAAATTAGTTAAGTAAAAGGAGAGCAGCTAGACAATAAAACTAACCCCCTGGACTACATGTACACCAAAACTAGGTAGTAAGGTATCCCCCAAACAAGCCACCACCCAGCCACAAACCTGTAGAATATCATTATCTTTAAGAGGAAAAAAAGGAAGCAAGGTGCCTGAGAACAGGAGCACCGCAAAATAGACAACAGGTCTTTAGTGGAAAGCTCAAAAGGCTGGTTTGGGAGAACTGTGAAACTGGGAGGAGCCCAGAGGGGAGGGTCTGAAGGCTCTGGGGTGGTGGGTTTCTGGAGTCCTCAGACCTGACCCACCAGGGCTTCCTTCCATCAATAGCCTCAAACTGGACATACTGCTAGGAATGAAACTGACACAGCAGGTCTGAGCAACAGAGACGAAAGAAAGAAAAATGGGTACTCTAAAGTAGGGCAAGGGAAGAGGACCCTGAAATCAAACTCAAGTACCCTATTTTTGAATACTCCACAAAAGCAAAAGAAGAGGGAGCTCTGTGAAGGTAGAGAAGCTTTCCAGAATTAGGAAAGTTAATTTCACAACAATGACAAAATTGAGCACTACAAAGTATCAAGTTTAAATCTCAGGGGTGCCTGGGTGGCTCAGTGGTTAAGTGTCCGACTCTTGATTTTGGCTCAAGTCATGATCTCACAGTTTGTGAGTTCGAGCCCCATGTTCAAGCTTAGGATTCTCTGTCTCCCTCTCTCTCTGCCCTTTCCCTGCTTGTGCTCTCTCTCTCTCTCTCTCTCTCTCTCAAAAATGAATAAATAAACAAATGGACAAGCATTAAAAAAATTTGACAATACATTATATTTAAAAAGATTAAATCTCATATAAAGTAAAAGAAAAAAAAATCTTCCAGCCATTTAAACAAAAGGAACAATATGACTTAAAAAGGAAAGAAAATTAAATAATCAGCAGCAAAGCTTTATACCAAAAGATAATGGAGGGACATATTTAAGAAACTTAAGGAAAAAAAGAATGTGACTCAAGGAGTTGATATTGAGAAAGCCAACCTTCTATTATCTAGTAAAGATACAGGAAAATTCTCACCAAAACATAGGAACTTGGGTAATATTGTACCTAAGAGCACTTCTTGAAGATTTATTAGAGACCAGTCTTCAGACAACCAAAATAATAGAGAAACAGCATCCTAAGAACTGGTAGAGACCATTAAATATATTGTTACCTGTAGAGCTTAAACTATGTGGGGCTAACTAGAACAGGTTCCTACTGACCAAAGATAGGACAATTTGAGCTTCAATACTGATAATAATTACAATAAGCCAAAATACACCAAATATGTTAAAAATCTATGAATTCATAATGATAAGCGAAAATAATTTTAAACAGTGGTCATCTTCAGAGGATGATAGGAAACCAGTGCACTACTGGGGAAATAGGTCAATGAAAGAGAAAAATCACACATGTAATCCTGCCTTTCCTGAATGAACTATATTACTGAGTGACCAGATAGTAGATGAAGGGACATGTTTTTATATAATTATTTAAACTAACAGATGAAAATGAACGATAGAATCAGATGATTACCATTTTTAAGTCCCCATTGGATGGATATAGATATTTAGCATGAAGGCTGCTAGGATCACTGAAGAGTGATAACCAGACCTCATGTGCCTACCAAACACTAGTGGTAGATAGTCTTGCCAGATCACACTTGAGGCTGATGCCTCCTCTGGAGCCAGCCGCTAGTTTGCAGGATACCCAAAGGATTGAGGAACATGCTGAACTACTGCACCAAAAATACACAATCGACAAAGTTGAGTGAGGTCAAATTGCCTGTGTTTTCTAACAGATAAATTGTAAGGAAATGTCAAGTATGGAGGAGAAATCTGCACATTAAAAGTGACTTAAAATATATCAGATTTTTTTTTTAAACTAGTGAGACTAAACTACAGTGTCTAGGGGTAGACACTGGGGTGAAAAAGTATTTTTTAAACACAACACAAGGTAGTTATTGCTTATAAAAATGAGGGTAATGGTTATTATGGAGAGAAGGGAGGGCTATGACTGGGATGAGGAACATGGAAGGGGCTTCTGGAATGTCTGGAAAAGTTTAATTTCCTGACTGGATGATATTTGCCTTATAATAATTCACTAAGCCCATTTACATAGTCTCTTCAGCAAAAGGTGGTGGGGAAAACTGGACAGCGACATGCAGAAGAATGAACCTGGGCCACTTTCTTACACCATACACAAAAATAAACTCAAAATGGATGAAAGACCTACATGTAAGACAGGAAACCATCAAAACCCTACAGGAGAAAACAGGCAGCAACCTCTTTGACCATGGCCACAGCAACTTCTTAGTAGATGTGCATCCCTAGGCAAGGGAAGCAAAAGGAAAAATGAACTATTGGGACCTCATCAAATAAAAAGCTTCTGCACAGCAAAGGAAATAGTCAACAAAACTAAAATGCAACCAACAGAATGGGAGAAGATATTTGCAAATGACATATTGGATAAAGGGTTAGTATCCAAAATCTATCAAGAACTTATCAAACTCAACACCTGAAAACATATAATCCAGTGAAGAAATGGGCAAAAGACATGAACACTTTTCCAAAGAAGACATCCACATGGCTAACAGACACATGAATGGATGCTCAAGATCACTCATCATCAGGAAAATACAAATCAAAGCCACAATGAAATACCACCTCACACCTGTCAGAATGGCTGACATTAACAACTCAGGCAACAACAGATGTTGGTGAGGATGTGAAGAAAGGGGAACCCTTTTACACTGCTGGTGGGAATGCAAACTGTTGCAACCACTCTAAAAAACAGTATGCAGGTTCCTCAAAAAATTAAAAATAGAGCTATCCTATGACCCAGCAACTGCAGTACTAGGTATTTATCCAGAGGATACAAAAATGCTGATTCAAAGGGTCACATGCACCCCAATGTTTATAGCAGCACTATCAACAATAGCCAAATTATGGAAAGAGCCCAAATGTCCATTGACTGACGAATGGATAAAGAAGATGTGTGTGTGTGTGTGTGTGTATACACACATATACATGTATATATGTATATGTATATATATGTATATATATACACATATATATGTATGTGTATATGTATATGTGTATATATATATACATATATATGTATATACATATATATGTATATATATAATGGAATATTACTTGGCAATCAAAAAGAATGAAATCTTGCCATTTGCAACAATGTGGGTGGAACTAGAGTGTAATATACTAAAGGAAAGAAGTCAGAGAAAGACAAATAAATGATTTCACTCATATGTGGAATTTGAGAAACACAACAGATGAACATAGGGGAAGGGAAGGAAAAATAAGATGAAAACAGGGAGGCAAACCATAAGAGACTCTTAAATACAGAGAACAAACTGAGGGTTTCTGGAAGGGTGTTGAGTGGGGGGATGGGCTAAATGGGTGATGGGCATTTAGAAGGGCGCTTGTTGGGATGAGCATTGGATGTTGTATGTAAGTGATGAATCACTAAATTCTACTCCTAAAGCCATTATTAATTACACTATATGTTAACTAACTTGGATTTAAATAAAATTTAAAATAATAATAATTCATTAAGCCATACATTTGTTGTAGGTAGTTTTATAGATCTGTGTTTTATTTTTACAATAAATACAATAAAAAGAATTAAAAAAAAATAAGTTGGTCCAGTCACAAACATTTTAAGCATGGTTATCCCTGGGTGGTCAAAGAGCAGACAGTTTTAAGGTTTTCCTTTTTTCTCTTTCATGTGCATTTTTTCCCTAATTTATGTACACTCAGTGTGTCTCAGACATGCAATTTAAAGGTTATCAAATGACATTTCAATGTAAGTTTTGTAAAAATCAACCTACAGGGTGTCTTAATGTAATAATAGGTATTTTAGTCAATGGCTATGGGTTCTGTCTGTTACAAAAGTTAGGATTGTTGCATTTTTCTAGGAGAAGTGACATAGTGCTGGTATGGTGAAAAGACCCAGGTTTGTAAGAGCAGCTTTCTCCTTACTGATTTCTAGGTCTGAATCCTGGAAAGCTTTAGTGTCTGTGTCTGGAGGGGTCAAAAAAGTGATGCTAATTTCACTGCCCTTGATAGGAAAATGAGACTGAAGGGAATCTATTTATATGGGGCAGGACTCTATGCCAATTCTATGCCTTGTCTCATACAACGAGATCTACAAAATCTTTTGTTCTCCTTCTTTCTTTTCTTAACAGCAATAGATAAAAAACTAGTCTTTCAAGAAATGCATGGATAACTTTACCAATGTGGGACAATTTGTGTAATAATGAGTGACTTTCAAGTCCATCCTCAGATCATAGTATCAATAGTAATTTGCTTAAAAAAGAAAAGCACAAACTATTATACCTAGCGTGAAGATAGAGTTGAGTTTGATGATATTTATTATGCTAGGTGGGTGGTCCTCTTGTTTTTGCTTTTTACCAAACCATTGCTCTTGCACTTTGAAGTAGAAGATATTAGGTACTGTCATTAGGTAGCAAATTAGACCAAATACGTAAAAATATCTCTTAACTTTTTTTGGTGAGAAAATAGGTACAATTCATTTTCCTGACTCTCTTTCAACTAAAGAAATGCATTCTGCTAACCTGAAAATAACACCTCATTCTTGTGGGATGAATTATCTTCCACTTTTTCTTTTAATATTACATAAAATTTATGGCATTTGTGAATTTAGTGCCTTTATAACTATTGGTAGAAGAAAAACTATTGGTTTTTTTCTTCAATATGAAAATCGATCAGGAAATAAAAGTATACTCTTTCTGTATGAGAATGCATTTGTTTTATCAAATGTTAAATTTGAACATGATCAGAAACTCGAATTTAACGTCAGCCCCTGCTATACCCTCTGGGGAGGCAGGTAGTTGCTTCTTACTTGTTTTTCATTTCGTTTTGTTTTGTGGGAGGTGGTTTTTGTTGGTGGTGGTTGGCCGGTTGGTTTTGCTTTGTTCTTCTGTGTTTTGAATGTATTTAGCTCAAGAATGCTTGATGTGGAGTCAGACTTGTACTTTTGAATGATGTGTCATTTTTTCCCCAAGCAAAAAGTTCATGGAAAAACCTAAATTTAGATAGTTAGAAGAACATTCTGCTAAGTGGAAGAAGCCAGTCACAAAAGACCACGTACCGTACAATTCCATTTATAAGAAACATCCAGAATGGGCAAATCCATAGAAACAGAAGTGGATTAGTACTTGCCAGGAGCTGAGGGGAGGGAAGGGGAGGGGGTAAGAGTTGGGGGTGGGTAGTGATAGCGAATGGGTACAGAGTTTCTTTTTGAGGTGATGGTCACACAACCCTGTGAATATATAAAAAGCACTGTACTCTACACTGCCCAGTGGAGGCAGACAGGGTAAGTGGCCCGGGGCCTGCCCACCTCTCCTTTTCTCCCACTCACCCCACTCAGGGCTGCCTGAATTAAAACCCGGGGTATGGCTTGAAAACCACTGGCTCTAGTGGTGAATCCTTTTTACTGCCAGATGAAGGTGGACCAAGTAAAAAGCTGGAGGCTGGTATTTCCTCATATATTAACAATGTGTTAAGAGCAGACCTGGAAATAAATTGCATCATAAATGCTTATCCTTGCATAGGGGCCACCTTTTTGTACTTCTGTCATAGAAAGCTTCTTCCCTTCTTCGCTTTACCAAAACATTCAGGGAAAATATCTACAAATACAATGATCTGCAGCTGTGATACCCATTGCTAGAGGCCCAAATGTCCTTTACAGTAGATGATATGTCCTTTTGGCTTTATTCTCAGCCAGAGATATTCCGTCTCTAAAAATGTCCTTCTTTATTCCCAAATGTCTTTCTTATTTCTCCTCTTCTATCTGGTTAGATCTTAGCGCCCCCAAACCATCATCTCTCTTAACAATATTTTGCCTTAGGTTTGTTTTCATTAATAGCTTATTTTCTATACTTCTTTATATTTGGAAAGATCAGTACCTAAATAACTACAGATATTATATGGTTTATTCTGTGTTATTCAGGAAAAGATTGAACATTGTGGGTCTGATGGCAAGGCCTTGGGACAATGTGGGTGGTCCTTGCTATAGTTTTTTTTAATGAGATAAAAATTGATGAACTTTAATTATAAATAAGTTGCTTATTTATGTTTCTTCTCTGCTCTGCAAGCCTAGAGAATCAAAAGTTCCCTTAACTGTGTACTAGAAACAGACACATTTAGGTAGAATAAGAGCAGATGGAAAGCTACAAACTACATAAGGGCTGACTCAGAATTTAGTTGTTTTAAAAAATAATTCTATTTTTTTAAGCTTCTGTTTGCAAAACAAGTTGGTATGAGTCCTGGGGATGCTTGCCATGAAGGAAAAGATGATGGACTGGGGAGGGTGCAAGTAGAGGGGGGCAGGCAATAAGTAAGCAGTGTATTTAGCATAGTATTAGAATAATAAACCATTATTCTAGAAAAGTCCTCTGGTTTTGTTTTGTGAAGTGATTGGAGTGAGGTCTATCCAGGTTTGTATTAAAAGCCAACTAGCAGGGGCTCCTGGGTGGCTCAGTCAGTTAAGCGCCCGACTTCGGCTCAGGTCATGATCTCACAGTACATGAGTTCGAGCCCCGCGTCAGGCTCTGTACTGACAGCTCAGAGCCTGGAGCCTGCTTCACATTCTGTGTCTCCCTCTCTCTCTGCCCCTTCCCTGCTCATGCTGTGTCTCTCTCTGTCTCAAAAAGAAATAAACATTAAAAAAAATTTTTTAAAAAGCCAACTAGGAGTCCAACGACTAAGGTTTTAATTGAGTCCTCCTCAGGTAATGCAAATTTATTAAATACATCTTCAGAAAGACTAAAGTTGGCATCTGTATAACATATTGCAAATAAAAACTAGAATTGGTGATAACTGAGGCTTAGGGAATAGTTTATAAGATGGGAAGAGGGAATGGGGTTGAGATAGATTTCAGCCCATGTCACCCTAAGTGATTATTAACTAATCACCTTGACATGGCTAAGGAAACAGTAACATTTTATACTGCATTAAAAATTTAGTCCATGTTTGGGAGCCTGGGTGGCTCAGCCAATTAAGCATCAGACTCTTGATCTCAGCTCAAGTCTTGATTGCAGGGTCAAGAGTTCAAGCCCCACATTGGGCTCCATGCTCAGCAATACCCACCCCCACCCAAATAAAATAAGAAAATAAATATATATTAAAAAATAAATATAAAAGTTTAGTCCATATCATTCTTGGGAACGACAGATGGGTAGTATTCCTTACAATATCACGGCCTGCTCTTTCTCTTATGTTATTGCTTTCTCATGTTCCGTACTTCAATATATGCTGGCTCATGTGAAGTCATTAGACTTGTTTATTCACCTTAGTGGAAACCATGTTATATCCAGAATGCTTCATCATCACTAAACATTTAGTATCAAATTGCAACTCTTTCAGTAACAGGAATCAACCAATAACATTGCCAAAACTAATTTTACTTCATGGCCCAAGTTTTTAAATATTGGGGAAGTGAGCTAAGGATGGTTTATTTTCAACAGAAAATAAAAAATTATAAACTGATTGCTGGATGTGTTTAATGATGAGTCCTGATTGCCATGTTATTTCATGACACGACTTGTTATTCCAAAAATACATAAAGCCACTGAAACTGTTTGTTATTTCATTGCATGAATTTATATCTGCTCTAATTTTATTGGAGCTAGATATCTCCTTCCATTTTAATGGGAGAAGTATAATTTTTTCATCCTCCTAGACAACATCTGGGGAAGATGTACGAGACTTCACAAAGGTGCTGAAGAATAAGTTCAGATCAAAGAAATACTTTGCCAAACATCCTCGGCTTGGCTACCTGCCTGTCCAGACAGTGCTTGAGGGTGACAACTTAGAGACGTAAGTTCAACTTTAATATTAAAACTTCTATGTACTCTTTTATCTGATATTGTCTTTTATTATGTTAGTGACACCCAGAGAAATTATCTGATACCAGAAAGAATTTGTGTTTTGGTAAAGCGTTTCATTTTAAAAGAGGTAAAACTAAACTCGGAATCAGTCTTCACAACATGAATTTTTACTGTTGGCTTTTGATAATACCATGGCTAAAATTTTAGGTTTAATTTTGCATGTGTTCCTCCACTTTAAAAACACGTATTACTGTGTGTTCAACCTTTGCCTTGGTCATGTCTTTTCCTCTTAAAAATACTTAGAGCCAATTGTGGTATATGCTGTTTCATTACCTTACTCATTTCCCATTTTTCCTCCTTTGGGGATATTTTTGCTATTTTATGAAGTATGTGTTGCACTTATTTTACATGTTAAAAATTTTTTTTAATGTTTTATTTCTGAGAGAGAGAGAGAGAGAGAGAAATGGAGTGTGAGCAGGGGAGGGGCAGAGAGAGAGGGCAACACAGAATCCAAAGCTGTTAGCACAGAGCCCAGCATGGGGCTCCAACTCATGAGCCATGAGATCACAACCTGAGCCAAAGTTGGACGCTCAACCAACTGAGCCACCCAGGTGTCCCTATTTTACATGTTTTTAATGTAAATATATTAATAATATTGAGTCTCTTGCTTTTGATATACCTGTGCTAAAATCACATCAAAATCTTACATTTCTAATTTATTTTCTCTTGAGCATGAAGACAGTAAAACAAGATAGCTGTATACGGTACATAGACAAAATTTCTTTGAAGTATGTAATTCAATTTTATAAGCATGAATGAAACAAAGTCTCAAGGTAGCAAAATTACTATAGCATTATAAGGAAGAGTAGCAATTGATAGCCTGAAATGAAAAGAAAAATAATTTTTAAAACAAGCCAGAAGAAATGCAAGAAGTAATTTTAAATTACTAAACAATTATATATCAAGATCAAAATAGGTCTGATTTTAAATTTTTGAATCATATTTTATTTTGTTTTATTTTATTTTAAGAAAGAGAGCATGTGTGGAGGGGAGGGGCAGAGCAGGGGGAGAGAGAGAAAGAGAGCGAGAGAGAGCGAGAGCGAGAGCGAGAGAGAGAGAGAGAGAGAGAGAGAGAGAAAATCCCAAGCAGGCTCCATGCCCAGTGCAGAGTCTGACCTGGGGCTCAATCTCACGACTGCGAGATCATGCCTGAACTGAAATCAAGGGTCTGCCGTATAATTGATTGAGCCACCCAGGTGCCCCTGAATCACTTTTTAAAATATCAGCATAAACATGACTTCCGTGGCAATTTTCTTACACTCCAATCTTGGGAAAAATGAACTTTTATTGCTAGTCATTAGTAAAGTGCCTAGTCATAAAAATAGTGATGTTCTAGTTACAGAAAGGTGCCCTCTCAAAATGCCTATAGAAAAGAAACTCAGAAGTGTGAAGTTTTCTACATTATACAGTAGAAAAAAATATATAATAAGAAGTATTAAAAAGTGTGTTGAGTCCAATTTTTGTGCAATCAGTCTTTCTTTCTTTAACCTTTAAAACCCACTGTTCATTTTATTGTGTATCTGAGAGATAAGCAGAGAGCAGTAATAGTCTAGTATTAGGACAATCCATGTCTCAAAGATTTCAAAGTAGAGGACAGGCTATTTGGCCTGGATTTTTTTCCATATAAAGCTTTGTAGAACACTGGCTTTGCTGCATTTTTGTATAAATGTATGTTGTGGGTTTTTTTGTTAATTTGTGGAACTTCTAAGAAGCAAAAGAAAGACCACAGCCAAAGCACAGTAGATATTTCATCGCTCCGTAGGTACTGTTATGGGCGCACAACTGTATATGTTGATAGATCCAAAAATAGCACATACGCATTTAAAGCATACAAAATATTTCAAATTTTTTGACAACTTTGATATCAAACTGTGTATAATTAAAATATTATGCCTCCCAGTTATTTTTTTCACAGTACATTTTAGAACAAATTTTGTTGAAGCAATCTCAGTTTAAAGAGAGCTATTCATCTGCTTAAAATCCATCAGGAAAAGTAGATTTTTGGTTCTCTGTTTTGTGCGTACGTATTTGTCCTTTTCTTTGAAAGGTTTTATGTTATTACATTCTTACTTGTTTTACTATGTAATACACAGTTTAACTGTGCTGAACACCCCATAATAAAGGCACAATTTTACTTCCCCTGGTATCAGATCTAATTAACCTTCGCAGTAATGCCTGAAGCATAGAATTATCAGATAGCTTTTTTTTTTATAGGATAATTTGATAAGTTTGAACTAGTGATGTGCCTTTCACTCTTATGATAAACCATTGGTATTTTGTGTCCCAATATCTACATCCTTCATATGAATCATGCAGGTCGATTCATCTTTTTTTTTAAATTCCTTTTAAGCATTTTTAATAACTTTTCTTTTAATGTCAAAATAATAATTGACATCAATCATTCCATTTTGAGTGACTCAGTTAAAGTAAAAAAGAACAGAAAAACATGCCAAATAATTTTGTGCTATGATTTTTGGCTGTAATTCTGAAAATGCTTCATTTCATCTATCATGAATTTACCAGCATTTTCAGAGAGAGGAAAACAAGAGAAAGAAAGGAAAGAGTATAAGATTAAATCAGATGTCACAAGATTCTTTTTGAAAAAGATTTATGAGATACTGGATAGAGTGGGCAGGTTTTCTTTTTTAAATCATAGAACGTGTTTTTGGAGTTGGTATAGTTCATTTTTCTGCTGAGCCCTTTCTAGTACAGGGCCACTTAATCTTCTGGTGTAACAATTTATGTGAGTGGGTAGTAAAGTTTGATTTCATTTATTCTCCTATTTGTGGGAGAACATTGGAGAAAAACCAGCCAAGTGGTAAATGTGTTAAAGTTATTTATGAAGCTGATTGGAATTTTCTCTTGCTTCTTTCTTTTTCATCCCTGCAAAATGTAGTGTCTTATCCTATCCAGTAATGAGATATGCGTGCATGGAGGGTATTTAGGGGAAAAATGAGTTACTACCAAAAGGAGGTAAACAAACTCATGCTTACGTTTATTCAGTTAATTTTGTAACTATGTGTGCAAGAATTTTCAAAAAATAAATCAACATAAATGAGTAAAACTTGATTAAAGAGTTACCATTGAGGGGCACCTAGTTGGCTCAGTTGGTTAAGTGTCCGACTCACAATTTCGGCTCAGGTAATGATCTCATGGTTTCGTGAGTTCAAGCCCCATGTCGGGTTCTGTGCACTGACCCTAGGAGCCTGCTTGGGATTCTCTGTCTCCCTCTCCCTGTGCCCCTCCCTCACTTATGCTCTCTCTGTCTCTGTCAAAATATATAAACTTTAAAAAAAGGTTTAAAAAAAGTTAGAAAAATTTGCCATTGAACATAAACCTAAGAAACAAGCTAAAATAGTGACAAAAATAATTTGAGAATTTTGAGAGATTATTTTTGGCTAAAAGGTAGGTTGGTTTCCTTAAAGATTAAAGAAGTGAAATAGACACTTCTGCCTGATGTTGGTTAAAGTGGAATAAATGAGTTTCATTGTTCTTTTGAGTTCTTACTGTAGCAAGAACCAACTCGTAGTCAAGTGTAACTATGGTTGTGGAGCACTGGATTGGAGGAGGTGACAGCTAACCTGAGACCTGGAAGATTAACAGAGCTAGATCTGCAGTGTTTGGTGTGGATGACGAAAGGGAGAGTTTCTAGGCAAGGGAAGTATCTTCAAAAGCCCAGAGACAAGATCATTCTGGAAACTAGGGTGGGAAGCTGGGAAGAGTAGCAAGAAATAAGAGAGGAGAGAAAAGCAGGACCTACCTAATCAGGGGCCTTGTAAATCATGCCAAGGTGTTTGGGTTTTATCGTGAAAGACATAGGGAGCCATTGAGGGTTTATATGTGAGAGCACACTGGGACCCCACTTACTCTGGAGCAAATGGATCAAAGAAGGCAAAAGACGGGAAGCCTAAGGCATTAAAAGAATCGTTAAGTTTTTCAAGGAAAGTCTGGATCGTATTTCATGTTATATTAAGTATATTTAGTAGAGAGTCTGATCCTTTGCATATTAGTGTGTGATTAACCAAAACACCCTATTCAGCCACCACTCTGGAAAGCAGGGATGGGCTACATTATTAACTGTGGACTAACACATAGATCGGTCTTATTTTGAACCCTCTTAAATTATAGACTCTATAACTATGCTGCAGTGAGGATATTGCCTTGTTTTTTGTCTCCCAGAATTAAATGAGAAGATGTATCACTTAACCTTTCTTTCTCTACAAATCAAAATACTTTGAAGTCAATGAAGCCTTCAGTTTGACTTTGTTAATCTTTATTTCTTTTCTTAGACATGTTCTCAATATATAAAAAACTTACTTTTGAGAACTTCTTTGGTTCAGCCTTCTACCTCTGCCATTCTTATCGTAGTTCAATGAATCATTTTTGTGCTGACTGCATTAACTTCACAAGAACTAGTCATGTGGTTTCACAGAGCTTTTCCAGCTTCAATTAAGATCAGAAATACATATTTCTCTCGTGCTTAAAGTTCACTGCAAATGTTGTAGTACACTTGAGTTTTAGAAATGCTCTCTCGAGGAGTTATTATTTTTTGGAAAGTTTATAGTAAAGCATTCACGTAACATTTAACATCCGTATCTATTGAATAACACTGTGTTATTTCATTGTTGTTTTAACTATCTTACATGTGGATGATTAAGTCTATTTACAGATATTCTGACAGACACAGCCTGGATAAATGCCTGTTTTTGAAAGGAGGTCCAAATAGTCTTAGTTTTTCATCCCAGTAAGATGCCCTTCATCTCTTAGTCTTTGCTATTCAAACATCAACTTGTGCTTCCAGCAGGAGATAATGAGATCATTAACTTTTTCTTAAGTTTGTATGTATAATAGAAATAGAATCAAGTAGATCTAGAATGATTTAAACTTTCCTCCTTTGTTTCAATCAACATGAGCTCTTGCAGGAGACTTATTTAATTAAACAGAGAACTCATTTCCTTTAGACTTTTAAAATTCCCATATTCATCAGTAGCTCCCCTAGGGTCCCCCAGGGTCGGGAGTGGTACTGAATGATCAAGCTCCAGAGTCAGGCCTGACTCAAGCCGAACACATTTCCTGATATTATCAGTTTCAGAGATTCAACTTCCGGAAAGAATTTTGTGTGAAGAAAGCATATCACCACCCAGTTGCTTTCAGCCTTATTGATAATGTAAAAATTTGGGGCTGGGTATAGGGGAGAGGATCTAGGTAACATCTTCTTTCAGTGTCTCTGTGAGTTGTGATACTCTGTGTACACGTGGATTCGGATTTTTACATTGAAAACTGGACAAAGAATCAGAACAATCTCATTTTACTGCAACGCTGCCATCAGTGGATAATATAGTCTTTGGAATTTAACTTTATCTTTCTGACCAAGTTTCTTCTCCGGGAAGAACAAAAATCTGATTGCATCATCCCTTGGTATATTATGGAGCATTATGTTTAAACTTATTGCATGAGCATTTTTGTTTCTTTTTTTTCCAATAAGACCATTTCAAGATGTGTTTGCTGTCCTGTAACAAATATCCTGTAATATTTGTGAAAAGCTCCCGCAGGCACTTGAATACACAGCATCTTCTCCAGAACAAACAGGGACTTTGTGTTACTTTTGATTCCCCCCCCCCCCACCCCGGTGCACCTCGGGGCGACCAAACGTGAGAGTAGAAGGCGGTTGAGAATGCCTTCTCCCCCAGCCTCCCGCTGCTCTTGTCTGAAATCGCTCTCGAGTGCTAGTTCTGTGACTTCTGTTTCCCTCTCCCCCTCTGCAGTCCTGTGACACTCATCAGCATGTGGCCAGAGCACTATGAGTGAGTATTCACAGCTCCGTCTGCAGGAGCCGGCACTCTGATCGGTGTCATTAGCAGGGGGGTGATTATGAAACTCGTGAACTAAGAGAATAGTCTACCTCCTGGGTAACAATCCTCATGGTTTGTTTGCATGGCAAATTCAGTGTTTAACCAAGCTAACATTCCTAATGGCAACATCTGTCAATATTGGGACATAAAACTGTTTCTTTGCTTTTTCTTTTATAGCCCCTCACAGTCTCCTCAGCTGTTTCATGATGACACCCATTCCAGAATAGAACAGTATGCCACACGGTAAGAGACTTTGATGGGAGCCCTCTGCTGCGCTGCCGCTCAGAACGTATCTATTTCTGTATGAATCCTGTAGCATTAACATGCCTTGATTTAAGGGATGTTTTGTGAGAGTCGTGATTCCATTATATTTGGAATCTGGGCTCTCATCTTTCCATGTTGCAGTTTGCACTTTACCAAATACCTGCTATACATTCTGTGAAGAGTAAATCTCCATGGGATGTGATTATTGAGCTCATGAGAATCCAAACACCATACAAAACAGGATTTAGATAGTGTAACCCAGTGTAATGAATGAGAGTCGGAATTGAAAGTGTTCTCAGGAGATGGTGCACATGTGACTTACCATATGTAATTAAATTTATGCTAATGCTTTATTATAGAGGTTTATTTTAGAGTCCTTAAACAATATAAAGTATCGTCTGGTCTTGATGGCATGCATAAACTTTCATAAACGAAGGGTATAGTAACTATCTCTGGTGCTAGCAAGTAGCTATGCCTAAAGAGGTTAGTTTAAGCATCATATAAATAGTAACATTCAAACTGGGTCTCAGCCAGACAGAATTTCTGGGAAAAGGCAGGCTTAGATTAATGGAAAAATGTACTCAAAAGCATTGAGCTGGGAAAGAACATGGCTTGTTTAAAGAACTGCAAATAAAGGAATGAGGAGTAAAGGAATAGAAGCTCAAGTCAGATAAAGAAGGCCCACTTGCTAAGGAGTGGGGCTATATCTTTAGTTAAAGGGGGGTCATGGAGAGTCTTTAGGCAGGAGAGGAGCATAATCAGATTTCTGAGAATGAAAACCAAACTGGAGGGTCTGGGAAATCAGTTAGGAGCCTAGGTCCCTTAAGAGTCTATATAACATGGTAAAAGATGGAGGCCGACAAGTCTAAAGACAGTGGTGGTAGAAAGGTAACTCAAGATGAGGTCTTATTTTAAATTTCCAATCTTGTTAGGAGATTTGGACCTTTTCCTATTTTGTCAGAATCATGACAGTTTGAGAAAAACAGAGAATGGACCTCCAACTGACCATGCCCCGTGTGGCCACACTGTCTAACCTCTTCCTTTTCATTCTTCAGCCTGGCCCAGATGGAAAGGACTAATGGGTCTTTCCTCACTGATAGCAGCTCTACCACAGGAAGTGTGTAAGTAAAACATGAAATTAGCACTGCCTGGGAAGGCTAGTTTCTGTGTCCTGGCTGCCGGAAGTAATCTTCACTGATTGTGGCTCTGAATTTTGATCCCAATCAAAATTGATAAGTGTGGTTACAAAAATGTCTACATAGATTTTATGCTCTCAAGCCGTGATAACATAAGTTGGATATGTTTATTTATTTAGTTTCATATAAGTTAATGAAAAAATCCTGTATTTATCAACTAATCTGCCTCAGGAAGATCGGATTGTTTTATGTATAGATACAGGTATAGATATTCATTCCATTTGTCAGATACTTCTTGTTGATAATTAACGGATGCATTTCCATAGAATAATGCCCTTCTGTAAAATCCTCTTTTGCTGACTCGCATTTTCTCCATCATCTCTGCCATTTAACAACTGTGACCCACACAAGTTTGGACATATAGTCCCCACTCTTCATTGAAAAATATTGTTTCTCTTGCCAATATTTTATTATCTTAGCAAGCAGGAAAAGCCTCGTTGACTTTAGAAAAATACTCTCAGAAAAATTTTCTAGGCAAATATTTTATCTCTGATTATCCTATTATTGTGTGTAATATTGTTTAGGACCTTTCCTTTTTCTTCCCCCTCCTCGGAATCAACATTTTTTTTTTTTCATTTTGAATGATATCTAAGAGATTTCAATAGTGTCACATTTACTTGACTTAGGCAGGTTCATTGTTTGGATCTGGTGGGAAGCTGTAGGTAGTCAGGAAAGTTACAGAACATAATACTCAGATGTCTTATACTAAAAAAGGCCATGGAGAGAGCCAAATTGAAATACTTTAAGCACTCTAATACAGAATAGCTTCCTACCAATATTTTTAAAAGTGTTTTACTATCATTAAGCTTATAAATAAAAATGTATGAGGTTTTTCAATTTTAAATTTCAAACATTAGCATGTTAATACTTTACAAGAATACAGTTGTGATTTGTGCATTATTATTCATGTACTATGAATATGAAACAATTCCCAAACCAAGATAATAGCATATTTATAATGCTTGTTTCATATTTAGCTACTAGTATGTATTTTATATAAAGCAGTTAGATATCTGGAGTATCCCCTAAATCAACATAATTTCTACAAGGTTCATAATAGCCAAAGAATTAGATGAAATAAAAAAAATAGTAATAAAGACCAAAATAATTAAAACCAAATTTAAATTCTTTAAAATGTGTTTGTCATGCCCTCTGAACAGAGTAAAGGTAATGTTCAAATTTAGTACATCCTATCTTCAAATTAAAATAAACACTCTTTTTAAATTTATTACTGATGTCTGAGAAAAAACAATAATCAGATGACTACAAGCTGAATACATTTTAATATACCGTCATTAGACATATTAACTCATCCATCTGTCCAACAAATGTTTCTTATATACCCACCATGCAGTTATGTGCTAGGGCCAGTTTTGAGATCTGATGGATACATTTTCAGGAAGTTTGTAGGCTGTTTGTTAAACAGAGCCATTACAGAAATTAATTTGTATACACTTACAATTAAATAAATTAGAGTCAAATGAAAATGAAGGTAATACTCAAAGCTCATCATGCCTTAGTCTACCTCATTGTACTATTTCTGTGTTCTTGGGGTAATTAATTGTATTTGTCAGATGGTGTGCAACTGCGTGTCTTTTCCAGACTCTACATTCAGTAAAGTCATTAGTTTGAAATTGGCCTTGGTGAGAGTATTTAAACCATAGAAATTGCAAAGGCTACAATTCAGTGCCTTTTTATTCATTAATTTTTTGGAAAGCTTGTTAAATGGTTATCAGCATGCCACTGCCATATACCCAGTACTGTAAAAGTCTATAGATGTAAATACTGTCTTCATGAGTCTTATGGGTTAGAGGAGAGATGATTAAGTGTTTCTACAGAGGAAGAGCATGGGAAGGGCATTTTTGGTAGAGAGAATAATGACCCCCAAAAGAAGTCTACATCCTAATCCCTGAAATTTAAGAAGGTGTCACTTTATATAGCAAGATGGAACTTGCACATGTGATTAAGTTAAGGATCTTGAGATGGGGAGATTATCCTAGATTTGGGTGGACCCCATATAATCCCATGAGTCCTTACAAGAAGTGGGGAGGGTCAGTTAGAGAAGAATATTGCCATGAAAGAAAGAGGTCAGATACAGGGAGATTTCCAGATGCTACGCCACTGGCTTTAAAGGTAGAGGAATGGGGGCACCTGGGTGGCTCAGCCGGTTGAGCGTCTGACTTTGGCTCAGGTCGTGATCTCGCTGTCCATGAGTTTGAGCCCCGTGTCAGGCTCTGTGCTGACAGCTCAGAGCCTGGAGCCTGTTTCAGATTCTGTGTCTCCCTCTCTCTCTGCCCCTCCCCCACTCATGCTCTGTCTCTCTCTCTCTCTGCAAAAACAAAAATAAAACTTAAAAAAAGAAAAGAAAAAATTTAAAGGTAGAGGAATGCAGGTGGCCTCTAGTTACTGGAAAAGGCAAGGAAACAAACTCTTCCTTAAATGTAATATTCAGTTAAGTTAACACGATAAGAACGTATCTATCAGCCACTAAAGTGAAATCTTTTTCCAGTTCCTGGTGCATTAGTATTTTCTTAGTGAATATGTTAGTAAATCTTATTTTGATCAGTCCGGGAAGCCCTTTGCCCTTTCACCATTTGAATTACTGAATATCCTGGGATTCTTTTCCTGCGACCATGGCAGTGACTCCTCCATTTGAGTAAGATTGCGAACAAGGACACCGAGTCATTGAAGTCCTGTGCTGGATCTGGAATCCAGTGGTGTGACGTGGGGTGGTCCACCATCCTCACTTAAATGTATAATACTTACTTACTTAAGCATTTCCATGTAACCAGTACTATCGACTTGACAAAGTAAGTATTACACATGCTACAATAAATACCTTTTCTCCCAGTGGATAGAGCCTTCCAATGAAGATGCCTACCTTCTTTGGGCTGAGAGCACTCCTCAGAATTTGTGACGGAAGGGTTAGGACCCAAGCCCCACTGTTTGCTTCTCTGACTGCCCTTCTGTGTTTCCTATCTAATCATGTAGCATCTCGGATCACGGGATATTTGGAAGAAACGTTTGCTGCTCTCAACAGGATGCCGTCATACTGTTCCTTCTTTGGTCCCAGTGTATTTGTTTCTTACGGGACCTTCCTGCAGTGGCAGGAAGTATGTAGCACACCGTAACCCTGGCCTTTCCCTGGAAAATTCCTGAAGTCCAGCATCGACAGGGTCATGAAACAATCCTGAGACGATAGATGACAGTTTTCTGCACCACCTAACAGTGTCGCCAGCTTCTAAATGAGGGTTCAGTGGCTCCTCAAGGCAGCTCTTCTGTTTCGCTCTTAGGTCTGTCCTGAGGCAGCCAGCATCAGAATCTTAGCAATTTTCATCGTTGGGAAAAACTGAAAGCTAACTCAGAGTGCCTTAAGCAAAAAAAAAAAAAAAAAAAAAAAAAGATGGTATTAGTTAGCAAATTTCTACAATACGTTTTGGAATGTTTCTCATTCTTGAATTCTCTACCTTTCCTCCAGGCCCTTTTGAGTGGAGGTTTCTGTTATTCCAGTCTAGGTCATAAAAATATTACTAGGTTTCCTTTGAATAACAACAGTGATGATACAAAACAACCACCATCTCTCCCTCCGTGCAGAGCGTATTGAGCCAGACGCTGCACTAAGCACTTTGCCATCTTCACTTATTTAATCCTCACAGAACCTTTTGAGATGCTACTCGTGTTTCTGTGACCACCATTTTACGGCTGAATAAACTGAGGCCCTAAGTGTTTAAGGAGCTTGCCCAGGGTTTCATAGTCAGTAGTGGAGCTCAGGTGCAGGCAGCCTGGCTCCCAGCACAGGCACTCCCGACCACCCCTGACCAGCTCACTGTGCCGTGGGGGAGGGTTTCCCAGATGGGAGAACTGAGGTGGGGGGTGGGGGGCAGGTCAGGGCATCTTCATTCCCCCTGGGGGTCATCACATTCCTTGTCCTGCTCCTGCCCATTCTGCACGCACCCTTCTGCTTCACAGTCCGCACCTAACCAGGAGAGTTTGTAATTCAGCTCCTCCAAGACCCATCTCCTAAAGGTGCTTTGGGATGGTCTCAGCCATAGGTGATAAAAGAGATCCCTGTGCTTTGAGGTGTGAATTTTGAGATTTGAACTTGGGATTGTAAATTACCCAAGGTCCTTTTGTCATTTGTGCCTTGAAAAGCAGCCCTCCTAACCTATGGTTTGAGCCTTTTTCTGTCCCTCAAATTGGTCTGTGGAACCAATTCCCTGGCTCCCGACTGCGTTCATCTTCTGTGAAGCTGGTTAATGAGTTGTTGCACTCCCATGCATCTTGGACTTCTGCCTCCCCAGCCTACATGTTAATCAGTCTCCCAGCTCTTCCCCACATACACCCAATTCCCAATGCTCCCTTTCCTCCTGAAAATCTGGCTCTGGATAATATAAAAGGACATTAATTTTGAGGACATCAATTTTTAGGAGGAGTTAAGCATCCATGAGTCAAACAGAAAACAGGACCTAAGATAGTCCTAGGGCATCTCAGTGGCAGGTACTGAAGGATAGATCCCAAGGCCATTGCCATCAGGGTGTCTCTCCCCCCATCTGCTGCCTGCCCTTGAGTGACACTGTTTTATGTGGAAAGATCTAACTTGGGAGGCTGGTGTGGTTCGCACTGGCATTGCTGTTTGCACCTCTGAAGCCTGGAATGGAATAACCCTTGAAAGGAGGGAAATTATTGTTATTTTTATTTATTTATGTCTTGCATTCTTTCAAAAGGTCATTGAATGAATCACACTTCTTTTGTCATCTGATATGTACTAATTTTGTAATCCAGATAGTATTTACTATGCACAACTTAAATATGGTATAAACAGAGTCCATCTGAGGGTATTTCAGTGGCGCAGATCTATATTTTTGCAACCTTTCCTATTTTAGCACTATTGACATTTAAAGGCCCTAATCTGGTACCTCACGTACTATCTGTACTTAAAGGGTATGCTCTTGGTTTTTACTATATATAATTAAGAGCTTGAATGTATTTATTTTTATATTTAACTTTTAGGTCTAATAATCTGTGAAAAACACTTAAGGCTAAAATTATATGTTATGTATAAATTATTTTTTTAAAGAAATTGCCTTAAACCCTTTTCAGATACCTTAATAAAAGAATGTAATGATAGTGGTGATGATGATAATTACAATAATATGTTAAACCCTATCAACTTCCCAGAAGAAATGAAGCTAGGCCAATGTTTACAACAAAATATATCTCAGATCTAATTGTGACTTGTTTGTGTGTTTATTTGTTTCACTGTGGATAGTCCCCAAATCCTTAAAGCAAAAATTTAGTTTGTGTTAATATTAAGCACTAAATATAGTCCCTGAGTCTGATGCTTACTGGCATGAATGTTCTAAGGGCATATATGGTGTGATGGTACCTTCCGACAAGAGAGGACCTCCGTGCTAGGATTCAGTCATATCATAGACCCACCAGGTAGCTTACGGGACCCAAGTTTTCCTTTAGCACTTCTTGTTCGTATTGTATATGTTTTTAACTTTAGTTTTAGTCCTTCGTTTCCTTTTAGGTGCTTGTTCATAGGAATCATAAAATTGTTTTTGGGGGGGCAGCGGGGATGGGGGGGTGCACGTCTGGGTGGCTCAGTCGGTTAAGCATCCAGCTTCGGCTCAAGGTCATGATTTCACAGTTCGTGAGTTCAAGCTCCGCATCGGATTCTGTGCTGACAGCTCAGAGCCTGGAGCCTGTTTCAGATTCTGTGTCTCCCCTCTCTCTGCCCCTCACCCGCTCGTACTCTGTCTCTCTGTTTCTCTCTTTAAAAAAAAATTTTTTTTTTAACCAATGTGAGAATCAGTTTACCTGTCATTGCAGTCCCTGAGATTAAGATCTGCTTTTGTTCTCTCTATTTTGCATTTTCCTTACTTGTGCTTTCTTTCTTCTGTTGTATGGACAAAGTGCTTTGCTGCACATTTGTGCTATCTGGCTGGTCATATCAATGGCTGGGTCAGGACTCTAGATATAGTTCCATAGTCTTTTGACATGGAATATTACAGAGAGTAGGAGGCTAAACCTTTTGCTTTTGTTTGCAAGATCTACTTTTTTGTTTTGATTTTTGGTTGATTGCTTGTGATGCTTTCTCTTTAAAATAGAGAAATTTCATGTTTCTCTTTTGTTATTATTTTTTGGGGTACTCAGGCTTTTTAGTTTTTTTGTTCTTTTTTTCTTTTTAGCCTGAGAAATATTTACAAAATGTTCAGTTACTCTCTTACTTTGCTATTACTTTATTTTCTCTCCACTACGTCTTTATACTTTGTATTTTTCCTTTCTGTATATGCTCTCTCACTATGGATTCTCTCTCCTGAACCAGATAAAGTGCCTCCAAACACTGATGGTGATAAGGATCATTGTGTTTAAGTTTTGCCGTCCTTAGCTACTTGGTGTCACAGGGTGTTGATGCGTTAGCCTGATAGTCAACTTCTGTCCCTTCTGCCCCTTCTGCCCCTTCATGATGCAGTTAGGTTTAGAGCATTGGCCATATATTTCCCATGAGGAAGACGCCTACCCCTCAGACACATCCTTGCCACATTTCTGTCTGGCAGAAATGGGCAGCCCAGGAGCTTTTAAATGCTGCTGCCCTACAGTGGTCCCATACCTGTCCCTCCTCTTATCCTCATCCTTCTAAAGTTAAGAACAAGCATGAGATTCTTCTAGAGGCACCTTTAGTTTTCAGCGATACCACATTTTCTCAGGAAAGGTAATCAAAGGGTGATGTCATAGCTTCTTTCAGTCTTTATCCCATCCATGCTCCTTATTTCCAGTTTCTAACTGTGTGGTAAAAGTCCTACTCCTCACCCTACTGAATTTGCCAGTAGAAGGGTGGTAAGGTCAGGTATCAATGTTTATATTATCTCCATATATAAATTTAGAGAGAGGGAGGGGTTTACCAATCAAGGAAGCAAACAAAATCAATCAGTAGTTCATCTGAACCTTGGCTTTGGCTGTTCTGCAGGCCTAACACTCATTTTTCTTTCATTTGCTTCATCATATCACTCTGATCTCAGTGCTCAGGACACAGCTTTGCTATGAGTTCGCTAACTCTCAGATGCAATTCAAGTCCCCTTTTTACCACAGTAAACTGTGGTCACACAGGGTTGGATTTTCAAATCAGACTCAGAGGAATCAGAGATCTTACCTAGTATCAAGTGCTGCTCGTCAGCTGCAGGGCACAAGTAAGAGGTCCCAGACTGCCACTGCTGCTCAGCAGACTCCTTCTGACTGCATTAGGGTGTGCTCTGACCCCAGTTCAACAGGTGAGGTTTCTAAGGGACATTTGCAGGCACGTCCCTTTGACAGGCACTGGTTCTGTCATGAGACAGCTCCATTTTATACTCTAAGAGCTACTTACATGCTTTTCTGAAGCCCTATCCTATAAATCCATAGCTTCCAGGATTTGTTTACCAACACCATCAAAACACACCAGGTACAATCTGCTAAAGTATTCATTCTGTAGCTGGACCCTCCAGCTAGCGTTAGCCGGGAGGTCTGTCATTTTCACGAGTAGAGAGAGATCAGACTGGATCTCCCCATAAAGGAAAGGAAGACCTTTCAGGCATGATGCTGAACATTTACTTCTCAAGAATGTACCAATTTTGTCTTTTTTTTATGCTTCCGTTTCTGCCAATCATTAGATTCGACCACATGATTGATATGTCTAATTCATTAGACCAGTAGTTAGAAAAGAAGGAGAATGTAAATAACTGTATGTCCTGTTTTAATGCAAAATGATTGATGGTAATATCAAATAAAAATATGGCAGATATTTTATGAGTATCTACAATGATCATTTTTGTTATGTTATTTAAATAAAAGAATATGAGGATTATATTTTTCCGTTCTGTGGGTTACAAAGCATTACAAAATGACTTTCAACCAAATGCTAAAGACAGTGAAATCAACTCAGGCCTCAGTCCATTTGGGCTGCTATAACACAGTAATACAGGCTGGGCAGCTTATAAACAACATTTATTTATCACAGTTTTGGAGACTGGAAAGTTCAAGATCAAGGTACTAGCAGATTTGGGGTCTTGTTGGAGCCTTCTTCCTGGGTCAGAGATGGTCCTCTTCCCACTGTATCCTCAAATGGCAGAAGGGACAGGAGCTCTCTGGAGGGTCTTTTTAAGGGCGCTAATCCCATTCATGAAGCTCCACCCTCATGACCCAATTACCTCCCAAATGTCCCGCCTCCAAGTACCATCACACTGAGGCTTAAGTTTCCACATATGAATTTCGGGGATATACATTCAGTGTAGAGCAGTTTATTTTTGATTGAGTGTATTAATCTACTCTTTTGGCATTCGATTATCAATTTTGCCTAAAGTATCTCTTACATTAACTAAGTAGTGTACCTTATTTGATACCTCTGCTGAGTAGAATATCTCTTCTGAGGTTTGTGATATGTACGTGTTAGTCTAAGGCAAAGCATGAAATGTTGGTATCGTAGTATACCTACCTTTTAGATAAATATCTTCCTAGAGTTTTTTTTTAAATACGGTTTATTTATTTATTTTAGTAATCTCCACACTCAACATGGGGCTTGAACTCACGACCCTGAGATCAAGAGTCACATGCTTCTCTGAGCCAGCTAGGTGCCCCAGATATCTTCCTAGAGTTTCAAAGAGACATAGAGGAACATTGAGCTTTAGATCAAACTTGGCCCAGCAGCCATCCCGACCGTCATTGTTTCTACTTCGCTTCCATCCAGACATGAGCCTCAGTGTGTGTGTGTGTGTGTATGTGTGTGTGATTTGTCTCCCTAGGGAGGACGAGCATGCCCTCATCCAGCAGTACTGTCAGACGCTCGGAGGGGAGTCCCCGGTCAGCCAGCCCCAGAGCCCAGCTCAGATCCTGAAGTCGGTAGAAAGGGAAGAACGCGGAGAACTGGAGCGGATCATTGCCGACCTGGAGGAAGAACAGAGGTGTGTTCAACCTGGGAGAAGATTTGTGCCCCCTGGGCAAACTTCTAATGGGAGATTCCTTAATAATAACTTCAGTATGATCCCTACCCATTCTCTTTTCAGAAGTGGTTTCTAAGAAGTCAAGGTGGAGTCAAAATTTTATCGGGGATTAACAGACTGGGGCACTGGCTGCAGATTATGAATGTGAGCGTTCAGGGAACACTTGATTAAAGCTATAGCTTTGTCCTTGCTTACTCATCTCACTGTTTAATGTTTCTACCTGAGAACAAGTCTCCTGAGCTCAATCTGAAGCTCGAGGGCAGTTTCGGAGAGAAAACCGTGCCCACAGTAGTAATTCCAGTTGTTCCTTTTCCGCACTAGAAACCTGCAGGTGGAATATGAGCAGCTGAAGGAGCAGCACCTGAGAAGGGGTCTCCCTGTCGGGTCACCTCCAGACTCTGTCGTGTCTCCTCACCACACATCTGAGGACTCAGAACTTATAGCAGAAGCAAAACTCCTCAGGCAGCACAAAGGTCGTCTGGAGGCCAGGATGCAGATTTTAGAAGATCACAATAAGCAGCTGGAGTCTCAGCTCCACCGCCTTCGACAGCTGCTGGAGCAGGTAGAGTGTGTGCACCTCGGTGGGGCTCCCACGCCCCCTCCCAGCCCGTCTCTGTCCCGGAGCATGGTCCCAGCATCAGCAGAGGAGCTCACTCGCAGACTTTCACCTCCACACCTGATTAAGACTGGCTTAGGAATCCCTCTTCAGATGGAAGTATCACACCCTCCAATCGCTCAAAAAGTGGAGTTTCCCATTCTTTGGTAATGCTGAAATCTGTCTCAGCTCTGAGTACTTTAAAAGGAAAGACCCTGTAACATACATCTGCATACATTACATGTGGGAAACTCTGTAGAGGTTAAGGGGAAGGAAGTGATCTGAACTGTTCAAGCGAAAGCCTTTCTTCCAGTGAGCTCTTTTCAAGAAATTAAGTAACAGATGTTTATTAATGTGCAGCTATCATTTCCTAACACTGGGCCATGTTTTATGGCAATTTGTATACTTTCTTGACAATAAGAAATAGTATTTACATTATGATGAATGCACACCTGTATGGCAAATACAAAATAATTATTATAAAGAAAGGCTGTCTCTTATTTTCTACTTTTAAATTTCCTTCCTTTCTTCCTTACTCCCCGTGCCTGCCTGCCTTCTATCCTTCCTTCCTTCCTTCCTTCCTTCTTCCTGTCTTCTTTCCTGTGTTCTCTTTATCTCTACGTCCCTTCCATTTTTTTTCTCTCTCTCTTTCTTTGTGCTGGTCAGCACCTACCAAATCAATTTTATAGCTCATCAGTGGGTAATAGCCCACAATTTTGAAAAATACTGTCCTTTGAGATATAAAAGAGGCATCAGACGGAGTGTTTTGGTGCTTGCAGTCTTATTAGGGACCAAGACAAGATAGTACAAAATATAACAAGATAGTACTGCACATAGAGATACAATGCCATAGAGAATTAAGTACTTGATTACATCTAGCAGTTAAAGAATGGGAGTCATGCCACAGAACTAGCAATGAAGACGCCTTGGTAACAGGTGCATATTGGGTAGAATCCCCACAGATGGGGCTAGACTTTCTCTTTCTTGAAAAATCTATGACACCAACATTCATGTCATCTTTTGCCTTTTTCTCTGGACTGTAGAGTGTGGGGCCCCAGGCAGTGACTAGGCATGCCTTTCTGCAGAAGTGATTTATCCAAAGACAGAAACAACGTTTTCTCCAGTGATTTTCTCAAATTTCAGAAAACCACCTTGTCATAGTTGCTGTCAGTATCTTTTAACTTGTCAGAATCATTCAAAACAGTGTAATTTCTGCATTACCTACACAACAGGCCACAGATCACCCCTTTTGACCATATAGTTTTCTGTATGTGTGTCACTGTTGCGGAATTTATATTAGACTGTTTTGGGGAAGGCTTACTTTGGGCCTCCAAAGGGTGCCCCATTAGAAAACAGTAGTACCCCTAGAGTGCCCCAAAGCCTGGCTTTCTTTGAGTCCTTTGGAATGTTTGAGTCCTCCTCCCTGCCAGTCACATACACTGGAAAAGCTACATATACTCTAGCAGTGTGAATTTGAAGTGTCCCCGTGGTGGAAAGGATGAATTTTCACTTGAAATCTCTGATTTAAAATATGAAGTATTATCATTAACCTAGTGCAGCGATGGAATCATTGCAGAAACGAAACAATCTTTATTTGCCAGAGCCTGTTGGAGAGCTAACGGCTCTTCTGCATACGCACACTCCGCACCCTCCCCCTGACTCTCACCACCCCATTAGACAGAGCTGCCTAATGGCTCATGTGCCTCCAGAATTGCACAGTAATGCTTTTAGAGATAGCTGATACCTAAATGGCTTTGTGTATCCCAGACTGTGGACCTCTTATCTCTTCTTAATGACTTAGCATGAATGCCAGAAGTAGATGGAAAATTTACCTGATAGTAAAAACTGGCAGAGCCTCCAGACTTCAACTAATATAAATCTAATGGAAAAGCCGCCATCAAGAATATTGTAATTTCTGCACTCCCTGGAAAATGAATCGCGCTTTCTAATTTGACTATGTACTTGTCAATTTATCCATCACTATTTCAAAGCTTTGTGCAGAGTGCATTTACAAAGTGTTTTCTAGGTGTCAGATCCTGTTCTGATCTCAGAGGAAACACTAACTGAACACCCTCCTCACAAAATCCTCTAACACAGGCAATCGTTTCACCGTCTGTCCCCAGTTTACAAATAAAGAATCCACAGCACAAGAGCACCTGGGTGGCTCAGTCAGTTGAGCATCCAACTCTTGATTTCAGCTCAGGTCAAAATCCCAGGGTCGTGGGATCGAGCCCCATATCAGTCTCTGCACTGAGCACAGAGCCTGCTTGGGATTCGCTCTCTGCTCCTCTCTCCAACTTGCATGCTCGCTCACTCTCTAGAAAGAAAGAAAGAAAGAGAGAGAGAGAGAGAGAGAGAGAAAGAGAGAGAGAGAGAGAGAGAGAGAGAGAGAGAGAGAAAGAAAGAAAGAAAGAAAGAGAAAGAAAGGAAAAGAAAAGAATCCAAGGCATAGAAGGTTATAAAATTTGCTCAGGCAGGTACTGAGTGGTGGAGTTTGAATTCAAGCATGTGAATCCAAAATTGTGTTCTTAAGTCTCTAATACCACATTGAAATATTGATTTAAATAAACAAATGAGCTGATTTTGAAATTGGATAAATTTACTGTATGAGAAGCAGTGCTCGTTTTTTTTTTACAGATGAATGAAACCTGTTTCTAGATTCACTTGGTTGACGTAAAAATAATAGCACAATTGAGGGATGTAACTGACACTGAAAAATAAATCTTGCATTATAACCAACTGAGCTGTTCAAGGAGCCCGAACTGAAGGGAGCAGACCACCCAGTATTCAGCTGAGATCGTAGTGAACCCACCAGACTGATGAAAACATGTGTTCTGAATGTCTGAGACCAAAGAACTCTACATGTCTCAGTTATCCATGGAAGTAAGAAACAGAAACGTGTTATTTGAATTCTTCCTCTGCCTTAACATCTGCATGTGATTGCAGCCGGAATCTGATTCCCGAATCAACGGTGTCTCCTCCTGGCCTTCACCTCAGCAGGCTGCACTGACCTACTCGCTGGATCCAGACCCTGGCCCACAGTTCCACCAAGCAGGTAGGTGTCCTTAAGACCCGGCCAACTCCCCCGCTCTGCTCTACGCTTCGCCATTGGTTGGTTTTTCATTTTCAACTGTGTTCTTACTCCCCGGTACCTTAGAGCAGAAAGGAGTTTCATACTCTCTTCGTGCTCAGCTGCGTACAAAGACATTTTAACAAGACCAAAAAAGCAAACATTCCAGAATAAGAATCTATAATATATTTGCTTATATACTGTGTAGTAGTGGATTGAATTTTGGTGAAAGATGGAAAAAAGTACTCTTTTCGTTTGGGGATGAGCAACAATTTAATTTTGGCCTTGCCTTCAGAGTGATTCTTTTTTTAAAGTAAATTTTCTGTCTTTAAAATTTATATTTATACGTATTCAGAAAATAATCCTAAAGTATATTATATACCAAGCGTGGTTTTCTCTGCCCAGGTCTGGGAATGAATATTCTGCTTTTTCCATCCTCATCCCTATAGACATTGCCACCCTTCCTGCCCCTGTCTGAGGCCAAGGTCTCACCTAGCCTATTATTGGTCACAAAGGGGACTTGTCACCTCTGCTAGGAAAGCCTCTGTCAACCAGTATTCAGGAATGGCATTTTGTTATTGATGAAATTTAAGTTCTGAAAATCTACTGAAGACCATATATTTTAACCAAATTAATTTGTTTCTAAGATATATTTTGCTGCATTAATCAGAAGGAAACCTAAGGTATTAATATTATCTGAATTGTTTTAAAGAAGTGAATTATTTTGCTCTTGGTTATAGAATAAAAATCAAGGTAAAAAGTATCTTCAAAACTACCTCTAGATTTGTAGCAGCATAAGCTAGTCCATGCCAAAGTCTCCAAGAAGAAAGAAGGAAGGAAAAAGAAACTGGTAGAATATTTTGTATATAAAAAAACATTTGGAATGCAAACTAATGGAATTTCATCTAACAAATTGAAATAATATGACCACATTAACTTATTTTTCACTCATAAGTTTTCCCTTGGCACATGGAATCTTCCTACAGAGACATCTAATGCATTTTATTTATATGAAATTATATTACCAACAAATTGATACAAAAATGGTTTTAATATTATTCCCCAAAATTGTCCTTTTCATAGAGTCTTATTTTCATGTTGATATTTAGAGGCCAGGATTAGGGTTTTTCTCCCAATGTTGGGTTTTGGTGGAAAGCTGGATGTTCATTTCGGAACGTCTGTTGTTTTGTTTCTCTGCTGCCCCAGCGGCGGAGGACCTGCTGGCCCCCCCCCACGACACCAGCACGGACCTCACGGAGTTTATGGAGCAGATCAACAGTACATTTCCATCTTGCTGCCGTGAGTATGAAAGACCCCAGCACTACCACTCCACCTTCCCTTCCATTTCTTCTTCCCTGCTTGGCACCCTTTGTCTTCTTTGGTAAGATAATAAAAGCCGCTATTAGAAACAGGATTGAATATGATTTGAAAATAAATCAAACATTCCGTATGTCGACCAAGCAAATGAAGCTCAGCCTAGATACCATCGCGTCACTGGCTGTGGTGATGGTGCTGCTCTCTGAGAGGTTTCTGTTGTGCCTTCTGAAGGATAACATGAAGGCAAACCAAACAAGTTGCTTTGTAAGAAGAAGTTACCCTCTTCAGTGCAAACTGTAGTACGAAATGTGTTATTACTTCAAAAAAGAGCTTTTAGCACCCAACAAGGCATGAAAATGGTCTTTTCTGATGTAATTCGCTCTCTCTCTCTTTTTAAGATTTTATTTTTAAGTAATCCCTGCCCCCAACATGGGGCCCAAACCTACAACCCTGAGATCAAGAGTCAAGCTCCACTGACTGAGCCAGTCAGGCACCCCCACTCTCTTTTCTTTGAGGTCATCAGATTCAGTTCTGGGAGGGGATTATTTTCGGATATTTTTCCTCTTGTTTTCTTTCTTCTGGTTTCTCTTCTTATGGAATGAAACAGTCACTGCATAAAGGCCAAATAATTGAAGGCTTCACAGACTATGACCCTGTGACTTTTCCATATGAACAACCAAGAGCCAGAAAATAATCAAATGAAAGCAGTCCAACTCCCAGAGGAAATTACATAATGTTCTTATTTATTGATTTTTCCCCCCAAACTTTTAAAATTCATTCTCGTCATCTCAAGGTTTCTACTGAGCTCTCACTTGGGCGGTTTCAAAGGGAAGCTGTGCACTTGAATGCATGCTAACTACTTAATGCCGTAATTTATCCTAAATAATCTTTTAAAGAAATTTGAATATGTTATTTATAACTTTTAGGGTGATTTCCACTCAAGTTGATTTTTAAATCTAGGCAGCCATCGAAGTAAGATGTTAGTATGTATGTATACCACTGTAGATATTAGATATATGTTATATATGGTAGTACATATATAAAACTGCTTCTCATCTCTCCCCTTTTCATCCTGTCCTCAGCAAATACCATCCTAAATGATGAAAAAAGGCATCACCAGGAAGGTAGTTAAGTAAGATATATTGACTTCATTAAAAAATATGCTTCAACTTCTACAATTCTGCAGTTTATAAAAATGCCATCATTAGCAGGGAGTGGAAATAGCTCTTTGAAATATAGTCTTCCCTGAATTTTCAGAAGTATTTTCCTAAAGGACATAGTACAGAATTCTATAAGCACATAAATATATTTATATTTGGGAATGTGTCATTTTCCAGTTATTATCTGTGATTATAGTTCTCAATGTTTCTTGAATTGTATTTATTATAGGTCAGTCCCTACACTCCCCCCAAAAACATTGCCCAAGTGTGCAAATGTGTATGTGCACATACACACACATACACGTGCACACATACTTTTTTGGCCTTCTGGAGTCTCACAAAGGCTTCAGAGGGTCACTTGAAGCCCCTACACTATCAGATTGTTGCCTGTTTTCTAGGTGCTGTAACAGCCATAGTAGATGAGCAGATCAAATCTTTTATATTAAGGTTGAATTTTCTAGGGATTTTTATTCTGAGTTTTATGTTATTTAATGGCTAGATAAAACCTCATCTTAGTCACTATAAAAGACAGAATTTCAAGATTAAATTTCTAAATGAAATTACTTCTTAGTTCAGCTTAAATCCAAATACATTAATAATTAGTTAGGAACAAATTCTGCAAATCAAAGCCTATTTATAAGTTTGCATTTAAATGTCATGATGGACATGTTCAATTTAAAAGTCAGTTGGCAGTGAGTTAGGATGGGAAATATGTTTAATCAAATGCTTTACAGTGTCTATAGATGTATAATTTCCACATTAAACTTTTTAAATATTTATTTATTTTGAGAGAGAGAGAGAGAGTGAATTGGGTAGGAGCAGAGAGAGAGAGGGAGAGAGAGAATCCCAAGCAGACTCCATATTGTCAGTGCTGAGCTGACATGGGGCTCAATTTCATGAACCATGAGATCATGACGGGAACCAAAATCAAGGTCTGAAGCTTAACCGATTGAGCCACCCAGGTGCCCCTAAATTTTTTATACTAAAAATTCATGGTGTTTTTTTTTTAACAGTTTGTCACAAAACAATTACTCTTAAATATTTTCGTAGTATATTCTTATATGTAAATGTTATAAAAGTCTAATCTGGCATATTTTAGAAGAGAATATAATTAAATGTAAATAATCATTATTATAAGGCAAAATGAATAAAAAAAGAAATGAGTATGCTGCTTCGGAGTGTGTCTCCTTCTCTTTCTCTGTCCCTCCCCCCCTCACTCTCTGTCTCTGTCACTCGAAAGGGAATAAATGTTAAAAAAATTTTTTTTTTTTTACTCTCCAAGATAGGGACAGCTTTCCCTTAAAAAAAAGGCTTATTTATAAAATTGATACATAGTTTTAAAAATTGTGTCTGAAGTTATTAAACCTTTTAAAAATTGTTGCAGAAAAGATATAGCACCTGACTTAGACTTTGTGCCCAGTACATGTTTCTGAATTGAATGAATGCATGCATAAATACATTTTCTAACAGGAAGGTTTAGTTGGTAAAGTTTCCCAAGATAGTATACAGAAGGTTTGCAGGGTTCATTTGCTTTCTTGCCTCTTTTAAGTTGCTCAGCTAGCAATATTTTAATAAACTTTTGCATTCCCAAAGCTTCCTGACCACCCTTGGAGGATTTCTCTAAGCAAATCGGATTGGCACTCTCCCAATGCCAACCCAATCCTGTTACTAATGAGAGCTTTAAAACTGCTTGTCACCAGCATACAATGAATTGATCTGCATGTTAATCTTGACTTTTGATCCTTTGTGGATTAACAATTAGCATGGTCACAAGTGAATTTACACTCCGGGCAGTCCTGGAATTAAAATGAAACTATAATCATAAATCCTAATTGCATGAATTGCCTACTTAAACATGGCATTTTTGTGTGTGTACCTATACATTGTTGTGCATAACACTTTAGAATTTCTCTGTCTCAAATTAATATACCCATTGTTCCTGATAGCATCCTTGAATTATGGCCTTTTAAAGTCTTTGTTTAATTATTTACATGAAGTTTCAGAGCAGAGAGGAAGGCATTTTCATCTTTTCCTGGCAAGGCGTTAATGAAGGGAATTTGTGTTGTCTGTTAACTAATGTACATATTAAAATTTTCACTAACTGCTATAAGTGGGTTTTTTTTTCATGTAAAATCCTCTCCGTGTTTTCATTTATGTCATCCGTATATATAGGATATGAGAGGATTTGGGGCCGATAGACCCAACAAATGCTTTTAAAATTATTTTTTATCTACAGGCATATTCTCACAGTGAGTTGCCTGTGTTTATTAAACTTGAGTGGCATTCATCACAAACTCAAAACCTACTAAAATGCAAGCATTTCCTGGTCTCTTTTAAAAATATATGGGCGCAGTTTGTTCAGGGGAGTACCGTAGCCTTTTATTTGATAAGAATCTATAGGGCTCATGATGCTGATTTGGAGCAACGTGGCTTCAGTTTTGGTTTTGGTTTAGCTGTGCGTTATGAGTAAGAGAAGTATAGTAAGAGAAGCGTGTATAATAAGAGAAATGTAAGTGTGTGTGGTGTCCTTGATATTTGTGCGACAGAGCGCTCCCTCAGCGTAGCTCAGTGGGAAGGATGCCCACTCATGTTTTCCTGCTCTGACCTATGCATCTGGCAGGACTAGGCTGGCTGGATTTTAGCCTAATTCGTTCCCTCCAGGCATCATAAAGTTGCCCTTCTCGTTCACTCTGATTTTCTCACAAAGCCCCCACTATGTGGTCGTGGATGTTTTTTTTTTCCCCTTCAGCACAAAAAGATGAGAGATGGAAGGAATGCAACATGCTAGATGATGAGGGACGGTTCTTATTTGACCAGATGTCCCCATCAACGGGGGTGCAGAATATCCTCTGACCCGCCTGCCCGTGTCCGCCCTCACAATGTCCCCTGGGGCGTCCACACTTTTGTAACCAGGAAGGAATTCGAGCTGCTCAGCAGCAAGGGCGAATCAGACCCCATATAACGACTTCTCCAGTGCTCTCAGCTGGGCCCCAACAAGGCACAGTGATTAGCCCAAGTATCTAAAGACTGGGAATTTGGCCAGCCCTTTGAGGCAAGCACACTGCCACCAGCTTCCTAGACCCCTGGGGCGAGCGTGAGCCAAGGGGGGCAGAAACTGAACACTCGTGCCCCTTCACTTCCCGAATCACCTGCTGGTCAGAATTTGTACTAGTTAGCAAAATATGCACACTTGCTCTGTTCGGATACATAAATCAAATACATGGTGTGATTTCAAGAGGAAATTTTGAATTTTTTTTCAAAACAAGTTATTTGCTGAGTGCTTCGGTATGGACTTATCTGAGAGAGCCAGCATATGTTTTGCATATTTTGGTAGAATTTTTATATCTTCTAGGACATAGGATATGAGAAACTAGGGAAAAGAAACTAGTCTTTGTTAAAGCATCTAGCCAGAAACAAAGAAAGAGAGAGAGAGAGAGTAAGTGGAAGGGAGGAAGGAAGGAAGGAAGGAACCAAAACTTGTTTCTTATTTTCTTATTAGCACCCATTTAACAGCTGGGAGCCATACACTCCACACTTTTGCTTGCCTGAGAGGGGGAACCAGCAAAGCAACCCTAGCGCCTTCAATTGACTTCTTTTGTTTTCTCTTTCAGCCAATCTCCCCAGCAAACCACAGGTAAGCGTTAATGGGTTGATTGGCTCAGGTGTTGTTGATTACAACGGGGAGTAAGCAGATTAGCTGCTTTTGATTTGAGTGCAGATTTTATTCCCCATGTAACTTAGTAAACTTGCTTGACGTTTAAATGTTAGTTAATTCTGTACAACAGTTTGTCAGTCTGGGGAGAGGGAACCCTTCCCAAGCCAGTTCTTCCAGATGCCCAAAATACCAAGTGCCTGATCCTTTGTGTTCTAACAGCTTTTTAAGGGCCGCAAATACACTATACAAAGTTACCCTGGGTGGATTTGGCTGACCACTGTTCTCCCAGATATGTACTTACGGTCGCTATCACAGAACATTAACTTAAAGCAGTGACTGCAACGGTACACAATGTGGTTTTGTTACTTTGAGAGGGAAAACATTTTGATTCTTCATTTAAAAATTTGCTGAGGTTGGGGAGGGGAAAATTTGCTGAGAAATGTTGGCAGCTTTGGCTTTATACCTTTCAGTGTTTTCCTTATCAGGTGCTTTTAGTACTAATGAGCCACAAGACCATAGTAAATCTTTGGAGAACATGTTCTTTCATGAACTTGTTTATTAATCTTTAATATTCTGACTGTGTTATTATCTTGATGGCAAGAGGGGCTGGGGTCTTAAGGAGAAGCACAGACAGTTGGTCTTTAGGACCTGGAGGGAAGAAAAGGAGATCTCAAGCCAATTAGCAGGTGTGATGTGAGAGGTCAGGAGATGGAAGGACTTCATCTCCATGAAGAATCATCTTCCGATTGCTTGTGTTGTCTTAGTGAATCAGAAGCCAGGGCTTCAGCAGAGAGTGAGGACAGGAGGAGGTGTCAGAGGTGTGAGGAGAGACTAGAGGATGTGCCATAGCTGCTTGAAGATCGGGAAATAACAGGGAAATAGTGTGACTGCAAGGCAATGTTGAACATGACTTACGGTGCCTCCTTGTGAACGGCCGGCCTGCAAAGGTTGTGTGTTGTCTCCTGGCCGCCACGTTCAGGTTCATAAGCACAGGCACCAGAGTTGGGCTGAGTGTTGCATTTAACCAGAGTTGAAGTTTTGGTTTGGCCAAGAGAGTACAACAATTCAAGGGAAGAGGCAAAGGTATGATGATGATTGAACAAAGTATCGAAGCTTGTAGGGAAAGAAGTGATGATATGTTAGGTGCAGGAGACAGAAAAAAAAGGGGGGGGAGCAATGGATTGTGGTAGCAAAGGGTGGATGGAGTTGGGGTCCTAATAGAAGTAAGTGAGAAAGTAAGGTGGTTGTCAGAGGCAGGATGATTGAGATTGGAAGTGTTGGAGGGGGTGAGGTATTGGTGATGGTCCATTTGGAACTTTGAGTGCCTGACAAGGGTGGAGGACACATTCTCTGGAGGAGAGGAGTTCAAGGAACTGAGAGGCCAGATTTGTGGAAGAATCATCTATGTGGGCAGTGAAATCACTAGGATTTAAACATAGTTTTAACATGATGACAGTGAGCCATTCTTCAAGAAGTAAGGGAACATGACCCAAGGGGTCAGAAGATGACTACAGAGTGGGTGGTATAGTCTAATGGCATGGGATTCAAAGTTGGGTGGAGAGAGAGAGAGAAAAGGGCCTGAGAAAACACAACGTGGACCTAGAAAGGACGTATCCAATACATGAAGAGTGTGGGAGATAGAAAACAGTCGTATGTGAGACGGTTGTGGAGGAACCTGTGTCTTCAGGGGAGATCCAGATATTGATGCATTCAGAGAAGAATTGACGGGCGTGGGTTTTAATGATGATGGATCCAACTGTATGACCTTCCCTTCAAAACATTGATGCCACTCCCTTGAGTGTGACCTGGATGTATATCCTCTCTTGCCTACGTGTACTGGCCCTGGTCCATTAGCTGGCACCACTGCACACCCTTAAACTGTGATTCATGTCTTTCGTGCCTCTTGTCTGGACCCCAGCTTGGGTCGGAGACCGGTTGGAATTGTTGAGGATCCCCCCTCAGCCACAGACCTCCCACAGTCCCCCAGGGAGAGATGGAGTGCTTGCACCAGCCTAATTCACTCATCTTTGGTACCTCCAGCAAGAAAAAGCTGAGTGCTCTCTATTTTCACTTGGTTTCCAGCCTGGGCAAGAGAAAAGTCTTCCAAACTTCCTCTACACTGGCTGCAATGATAAAAAGCAGACTAGATGCCTTCGGGATGAAAGAGAAAGACCTCATCCCAGGGAGCAAAAGTCACATGGATGTAAAGGGTCCCCTTTGAACACAGCCAAAGGGGCTGTGAATAGTTGTGAAAGAAGTACTTTTATTTCTCAGAAGAGTTGACAGGTCTCTGCTACCTGTAATGTTCTGTGTAAATGTTGTTCTGACAGCACTGTTTCCCTTCCCACAGGCAATGTGAAGTATTCATCTAGCCAGTCAACATTTCCTGACTTAACAGTGTTGCCCTTTTCAGCAAATGCCAATTCCGAGTTCCATTTAATCAGAAGCTCCATGGCTCCTTGAAACATGCTGTTGAGCGCTGACTGTGTGTTCTACTGAAGGAGTAAAACACTGACTATCCAAAGAGAAAGGATATTTTGTTTTTATAATAATCATATATTATTGTTGTTTTTTTTTTGTTCTTCCCTTTCTATGCAACTGTAAATTAATGAACAGAGTGGTATTTGGAAATGGTATTACATTTGTCACTGATTTGTATACTGTATACAGCATTGGGAAAGTGGGTGGGGGCTTTCTAATATGGTACCTTCTTGTTATTAACCATAACAAAAATTGCATAAGAATTAGAAAACAGTGTTACATTTTTACATTCCTTTATATTAACCTTGTACAATAACTTCGTTTATTTCTTCCGCTCTTTTACCATTATGTTTTGGTTATTTATAATTCACCAGCCACATGACCACATAGATTTCCTGTATTCATTTCCATGATTTGGCCAAATTAATAAGTCATATATTTCAATTAAATATTTATGTATATGAATTAGGCTACATCTCTTACATACCACTTAACTTTATTTGACATCATACTTAGTGACCACTTGGAAAACCACAGTAAAAGTCCTGTGGGCCTAACTGGCATTCCTACTGGGATTTGTTTCCAGCATTTTATTTCCCTGCTCCATGTAATAAGTAGATCTTGATTTCTTTATTTATTTCATGTCCCAGTATATATGATAGAGGAGACTTAGAACAGCATTATAATAATCTCAAAGATCATTTTTACCAAAGGTTGCTCATTTAAGTATATTCTCATTTGGACACAGAAAGAGAACATGGGATAACATTTCCTTAGTTGCTAAGTCTTGATTTTCATCATTAAATACACAACAGACCTTTACTTAATCGTGCTACCAGAACACATCTTTGTCTCGAATTCCCTTTGAAGAGAACTTTATTTTGTTTACGTATACTCAAGCCATTTGTAATTCTTGAAACTCCCAGTTCTTTTCTTCCTGACAGCAGACAAATTCAATGCCTGTTTCATTTTACCTTTTGGATGAATGATTACATCTTTTATTACTTTTCATTTGATCAGTATATTTGGAAAGGATGTTTATCAAAAGCCCGTGTCACTGCTTCCATAGAGGAATAAAATTATGCCTAGATGGTGGTACCCCTCCTTTGAGTCAATGCTGTTAGGTATTTGGTTTGGCTTCTGATTTAACATTTAACTGATTCAGTTGGAACGTGTTATGTAATTACCAAATGTAGAGAAACCAAAAAAAGAAAGAAAGAAAGAAAGAAAGAAAGAAAGAAAGAAAGAAAGAGAAAATCACGTGTTTTGATTCAAGCGTATGTGCATTTAAAACATCAGGACATTTTAACTTTGGGTTCTCTTGAACTGGGATTTGGCCAGAAGGAGGCTTAAAGTTAGAAATTGCTATTCTTTTAGAATAGGTGGGGTGGGTTGGGGGGCAAGGGTGTCTATTTGCAGCATAGATATTTTGAGAAGAAAATTGTTTTATATAAGAGGAAAGCCATGACCACCTTTCTACCTCAGATGCATCTTCATCCATTGTGTTGGAAATAGCTTTATGCCGCTACAGTCTGCAAAATCTAGAGCTTTTATCGGGCCACATCACACCCAAGAAAAGCACCTATTGAAAGAAAAAAACTTTCCCTGAACTCTGAGCGACAAGTTGTAGATTTGGTGTCTTCCTTGTTCTTACTTTGAAAAGTTACGTATTAATTTTTTTCTGCCTGTAATTGTGTGCAACATGTCTTCTATCTGCTATTAAGGAAAAGCTACATAAAACACTACATTGTAACCTTCTAAGTAATAATAAATAAAAATATATATATATCACAGTAACAACAAGGGGAAATAAGTATGTAGTTCTTTTGAAATATGTGGTAAAGAACTAATCATAGACTATCATCTAATCTGGTTACATGTTGTATTTTTCATCCCGAATAAAAGTAATTTTAACACAAGGTGACTTTGATATTCTTCAGCTGTGTTCATTGAGAGACTCTGAGCTTTGAGTGTACATTTATGAAAATAAAATACGAAAAGAGCCTGTATAATGATAAAGCTATTATTTTCTTCTATTTTCTCTCCTACACAACGAATGCATTCTTCCTCTTGTTCTACTGTCTTTCTGTGTGTCCCTCTCTTCTCTATTATTTATATAATTCTCAGTTTCCTTTACAGATAGAAAGCTTATAGATAGGGAAAAATAATGTTGGGTGTTAAAAACATACACATGAAGCCTATCAGGCTTTTGTTTTAATAACTTGGATGCTGTTGTATTTACTTGATTCCTCTTCCAAATCCACTTAGCCGCATGCCCTTAAATAATGTGCTTTTTATATATGCACTGGGTTTTAACCATTCTGGTAGTAAGTTTAATCCATTCCTGAAGCCATCCTGTGGGAAATAGTGTTGAGAATTGTATTACTTGATTCTAAAAGTAAAAGCTACCTATGAAATAGAAAAATCCCCAAACGTGTGATTTGTTAGAATAAAACAGATACATTCTAAGGAACATGCATTGTAAGCATCCTGTTTACCCCAAAGTAATAGTCACATTAAGCATTCCTAAGGAAACAATTGTTAAGGTCCAGTAACCTGTCGAGTAGGTAATTGGAAAGGGAAGTGGGAACACAAAACAAAGTATTGTTTTTACACTAAGCCTTTAGCTTGTTATTTCTGTCTACCCTTGAGATTATATGTACATTTTTTTAAGCTTATTTATTTATTTTGAGAGGGAGGGAGGGAATCCCAAGCAGGCTTTGCACTGACAGCACAAAGCCTGATGTGAGGCTCAAACTCATGAACCATGAGATCATGACCTGAGCCAAAACCAGGAGTCAGACGCTTAGCCGACTGAGCCACCCATGTGCCCATGTACATTTTTAAAGAATGTAGTTCGCCCTTGGTTTTCTCCCTGCCGCCCCCCATTCAACTGTTTCAGTCAACCAACTATTTCGGTGGCGTTTCTAAATTCATTAGTTGAAACTTTAATGCAAACACAGTAAAACACCACTAACACCACACTACCCAGCACTCTAGATAAGATCCAAATACTTCATTCCATATGATATTAGCTAGTGTTTTTGTGAGGTTAATTAAGTGATAGGAGTGAGCCCTTGATGGAGGTCAAGAGCCAGTCTCACTTGTGCTATGTCTACTCCCTGGGGTATTAGTTATCTGCTGGCAAGCTAATCGGTGCGGCAGCCATAAAATCTCAATAACAAGCATGGCTTTGGCCCCTGGGATGTGAGATTCAGCTGATGGGGGAGGACTTCTCTTGCCCATATGTCTGGGGTTGACTGGTTGTTGAGTGGCATCGGGTGGCCAGTCTGGATTGTTGCAGCAACCCAGCCGGCTTCTTTCACCCACTACTGAGCTAACTGGGTATATTCTCATACACTGACCCAAGTATGGGTGTGCAAATGAGGGCTTTGCTGAGAACTGGCACACCACCACTTGTACTAAATTCTGGTGGTGAAAGCAAATTGCAAGGCTAGGTATGGAGACTAGATCCCAGTTCTTTAATAAGAGCAATTGCAGAGTTACTGAGGGTGTGACTATAGAGAGGGGCCATCAGATTTCACTGTATGAGCTTCGAGGTAGATAAAGCAGGGGACATAGGCCAAAATATTACAGTGTCCATTTCCTTGGGCATTATGTCCACTGTCTCAATGGAATGCGAAACGAGTGGACTCTATACAAGGCATTCTGTTTTTTATTATTATCTTCATTTTTGAGAGAAAGCATGTGTATGAACTGGGGAGAGGAAGAGAGAGAGGGAGGCACAGAATCTGAAGCAGGCTCCAGGCCCTGAGCTGTCAGCACAGAGCCCTATGTGGAGCTCAAACTCAAGAGAGATCGTGACCTGAGCCGAAGTCAGAGGCATAACCAATTGAGTCACCCAGGTGAATACAAGGCATTCTTATAAAACAAAGGTCAAGAAGATCATTCCCTCCTCCCCAGGCTACCAATTCAATTTCAGAAAGAAACACGTGTAGGGAAACTTAGCATATCTCTGCCCAACCTTCTATGGGAGGAGACCTCAGGACTGAAACTAAATTTAGGAGGAAAAAGAAAGAAAACAGAAAAAACCTAGATGAAAAATGGAATAAAAGGGATATTGTTTTAAACTGCTCAAAAGGTTTGTTCAAGCTGAACTGTTAATTTTTAGATGGAAGAACACACAACACATAGAAGGTTCTTCACTTTGTCCAAATGAGTAGGGCACATGCCCTATTGTGCCCCTGCCAAAGCATTTGTTTAGAAACATAGTTTATTTGCACTTTCTATAAACTTAACCGACCTGGCCCTAATGTCTAATTTTGAAGACATTCCAAGTGGTGACATAGTTTCGTATTTTAGAATATTTGCAGTGTATGTTCGGCTTCAGATATTCTCTTACAGCTTATTTTTTGGGGACTCTTTTGAATTTTATATGTGGGTAATTAGGGAAAATTAATTGACAGTTTCCCTCAGCCTAGCTCTGTTCTCTTCCAGGGAGCACAAATGTTGAATTCGTAATTAAATGAGATGAGTTCCCAGCCTGCTGTGGGATGTAATTACAATTAGTTCCTGATATTACTTTTTTTAGGCCACTTTTCAAAAATATTAGAATACTGATTTTTAAATTTTTACTTCAATTATTTTTTAAATTTACATAAAATAAAATGACATTATAAAACTGTTGGAAAGAATGGAGTCATTCTAGTGTAAATCTGACCCAAGTGAGCCTATCAAAATTGAGAACAGTCTGATTCATTCTACCCTGTGAATTTCACGAGCCATGTTGATTGCTTGGCAAATTGTGGACAGCCACACATTCCAGTGGGGATGTCTACAGTTACACTTTCAAAAGCTTCCCACAACCACCACCCCCACACCCCCAGGGGCGCCTGGGTAGCTCAGTTGGTTAAGCGTCCAACTTCAGCTCAGGTCATGATCTCGCAGTTTGTGAGTTGGAGCCCCACATCAAGCTCTGTGCTGACAGCTCGGAGCCTGATGCCTGCTTCGGATTCTGTGTCTCCCTCTCTCTCTGCCCCTCCTATGATCATACTCTGTCTCTCTCTGTCTCTCAAATATAAATAAACGTTAAAAAAATTCAAAAATTTACCCCCATCCCACACGATCCTCCTGTACCCTGTTCTCCCTTACTATCACTGTTCTTCCACCCCCACCAAGTAGGCTTATATTGTCAATGATGCTTAAAATAAGGCGCTGCTTAGTACCAAACAAAATGCATTCTGGATACTATCTCCCCAAAATGTCTATGATGAGTTAATAAAATGAAAAAGGTAAAGAGGAAAGTTAGAATTAACCGTGGATCAAAATTGTGCCTTGACTTGAAATTTAGTGGCTATAACTGCACTGAAAACAAAATATCCATATGCCTGAGATGTGTGAGGCACTGCTTAAGCTTCCAAAGACCAAATGAGAGAAAAAATTCCTGCCTTGGGGAGTTCCTAATCTGGTGGTAAGCCCCATCATAATCAAGTGGTTACAATAATAGTAACGGGACCTGGGAGGAGGATTAATAGGTCCCTATAAGAACATGTAGTGTAGTCTAGACCCCACAGGATGTGTATCCAGATACAGTTCAAGGAAAAATGTGAAATTCACCTATAGAGAACCATATCCTAGTAACTTCACTGGGATGCTTCAATGTACTTATTAGTGATGTTAGAATCCGAAGAAGACATCACAATGATCACTGAAAATGCCCTGGATGTAGCAGCATTGCCCCCCAAAAAGATTCCCTGGTTAAATAATTTAGGAAACACTGCATGCTCTAATGCCCTTTAAAGATTCACAGTGCACATGAACATATTAAAAGCTTTTAGAAATCCCGAAGGAAAGAAACCTGCCTGTGTCGCTCTGCATTTCTAAGCATTTAACAGCAGAACTTTTTGCTGCTTACCTATCAACATCCTGCAGTGTATGTTTTAGATGCTGAATTAATGTCATAAGTTTTAGTCTTGCAAATACACATGGGTGGTGGTCCCATGCAATCCAGAAAAGTGATAAGTGAATAGTAGAACGATTAATATTAATTCAAGATTTTAAAACAGAAAGTAACCTTATATGACAATCAATATATTCCTGTCATTACAGGGATACGCTAAAGCATGGTTAAGAATCAAGACAGTTTGACCTCAGCGTAGCTCTATCCCGGGCTCAGAAAATATATTTCTAGAGGAAAATGATTTCTGTTTCTAAAATCCGTGTCTTCCTAGATGAGCCATCCACATACCAAACCAGGCATGAAAACAACAGGATCTAGGAATGGCTGGGGTATCCAAATCCTGCTCCTGAGACCTCATTTTTTGTTTAGTTCTTTGCCTAATTAGTAATGAAAATTTCTGGTTCTGCTAAAACTGACCAAAACATTATCCAATCACAATGTGGTTGTCGTATAATAAGCTGAGTTACAAATAACATTTATTTTCTCTCCTCTAATTGCCCCTTTCTTTTGAGGCCTGGATCTTTTGCATGCAGGTTAAAACACTCGTATCCTCACCTCCAACTCCCCGCCCCAGATCTATTCATAAGATTTTTTTAATATATAGCAGGACAATGCTCTGCATTATCACAACCTGTTTGAATTATCCTTTAAGTTTATTCATTTGTATATTTTAAGTAAACATGTACTGATTGTTAAATTCATTTTCCACGTTATTGATTTTAAGAAGAGAAGTCGTAAATGGTAGTTATTAGAAATGTGCCCTGTGAATCTGAACAGAATCCATTGAGACTTAGGTAGCGAGCATCACTGCTCCTTGGTTTTATCTCCCACGGATAAATTGTCTAAGGGGAGTTCCTGAATCAAAACAGTTTAGGACCAAATCTATGAACAGAGGGACTAGAGTCTAGGCCACTGCAATTGGCCTTGCCTCAAAGACTAATTAACTCAATCTTAATGTTTTTGAGAGGATAAACACAGCTAGATGTTAGAGCATTAAACTGTGGTCCTTATATCACATTCCTCAGGGAATCAACTGGAGTCTGATCAGGCCCTTCCTGGGCCTACTGCATGAAGGCCACGCTCAGGGATCTGTTATAACCGCCTGCTGGCTCCCCAGATAACCTGTGCGTAAAACAAAGTGGAGAGTTTGTTTGTTTTGGTAAAAGTAATAGGGGAGAACACTACTTGACAGAATTTTTGTAGTGTCTCTGAGGGGAAAGGGCTAGGTTAGGATTGCAGAAGAGGGGTAACCTGATAGCTTAGGATTTGTAGGCATAGCAAAGTGAACGTTTTAAGGCAGAGGTTTTGAAGAGTTTGGTAGAACACAGTTGTTTGATGCTGTCTGCTGATGAACTGAATAGTTTTTTTTTAATCTTTATATGTATTTTTGAGAGAGAGCGAGCACGTGCGTTTGTGGGGAAGGGGCAAAGAGAGGGGAGACACGGAATCCAAAGCAGGCTCCAGGCTCTGAGCTGTCAGCACAGTGCCCAATGCAGGGCTTGAACTCACAAGCCATGAGATCATGACCTGAGCCAAAGTCAGACACTTAACCACCTGAGCCACCCAGGCGCCCCCAAAACTGAATAGTTTGATGTTCACATAACTGGGTTTTTCAGGAAGTTTCTTGAACGAGGAAGTTATAATAAAGTTATAATGATGACTTTAGTGTTCCTCTAAACTATGCTAGTGAACACTAAAAACTATGTTAGTGAAGACAATGGAATTCTAGACTCATGACATTGTAGACAAAGTTGAGTGCTCATGCTTCTCAGCTTCTTCAACCTGAGCTGAAGGATAGATCATTAATCTCTGGGAACATGATGAAGCCACGACTTCACCACAATTTATGGTGTCACAGTTGAGTGTCATGTTTCCAGGGTGGTTGTTTCGACTGCCACGGAGTGTCAGGTTTTCCTGTTCTTTTTGTCAAATGATCATTAATTGGATCACTAGATGGGACTGCAGCTACACACAGTATGCAAAATTCTGGAGATCACAGATCTGAACAGTGCAACCCAGACAAACAGCAAGAAAAGGTTTGTATTCCATTTATCAGCCAGGAACCATAAGTACCCAAACTAAACCCAGAGAGTAGACACTATCATCCCTCTGAGGAGCCTACAGATATGGAGTTACTAGCAAAAATATTTAAATTTATAATTTTTTTGTTTACATCCTGGATTTTTTAAAGTAATATTTAAGATATCAAAAAGGTCTAGAGAGCTGTAATCATAACATTCTTTCTGTAAAATAACACCCATTCCCTTTAGAAGTTCATACTACACGGCAACTCTATTCTGAACCAACCACCTGTTATTTTCCTGTTTCAGTCTTAAGATATGTCCCATAAACAAACAAAACTAAGTTTTGATTTTCTAAAGTAGTTTTTAGCATATCTATCCAAGGGTTCACAGTTTGCAAACAGATGTTAGATAGTCATAAATGCCTCCTTTTTAAGATAGTGGAAAAGGAGTAGTAGGATTCAGAGCATCATAATGATGTATAGAAATATGTGAGGGAGAAAAGAATAGGATTTCATAGAAAGTAAGCCTACTTGCAGAGAGATGTTGCTTATTTTCAATGAGCAACAAAGAATTTGTCCCATTTAAACTCAACTTTAAAGGAGATGCTAAAAACAAGTGGACAGAGCCTGCACTTAGCTGTTTAGCTGTTGTGGCTGGTGCCCTTAGCAAGGTGAGTAGACTTTTACCACCAGGTCAAGAGAGGAACTGTAGTATTCTATTGGTCTCTAATGATTCACAAAAAGTTGAGTCCGAACACCCAAGCCTTGTCCAAATCTCTCATATTATATATAATTAGACAACCTTGTGATGATTGGGTAGACCCAGAGTGGGAGGTTTTAGAAGAGTTCATTGTAACTCAAGAAAGAAGTGTTTGTACTTAGATTCCAGAAGCAGCTGAGTACCAAGGATTTGATTGAGTCATATAGTGATTTGGAAATTCAGAGCAGCCAGGAACTCCAGTAGCCAGGGAAATCCTAGAATCTTCTTTATCATTTCTTAGTTTCTACCCTGGGAAAGTTTGGCAAAGCCTAGCCTGTTAAGAGAAAGGAATTTACCTCTTCAGGAGAAATCATGTTGTAGGTGATGAACTTTGACAAAATTGTAACCTCCCTTTGGAAGTCTTATGTCACCTGTGAGCTAAATAAAACAGTAAGCAGAGGGATAGAATCAATGTTAGAGCTCACCCCATCTCAAGAACACAAAAAATGGTCATCCACGTATTCTATAAGAATAGAATCACAAGGAAATTTAGGTCCTAGAGTTGGTGGTTGAAGACTTGTGAAAAGTTTGAGGGAGTTTCCATAGTACTTTTGGCCATAGCAGTCAGGTATGTTGTGGATTTTTCTAGAAGGCTAACAGTGATCGATTATTTTGACCTATAAAGACACCAGAGCAAGTAGAACACAGATGTAGTAGTGTACAATTGAAACCTCGGGAGTCACCTAAAAGAAAATAGTATTTGGGTTTGATACTACAGGGAAGCAGGGAATAACTATCCTCAGAGCCTGAACAAATATATATTCCATCCCCTGGGTTATTAACAGGGATGTCATGAGTGTTATAGGGAATGCTACAAGGTGTTATGAGTCCTTAATTAGACTTCTGGCTATGGTTTGTAGTCCATCTTTAACTCTGGGTAAGAAGCTACCATGCAAGTTTGAGTTGACATTTAGACAGGGCACTCTTAACCCTGATGGGCCCAGCCCCTGTAATCATAATAAGTACGATGTGAGTAGAATAGTTTGCCCACTAAAAGTTTGGTGTCTCCTTGAGATCTGCAATGTGGACTTGATTTGGATATGCAGACATTGGTAAGTCACTGTCCAAATTAACTATGCCATGAGGATGAATAGGGGTCCCTCAGGTGTTTCAAGAAAAGAACTATTAACATATTTAGTCTGGCAATTCAATTTGCACAGCAAACGGCTCTTTATGAAGTTAGCAGGTGTGCATGTTCATTAAGGAGGAAAACATGTTCCTTGGTTAGAGACCCCAGGGCGACAGTTATGGACTGGGACATAGGGAGTGTCTGAGGATTATTAGAGACACCTACCACCTGAGTATTCTAATTGCTCTGTGTTCAGTTTTAATATATTCTAATAGTTTGCTCCAAAGGCAAGGTTGTATAACTGGTAGAATTTCAGGTGGATATTGCAACACCTGTAGCAATAAAAAATTTGCAAGGCTTCCCTTTACTATTTAGAGACATTTTCCTTGTAAGTTTGAGGCTAACACCGTCCCCTCTCAGAGCACCTTCACTGATTATTCACTATACTTTGTTCCTATAGATTCTGGGCTAACACAAGATAATTCTTTTTCCAATGCATTTTTGTTTACAGTAATATTTCATGTGTGGTTTATGTCTTCACAAAAGACAGCCTTTTTCTACACGGGATGACTGGGATGGGAATCATCTAGCTAATTTTTTTGTTGTTGTTTTTCTTTTGTTTTCTGCAAAGTCACCTATTTGTACTGAGTCTTATTCTGGTGTTGTTCTAAGTGTTTTTCAAAGTATTCAGCAAAGTATCGGAGGTCTGGTAATGGGGCTATTAACCATTCTGATTTTTGCCTTCATATTAAATTCCCTCTTTCGGGGCGCCTGGGTGGCGCAGTCGGTTAAGCGTCCGACTTCAGCCAGGTCACGATCTCGCGGTCCGTGAGTTCGAGCCCCGCGTCGGGCTCTGGGCGGATGGCTCAGAGCCTGGAGCCTGTTCCCGATTCTGTGTCTCCCTCTCTCTCGGCCCCTCCCCCGTTCATGCTCTGTCTCTCTCTGTCCCAAAAATAAATAAACGTTGAAAAAAAAATTTTTTTTAAATATCACCTCCCCTGCCCCTCCCCCGTTCATGCTCTGTCTCTCTCTGTCCCAAAAATAAATAAACGTTGAAAAAAAGAAAAAAAAATTAAAAAAAAAATAAATTCCCTCTTTCTAGCTTAAGACTATTAACAAAAAGTGAAAAGAAAAGTAGAGTCACATCTACCTCAAAATCTACTTCTAAATTTGCCAAAAAGTAGCAAAGAGCCTATTCTTGAAGTATCAGATGAGCTCCTCCTTGCTTTGCCTCCGAGACTATACCATAGCCCAATCTATTCTCCCTGGAAAGTCTTTGGGTATAGCCTTCAGAAGACTGCAGCACTTCCACCTTTTCCAACCCTCTCTACATCCCTATGTGAGTAGGATTCATTTCAGTTATCTTGAGATCTTCCCAAATCTGCCTTATTCTCCTAATTTCTTGCATCTGAGCTTCCACTAATGCATTAATTAATTGGTATAAGTCTGGAAGCCCTGGATTATTGGTTCCTAAAGCTATCCTGCATTCCTTTGCAAATTTCCTTCTATCTTTTTTTGGGTTTGGAAACCATTTGACAATGGCTCTCAGCCCAGAGCGAGACCTAGGCTTAAAACTAAGTGGAAGAGGTTTTTCTGTTCTAAGGGGGATTTAATTTTGAGTTACTTGAACTTTGGGGTTTTCAACCAACCAGGCAGGAAGGGGAGAGTGCCAGAGGGAGAGATCCAGTAGGGGAGAATGAAGGTGTGTAGTATAGTGGAAAAGGAAAAAGAAGATAAAGGTGATTAAGTCCATCTTGTGATTTGAGGAAATCCAGCAGGGAGATAACTTTACATTTTTCACATTTTATTTTGCTTTGCTTGAAAATTTTCTTAAGGAAACAATTTCGGATCTGGATTTCTTTTAGATATTTCTTCATACAAATCAAAGTTTGCAGATGGTGGATGTTTGCAATATTGCTCCCTTTTCGGTTCTAATGTGCCTCTCAAATGAACAATTCTGATTATGCCAAAAGTTCCCCCAAAGTGGCAACTGTAATTCCAAATTATCCTTGTTGAATTATGTCATTTAGAAAGTAAAGCTCATGATTTGGAGTGAGTTTAAAACTGTGAGGACAGGACACCCAGACAGAGGGGATACAGATGCATGTGTGGAGGGAGATAAACCCATGGGAGTCGGGGAATAGTCAGTCAAAGGGGTGTTTGTGCACCTCATGGCTCAAGCCCCCCAGCCTGATGACCAAGCTATCTTTCATTAATTACAGAAGACAGAAAAGCTTAGAGAGATCTTTCCCAGAACTGGACTCTTATGGACAAAGCAAATCAGGACTGAGTAAAGTTCTCCTAGGTTTGGGAAATGACCAGGGCAGTTTGTTCAAAGGATAAGTTCCAGTAAGAAACCTTTCAAACTTCTCAGTTCCTAGGGCCAGTTTGATGAAGGGATATATTGGGACCTCTTTTCTATAAACTTTCTCTTATAAATGTGCAACCAAAGTGACAAAGACAGATAGAAACAAGGAGTTGGACCAAAAATGAAAAATCTATTCTTTTTTCAAATCTAAGTAGATAATAAAGCATTCCTAAAATGAATTTCTTTTTTTCCTATAAGTTAAACACAGTACTTTGGAACCTCAGCACCAAAAGTTTTGATTGAGTAGGTTCTGGGGTGGGGGTGGGTGAGGTAGGATTCAGAATTTGTATTTCTTTTTTTTTTTTTTAGCATTTTTTAAATATGAAACTTATTGCCAAATTGGTTTCCATACAACACCCAGTGCTCATCCCAACAGGTGCCCTCCTCAATGCCTACCACCCACTTTCCCCTCCCTCCCACCCCCATCAACCCTCAGTTTATTCTCAGTTTTTAAGAGTCTCTTATGGTTTGCCTCCTTCCTTCTCTGTAACTTTTTCCCCCTTCCCCTCCCCCATGGTCTTCTGTTAAGTTTCTCAGGATCCACATAAAAGTGAAAACATATGGTATCTGTCTTTCTCTGTGTGACTTATTTCACTTATCATCACACTCTCCAGTTCCATCCATGTTGCTACAAAAGGCCATATTTCATTCTTTCTCATTGCCAAGTAGTATTCCATTGTATATATAAACCATAATGAATTTGTATTTCTAACAAGTTCGTCTAGCAGGAGGTCAAGGAGACTCAGAGTAGCAATGTCCTAGTCAAGAGCCTGGGACAGCTACAGTGAGGAAGTCTAGGTAGGATGTGGATAGGAAGTCCAAGATTCTCAAATTTTGGCTCCCTAAAACCACAAAACAAAGCAAAACAAAACAAAAACAAACACTAAAATAACCTATTGATAATACAAAGCTGAATTTATTTTATTTCAAGAGAGAACACCGCTTGATGAAGTCCCGGGTAGGAATGTATATGAGATTCTGGAGACTGGTTTATAGTAGATCTTTCAGTGCAGATGTTTGATTAGGATGGAATAAATATCATGATATAACAGTTTGGGATGTGTGGATACAGCAAAGCAAAGATTTTAAGTCGAGGGCTTTAAAAAATTATAAGGAGTAGGGGCGCCTGAGTGGCTCAGTCGGTTGAGCATCTGATTTTGGCTCAGGTCATCATCTCGCGGTTTGTGAGTTCAAGCCGCACATCGGGCTCACTGCTGTCAGCTTCTCAGTGCAGCGTGCACTTGGGATCCTTTGTTGCCCCCCATCCACCCTTCCTCTGCTTGCTCTCTCCCAAAAATAAATAAATATTTGTTTTAAAAATTGTGAGGAGTCAACAGATGTTTGATGCTATCTGTTAAAAAGTTGAATGTGCTGATGTTCATTTAAATGACGTTTGGGGAAGCTCCTGGAGTAAAAAATGGGGTTATTTGCAACATGTATCTTCTGCAGCTAGAGATTCACGGAATAATAAAACCATGTTGACAAAGATAGGGGCACACTGAAGTTTTGTTAGTGAGGACTCCTAATAGCAAAATTACATAAACATAAGCAGTAAGTTGTGCATGCACAGATTTTGGAGATATATTTTTACACTTCATTTAAGTTATACCCCAAGTTGAATGCATATGCAATTGCCATATTATTGATAAAAATAGACCACAAACTTAGCAATACTGACATTAAAATTAATCAATGAGCATGTAATTTACAGGGTTTAAATAACACATCTTCACTATACCTTCATCTTCTGCATCATACAAATATTTATTCAAAGTCACATTGTGATTTTTATGTTTTGCACCTAAGGAAGCCTCATGTTATGAGTTGGGAAACAGAAGAGGGAATTTATTTTGCCACGGGTGGGGGGATTGTCTTACTTTACCAACTCAAACTAAAAGCATAATGCATACATTTGTTTGACTTACTTTCGGATATAAAGAATTTGGGTGAAAAGGGTAGAAGCGGTGGCCTAATATATTTAAGAGAAATCCCAGTAATCTTTAATCAAATGAGAAAACGGTTGTCACATTTATGAGAAAAAAAAAAGAGCTATTGTTGATAAAGTAGAATCTTTGGACCAATATCAGATTGATGGAGCATAAAGCAAGCTGAGGGCAAAATATAAGCTAGCACCACCACCCCATGTGGAATATGTGTGATGTTCCTCGGACACTCCTGGCTACCCAAGAACAAAGGGAAGGGGTTTAAGTGCTTGCCATGGTGATGTGGGAAACAAAGGCAGGTGAAAAATTAAATTCCCTTACTGCCCACAGTCCATTGACAAGTCCTTGAAATAGGCAGAGTGAACTTCCTCTAGGAGCTCAGCTGCCTCGATGATGACACTTTGCTAGGGACAAAAGGAAATCTTGGCTTAACATCATCCTGTCCCCCCCCCCAGGATCCTATAAATCTACTTTAACACATAAAAATTCCTTTGGAAACTTCCTTTATCTCAACTCCCCCAAGATATATGCTGGCAACCATACTCCAGGTTTATGGCCCCCTGATATACATCTGAAGGGTCTTATGACTGAGGCTTTACTAAATAGTAATAAGTGACATTTTCCTGATGACAGCTAGCCCCTCAAGGTCCTGGATATCTTGCTTCCAAAATTCCTTAGAGACTTACTCTATCCCTCTCACCCTCCCAACCTGAAGGTATATAATCAGTTACCTGTCACAACCCCAGTGCAGCTCTTTCTGCCCCTGGATGCTGTCCCCATGCTTTAATAAAATCACCTTTTTTACACCAAAGATGCCTTCAAGAATTCTTTCTTGACCGTTGGTTCCAAACCCACACTGTCACCCTAAAACCCCATCAAAATGATCCTTCTAAGCAATATTGTCAGTACATTTGGGGTTATTTTCTTTCAGACAGTGCTTCTCAAAGTGTTGTCCCTGGACCAACATCATCAGGGAACTTTTTAGAACTGCAAATTCTTGGGCCCCACCTCAGACCTACTGACTCAGAACTCTCTGACTGGATCCAGCAATCTTGCTGGTTCTGATACAGGTTCAAGTTTGAGAGCCCCTTGTGTAGGGCAGAATCAAACTGCACTGAGACACAGATCCCTGTGTTTCTTCCAAATGTTTTGGGCCCCAGAGATTATAGGCACTGAATAAACCTATCAGAAAGCCAACGGAGGCTGAAAGAATTTCTGTTATAATAACAAATTGTAGTTTATAAATGTTTTTGGAGATCTCTGAGGGCCCATAGAGTTAGAAAACAATTGTTATAATGCTTTTTAAAAAGGTAAAATTATGTCTCTCATAACACGAAAAATATAAAGTGAACACAATTCAAAATTTTTATATAACTCATTAGATTGAAATAACTAGATGTTGAATCCATGCAATGGAATATTTGAGACCAAAGCAAAAACAACAAGGTAAAGACTAGGGAATTGCAATTGAGAAATATGTGAGTACACAAACTTTTTGAAAGAGGATGTGTAGATAGGAAAGAGTAGATATCCAAAGCATATAAGGAACTGATCAAGAAAAGACATGAAAACTGATTAGGAGATCATTAGAAACTTTAAGAGTACCTTTTTAGTAGAAGGTATATGCAGATTGTGAGGGACTAATTGAAGAAGGGGCTCATGGGAAATTATCTGTATTAACTCATTTAACTCATTTAAGAAATGTAACTTTAAAAGGCTAAACTCAGAGCAAGAGAGACTGCATCTGGAATCTTAATATTCTATTTCAATCAATCTCCATAATATCCATGAAGAGCCTGGAATTTCAGAAAGTTCTGTATCTACTTACTTTGCAGTTAACAAAGGGGTAAACATCTCTGAAACTTCACTTTGAGGACCCAGATCTTCTCTCTAATAGAGAGTTGACCTATATTCATTCTAGGAGCAAATGTCTGTCTAACTCTCTCTGTTTCTGTCTCTGTCTCTGTCTCTCTCTCTGTCTTTGTCTCTCTCTCTCTCTCTCTCTCTCTCACACACACACACACACACACACACACGCACACATACCTTAAAGGCAAAAGAGAGTTTGATTTAATACTTTCATCGGCCAAAAATTCCATGTAGAAGTTACAATGCTCATTTACTGTAATCATCCCAAGGTGGTCCCCATTTACCATTAAATTTTGAGGAAAACAGGAGGGAAAGATTTCTAATGTTGACAAAGTAATTTGTTGTAAAAATAGGAGTTTTCCTGTTGCCAACAAAGAGTATTCTGTGATCCTTTGAATGGGGGTCTTTCCTACTTAGCCACCTTTAAAAGTTAGTAAGTCCTCAGGATTGTGAGTTTGAGCCCTGTGTTGGGTGCAGAGATTACTTAAAAATAAATATCTTTAAAAAAAAAAAAGTAAGTCTCTGAGCAATACAGAACTTCCATATTTGAACATTTCTTGGTCTAAGGTCACCATTTTTTTCTGTGATTAACAAGAACTAAGTGTTTTCTTCAGGGAATCATGGGATAATTCCTCTAACAATATAATTTCTGAAAAAGCTAGGAAAGAACATGTGCTGTTACTACTGAGCTCTTGCAAATACCTTTAATTATGGCAGATACTTAATAAGCACAGGGCTTCAAGGCTTCATGCTTTCATATGTAACTTCCCCAATGTAAAACTAGTCACTAAATCTGGTCACTTCTTAATTGTCTACAGGCCTTGGGAAGATACAATCACCTCTAAATTGCTCAATCCATTCTTCCCTGACACTTCACTAGAAATGAAAAGTACAAACCTCTCTGCCTTTATTGTTTATATTGTCAGACACTCATGCTAGACTGCTTATACACATTGCTCTGGTCCTCATAAAACCCTGAAGGGTGGGTAATTTGTTCCCATCTTACAGATGAGAGAACCTGTTCATCATGGCTGCTTCCTCAAGAGGACCTGGGCCTTGAGCATAGACATGCCTCACTCCAATGTTGTGTTTTTACCTCAAAAATCAACCTCTCAAATGAGCAAGCCTGTCACAGTTAATTCAATATCAGGCTAAAACTTAAATAAAACATTACAAAAAAAAAAGGCGGGGGGGGGGTGCCTGGGTGGCTCAGTCGGTTGAGCGTCCGACTTCAGCTCAGGTCATGATCTCAAGGCTTGTGAGTTTGAACCCTGCATCGGGCTCTGTGTGGATAGCTCAGAGCCTGGAGCCTGCTTCGGAGTCTGTGTTTCCCTCTCTCTCTGCTCCTCCCCTGCTCATACTCTGTCTCTCTCTGTCTCAAAAATAAATAAAACATTACAAAAACAAAAATAGGCTAAAACTCCACGGAGGCAAGGACATTATGAAGTAAGGTTTGGGATGACAACCACTTTTAGCAAAACTCCAGGTTTTTCTTTATGCTTATTACAAGATGATGGTTTGGATAAGGCAGGGTGAGTGTTTCCAGTGCTTTCCCCAACTCTTTCATATTGGAGACATTCTGGGCATGGAGCCCCTTTCCTTTGTTTCACAGGTGTGGAGGGCTGAGTTAGTCATAGCCTCAGGTTCATGTCATCCTATTGCTCAGCTTGGTGTCAGATTCCTCTCCTGTTTTTATCTGTCTGATATTTCCCTTTTATCACCATTATTCACTCCCCCTGTCCTCCCCCTGCCACCAAGGCAAACATTTTAATGTGTATGATGTCTGATGCGATCTTATTTTCTATGTTCTTAAAAAAGCTTGTTGTGGTTTCTGTGCAAATGTGTGGATGTCGGGCCTCACTGTGAGGCATAATCCTACCCTGGGGACACCCTAGAGCCAAGAATGGGGACTCCATCCCAGCTCCACCCCTCACCAGCCAAAGGCACTTCTAGGACCAGGTATCTTCCATGAGTCTTCCTCCATCTCGAAGTAAGGATGGGCTACCTGGCTTGCCTCTGTCTCATAGTTGCAAGAACCAAATGAGCCAATGATTCTAAAGACATTTTTAAGCTATAAAACATGTTAAGCTCTTGAGTATTTAAAGCTATAAAGCCCACATGTATGGTTTTATCTCAGAAATCATCTGTGTTATGAATAGTGGTAGGGCTGTTTTGACAAGGCCATATTTTGAAGTTGTCCCATATAGGAGACCTTTGAATCCAAGCTGTTATGACTGAAATGTGTTCCCCCAAAATCCATTATTTTGAAGACCTAACTATATTTGGACATAGGGCCTATAAAGAAGTGACTATATTTGGACATAGGGCCTATAAAGAAGTAATAAAGGTTAAACCAGGTCATAAGGATGAAGCCTTTATCTGAGAGTACTGGTGCCCTTATAAGAAGGGGGGGCAACAGAGTGGGCAAGCAGCCATCTATAAGCCAGGAAGAGAAGTCTTACCAGAAACCAACCCTGGTGGCACTTTGATCTCAGACTTCTGACCTCCAGAGCTGTGGGAAAAGTAATTTCTGTGGTTTAAGTCACGCTCTCTGTGGTATTTTGTTATGCCAGTCTGAGCAGACTAACACAGAGGATTCCTTAGCAATGTATGGTTTGGGTGCAAAGAGATCACCTTTAAACGTATATTTCCTAACCTTTGGATGTGTCTCAGTCCCTGGAATATTCTCAATTTGAAGTTAATTTGCATTTTACTTAATATGTGATAGATGGCACTTTGGAAAAGGAGTCACAAAATCAGCCAGCACTGCTTCAGGTGACAGCAGAGTGAGAAGTAGCCACAAGGGAAGTTACCCTTAAGACCCAGTGACCTAACAGTAGTTCCTCCAAGGATGTGTCCCAATAGAATCACACAAAGCTAGAAAATCCATTTGTTGCTCTCTAACACCTAGAACAGGAAAACATAAGATATGAGAAAAGTCTGGCTGGATAACAGACAATGAATTAGCTAACTTCTCTCCCAGCCTTTGATGCCTCATTTCTCAATCCCTTCTTTAGCATTACTAAACACAAATGTCATTTCTGGGATGGCCAATATAAAATGTAGCCAATGTTATTATTAGATAAACATCTGATACCAGAATCTCCCTTTAGAAAAGAACTGTTTCTGTGTTTGGAAAAATACCCTGTCAGAGCTTGGGGATAGCTAGTGACATTTCATGGTCTACTGGAAGAAATACAAATGTTCTATATAAGGCAAAAGGAGAAATGTGTTTGTTATTCTGGAAAAGGGGCTGGGGGGGTGGAGACAGAAGAATGCCACTGTGGTCAAAGAGAGGGGGTTTGCTGAAGGCTGCCTGTCGTGTGATAGCACCCTTCCCTACGAGCCCCTGTATCTCCAGTAAAGTCAATATCCTCATGCATGTTGTGATGTGAATGCATGTGTTATAGACGCAGGTGGAAGGTGAGGTTTTTGCCTTGGCAGTGACAGGTAGCTCACTTGGATACATGGTGGATACAGAAGGCAGCCTAAACATCAAGAATCAGGAGAAATGGTGTGAGGGCCCGACGTTCATACAGGTCTGAGTATTTGAGTTGAACTGCCCTACAAACACCAGGGTGGACATTCAAACCACATGAATCGAAGGAGAGAGCCAAGTGGCCCTGAATTTCTTCAACCTCTGAGTGGAGTTTCAAGCAATGTGTGTTCCAAAATATCTTCACTGCAACCTAACACCTTTCTCTCATGCTCAGCCACCCTCTTGGCTGGCTTTCCTAGGAAGCTTAAGACCAGGAGAGGCCGAGCAAAAAAGAGCCACATCAGGTTGCAGGAGTGACCATCAGTTGGCCGGTCCACATACACTTTGGAAACTCTGGCTCCTAAATGCTGAGCTAGTGAATCCCCCGTTCTGCCCCATGGCTATGGTCAGCATGGAATCATGCCACGTTTTTGGACACCTGGAGCTGGCCGGCCATTGGTGTGATTTGGGGATAGTGCATCATCTTCCTAGATATTTCTACCCTCTGGCATTTCTTTGCTGGCAGAATTTCCTGAGGCTTGTGTTCAGCTTCTTCCTCTGTGTAGCATTTTAAATGGCTGTATCATTTTAAACTTTGGAGAAATAGAAATAGAAAGGCCTGAGAAGCTGTGGGCCTGGCAGTTTTGCACTGAGCTACCAGCCACGATAGGATGCATCTCTCTGACTCCTGACAGGTAAGGAGCCAATTTCATTTTTTTGTGTCTTCTCTTGGTGGATGGTGCTAACCAGCTTTTAATCCCTAAACAGAGGAGACAGTGGAAAGCAGTGTCTCCATTCAAATGCCTCTCCTTGGCCTCTAAGGCCCTCTCTGCAAGCAAAAGAGCGGTTCTGACCTCTTTCTTTCTAACAGTAATTACAGCCCTTATTAATTTACTATAAAAAGATAGATGTAAAAAAAGGGGGGGGAACCTGATGAAGCAAGACATGAGGTTGAATAAGAATATCATTTCCCCTCCCCTGATCCACATTTCTTTTCACTATAATGAACATGTTCCCTTGGAGGCAGAAACCCAAGGCTCGTTGTGACAGAAATGGATATGAAGCAATTCAGGTTCATTGCCATGGAAGTGTTATGATTCAGTTTCAGTAGACAAGAGGTACTCAGGGAGTCTTCTTGTCTCATACATTCTCATACATTCTCATCTCCACTCTTTACTAAATTTACTTAATTGGAAATTAGAATTTGCATTATGGGGATAAGGGTGTTCTTCCTCCCACTCTATGGCCATCACCTGGAACATCCTTCTCACAGTGTCCACTCACAGAAAAACAGAGGGGTTGCAGAAGACAGAATGCTTCCCTGGAGGTGAACTGATGCATTCAGGCTTTATCTTTCCTGCTAGCATATGCACTGGGAATATGTGTTAGAAACTCCTGGAGACGTTAAGGTGGAGATCGCCAAAAAGAAACTTTCTAAACTGGCACCTTTCTTCTTTTTATATATATTAAATGTAATTTATTGTCAAATTGGTTTCCATACAACACCCAGTGCTCATCCCAACAGGTGCCCTCCTCAATGCCCATCACCCACTTTCCCCTCTTCCCCACCCCCCCCCCCCATCAGCCCTCAGCTTGTTCTCAGTATTTAAGAGTCTCTTATGGTTTGCTTTCTTCCTTCTCTGTAACTCCCCCCCACCTTCCCCTTCTCCATGGTCTTCTGTTAAGTTTCTCAGGATTAAACTGGCTCCTTTCTAATGAAGTTGTGGGTTATTTGGAAAGCCCAGGTTCATGGTAAATGTGTCACCAAGACTTCAAACATCTCATGAGGACAGAAAAGATGGAGTGGGGATAAGACTGAAGGCTGACTCCCAGTTTCAATATTCAGTGGGGGTGGGGGCACCAAAGCATTGGGTGAGGGAGACTTGGAGAAAGAGAAGAGAGGGTAGAGGAAGCCCTCCTGCCTGTCCTTGAGCCCTGCTCACCGCAGGTCTTGAATGTGTCTCCTCTTATCACATGAGATGTGTAGGACAAAGATTTTCTGGCTGTGTCAAAGCCCAATCATGTTGGGAAATAAATATTTTATTGGAAACACAAGAGGAAAAATACAGCATGGTGAATATAATATGGATGAAACAACATTAAGTGTTCAGAAGTTGGAGAATAATTGGTAGAAACACAGATCTCTTCCTTCACTGTTTTCATATATGACTAATTCTAATTACCAGTTTTCCCGGATACAGATGCCATGAGACAACACCAGGAGTCTCATTGTGTGATAGACAGGGGCAGTTTTTGGAAATGTTTAGTTGGCCCAAAACAAATACCCGTTGCTTTCCTAAAACTCATGGAGTTCAAGGTCAGCCTGCTGTGCTCAGAGGATTCCTTGGTAGAAATCCCTGCTTGTTAGCTGACACAAAGACAGAGATTTTCAAATGAAGAGACATGTGGTTGAACATGGCTCATCTGCTTTGATAAATATTCAAGGAAACAGCACTGCCCAGCGTGCTGGAGATAATACCTGCTTGACTCTGACTGTGGGAGCCCTCAATGTCAGACATTTTTAATGGAGTTCGGCATCCTGGCCAGTCAGAGAATGAGCCTATGGCTTTTAAACAGCTATGGAAATCCAGCAAGCCTGTCAGTGTCTATTGTTAAAAATCATGAGTTTAAAATAACCCATGTGGTTCTCAGCCAAGGAGCCAACTCCACTTTGGAAGAATCAGGGAGACAGAGCTCACAGGGAACCATAAGAGCTCACAGTGCAGACCATAAGAACAACAGAGCCCTTGGAGCTGAGCATGGGCTCTCACAGACCAAATGTGTATGAATTTCCTAAATATTGCAGGGAAAGATCCCAGGAAGAATTTTTTTTTCCAGTGGAGCAATAAATCCTTTCTTTCCCTGTTGTGGGTTGCATTGTGTCCCCCAAAATTCATATGTTGAAGCTTTAAGCCCCAGGACCTCAGAATATGACTGGCTTTGGAGACTGGACCTTTAAAGAAGTGAGTAATAGGGTGTGCACACAGAGAAAAGACCATATGAGCACATAGGGAGAAGGCAGCCATCTGTAAGCCAAGGAGAGAAGCCTCAGAAGGAACCAAATCTGCAGACATCTTGGTCTTGGTCTCAGGAACTGGAAGAAAGTAAATTCCTGATGTTTAAGCCACCCAGTGTGTGGTGTTTTCTTATGGTAGCCCTAGCAAACTAACACATTCTCTTTATCAGGACCTTTGTTTCTTTCTCCTTCTCCCTTCTGGTTTGGTCTCTTCCACATGAAAACGCAATTTAAAAAAGAATCTCAAAGTCATTTGCACAAAGAGGCCTGGAAGTGTTCTCTGCCTCTGGGCTGTCATATCACTTGGATTTACTATAATCTCTACCATGAGTCCCAGGATGGGAGATCTAAATGATGGCTAAGCACCAGGAGGGATATGGATGGACAGTGGTCCTTTCTGAGAGGTCCCTGTACATCAACCTTTTGTCTCTGGAGCCTCGGGCCAGAGGTTAAGATATAAACCTGACTTTTATTTTTTCCTACAATGGGAACCAGGCCTGGGTACGAAATACCATGTTTAAAATCTTCCCCTATCATAGGAAAACTCCAGTGGCTCCCCAAATTTCTCCATCATCTTCACTGTAAGAAATCTTCAACTGAAGAGAAAGAACTGCCAAACTCCAACTACAGGTTCCACAATGTAATAGGAATTCAACTCAAACAAGTGCAAATGTAACAGACTTCCTTATCTTGAATAATGGCAGGTCCAGGAGTAGAATTAGCTTCGTGTTTATTTAAAGGTTCAGATCTGTCACCAAGGGCCCCGTTTGTCCCCACCCTCTCTTTGTTTTCCTCAGTGTTAACCTCCTTCTCAGACATGTTAGCAACCAGAAGCAATGGAGCTTTATGCTGTAGGCAAGAGAATTTCTCAAGAACCTCCTGGAGGATTTCTATTTCAGGTTTCTGCCAAGACAGAATGCTGCAGGTGGGAAAAGATGCCTGGTAGTGACCTTGCATTGCAGTCTAAGTAATTATCAGACTTGAGAGGCAAGCACAACAATGAATGCATAGGGAAATGTGTATTGCTTTAGGCCATTTGAAGGTCTGGAGCTTACAGCCACTTCCAACAATGCAATGAGATCAATGGCATGAGTGACTGGGCTAAGGGACACAGGACAGTTGTGCCTGAAGATTCCAGGCAGCTCCAGGTCAATATATCTTATTTCACCCTTGTGATTGTGCTATTCTTTTGGTCTCTGCTCATCTTCGTATATTTTATTTTTATGTTTTTCACTGCCCACACATTGACTATTCTTTCTTACTGCCCTAACCAAATTCCATACAGAGACAGTCTGTGTGGTCTGCCTGGCAGCACCTTTTGTTCTTGACACTGCACTGGACCTGCCTAACCTATGGCCGGGTTGCCCTCAAGCAGGGGTCTATTTCTGGTCCCGTCAATGACTGCCTCTTCCTCTTCAGTGGGGGTCTGGGAGCAGAGCAGGGACATTGGCATAGTCAATGTGGTTATCAACCTCTCTCTTACAAACTCCAAGAGTAAGTCTGTATTTAAACTTTCTTAAATATTGTAACACCAAAAGAGAAAAGGATATTATGGTCCAAATCAAAATGAAATAAAAGCCCAATGTCATTCTCTTTCTAAGTGTATAAGAAGGGAAAAACAAAAAAGGTTAGGGACCATAATTATTTATGTTTGCATTTTACTTGTTAGACCTAAATTAGAGTTTTGGGTACTGCAGTATTAAACCATATTAGAGTATTTAAAGACATTAAACAAGTCTCTAAGTCCTTTATTTTCATTGTTATTTAAGCGCTGGTCTTTCAAATGCCACCATGGAGCAGAGTAGAAGGGAATAGTGATGCAGGAATTTAAAAAGGCTGATATACATGCTGTTCCTGTAAAATACTCAGCCACCACCCAGATGGACTTACATTCTGTCCACAGCTAAGACAACGAGAGGCAGCTTCACTCTGTCTCTTTCTTTCTCTCAGTCTCTCTCTCTCTCTCTCCGTCTCCGTCTCCCTCTCCTCCCTCCTTCCTAGAAACATCCAAAGAGAAAGGAGGAACTAAGGGCACAACTTCATTATTTCCACATCTGGTCATTTCTAAGATATTTACTAAGGGTCTGTTACTGTGCTGGGCAAGATCTCACATTTCATGTAATTGGACAGAATAAATGCAAGATGAAGGAAGTGTCTGCAAAGAAATCTGCATAGATGAAGATGGGACCAAAGGAGAAAGATAATCTGTGGGAACTCAGGAGCATGTGTGCAGGGAGGTGGCAGTGGGAAACTTTCAAAGGGGAAAATTATATTAAACTAGGCACATTTTATTGTTTTATGACTTTCTCTGATTGCTTTATGTCTCTTCTCTCCTGGCTGCCTTATTAACAGAGACAGGGTTTACACATGAATACTGTGTAACAGTAATACTTTGGGCATATAGCAGGCAATCAAGGAATCCTTGTCAAGTTCACCATCCAAGGAATGGCTGTGAACTGCCATAACCCAAATTATAAGGACGATTACTATAATAATCAGTTCAATCAGGATAATTGAAAGTGATTGTTGTGGAAAAAGCTAAGGCTTAATTTGATGTTAAGGGATCAGTCCAAAAAGGATTATAATGGAGGCTAGCTAGGACTGAAGCTGAGTGGGTAAAGGAGAGTTAAAGATGTGGGTCTGTGTGTGTGAACTCAGGTAGACAGAGTTAATAGAAATTTAAGATAAAATGAAGCACAATGGGAAAATGACAGTCATATCATGATGTCTCTGGAGTTGAAGCAGAAATGAAACAGGGCCAACAAAATGGGACCTGGTATGGTCTGATAAGCATATTGTGTTGAGACCACTTATGCTACAATCTAAAGAAATGAGATTAGAAATAAGAAGACACCATGATAACACATGAAAATCATTTAGAACTGTGCCTTCTATACAGGAAGAACTTCATAAATGTTAATATTATCAGTTTTTCACCAAATTGTATCTTGGTAATTGCTAAATTTTCAGACTTTAAATGTTTCCTGAATATACCCATTGCTGAGGTAGCTATTTCTTTTTCCTGTTGGCTACTGCAACTATCCATGTAATACTGGAATAGACAGATGTGTGACTTTCTTCTATGCCTGCAAACATGCCTGTCACAACATTTGTGGATGCCTGGGAAAATCTGGAGTAATAAAAGCCTTCCCCCCCCCCCCCGTGTTAGTGCTATGAAAGGCTTATACATAGCGATTTCTATTTTTCAGCAGGTAGAGGAAAACCACACCTGGCTGAAATACTGAAGTCATCTTGCCATTATTCAGTAATGTTCACTTTGCTACGTTGACCATCAAGTGTTTTCTTTTCCTTGCTTGCTCACTAGCAGCAGTTGCTGGGCTAATTGCCTAGTCTTGTGGACACTTTGCTTTTTAACACTTTCTTTCTTTTTTTTGAATTTTATTTTTTATTTTTTTAAATTTACATCCAAATTAGTTAGCATATAGTGAAACAATGATTTCAGGAGTAGATTCCTTAATGCCCCTTACCCATTTAGCCCATACCCCCTCCCACAACCTCCAGTAACACTCAGTTTGTTCTCCGTATTTATGAGTCTCTTCTGTTTTGTCCCCCTCCCTGTTTTTATATTATTTTTGTTTCCCTTCCCTTATGTTCATCTGTTTTGTTTCTTAAAGTCCTCATATAAGTGAAGTCATATGATTTTTGTCTTTCTCTGACTGAATAGTTTCACTTGGCATAATACCCTCCAGTTCCATTCACGTAGTTGCAAATGGCAAGATTTCATTCTTTTTGATTGCCAAGTAATACTCCATTGTATATATATATACCACCTCTTTATCCATTCATCCATCGATGGACATTTGGGCTCTTTCCATACTTTGGCTATTGTTGATAGTGCTGCTATAAACATGAGGGTGCATGTGTCCCTTCGAAACAGCACACCTGTATCCCGTGGATAAATGCCTAGTAGTGCAATTGCTGGGTTGTAGGATAGTTCTATTTTTAGTTTTTTGAGGAACCTCCATACTGTTTTCCAGAGTGGCTGCACCAGCTTGCATTGCCACCACCAATGCAAAAGAGATCCTCTCTCTCCGCATCCTCGCCATCTGTTTTTGCCTGAGTTGTTAAAGTTAGCCATTCTGACAGGTGTCAGGTGGTATCTCATTGTGGTTTTGATTTGTATTTCCCTGATGATGAGTGATGTGGAGCATTTTTTCATGTGTCAGTTGGCCATCTGGATGTCTTCCTTGGAGAAGTGTCTATTCATGTCTTTCACCCATTTCTTCACTGGATTATTTGTTTTTTGGGTGTTGAGTTTGATAAGTTCTTTATAGATTTTGGATACTAACCCTTTATCTGATATGTCGTTTGCAAAGATCTTCTCCCATTCTGTCAGTTGCCTTTTAGTTTTGCTGATTGTTTCCCTAGCTGTGCAGAAGCTTTTTATTTTGATGAGTAAAATAGTAGTTCATTTTTGCTTTTGTTTCCCTTGCCTTCGGAGACGTGTTGAGTAAGAACTTGCTGTGGCCAAGATCAAAGAGGTTTTTGCCTGCTTTCTCCTCAAGGATTTCGATGGCTTCTTTCATCCATTTTGAGTTTATTTTTGTGCATGGTGTAAGAAAGTGGTCCAGATTCATTCTTCTGCATGTCGCTGTCCAGTTTTCCCAGCACCACTTGCTGAAGAGTCTGTCTTTATTTCATTGGATATTCTTTCCTGCTTTGTCAAAGATTTGTTCCATTGATCTGAGTGTCTGTTCTTGTGTCAGTACCATACTGTCTTGATGATTACAGCTTTGTAGTATAGCTTGAAGTCTTGGATTGTGATGCCTCATGCTTTGGTTTTCTTTTTCAAGATTGTTTTGTCTATTCAGGGTCTTTTCTGGTTCCATACAAATTTTAGGATTATTTGTTCCAGCTCGGTGAAGAATGCTGGTGTTACTTTGATAGGGATTGCATTGAATATGTAGTTTGCTTAGGGTAGTATCAACATTTTAACGATATTTGTTCTTCCTATCCAGGAGCATGGAATCTTTTTTCATTTTTTGTGTCTTCTTCAATTTCTTTCATAAGCTTTCTATTGTTTTCAGTGTATAGATTTTTCACCTCTTTGGTTAGATTTATTCCTAGGTATTTTATGGGTTTTGGTGCAACTGTAAATGGGATCAATTCCTTGATTTCTCTTTCTGTCACTTCATTGTTGATGTATAGGAATGCAACCGATTTCTGGGTGTTGATTTTATATCCTACAACTTTGCTGAATTCATAAATCAGTTCTAGCAGTTTTTTGGTGGAATCTTTTGGGTTTTCCATACAGAGAGAGTATCATGTCATCTGCAAAGAGTGAAAGTTTGACCTCCTCCTGGCCGATTTGGATGCCTTTATTTCTTTGTGTTGTCTGATTGCAGAGGCTAAGACTTCCAATATGTGTTGAATAACAGTGGTGAGAGTGGACATCCCTGTCTTGTTCCTGACCTTAGGGGGAAAGCTCTCAGTTTTTCCCCATTGAGGATGATATTAGCGTTGGGTCGTTCATATATGGCTTTTATGATCTCGAGGTATGCTCCTTCTATGCCTACTTTCTTGAGGGTTTTTATCAAAAAAAGATGCTGTATTTTGTCAAATGCTTTATCTGCATCTATTGAGAGGATTGTATGGTTCTTGCCCTTTCTTTTATTGATGTGATGAATCACATTAATTGTTTTGCAGATATTGAACCAGCCCTGCATCCCAGGTATAAATCCCACTTGGTCATGGTGAATAATTTTTTTAATGTAGTGTTGGATCTAGTTGGCTAATATCTTGCTGAGGATTTTTGCATCCATGTTCATCAGGGAAATTGGTCTATAGTTCTCCTTTTTCGTGGGGTCTCTGGTTTTGGAATCAAGGTAATGCTGGCTTCATAGAAAGATTTGGAAGTTTTCCTTCCATTTCTATTTTTTGGAACAGTCTCAAGAGAATAGGTGTTAACTTTTCCTTAAATGTTTGGTAGAATTCCCCTGGAAAGCCATCTGGCCCTGGACTCCTGTTTTTTGGCAGATGTTTGATTACTAATTCGATTTCCTTCCTGGTTATGGGTCTGTTCAAATTTTCTGTATCTTTCTGTTTCAGTTTTGGTAGTGTATATGTTTCTAGGAGTTTGTCCATTTCTTCCAGATTACCCATTTTATTGGCATATAATGGCTCTTAATATTCTCTTATTATTGTTTTTATTTCTGTTGTGTTGGTTGTGATCTCTCCTCTTTCATTCTTGATTTTATTTATTTGGGTCCTTTCCTTTTTCTTCTTGATCAAACTGGCTAGTGGTTTATCAATTTTGTTAGTTCTTTCAAAGAACCAGCTTCTAGTTTCATTGATCTGTTCTGCTTTTTTTGGTTTAGATAGCATTAATTTCTGTTCTAATCTTTATTATTTCCTGTCTTCTGCTGTTTTTGGGTTTTATTTGCTGTTCTTTTTCCAGCTCTTTAAGGCGTAAAGTTAGGTTGTGTATCTGAGATCTTTCTTCCTTCTTTAGGAAAGCCTGGATTGCTATATGCTTTCCTCTTATGACCGCCTTTGCTGCGTCCCAGAGGTTTTGGGTTGTGGTGTTATCATTTTCATTGACTTCCATATACTTTTTGATTTCCTCTTTAACTGCTTGGTTAACCCATTCATTCTTTAGTAGGATGTTCTTCAGTCTCCAAATATTTGTTACCTTTCCAAATTTTTTCTTGCAGTTGATTTCAAGTTTCATAGCATTGTGGTCTGAAAATATGCATGGTATGATCTTGATCTTTTTGTACTTACTTAGGGCTGATTTGTGTCCCAGTATATGGTCTATTCTGGAGAACGTACCAGTGCACTGGAGAAGAATGTATATTCTGCTGCTTTAGGATGAAATGTTCTCAATATATCTGTTAAGTCCATCTAGTCCAGTGTGTCATTCAAAGCCATTGTTTCCTTGTTGATTTTTTGATTAGATGATCTGTCCATTGCTGTGAGTGGGGTGTTGAAGTCTCCTACTATTTAAGGTATTACTATTGATGAGTTTATGTTTGTGATTAATTGATTTATATATTTGGATGCTTTCACATTTGGCACATAAATGTTTAAAATTGTTAGATCTTCTTGGCCTATAGACCCCTTGGGTATGATATAATGCCCTTCTGCATCCCTTGATAGAGTCTTTATTTTAAAGTCTAGATTGTCTGATATAAGTATGGCCACTCTGGCTTTCTTTTGTTGACCATTAGCATGATAGATGGTTCTCCATCCCCTTATTTTCAATCTGAATGTGTCTTTAGGTCTAAAGTGGGTCTGTTGTAAACAGCATATAGATGGATCTTGTTTTCTTATCCATTCTGTTACCCTATGTCTTTTGATTGGAGCATTGAATCCATGGACATTTAGAGTGAGTACTGAAAGATATGAATTTATTGCCATTATGATGCTTGTGAAGTTGGAGTTTCTGGTGATGTTCTCCGGTCCTTTCTAATCTTTTGTTGCTTTTGGTGTGTGTGTGTGTGTGTGTGTGTGTGTGTGTGTGTGTATATATATATATATATATATATATATATTTTCATCTCTTCTCCCCTCAGAAAGTCCCCCTTAAAATTTCTTGCAGGGCTGGTTTAGTGGTCACAAACTCCTTTAATTTTTGTTTGGGAAACTTTTTATCTCTCCTTCTATTTTGAATGACAACCTTGCTGGATAAAGAATTTTTAGCTGCATATTTTTCTGATTCAGCACACTGAAATTATCCCACCTCTTCCTTCTGGTCTGCCAAATTTCTGTGGATAGGTCTGCTGCAAACCTGATCTGGCTTCCCTTGTATGTTAGGGACTTTTTTTCCTTTGCTGCTTTCATGATTCTCTCCTTGCCTGAGTGTTTTGTGAATTTGACTATGATATGCCTTGTTGATGGTCAGTTTTTGTCGAATCTAATGGGGGTCCTCTGTGCTTCCTAGATTTTGATGTCTGTGTCTTTCCCCAGGTTAGGAAAGTTTTCTGCCATGATTTGCTCACATAACCCTTCTACCCCTATTTCTCTCTCTTCCTCTTCTGGGACCCCTAAGATTCTGATGTTCCTTTTTAATGAGTCACTGATTTCTCTAATTCTTAAATCGTGCTGTTTTGCCTTAATCTCCCTCTTTTTTTTCTGCTTCATTATCCTCTGTAAATTTGTCCTCTATATCATTGATTCTCTGTTCTGCCTTGTCCATTCTTGCCACCACTGCATCCATCCATGATTGCAGCTCAGTTACGGCATTTTTAATTTCATTCTGGCTATTTTTTACTTCGTTTATCTCTGCAGAAAGGGATTCTAATCTATTTTCGACTCCAGCTAGTATTCTTATTATCATGATTCTACATTCTGGTTCAGACATCTTGCTTGTATCTGTGTTGGTTAAATCCCTGGCTGTCGTTTCTTCGTGCTCTTTCTTTTGGGGTGAATTCCTTCATTTTGTCATTTTGAAGGGAGAAAAGGAATTAATGAGGTAGGAAAATTGAAATAAAAAATTAAGATAAAAAATATTGAAATTGAAAATTAAACACACACACACACAAATCGAATAGATGATGCTAGATCCTAGGTGTGTTTTGGTTGGGGTTTGAAAGTGGTTTGACGGATTAGAGAATAAAAAAAGGGGGGGGCAGAAAATCGTTTGAGAATTTGAAGAAATGAATACACTGAAGTAGACTAAAATGAGATGATAGGGGTAAAATATAATTTGAAAAAAATATACACAAAAGTAAAGAATGTAGTAGAAAAAAATTAACGAAAAATATTTTTAATAAAAATTAAAAATAAATATGAATTTTTTTATTTTCTGTATTTAAAAAAAGAAAAGGAATGAAAAATGATAAAAAAAAGAAAAGAAAAAAATCGTTTGAAAATTTGAAAAAGTGAATACACTGTAGTAGACTAAAATAAAATGATGGAAGTAAAATAGAATTTGAAAAAATTTACATAACAGCAAAAAATATAGTAATAAAAATTAAATAAAAATATTTTTAATAGAAATTGGAAATAAAAATGAAGTTTTTCTCTTTCTGCATTCAAGAAAAAGAAAAGAAACAAAAAAGAGAAAAAAAGAAAAAGAAAGAAAAAAGGAAATTGAGAATTTGAAAAGGTGAGTACACTGAAGTAAACTAAAATAAAATAATGGAAGTAAAGTAGAAGTTCAAAACATTTACACAAAAGTAAAAAGTATATAATAAAAATTAAAGATATTTTTAATAAAAATTGAAAATAACAATGAATTTTTTCTCTTTCTGTAATCAAGAAAAACGGAAAAAGGGAAAAGAAAAAAAAGAAAGAAAATTGAACAGATGAACCTGCTAACAGATTGAAGTAGGATTAAAATTGCTTCATTTTCCCATAGAAGTCAGTCTATGTAGCTCTTTATAGTCCATAAATTAAGCCGGTGGTGAGACTTGTGTTCTTGAAGAGCGATGTTGGCCGAGCTGGGCGGGGCTCAGTGTAACAGCTCCGCTCTCCACTAGATGGCGCTGGTAGCCTACTGAGGTGGATTGTTGCAGGGCTCATAGGTGTTTATGCACATGCGCGGGAGCAGTAGCATGGCGCCACTCAGCTACCAACTCTGTTCTCCCGGATCAGCAATCGCGCATCCGTCCTCCGTCTTCAGCTCTCGTCCACTGCCCTCTTCTTCACTCTCCGTGACCAGGCCCTAGGCAGCACCTCTCTCCTGCATCTTGTCTCAGATGCGGCCGTTTTCTCTGGCCCCCTACTTCCAAGGGACTGAGGCTTCCGCCCGTTCCACCCCTCTGCAGGAGGGTCTCACCGAGCAATGGCCGAATGAGCAATGGCTGAATATTGGATGCACCCAAGTATGCCCGCTGGACCCTGTTGTTGTCGGTGACCTGAGACTGCGGCCAGGTGCCCGCCCATCCCAGAAAATGTTTGCGAGACACTGTAGCAGCAGCATCTCAGGGATTATGGAAAATCACAACACACATCTGGCACTAGGCTTCACCCTTAACGACCTTGCCCCAGCACTATCGAATGTGGCCACCTTCTGGGGTCTGCTGGGACCAGGTGGCTTCAACAGTCTCTACCAAATGTCCTTCCAGCAGTAGAGCCGCTTTTCCCCCGTGTGGCCCGAGAACCTCCCGGACCCCACTCTGTTCCTGGGGATTCGCCCTTCCCACCAGAGAACCACCAGGTATGAAGCTGCGGAGTTGCAGCCTTTGCGCTCCCCTTGTTACAGTCTCAATGGAATTTAAACCCTCTCCTTTCTCCTTTCTCCCTTTTTAGTTTAGTCCCTGTGGCTGTTTCCAATTTTCCACTTTTTCTCCAGCTGCTTCAGGGGAGGGGTGATTTTCCTATATTCTCCCCCTCTCCCCAGTCTCCGTCCTCTCTCTGCCCATAAAAGCAGTTTCCAACCTTTTGGCGCTTCTTGCTCCCCAAGTTCAACTCTCCGTGCCGTGTACCTGTTGAATTCTGTGGTTCCGGTTGTGTGTGTTGGGTTAATCCTCCAATCAGTGTTCTAGGTGTGTAGGATGGTTCAGTGTTGGTCTGGCTGTATTTTATGGATGTGAGACACACAAAAAGCTTCCATGCTGTTCCACCATCTTTGTACTCCTCGCTTTTTAACACTTTCATGCTCACTTATAAGTATATTACATGTTTAGAAAAACTGGCATGCCCTTAGATTTGCATTAAAAAAAAACAGGAAAATTAAATTTCCTCTGGGCATCACATCAAAACAGAGTAAAGCAGCCATCTGCTTCTTCCTGATTAAGGCTGGCCGTTCTGAATGAATTATGGTACCTATTAACTACCTGTGTTTCTTTCCTTCTTGTTTTTCCTATATAAAAATTAAAGACGTTTATTTGGAAATTAGAATGTCATATCTGTTCATAAATTTTTTCCTTTGCCTTTTCTTTCACATTTCCCACATAAATAGCATTATTTTAAGAAAATCCTAAAGAGACAATGAAATACTTTTTAGAAACCATGAGAGTAACACATGTGTAATTAGAGGTTCAAATCTTAGCTAAGCAAGTAATCTTTATTTTGACATCCACTTTAAGATTGAGCACAGAGCAGCATATAGTTTCCTTTGAAAGCCTCCACTGAAATACTAGTAAAGAGTTATAAACCCACAAAAAGTAAAAAGAATGGAAAAGAAGCTAAGAGTAGGATGAAAATTTCAATAAATACATGATGTCTTAGTCACGGTTCTTCAGAGAAACAGAACCAATAGGATATATATGTACATATCAAAATATTTATTTTAAGGAATTGGCTCATGTGGGGTCTGGCAAGTTTGAAATCTGTAGGGAAAACCAGCAGGCTAGAAATTAGGCAGAAGTTGATGCTGTTGTTTTGAGGCAGAATTTCTTCTTTGGGAAACCTCAATTTTTGCTTTTAAGGCTCTCAACTGGTTGGGTGAAGTCCACCCACATTACAGAGGGTAATCTCATTTACTTAAAGTCAACTGATTGTAGATGTTGACCACACCTACAAAATACCTTATGTCACTGAGATCAGTGTTTGATTAAATAACTGGGTGTGGTAGCCTAGTCAAGTTGACCCTGTAAAACTAACCATCACATATGGGAACTGATGAAACAGAAGAGAATTGTAAACAGAAATGACTGCAGCCCAGAGGAGCCAATCATTCTCCCTCTACTAAAGAAACACACACACACACGCACACCTGTTCTTATGCCTAAGCACAAAACACTTAGAAGTCAGGGTACTACTACCCCCTGCCAAGAACTGTGGTAGACAAATCCTAAGTGATCGCCAATGATTCCCACCTTCGAGCATTCATATCTTTGTATAATCCCTTCCCCCTGAGTGTGGCAGGTCCTATAACTGGTTTCTAACTACTTGACAATGACAAAGTTTGCAGGATGTCACTGCTATGGTTGTGTTATATCTTACAAGTTTCTGTTTTCCAAGACTCACTTGAGAGATTCTTCTTGTGGGTTTGATAAAGTAAGCAACCATGTTGAGGAAGCCCATGTAGAAAGAAATCAATTAGAGGTGACCTCTTGCAGTTGAAGGTAACTTCTAAATGAATTCTTCCAACAACCTAAGGGTGCTAGGAAGAGAATTCTTCCCCAGCTAAGCCACTAGATGAGAATTGTCTTTATTCATAGATGGCATGATCTTTTATAAGGAAAATATGAAATCTACAAAAAAAGCTACTTGAAATAAAAAGTGAGTTTAGCAAAGTTGCAGGATATAAGATCAATTTACAAAAATCAGCTGTTTCTCAACAAATAACAACAGTGGAAATTGAAAATTAAAAAAAAACACGATTCAACATTGCATATCAAATATAAAATGCTTAGAGATCAAATTAACTGGTTGTGCAAGATCTGTGCATGGAAAACTCTAGAACATCACTGAGTGAAATTAAGGAAGCTCTAAACAGATGGAGAGATATATACCATGATCATGAAACAGAAGACGTATTTTTTTTTCAGATGTCCATTCTCCTCAAGTTAATCTGTAGATTCAAAGCAACATTAATCAAGATCAACACAGTTTTTCTGTAGACTTGATGAGCTAATTCTAAAATTAATGTGGAAATGCAATGCAAGATACCTAGAAAAGTCAAAGTCACTTTGAAAAGGAAAACAGAAGATTTATTTTTTACTCCAAATCTTATAATAAGTGTATAATAATCAAGACAGTGTGATATTGTATAATGATAGATCAATATATCAAAGGAACTGGATAGAATCCAGAAATAGATTCATACATATGTAGTCAATTGAAAATTCAATAGAGAAATTCAACAACTGGTGCTGGGATAATTGGATATGCATAGTGAATAAAAAAATGAACCAAAAGTATATTAAAAAATGAGCACAGGGTGCCTGGGTGGCTTGGTCAGTTAAGTGTCTGACTCTTGATTTTGGCTCAGGTCATGATCTCATGGTTCATGAGTTTGAGACCTGCATCAAGCTCTGTGCTGACAGCATTGAGCTTGCTTGGGATTCTCTCTCTCTCTCTCTCTCTCTCTCTCTCTCTCTCTCTCTCTGTCCCACTTCTCTTTCTCTCTCTGTCTCTCCAAATAAATAAATAAACTTAAGGAAATGAGCACATAATGAAATATAGCTGTGAATGTAAAGCCATAAACTAGAAACCCTCTAGAAGAAAGAATACAAGAAATATTTGTGACATTGAATTAGGCAGTGATTTCTCAGACATGACACCCATAACATAATCCATAAAAGAAAACATTGATGATTTAACCTTTATCAAAATCAGGACTTTCTGCTTTTATAAACTCACTGTTAAGAGGATAAAAAGACTAGCCACAGGATGGAACAAACTATTTGCAAAACACATATCTGATAAAGGACTTGTATATAGAATATATAAAGAACCTTAAGAACATAGTAATAAGAAAAAAACAATCCAAATAAAATCCAATAAAAGTGGGCAAAAGATTTGAAACAGCACTTCACCAAAAACAAACAAACAAAAAGAAATGGTACATGGATAGAGAGCAAGTCCATGAGAAGATGTTCAACATCATTAACCATTAGGACAATGCAAATTGAAACCACAAAGATACTATTACAAAACTATTAAAACCTAATGAAAAAACACTGACTATACCAACTGTCCCTATGGATATGGAGCAGCTGAAACTTTTATACACTATTTGGAATAAAAGCTTGGCAATTTTTTTAGCATATTAAACATACACTTATTAGGGCATCTGGGTGGCTCTGCAGTTAAGCGTTCAACTCTTGGTTTTGGCTCAAGGCATGATCTCAGGTTTCATGAGTTCAAGCCCCGTACGGGGCTCTGTGCTGACAACACGGAGCCTGCTTGGGTTTCTCGGTCTCTCTCTCTCTCTCTCTCTCTGCCCCTCCCCAGCTAGCTCTCTATCTCTAAACAAACAAACATTAAAAAAAAAAAATAAGTATACACTTACCATATCATCCAGCTATTTCAATCCTAGTATTTATCCAAGAGAATGAAAGCATATATAACCACATAAAAATTGTACAAGAATTTTAGCAGCTTTATTTGTCGTATCCGCATATAAATTTCCTAGGGCTGACACAACAAATTACTACAAACTTGGAGGTTTAAACAACAGAAGTACATTCTGTCAGTTCTGGAGGCCAGTCGTCTGAAATCAAGGGTCAATGGGACCATACTCCCTCTGTAAGCTCTAGGGGAGAAGCTTCTCTTGCCTCTTCCAAGTTCTGGTGGTTCCCAGAATTCCTTGGCTTGTGGCTGCTTAGCTTGGTTCTCTGCTTCTGTCTTCACATGGCTTTCCTCTTTTCTCTTTTCTTGTAAGGACACTAGTCATTGGATTTAGGAACCACTTTCAATCAAGAATTATATCCTCAAATCCTTAGCTAATTATATCTTCAAAGGCCTCTATTTTCAAATAAGGTCACATTGGCATGTACTGGGGGTGAGGACCTGGGCATATCTTTTGGGAGGCCATGATGTTCTCCACTACAGGCCCACACTGGAAAAAATCCAGATTTCCATCAATATGGGATGGATAAACAAATTGCAGGACATTCTTACAATGGACTATCACTTCATAATAAAAAGAAATAGTATTGTTACATACCATAATATGGATGAATTTCAAAATAATTATGTGAGTGAAAAATGCCAGAAAGAAGAGAAGGCATACTGTATGATTCAACTTTTTTAAAATTTAGAAATTGGAAACTAATTTATAGTTACAGGAAGCTGATTATGTGTTGTCTCTGGAGAGGGGCGGTGTGGAGGCAGGAGGTTACAAAGGGACATGAGGAAACCTTTTTGGAAGAAAAGGATATGTTCAATATCTTAATTGTAGTGATGGTTTCACAGCATATATTTGTGCCCAAACTTCTCACATTAGGTGGGTTGTTGTTAATATTTGCTCTGCCTCTGAATGCTTCCTTTGCTTAAGTTCCCCTTTGCCTGCTCCATGTGATTCTCATCAAACAAAGGAGAGCCCACCCCCTCTGCCAGGTAAGGCTACATAGAGACTTTGGCAGAGACTGATTTTGATGCTGGAACAAAGAGGCCCCAGGTATGGACCATGAGGGCCTGCAGCTCCTGAGGCTTGGAAAGTCACCCCTGCTGCATGGGGAGAGAGTCTTGGTTTAAGTAAGGTCTGCAGAAGAAAACAGAAAAAGGGAAAATAAACTCCGATGATATCGTTTGAATCCCTAGATTGAGCCATTCCTGAAGCCAGTTATAATCTTGGACTTCCCAAATAAATGAGCCAAGTGATTCCCTTTCAGGCTTAAGATAGTCTGAGTTTCTATTACTACAACTGAAAAGAAGAATGACTCCCAAAATGCTGAATCCAAATTTGTGTCACTCCAGAGTCTAAGCTCAAAGCAACAGTGTGAGGGTCTTAGTGTGCAAGAATCAATCCAGTGGACATGTTGCCTTGGAAGGTAATAAACAATTAGATGAACTACAATCCAGATATACAAGGAATGACAGTAGAGTGTTCTTTAAAACATAGGAATATATAGACATCAAATCATTTACAAATAATTCAGAAACCTGCTGGAAGGGAATTGTATTGTCTTTTGAAGTCAACAGAGAAACATAGGGCAGAATTGTTCAGAGTGGGTCCTGTCAGGCTAAACTAATTTCTTTTTCAGAATAAAATGCCTGCCAGATAGATTAATGGCAAGTGTGGCTGTAACAGAACATTAGGCTCCAGACAGCACAGCCTCAGTGCTTGACCTTGGGAGAGCTGCATCTTCCCTTGGGCCCTCAATTTCCTCATCTGTAAAATGAGGTCATTTCAACATTTGCATTCTTCAGTTCCATAACTTCATTTTATTTTTTAAAAAGGGAGGAGGGAGGGGAGCCTGGGTGGTTCAGTGGGTTGAGTATCTGACTTCAGCTAAGGTCATGATTTCACGGTTTGTGAGTTCGAGCCCCACATCAGGATCCACGCACTGACAATGCAGAGCCTGCTTGGGATTCTCTCTCTCCCTCTTTCTCTGCTCCTACCCTGTTTGTGCTCATGCTCTCTCACATGCTCTCTCTCTCTCTCTCTCTCAAAATAAATAAATAATTTTTTTTTAAAGGGAAGGGGATATCTGGCTGAGGGGTTCTAGAAAGCCTTTGTAGCAGGGATCTTGACAAGGCCCCTGAGGGCTGAATCTTCCCCTGGAGCAGAGTCCATCAGGCTCAGCACTATTGACATTCTGGTCTGGATAATTCTTTGCTGTGGGGCTGTCCAGAGCATTGTAGGATGTCCAGTAGCATCTCTGGTCTCTACCAAGTTGATGCTACTATCATCTGACTCCCCTGAGTTGTAACAATCAAAAATGTCTCCAGATATAGACAAATGGTGCCTGAGGGGCCATGTTGCCCCCAATTACAAAACTTTTGAGGTTTTGCAATGGAGTGTATTGCTCAATTTGGGGATGCTTTCTGGAAGGTAATGAAGCAGGTGGTGCCAGCACCTGGGTAAACAGGATCTGAATGGATCTTGAAGACTTAGAGGGAGAGGACAGAGGCAAATAGGTTGGTACTCAGCCAAATCCAGTAGAAACAGGAAAACCAAAGTGCTTTCCTCTAGGCTGAGGAAACAGGCTGGGGGTGAGAGGACTGGTAAGAGCATTTGGATCTCAGGGGAGAAAAGAGGCAATAGCATAAAATCAATGGCAAAGGGGCCAGTTGTAACTGGGGGTGTAGAAGAAATAATTCTTAATGAAAGCCTGGAAGAAAGCATTCTCCTTTGATCCAAACTAGCTGAACATGGTCATGAGACTTTGCGGCACAGGTCTCTGCCACCCCAGCCCCAGAGAACCGGGGGAGGTGATTAAAGAAGCATCACAGAGGATTGGTGAGGAAGGACTCAGCCGGAAGGATGACTGCCATTGCCTGATAATGGACAGACTGCAAAGTCCCGCCTGGAGGAGTCAGGGTCCACCTGCCGTATGGGTTTCTGGTATCCCCCTCTCCCCACCCCTGCCCCCCCCACTGTCCCAGGGGGAAAGTTATTCTTTTTTTCCCATTTCTTCTTCTTCTTACTTGTACTTTGAAAACTCACTTTGGTCTTCTAAAACTCTGTTCCTTTCCCCTGATCATTTTGCTCGCCTACAAGGGCTGAGTTATTACTCTCATTGAGTCTATGTAGACCCTCTTTGTTTAATTTGCTCCAGCTCTTTGTTTGGAGTCCTGCCCTTTGCTTGTTGAATGTTATGGACAATTTAGTGAAAGGATACTAGGCATGTTGAATAGGAACTATATCTTTGAGTGAGTTGATGTGAAGGTTACAAAAGAAGCAAAGGAAACAGTTGCTGCACATACTCCCTCTTTTCCTCCTTCTCTCTCTCTCTCTCTCTCTCTGAAAGACATTATGAATTATGAATCTTTATCTCAACAAAGAGAATCTGTAAAGGGTGGGAAAGATAAATAAGGACCAGATATAGAATGTGTCAGGATGTGGGAAACTAAGAAGCACAGGACAGTTTGTCTCAAAGGGACAAAGGCTGTGGAGAGTCAACAAAGTAACAGCTCAGGAATAGGAGCTCCTGTGGCTATTAGGGTTGGGATGCAGAAGGTGCCTATGAGTTTACTCACCCAAAATTGAGACTTCAGGGAAACTGTAACTCTTATTCTTCTTGTATTGCTGATCATTTTTAAAATAAAGTTTATTCATTTATTTTGAGAGAGACAGCATGAGTGGGAGAGGGACAGAAAGAGGGAGAGAGAATCCCAAGCAGGCTCTGACTGTTAGTGCAGAGTCCTGTGTGGGGCTCAAACTCACAAACTGTGAGATCATGACCTGAGCTATAATCAAGTCTGATGCCCACCTGACTGAGCCACCCAGGCACCCCTTACGGATAGTTTATAGAGCCCCTACACACTAACAGCAGGAGACACAAGATACACGTATGCATGAGGGGAGAGAATTGATTAGTCCACCCCAATAATCTTAGTATGATAAATATAGCATATTTTTCTGATTAGATAAATCATTGAAGCTCACTGTAAAAAATCCAAATAGTATATAAAACTGAGAAGAAAGTAAAAATCACTTGAAATTTTGCCCTTCTGAACATGTCGATGACCATCCTTTCGCTGATTCAATAATTAAGGCAGTCCTTCTGGGTTGAATGCTTTGTCTTTCAGATCTCTTCCCCTCCCTTCTCTTTCCCAGGATGACATTGGGGTGTGTGAAGAGGCTTCCTGTGACTTCCTGCCGGTAGAGCAAAGGGGTTCTTATATTTAACTTCTCTGGTCTCTATAGCACTGTGTCTCTGCTGCCATTTGTGGTCTCAAGTTGGAAGATGCATGGTTGCATCTTCCTTGGCTTGGATGGGGCTCTTGGTTTATTTGGTCTCCCCTCAGTTCCTTCTGAGCCTATAGACCTTCTGAGTCTCTGTTGTATTCTGTTTTGCTCTCTTGTTTTTACCAAGACAGGCCTATGGCTGGCCCATTCATGGCCAACTGAGCTATTTTCCCAAACCATTGGAGGGCAGCAAGATGAGTAAGTTCTCGGGACTGAATACAGCATAGTGACCATAGTTAATAATACTGTATTATATACTTCAGATTTGCTGAGAGTAGATCTTAAGTGTTCTTACCCCTCCCAAAAGGTGACAGATGTGTTACCTTGATGTAGTAATCGTTTCATAAAGGATATTCATATCAAATCATTACACGTAGTATACTTTAAATATATACAATTTCATATATAAAATAAAAGTGGGGGTGGGGAGGATTTCTGCTACCTGTCCATAAAGTGAAGGCAGCCTCCAGGCATCTGTCCAGAATCAGATGTGAACCGATACAAAATCCTGGGGGCCCACATAATTCCCCTCAGTTTAATCTGTACCACCTTCTGCTCTCTTGGCCAAAGCCTGGAGCAGGGCCATTGACTCTGTTTCACCACGGTCCTTGTGCTGTCCTGCAGGGTGAGAAATGAGACTCTCTCCATATCAGCTCTAACACCCTCTGTAGGCTCCTCCTTGCCCAACAACTATGCTGGTGGGTGACACGAGAAGAAAGATGAGCTAACTTACCAATAAGGGGAATATAAAGGCTGTTGCAAGGTACAACCCAAGAGAGGATGTTCTCCAATCTGAGGATTGGCCCACTGGAGGCAGAATAAAAGGAAATGGATTATGCTTCTCAGATGATCTGGCTTTTGCAGCATTGTTGAAGATTGTAAGATTTCTCCCTTTCTGGAAGTTTTAAAATTGGATGTCTCAGGGGCACCTGCATGGCTCAGTCACTTAAGTGAACAACTCTTGGTTTCAGCTTGTTCATGATCTTGCAGTTTCAATGGTCTGTGCTGGCAATGCAGAGCCTGCTTGGGATTCTCTCTCTCCCTCTCTCTCTGCCCCTCCCCACTTGCACTATCTCTGTCTCTTTCAAGTATAAATAAATCAAGTTGGATGTCTCAGATCTATTAAACCTTCCCCTCTTCCTCCCAGACAAGGAAAGATGATCCTACTTTGTCTCGAAGTCCCTGTGTTAATGAGATGCCCTGGCTGTTTCTTTGTCTTCCTGGGGGGAGTACCTGGAATTATACATGACTGAATACTTTGCACCTAACCCAGAGCTTGGCACATAGTTGGCTCTCTAAAAACATCTTTTGAAGGGAAGAACGAAAGAAGAAATGACAGATAAGTGCTATTCTATAGAGTTGGACTACAGTTTATTTTTGAAGATGAAGGAACGGAGACAATGCCCCTCCAAGGTCGTGGGCGAGTCTGTGAGTCTGTGTTCACATTCCCACGGCTAGACAGCAAGATATTAAAATCTGTCAACGTTTTCACGCTGTCCACCTAGCTGGCTGCTCTGCTCAACACTGACATCTGTAAACAGGTCATTTGTATTCTTGTGTCACCTGCATTCCTCTAAAGAAACATCCCTTAGGTTCACAGAAATTAGTTATCCCTCAGGCTGGACAGATGATGGATAGGTGGCTTTTTCACAAGCCGCACTCTGTTTGGAAAATGCCAGATGCCTTCAGTGTTCCGCCTATGCTGGTGGTGCTCATGATTAGAGAGCCCAGGGCTCACTCAGAGCAGGAGCACCAGAAGCAGACGTTTCTCCCCTAAGGGAGCTGTCTCAAGCGACCCAGAACTGCCCTTGCACTGGGACCATCTGTGACGTCCTTTCTACTCCCCACCCTCCTCTGAGAGAACCTTGACAGAGTTGCAACCTTGGAACAAGGAGGCTGCCTGCCTCTTCTCTCCAAGGTTCTCAGCGGGATCTTTCTCGGTGTAATTGTTCCATTTACTCTTCCTGTCCTCTTTTAAAAGCCTGGCATTCAAAGCAGAAAGAATTCTGTTCTAGGATGTTGCAAGGGAGCAACAAGAAATGTACCCACGTTTGAGTGCCAAAATCTACTGTATTCCTTTGTTTAAATAAAAGCAGGACATTTGTTGCTATGCATTCTTCTGATGCCTCCCTCTTTCTTCTTGATTTATCAGACAGAACTCTCTGTGTGTACACCGTTCCAACAATTAAGATGGGGAGGACACTCACATTCCTAGTGTCATCCAGCATCTGCCTTTGAACCACTGGACAAACTTGGATATAGCATCGGGGCACACTGGGACAGGGGAGATTGGCTCAGGGGACATGCTTACATCCCAACACCTCTGGAGTCCTAGGACATCATGAACATATCATGAAAAAAATATCTGGATTTCATCCTCCATTCTTATCATTTGTGCCTTAGACAATTCCCCAGAAGGCAAACTTCAGTGACTTTCAACACTCTAAAGAAAATGGTATTTTATGCGCTTGTAGTACATTATTGATAGAACATTAGCGAATGTTCTTTTTCATAATGTTTGTTACAATGCCAATGAGAAAGCCTCTTCTGGTGCCTTACATTTCTTACACATACGTATTCTCCTTTGCTTAAACATGTAGCTTGTGCTTTTGAACATGAGCTTGAACACTATCAGCTTGCTAGGGCTCTCATAAGGAAATACCATGCCCTGGATGGCTTCAACAACAGAAGATTATTTCTCACAGTCTGGAGGCTGGGATATCCAAGACAAGATGTCAGCAGGTTTGGTTCTTCTGAGGCCTTTCTGCTCGGCTTGCAGACAGCTGCCTTCTCCTGGTGACCTCACATGGTCTCTCCTTCACCCTTGTGAATCCTAGTGTCTCTGTGTGCCCAAATTTCCTCTTATAACGACAATCAGATTGGATAAGGACTCACCCTAATAGCCTCATTTTCATTTAATTACCTCTTTAAGGTCCTGATGTTCAAAAACATTCATATTTTGAGGTACTAGTGGTTAGGTTATCAACATATGGGCTTGTGTTTGTGTGTCTGTGTGAGTCAAAATTCAGTCCTTAAAAATCACCTAAGGTTTTTTCCTGAATGTTCTTTGGTGACAGCCACTGAGATAGGCCCTTATACTTTTGTTTGAGCCTCACCATGATCCTGAGTGGTAGCATTAATCGTCTACCTGGTCAGATCTTGTAAGCCAGGCCAACCCACCAACAGATTACCCACAGGGCTCTCTATGGAAATTACCTGGCAATCAACCTCATTTGTGAGCCATACCTCATACTTCATCCCTCTAGATCTGCAGCCCCATCTTTCACCCGCGATCTCAGGCTCCACAGACCCAACCCTCCTACGTACTATCTGGGGCTGCGGCTTCTGGTTCCCTCTCCACTGAGCCCACTCCAGTAAGGGTTGCTTTGCAGATGAGAAAATGAAACAAAGGAGATCCAGCAACTTCCCCCATGGTCCAACACATGACAGAGCCATGATTCTGACCTTTGGGTCAGGTCCAGCCCTGCCTTCTTTACCCATGTAGCTCTCAATCAATGATGTGAATCAGTTGGAATCAATAACACCTACGCTTAGAATCCTCGAGTCTCTCTTCATATCTTTAAAACACATATTCTAAATAAGTAACCCCATCAGCCCTAAATCTATTACATCAGCTAATTTCTCAGTCGGAAGTAGGATAATTGCTTCTTTTTCTGGTGACAAAAATCCCTCATCTCCTTTAAGAAGAAGAATAGGAGAGGAATCTATTTTCATCCTTATATAATTATAATTCTATTTCCCATTGGGGTGCTCTAAGCAGCTTGGGGCTTAGTCATTGAGGTTTCCCAGACTAGGTGAAGGTCAAAGCCCATTGTGGTCACTATCTCTTATTTCCACAGGTGACTCAGAGGTTTTTCTTCCTGAATTGCCACACTTTTTTATTAATGTTCAAGAAAGATACTCTGAGTATGTCTGAGTAAAAGCATGATTTAAGGCCCTGTGCACTCTTGTTCACAGCCCAGACTGATTTTCTGAGGATTTTTTTCATGATGAATTAAAAACTTCTCTTGGATTTGACTTTGATCTCTGTTCTTGGGGATTTCTTGAAAGTTCCTCCTCACTGATGAGGTAGCTGGCAATCAGGTGACATAAGGCTTTATGACAAGGAAAGCCTCCTTCCCTCTTGCTCCTGTTTGTCTGCCAGGAAAAAAAAATGTGCTCTGGGTTCCCTGAAATGACAAGCACATCAAGGAAAAAATATTCTGCCCCTCCATTTTTATTAAATACTCATTCATTCTTGGGAGATTGCACATATTTCGTTAAATTTATCCCCAACTATTTCATGTTACTGATGCTTTTATGAAATGAACTTTGGTAGTTTTAAAAAATTTCATTTCCCACTTGTTTTTTGATAGTATTTAGAAATATAATTTTTATTCTGTATGCTAGGGCCTTTCCAAATTCACTTATTAATTCTTAGTACTTGTGGTTTCTTTAGGATTGTTTACTCACATGATTATGTATCTGTAAAAAGAGATGTTTTATTTCTTGCTTTCCAATCTATGTTTTTATTTGTTTTTCTTACCTTATTGCACTGACTAGGCCCTTCAGAACTATGTTGAATTAGAAATCATGAAAGTAAAATCATTCTTGATTTGAGGTGAAAAGAGTTTAGGCTTTTTCTAGGTATAAAGCCAGCTGCAGGGTTTCATGCACATACACACACACACGCACACACACATACACACGCAATCAGGTGGAACAAGTTTACTAAGAGTTTTTTGTAATATGAATTATCTCAGGTTTTATTTGATAAAATTCTTTCTTCTCCCAATTGGGGAAAATTGCTTTGTCTGTTTTTATTGAGGTAAACTCATATAACATGAAATTAAGCATTTTAAACTGTATAATTCAGTAGCATTTAGTATATTCACAATATTACCCAACCATCACTTGTAGTTACTTTCAGAATATTTTCACCACCCCTAAAGGAGACCCTGTGCTCATTAAGCAGTATCTCCTCATTCCCTCCTGCCCCTAGCCTCTGGCAACACTAACAGTATGGACTTATCTGTTCTGGATATTTCATACAAATGGAATCACACAATACATGACCTTTAGGGTTGCACTGCTCTCATTTTGTATAATGGTTTTTAAGCTGATCCATGTTGTGGCACGTAACAGTACTATATTCTTTTTTTATAGTTGAATGATACTCCATTATATGGACATCCTACAGTTTGTTTATTCATTCATCTATGGATGGACACTTGGGTTGTTTCTATCTTTTGGCTGTAATAAATAATCTATGCGTGTAATAAACATAAACATTCATGTACACTGGTTTGAGTCCCTGTTTTCAGTTCTTTAGAGTATATACCAAGGATTCAGTTATTGGGTCATACAACACTACTATGTTTGACTTTTCAATGAACCACCAAACTGTTTTCCACAGTGGCTGTGCCATTTTACATTTCCACTTGCTATATTACGAGGGTTCCACTTTTTCCATATCCTTGCCAATACTTGTTACTTTTCTTTTAAAAAAAATTATTATTGCAACCATCCTAGTATATGTGAAGTGGTATCTTACTGTGTTTTTGATTTGCATTTTCCTAATGGCTAAAAAAAGGCCCTTGACATTTTGATAGGGATTGCATAGAATATGTAGATCACTTTGGGGAGTATTGCCATCCTAATATTTAAGTATTTCAATCCAGGCAGACAAGATGTCTTTCCATTTATATTTACATATTCCTTAATTTCTTTCAACAGTGTTGTATAGTTTTGTAGAATTTCTAGTACAATGTTGAAAACAAGTGGTGAGAGGGAGTGTCTTTGTCTTATTTCGATCTTAAGAGGCAAGCTTTCTGTCTTTTACCATTTAGTGTGATGTTAGCAATCAGTTTTCACAGGTGTTCTTTATAATTTGGGGAAATTCTCTTTTTTTAACTTTTTTTAAACGTTTATTCATTTTTGAGAGACAGAGAGAGACAGAGCGTGAGTGGGGGAGGAGAACGGAGAGAGGGAGACACAGAATCTGAAGCAGGTTCTAGGCTCTGAGCTGTGAGCTGTCAGCACAGAGCCTGATGAGGGGCTCAAACCCATGAACCATGAGATCATCACCTGAGCCAAAGCCAGAAGCTTAACCAACTGAGCCAGCCAGGCACCCTGAGGAAATTCTCTTCTATTCTCAGTTTGTTTAGTGTTTCAATCAAATACGTTTTGTCAAATGTTTTTTGTGTATCAACTGAAGTATCCTATGTTTTCCCCTTTATTCTGTGGGTTTGGTTTTCGACTTTATCCAGCAAAGCCAAGTGTTACTCAAGATTCCATGCAAGTCAAGAGACATGAGAGGAAAAATAAGGGAAGTCTCCCTGACCTGCTCTCAAGCTCCCATATTTATTTAGCATATATTTAGGGAAACATTGCACAATATGTCAGTGGGCTTCATGCCAGTAAGAACGTATAGAAAGTGTGCAGAGAAACAAGTTAAGACAGGATGAGATGTTCCATGTGATAACATGGTCTGAGGAATTTATGAGCATAGGCAGAAGCTAATCCCTAGATACACATTAACTAGATAAGCAAAGAAGCATGGCTGCTGCTTTCAGCAAGGCCAGAAAGCAGTTTTCTGTTATGCAATGCATTCCCTATAATCTCATAGCCCAGGACATAGCTATTTGATTTCCCACATCATTCTATTAATGTAGTGTATTAGATTGATTGATGTTTGTATTTTGACTTACTCTTGCGTTCCTGGGATAAATCACACGTGATTTGCCTTCACTTTTGAAAGACATTTTTGCTGAATATAGAATTCTATATTAGCAGTATTTTCTTTCAGAAACACTGGTTTTCAGTGGTTTTATTATGATGTGCCTTGATATGGTTTGTCTTTGTCTCTTCTGCTTCTAGTTTGTTAATTTTCTTGGACTTGCATATTGATACTTTCTATTACATTTGGGAACTTTTTGTCTGTTATTCAATCAAATGTTTTTCCGTGCCTATTCCCTTCCTCTGGAACTTCAGTTACAATCTATCAGACTAGAATATTGTCTCAGAGCTCACTAAAGAGGATTTCTTTTTTTCTCTCTGTACTTCAGTTTGCATAGTATCTATTGCTGTTCTCAAGTGACTGAGATTTTTTTTCTAAAGCACTGATTCTTCCCAAAGCTGCAAGACTACCTTGTTTTCCCCTTTCTGAGCTTTAGTCAAGAAAGTGCTTCTAAGCAGAAATCCAGAGCAATTATAATGCTTATTGTGTTTGATTCCCTTTCTGAGGGATTACAGTCCTATGCTGCTTGTTGTCTAGTGCCTGAAGGTAATTATTTGATATACTTTATCCAGTTTTTAATTTGTTGGGGGGAAGACTTTTGGGATTCATTTCTCCATTATGTCCACAGTCAGATTTCACCTGTTACTTTTCCTCATTTAGGGCCCAAATGATAGTTTGGCTTCACCTTTTTAACTGATTACCTTAATATACATGTCTCCAAATGGTAACTTGACGCTGAAATTGATTGATAAATCAAAAGATCTATCACCATGACACCAGAGATTTAAAGCAGGAAGTAGACATTGTTTAGACTAAACAATTTCATGGAACAAATCCAAAAATCCAATGACCTGTCTGAGGGTCTAAGTCTTGAAAAGGTAGGATAGAATGAACATCTCTTACTCTTAATGTTTATTTATTTTTGAGAGAGAGAGAGAGAGAGAGAGAGAGAGAGAGAGAGATCACAAGTGGGGGAGGGGCAGAGAAAGAGGGAGACAGAATCCAAAGCAGGCTCCAGGCTCCGAGCTGTCAGCACAAGAGCCTGACTTGGGGCTTGAACCCACAAACCATGGGATCATGACCTGAGCTGAAGTCAGAAGCTTAACTGACTGAGCCACCCAAGCACTCCAAATATCTCTTACTCTTACATTTGTTTTCTTGACAATATATTTGACTTCCATCCCACCTGTCTGCAAGGAGTAGGTGTTGGCTCCAAGTTTTCTAAGAAGTACCACCATCACCAACAGGAAACCATCAATGGCCATCATCATATTTCTCCTATTAATAGTTTATGTATCTGTTTATGGAGCACCATATATAACCTGATTTAGCACATTAAGGTCAGAATAAAAGAAGAACTACAATTTCAGAGGGATTGGAAGGACATTTTCAACAAAGATTTATTATCACATCCACCATATATCATCTGCTTCATATGTGCTAGTTACCTTATATGTAATACTGCTAGTCTTCATAATCATGCTAAAAGGAAGAGAGTCTAATTGCCATGTTACTGAGTCAGGAACTAATACACAGTGAGACAAAGTCCTTCTAAAGTCCTGTACTATGTGACACGCAGAACTAGAATTTAAATTTTTTTTTTAACATTTATTTATTTTTGAGACAGAGAGAGACAGAGCATGAACGGGGGAGGGTCAGAGAGAGGGAGACACAGAATCCGAAACAGGCTCCAGGCTCTGAGCGGTCAGCACAGAGCCCGACGCGGGGCTCGAACTCACAGACGGCGAGATCATAACCTGAGCCGAAGTCAGCCGCTTAACCGACTGAGCCACCCAGGCGCCCCATAAACGGAACTGGAATTTAAATTCCTATCAGATGTACTCAGAAGTCTCGTTCTATCCACGACATCATATTAATACTAGCAATTTTTGGAAAAGCAGCAAAACCACAGACTCTTGTTTCTCTCCTGTTTTGCATTCTGTGGAGAGATGTTCATCATGCTTCTCTCAGCAGCAGTTTCCCACTGGACAGATACCACTACTTGCTTCTATGGCCGAAGCACTGTTGGGATCTTCACATACAGGGATTCTCACACTTAGCACAGCTTCCTTTAAGCCTCCAGAGACTGCATCCTGTTCGGATCCCAAATGCTCCTCTGAGGCTCCATTCCCTTCAGTAATGACAATATGACTTAGTAGAAAAACACAGAAATTCATTATAGTAAAACACAGATTTCAGCTTCAGCATGGATAGTCTATGTATTAGTCACATGGCTATATTCAAATTGTAAAATGCTGAGGTCAGTAATCACATTCACTAAAATTGTATTTAACACCCAAAATGTGCCTTTTGTTGCTATAAAGGTTAGATAAACCTCTATATGAACCTACAGTCATGTAGCTATTCTAAGGGCTAATAAGGTCTTGTTATTACCCTTTGCCTATTTACTTGAAATATGATGTGGGAACAGTAAGATACAGCTTGAAAATATTTTCAATAGTCTTGGATTGAAAGCAGGCATTCCAGGTACAGAAAACAAATTGTGTCCGTCTGAAAATCACTTGCAGTATGAGATTTGGAGCCCCTATTAAAAAAATGCACTTTTCTTCTTATTTTTCCAATTGACAGTAATATTAGCTTCTGGCTTTTGTCAATGGTTCATTTCCAGTTATCTTACAAGTATGCCTGAAAACAAAGAGATACTATTTTCCTTCCGAGAAAAAAAGGCACACTTATTTCTAGCAGCATCTGAATAACAAGGTTGCTTCACTTTCATAATTTACCAGTGATTTTCTGGGACTAACAAGTTGTATTTTGCCAGAAACAATGAAGTAAATTTGAACATTTCAAACACTAATACTTATGACAATTTTAAAGCTGAACTAGGAACACACAAGTAATAATGTTTCCTTTGCAATTTCTTTTATAATTTCTTATATAATTTGGAATGTGTACTTAAGTAAATGGAAATTCAAACTATTTCACTTCCTAAAATTTTATGACACATTTTCAGCCCAACTGTAGGAGATTCTCATGAGAGTTTATTGAGGATTCTTCATTGCTGCTTTATATATATATATATATATATATATATATATATATATATGTGTGTGTGTGTGTGTGTGTGTGTGTATTTCAATATATATATATACACATACGTATATATATACAAATTTCTTAAATATATATATATTTAAGAAATTTAAGAAATTAAAAAATTAAAATGGTGAAAAAAATATAAGAACCCATATTCCTGCTGTGTTGAATTAATAATGGTTAGCATATGCTTATATTTCTTTCCTTAAAAAAAGACAAAACAGTAAAAGAGCATTGCAGATATAGTTAAGTCTTTTTAATGGCCCTTCTCCATTGTCATCCCTCCCCTTACATCCCACACAACCAACTGCTACTTTATATATTTCCAAATATATATTTGTGCATACTTGTTTTAATTTGCATAAGTGGCATCATCTGATATCTGTTGATCTTTATTCTGATTTTTTATGCAACATAGTGTTTCTGTTCGTGTTGATGTGTTATGTATCCATTTCATTCTGTTTTAATGTCTCTATAGTACTCCATTGTATAGAGTTCCATTTATCCATTCATTTATTTATTTATCCATTCTCATATTGGTGTTTATCATTACAAAAATGATTAATACTATTAGTTTATGTAGGTAATCCTTATGTAGATTTATCCACAGTTGTCTGAGATTTTGCTCATAATTTCTTTATTAGTATGTAATAAAATAGAAAATGAACACAATCCATGACCAGCAATCCTACTTTTGGTATAGAACCTGAACAAATTCTTATGAATGTTCACAAAGAGAGCTGCAAGGGTGGGTAGCTTAGAATAGGTTGTATTAAGTTTGTTCCTGGGTCCACTTTCTTTTTTTCCTGGAGTATCAAAGTAAATTCACTTAGAGCATCTGAATGGCTTTTTGCTCACCTTCATTCTTTGTTGGTCTGTATACGATCTTGACACACAGTTATTTTCTTTCAATGATCTGAAGATATTATTCAATTCTTTTCTTCTTTCAGTTACAGACATTGATATATCTATATTTAGTCTAATTCATTCTATGTTAACAAACAGTATTTTCTTTTTAAAAAAAGGTTTTTGGTATTCTATATCTTCATTCTGCTAGTTGTGAATTTCTTTTTATTTATCTTGTCTTGGATCAACAAATCCAAAACTTCTTTATTCTGGTAATTCACATCTTTTATCAATTCTGGAAAATTCTCAGCTCTTCCCAATCTCCCCTTCTGAAACAATGTTTAAAATGAAGAGATGTATATTTATTTTCATTCTATCTTGTCTCTCTCATATTTTTTTCATATTTTTCATATTTCACTTCTTTTTCATATTTTCTAACTATTCAATTCTTTTGATGAATTTGGGTTAATTTCTAGAGCTCATTTGTCCACCTTATTAATGATCTCTTTAGTAGTGCCTCATTTCTATTTAGCTTATCAACTGAGATTTTAAATTATGTCAATTTAAATTCCTCTATAAGTATTTAATCCTTTTAATTTTTAAATTGATAATTCTATTATCTCAAGGTTTTAGGGTATTAAGTTTCTTTTTGGGTGTGCCTTCTGTCCTCTGCTTGTGAAGAATTCCCTCCTTGTGCATAAGCTCATGTTTGGTGGGGCACAATGTATGGGACCCTGTGTGTCTTGAAGAAGGTAATTTTTTCCCACAGAATATGGACCTTTCCTTATGTAAGGACTATCACCATCTTGGGAAAATCCTTATGTTGATTTCTCACTCAAGGGGTTCTTAGATAATGCAGATAATGTAAATTAAAATTTGAAATTTGTGTGAACAGAGGCCTGAGCCCTCTTTTTTCACCTAGATGCTAGCTAGGCAAATAAGAGATATTGTCATCAACCTTGGCTGATGGATGATGTATTTCTAATCCACCCTTTCTGAAGGGTATAACCCATTAAGACTTTTGGCTTCACAAGTAGGTCATTAGTTCTAACCCTTGCCTCATATGAGCTCCAGGCCTCAAATCTTTTCCCTGCATGACTCTTAGAGCTCAAGTCCCTTGATAACTGGAAAGGTACTTTCATTTTGTACAGCTACAACATTGGCTTCTGCTTGATGCTTGGTTACAAGTCTCCTCTCTGTTTTGGCCCTTGGTAATTTAAGGTTTGAGAGATATTTGCTATATTTTCTAGAATTTCTAGTGTTTTTTAAAAGAAGACAGTATTTCCGGTTACTGGTAGCACTCTGCATTGTCAGAAACTGATGAGTCTATTGGGTTTTCTATGTAGATAATCATATTTTCTGTATCAGATAGTGATTTTATTTTTTCCTTTCAAGAATATGTAATTTTTTTTTCTCGTGGTTCAATGTTGCAAGACTTTATTTTGAGAAAGAGAGAGAGAGAGAGAGAGAGGGAGAGAGAGAGAGAAAATCCCAGTCAGGCTCCATGCCATCAGTGCAGAGCCTGACACAGGGCTCAAACTCATGAACTGTGAGATCATAGCCTGAGCCAAAATCAAGTCAGGCATTTAATTGACTGAGCCACCCAGGTTTCCCCCAGGACTTTCAGTCTTGAACTTAATGGTAATTTCACCATTCAGAATGATGAGGGCTATACATTTTTGGTAGATTTATTTAATCAAGTGAAGAAAATTTTAATCCCAATATCGTAAAAGTTTTTTTTTTAATCATAAATGGGTATGTTAAATCATTATTTTTTCTTGGGAGTTGATTCATTTTCAGAAATATTAAATAGAAACTGTGCTGTCCAGTTAACAGTAGGTTTACAACCTACTAGAAACATGTACAACCCCCCCTGCCCCCACAATGGAGTCCTAAACCTTTAGACACGTCACTTCCTGGTCTTCTTCTTCCCCTCTCTGTTTTGCAGGCTTATTTTTAAGGGCTTATTTTCACAGGCTTATCTTCCTGGACTTAGTTTCATGAGCTTTGCAATGAACATGTGCCACAGAATAAGGGAGGAGGGGCTGAAAGTCTCTGCGTCACTTCAAGAAATGTACGTTTGTTCCAATCAGACTACCTTTTGCCTTACATGGGCATAGGCAATGCTGGGAAAGGCTGTAACCTCTGTAGTACTCAGCCAGTGAGGAACCAGGGGAGGGACTTCACGCTAGGAGAGAAACTGTCTGCTCTAATTGTCCCAAGTATGTCCCATCAGACACCTGCTCTTTCAAGAAGGTTGATTGAAGCCTCCTTTCACTGTGCTCTGGGTCTCCACGTCTCTCCTTTGATTTGCTGGGTGGGCTTGTTTCTCAGAACATTGATAGTGTTATGAAGGTTGAACTATATTTATAGTTTTATGAAGGTTGAACTATACTTTTATTTTATTATTTTATATTATATTTTTATATCATTTGATGAATCCAAATGATTATGACATGATTTCCCTCTTAACTTTTTATTTTGAAAATTTTAAAAGACAGTTTAGTGAGCAACTATATATCTTTCATCCATATTTGTTAACTTTTTGCCATATTTGATATGTCTGTCTCTTCTTGCATGCACGCGCACGTACACACACACACACACACACATGACAAGAAGCAAAACATGTCATGTCAAAATATGCTACTTTGGCATAAGGATTATTTTGAATTGAACTGAAGGTAATTGAGAGGAAGCAGACAGAAGAAAGGCTCTTTGCTCTCCCTCCTTTTGCCCAAAAGCAGGACATAAATTTTTAAAGGTGTCTCTTCTCCCCTGTCAGGAAGGCCAGAGGTTAATCACTGGAGACCACTCTAAACCCTTATCAGAGACAGCACCAGAGGAACCTACATAAACCTTGTTAAAACTACTGCTAGTTTCCCCATATTATTTGCCTTCCCACAGTCTGCTTTGCCAGAAGTTGAAAGTGCTTTCCCTTTGTCTTGCCACTTCTCTAAAAACTTATTATTCTTTTGTTAAGATACTATCTAAGCCCAAGTTTAAATCACACCCTTTTGAGTTTTTCATTGCAGAGTGCTCGCGTACTACATACAGTGCACATGTTAATAAACTTCTATTTGCTTTTCTCTTGTTAATCTGTCTTTTGTTGGCCTAATTTACGGGGCCAGAGAACCCTGTACAGGGTAGATGGGTAGAGGAAGAAGATATTTTTCTTCCGAAAAAACACATAGTGTATTTCAGTGAACTATTTTAAAGCAGTTTCTAAATACTTTTGCATGTATCTCCTAGGAAAAAGAACATCCTGTGACATAATACAAAATTATCATCATACTCAAGGAATATTGTGCTATTCCATATGCCAGTGTTAATAAAGAACATTAAAGGCATTCCCTAATTTATATTTCAAATATAAATATGGAAATATGGACATATTTATATTTGAAATATAAATATAATATTTAAAATACATAAAAATAAATATAATAAATATAAAATAAATATAAATATTTCACATATATCAAATATAAATATGGATGAAGCAATGTTGCTATGGCAAGCCCACAACTGGCTACAGAACATAATCAACTGCAAAAAACAAAAAAATGTATGTGTTAATGGATTGACATGACACATCAGTGAGAGCAAAGTGCAGACATTGCCTTGGCTTTGGAAAGATGTAGGTCATTGCGGACTTTAAGAAGCGCTGCTCTAGGAGACTGGCAAATATAAAAGCCTTTAATGGAGTGGATGGAAGACAGAAAAGGATGGGAGGAGTTGGAAACAGTGACGCCAGAAATCCTTGGGAGAAATTTTGCCATGAAGAGAAGCAGAGAGATAAATTGTGGCTGAAGGGGGACATGAGGCCATGGAGGATTTCTTTTTTTCATTAGGTGATAGTAACACGTGCTTTTATGTCTGTTGGAATAATCCATTAGAGAAGATGAACAATAGAGGGAAAAGGCAGTTCATTGTACAAGTGACAACCTTGAGGAAGAGACTGTCGGCAGTAAGCAGAGGGGGAGTGTTAGCTGGAGGAGGGGTATTTCTCTCACTGTAATAGTAAAGCAATCAAAGAATGAGTCCAGCACAGGGAGGTTTGGGAGGGAATGGATTTGTGCTAGGCTAAGAGTTGGCAGAGTTTCTCTGTAAGGGCAAGATGGTAAATACTGGAGACTTTCCCGGCCTTGCCGTCTCTGCTGCCGCTACTCAGCTCTGCCACCGCCTCAGGAAATCAATCACAGACACAACATAAGCAAATGAGTGGGATTGTGTTCCAAGAAAAGTACTTTATGGACACTTAAAGTTGAATTTTCATGTGTCATGAAATAATTTTTCTTTTTCTTTTTTCCCAGTCATTATAAAATGTGAAACACATTTTTCGCTCATAGGTTGTAGGGAAAGGAAGCTGGGACCAGACTTGAGCTGTGGGCCATAATTTGCAGATGTCTGTTCTACACTGACTGCGACTATTTTTCTATTAGGTGTAAACCAGGGCCTCCATCATTTGAGAGCATGGAGAACGTCGGGCTGGGATGTTAATTTTTTTTTTTTTTTAATGTGAGACAGACAGAGACAGAACACAAGCAGGGAAGGAGCAGAGAGAGAGGGAGACACAGAATCCGAAGCAGGCTCCAGGCTCTGAGCTGTCAGCACAGAGACCGACGTGGGGCTCAAACTCACAGACCGCGAGATGACCTGAGCTGAAGTGGGGCGCTTACCCGACTGAGCCACCCAGGCGCCCCTGGGGTGTTAAATTTTGATAGGAGTGAAATCCAGAGCCACACAGTGGTTAAAGTGGTAAAAACAGATTTTAATCAGGAAATATTGCAATAGGGGGAAAGAGATGTCTTTATAGAGCTGGACTCAATTTCAAATCGACAAGAATAAGTGAGATGTATAAGCCAAGAAGCAGGCTTGGGGGCGGTGGTGGAGGTCAGCAGATAGGAACTGCCGAGGAGACATCAAGGGTGGGGAGAATTCTCACTGATTTGGTCAAATAGGATTTCTGCTGAAGGCAGGTTAGTGTGATGGAAGATCACTGGGGTGGGGGCGGGGGGAAGGGATGGAGGATGAGGAATTTGATCAGATATTCAGGGAGATCTAATCTCAAAGATGAGAGATTCTCACTACAGTGACTTAGCAGGGTGCTTGCTAACGCTGGGCCAAGCAGGGCTTTTTGAGAAAAAGGTCTGGAAGAGCCTGACTAAAATTTGGTCAGAAGAGAGGCTTTGTTGGGGAGAAGGAGAGATGGAACGTAATCATTTTGCAGTGAGCGAGATAAACTTTATGATGGGTCTATAGTAGCACTATTTTGCCAAATTAATTGTCCGGTTGAGATTTGTGGTTAAAGGAAAAAAAAAAAAGAAAGAAAGAAAAGAAAGAAAGTGAGTTCATTGAAACCAGCTGTGTGAATTTCTCCAGGCTCATCCAGCTGACTGGTTGCAGGTGAGCAGTAAGCGGGCAGGCAGACGCCACGAGAACCGGTGTTGCTGGGGGAGTTCAGAGGGAGAGCGATGCAAAGACATTAGCAGCGTTTGCTCCACACGGAACACCAGAAAGCTGCAGGGAGAAGTAAGGACATGGGTGTCGTATAATTCAGTGAGAAGGTGGCATTATTGGAGGTCAGCACATTACGGGAGTAGTTACCAGAGTACTCTGGAATAAGAAGTTGAGAGAAAGAGAGAAGTAAGGACCTGATACATGAGAAATGGTACAGTCTTTTGTTGATAAGCTGTGGTCATGAGTTGCATGGCTGAGGTGGGGTTGAGAGAAGAATTGGAGCTAACTACATCAAGAACCTAAGTGGCCACAGCGTTTGTTGAGCTCACAAGCTAAGCCAGGAGGTGTGGTGGAGAACGAGGTCGCTACACGAGCCCCTGCAGTCACTGGTGAGTAAGGAGGAGAGATTAAGGGAGCATATCTGACGCAAATAGCAGTGATCAGGGGGTTTGAAGTTGAGGAATAAGCAGTTCAAGACAGCAGGTGGCATATTTTGTTTTGTTTTCTTTGTTTCCCATAAGAAGAAAGGAACGGTGGCCCGACAACATCAGGCATGTATTTATTGTTTGTTCTCGGCGAATGCTTCCATGGATTAAATATCCTAACTGAAATGCATCTCCCTGGGTCCCGTTTAGAACTTTCATACTGTCTTCTTGTTGATTACATTTCCTTTAGGATCACTATTCTGTTTAACCGTGTCATACACAGGAGAGCCTTTTTCAGGCTCCCACATAGCTCCCCATCAGTACTGAGGAGCTCCCTGTTCTCTGTAATATTCAAACTAAAATTCAAAATGTAGCACATAAAGCACATAGTTTAGCTGCATATCTGCATACTACTGGTAAAATGTGTGAATTTACTTTTGACCTGCCTCACAAGAATCAATAAGCCATTGCAAATGCAAAACTCACAGGTGGGAAGAAACGATTTTCTCTCTGGGCTGAGGCCACATTGCTTCTCCTTCTAGATGGAGACTAAAAATCTCCTTAAAGAAGCTCTGTATCTAACAGTCACAAATCACAGGAAAACAGTTGGGTTATACAACATTCACTGGTAGCTTTGGAAGGAGCCAGTGTTTGCTAGCACCTGTAGGGGGCACTAAACACAGGCTAGTTCATACTGGGCCTATACAAGGGAGATAACTGGTCAGTTGCCAAGAGTTTATTATCTGATAAGAGCCTGAGAGCAAAACATTAGCACAAAGGTCATTTTTTTTTTAATTGAGACTCTTAAATACTGAGAACAAACTGAGGATTCATGGGGGGCTGGGGATAGGGGAAAGTGGGTGATGGGCATTGAGGAGGGCACCTGTTGGGATGAGCACTGGGTATTGTATGGAAACCAATTTGACAATTGGTTATATAAAAACATTTTTTTAATGTTTATTAACATTAAAAAAACATTAACATATTTTTTAATGTTTATTTTTGAAAGACAGAGACAGTGCGAGTGGGGGAGGGGGAGAGAGAGAGAGAGAGAGAGAGAGAGAGAGACCCCAAATCCAAAGCAGGCTCCAGGTTCTGAGCTGTCAGCACAGAGCCCAGTGCAGGCTGGAACTCAAGAGCAATTGATCATGACCTGAGCCGAAGTCGGACGCCCAAGTGACTGAGACACCCAAGGCTCCCCTTGAGTCATATTTATTCTGATCAAGAGAAAGAAGATTGTTTATGGAAAAAAATGGAAAACGGATGAAATAAACATTTTTTAAAAAGAGTAAAAAATTAGCATAACTGACCTGAAAGAAAAACTACATAGACTAATTATCATTAGAGAAATCAAACTTTAATACAAATTATTCCCCTACCTACTCACCCACCCAAAAAAATATACCAAGCCAAGTTTATTGGCAAATTTGTGTAAATTTTCAATGAGTAGTTAAACCATATCTTATAAAAAATGTACCTAAAAATATAAAAAAAGCTAAAGCTATCTGACTCATTTTTATTACCTTGACATAAAAACTGGGAAAAAAACAGTATAAGAACATAAAATTGTAGGCCAGGAAATTGAATCTAACAGTGTATTACAAATAATCATCATAACCAAGTTGGTCTATTGCAGAATGAAATGGTAGTTCAACATTAGAATATCTGTCAATATAATGCTCCACATTACCTGGAGATTAATGAAGAACCATTTGCAGAAAATAAAGCATTTTATGAAATTCAACATCAACTAATGATAAATCTGGTAGCAATAAAAAGTCTTAGCAAGCCAAGAGCAAGACGAAATTGTCCTAACCTGGTAAAAGATATAAAATATCAAAAGTAAACATGATGTTTAATGGTCAACTATTAGAATGTATTCCCATTAAATTCAGGAATAAGACACAATGCCTGCCATACCTACCCTTGTTTACCCTGAGGGTGTAAGTCCTGGTCCTTTTAATAAGAAAAAGAAATAAGAGGAAAGGTATGACGATCAGAAAGCCAAAGGTAAAACTGAAGCTCATTGCTTGAAAATATTAGGATCTCTTAAGCAACAAATTAAGAGAATAAGTGGGCAAACTCTTTGGGCTAAAAAAGAGCTCGACAATACGAGATTCAGTAATGTTTCATGACACCATCCATAACAAATGAAAGAACACAGTAGGAAATGTAACACCAGTTTTAAAACTATAAAAAATGTGGAAATCCTTTTCAAGAGCTAGTCAGAAGTGTGGCTTGGCTAAAGGTTTAGAAAGATGAACTTCAGGAAAGCAGTGGAAACAGAAGAAAGCTGAGTCAAACACTGTACGTTTTCAATGACATGTTCTACTGTTAGTCTGGGCTCTAGACTCCTGTTTTTTGTCCTGTTAATCCCAGTAATTCTCACCAATGGCTGGTTTCCCTTCTTAGGCATTTGCTTGTTACTGTGTCAAAGACTGAGCTCCTGGAAGGTCTGACTGTGTCTTAATTCACCTCTGTGTCTTTAGTGCCTGACAGTGTTTGGCACATAGGGGTGAGCACAGCATAGCTTTCTTTAACGGCTGGCGCAAGATTTTTTTTAATACATTTTTTTATGTGCTTGGTCACCTGATGCAATGGCTTGAATGTGTTTTGTGTCATGCTGCACACATGTAGAGGGCTGATATAACCTGCATATGGCATAGTGATGCCGTACCTTAAAATAAGATATCTTCTAGCACTTTCTCGAAAGAGACTGGTTTGCAGAAGCTTTAAGCCAAGGACACTGAGTTTGCGTTCGTGATGAAATGTACTTTTCCAAGAAAAGGCGGAGTAGGGTGGTACTTCAAAATAAGGTCAAACCCGTAGGCTGCTGAAAATACACCCTTCCAAGGATTCTGTGTAGGTTCTTAACACTTGATTGTGAATTGCATATTGAGTCATTCATTTGGAGACTTTACCTCTCAGGCTTTTGTTTTGAAGTAATCAAACCAGGATTGAGTTTTCTATTCCTGCTTTCTCCACTAAATGATCTCTTCTAGTGGTTTCTGATAGAAGATTGCCTTTTACAAACTGACTCAATCTCGGGGAGAGATACACAAGGGATGTAGTTTTGCTGTGCTACATGCTCTTTACCTCCACAATCCGTGGTTTTGCTGGTATCCTAATTGCATTGCTTTTTTTCTTTATGATTCCGTTTCTGTCCTAATAGAATAACAGCAATGCCTTATATTTTTGCGTTGTTTTGTAGTTTATAATGTTCCAGGTTTTTTTTCAAGTTGAAAAAATATTTTTTCCCTTCTGCCTTCAAATAAAATCTTCCTTAGAAGCTTAAAATAAATAAGCAGATTAAAGGGTTACATGCTCTGGTGAACATGTGTGTGTGGGAAGGTGGGAACAAAGGTATGTCTTAGAGTCCTAAGGTCCTAAGGGCTTGCCTCCTAGAGATCGGCGGATCCAACTTCAAAGTCACTGACATGTATTTTTACCTCAGTCCTTCACACCAGGTTGGGCAGGTATTTTTCATTCAAATTTTCCAGCTAACTGAATTCACGCAACTCATGCAAAATCTTGCACCTAGTAAGTAACAGAGCCAAGATTAGGGCCAGTATCTTTTCAAAGGAGTCTGGTACTCTTTTCACAGACATGATGGGTATTTACAACCTGTGCAAAAATGAGTCTTACGTGTGAAATGAGTAACCTTACATAGATTTTAGTTAAAGTTATCATACTGATAAATATCTTTCTTCATTTGAAAATCAATCCAACTGCTTCAATCAATTATGATACATCCTTTCCATGGACAGCTTTACAGTCTTAAAAAGAATAAGGCACTCTATATGTACTGACATAATTTCATTGTTAAATGGGAACAAGGCAGAACAGTGTTTTGCATATAGTTTTTAGTGTGCTATTTGTGTAAATTGTATACATGTATACTTGTATGCATATATGTATATGCATGTGTCCAGAGCATAACAAACCAGAAAGAATATACCAGAAATTGTTGACATTAGTCCTTCCAGGAGAGGGCCAGGGTGACTGGGGTTTAGGAGTGGAAGGAAGAATGACTTTTGGTCTTATATCATGGTATATTTGGAATTTGTCTCATCTACATTTAATCACAATTAGAAAGTATTTTATGTGCAGTGCCTGGGTAGCTCAGTCGGTTGAGCATCAGACTCTTGATTTTAGCTCAGGTCATGATCCCAGGGTCATGGGATTGAGCCCTGCTTTGGTCTCTGTGCTGAGCATGGAGCCTGCTTAGGATTCTCTCTCCCCTTCTATTTCTGCCCCTCTCCCCTGCTTGCACGCTCACTCTCTCTTTAAAAAAACAAAATAAAACAAAACAATTTTTTATGTAAAAACTTGGTCTATGACAGTAAGTTTTTATTAAGGGCTATTTTCTGACTCTTAATTGTATCAGGCTTCGCATGATATGTTCTCATGTCCCTCTGTACTGTATCTTTAAATTATTCATCAATCGGCCATTATTTAACTATTTTATGATTAATTGATGAATATCAATCTCTTTCACAAGACTGTTAGCTCCAGAAGGTCAGGACCCAATTTTTTCTCTTCTCAGAAAATATTGTCTAAGACTTGAAAATGGGTAAAAGAGGTTACTGGATGTCCTTTCTTTTTCTAGTGGACTCTGCAAACATGATCTGACTCTCTAAATGTTTGCATCTTTGATTATCTTTCTACGAAATAAGCCATTTTAGAGCTCTGTATGTATAGAAGTTACAGAAAACTGATAACTATGCAAATTATTCTTGTCCATAGGAATGCAAAAAATTTGTGGTAGCTTATGCCCTATTGAAAAGATAATACCCCAAATATTACATTTTATTGCCTTATAGGATATTGACTAGTTATGCATCTATTAGTCAATTAATTACAGAATTCTCAATTATATATATATATAAAACAATATTATATATATAACATATATATAACAATATATATAACAGAAAGCTAAAGCTATCTGACTCACGTGTGTGTGTGTATATATATATATATATATATATATATATACATACATATTCTTTGAAACCGTTTTTAACATTTTACCACTTCTTATTAAGTCAGAAAACTGTGAAGGATCTGAGATGTTCTCTTACTTGCAGAAACACCAGACTCTGAATAGGATGTCACGCCTTTGTTATTTATAGTAATGGCAGAGAGGTACTGGGGCCTCATGCTCAACACCTTGCTGGGTGATATGATGAGAGCCACTGAGTGCTCACTGGTTCACACGGGAGGTTATACCACAGGACAGAAACTCCAAAATGATTATTATCAGAGCTTATATATGACCTGGAACACCTACCTCTCTTCCTCCTAGAGTAAGAGAGAGATATTATTTTTTACTCAGAAGGTAAACATATCCTCTGGTGGAGGAAGGGAAGATCTCCACCCTGCAGAGTACATTTGGTGGTGGGAAAGATAAGAATGATTTTATTAATCTGAATGGGTGCAGATATCTCTACTGTAAAGGATGTAAACAAATTCATGAGGAATATCCTTAAAACGTGAAAAGCAAATGCTGCTGGCAGAAAAAAAGGAGATTTTCCTTATTATTGTAGCATAGCAATTTCAGTGGTCAGGAGGCCTGCACCATGTAGGAATATGGAGTAATATAGGACAGATTTCTTGTCAACAGTTCCCTCATTAATAAATTAAAAAAATCTTTGACATGTATTCACTTTGTACTTATATAAAAGTCAGAATTTTTGATCTGGAAATTATTCTTGAGAAATCACAGTGTCTTCCTGGGACCCAAAACATAAAAGGGGCTGAATAAGTAAATAATAAATAAATACAAATGTAAGAATTTAATTTGGTCTATTTTCCAAAAGTGATCATAGCACTTTAATGATTTAAACATTATTATTGAAAATGTGTATCCTCCCTTCCCTTTTCCATCTTTTTACTGATAGGACTTGTGGAGTAAGCATTATTAATTGAGCTAACTTTATTCTCAAAACAAGTTAATCTCACTTTGTACATTATGTCTTACATTTCTTCATTTCTTTTCAGGAGATTAGCCCTTAGTCATAACGTATCTTGTATCAGCTAGCAGTGAGAAGGGCTTGATGATCATGTGTGATGCTTTGAGAAGGAGAAAGGGTCTAAATAGACAAGTTCCAAATTCCCTTGATTACAGTTTATATTGATTACGACTCTTTTGCTTGCAAATAACAGAAAATCAATTCAAACTACTCTAAGCAAAAAGGAAAATTTACTGGAGGGATAATGGACTATGTCATTGAATTTGAGGGCAATGAAGCAGCTGAATCTTAGGAATAAAACTAAAGATTGCAGTGCTGCAGGGAACCCCGAGAGCCCTTTTTCCATCTCTCATTTCTGTCTCTCTCTGGACATCTGTTTCATTACTGTCTCATACCACTTTCTTATTAGCTGCATGGCCTGGTAGAAAATGGCTGGTGCCTCCTTCTCCTAAGTAACAGTTACTTATTGCAGACGGGTGACCCACTAGGAGACAGATCTCTTGCTCGCTCAGGCTAAGGAATTGCTTTCCAATTCCCAGGGAAGAGGCTGATTGCTCAGCTGTGTCAGGTACCCAATCAATGAGACAACAGGGTGTGGGGATGGGGTGACACGTTGTACAAATGTGTTAGTGTCTGGGATGACCTTGTGGAGAGCAGGGAAGGAGGTAATTTCTAGAAAAGTCGAGTGAGTCAGATAACTCAGTAAGTGCTCACTAGAGTGACTTTTCAAAACAATTTGTGAAAAAGGAGAACATCAACCCAGCAAACTGGGAAAGCAGAAGAGAGGGCAAAGGCACAGTCTAGTAATTAAGAAAAAGAACAGAGAATGTAAAGTCGTGGGAAAACAGAATAAATGAGACTCAGAGGGAGAATGGAGAAGGTGGAAGTTTTCCAGGAAGGTGATAATGGTGCTTGCATTTTCTTAGAGGTGTTTGGAAGTCTAACGAACAAAATTGTGAAAGGGTTTGTCATCTCTCACATACTGTTCAATTGAATTTTCTGCAGGGATGAAAATGTTCTTTACCCCAGCTACCCAATTCAGCAGTCCGTTAATCATGTGTGGCTACTGAATGCCTGGAATGGAGCTGATGTGACTGAGTAGCTGAATTTTAAATTTTATTTAATTTTGATTAATTTAAACTTAAATAGCCATATGTGGCTACCATATTGGATAGTGCAGCCTCATACAGAGGAACTGAGTCTACAGATAATGATCTTACCACAAATAAAAGTAGAACCTTTACCCACAACCTGCAGCAAGCCACCAAGGAAACCAACCCCATTATCTATGATAATCAGCCCACAAGGCCAACCTGCTAGATGTCAGACTCGGGGGAAGCCAGCCCACTGCGTGTAATAACAGCCAGGCAACCAATGAATCACCAGAGTAGCATTCAGCCCCAAATGTTCAAGACTTGATTAATAACTGAAAGCTTCACTAATTTCTTCCCCTGTTTCCAACTTAGGACCGGCCGGAAAGAGCCAAATATGTACCCCTAACCCATCACGTAGGATGCTTCACTTCTAGTTACCTACCTGTGGCTTCCTCATGCTGGCAGCCTCCAATCCAGGCACACCTGAAGCCATCTCTTTCTTCCACTATAAAGCTTTCCCATTCTTCTGCCTGCCTTTGGGTTTCTGCCAAAATTCCAGTGATGGTGGTTGACTTCCTTGCTAAAGCAACTCTGAGTAAACAGCCTTTCCTTGTTCTCATCTGTGTGGTCTTTGTTTATTTTCACATAGCATTGATTTGATGTGTTTTCATTCATTATGTACCAAAGGAAATGTGGAGAGTTAGAGACGACCATGCCCTTAATTGGTTTGGCATGTAGCCCTTACTGCTGTACTCTCTTTTTTTTTTTATTGTTATGAAGACAGTTTTTTTTAATAATTTATTTTCATTTTTTAACTTGCATCCAAGTTAGTTAGCATAGAGTGCAATCATGATTTCAGGAGCAGGATCCAGTGATTCATCCCCTGCATATAACACCCAGTGCTCATCCCAACAAGTGTCTTTTTCAATGCCCCTTGTCCATTTAGCCATCTCCCCACCCCAACCCCTCTAGCAAGTCTCAGTTTGTTCCCTATATTTAAGAGTCTCATGGTTTGTCCCCCTCCCTGTTTTATATTATTTTTGTTCCCCTTTCCCTCTGTTCATCTGTTTTGTATCTTAAATTCCACATATGAGTGAAGTAATATGATATTTATCGTTCTCTAATTTCACTTAGCATAATACCATCTAGTTCCGTCCACATTTTTGCAAAAGGCAAGACTCCATTCTTTTTGATTGCTAAGTAATATTCCACTGTATGTGTATACCACATCTTCTTTATCCATTCATCTGTAGATGGACATTTGGGCTCTTTCCATACTTTAGCTATTGTTGATAGTGGTGCTATAAACATTGAAGTGCATGTGTCCTTTCATCCCTTCAAAACAGCACACCTGTATCCTTTGGATAAATACCTAGTAGTGAAATTGCTGGGTCATAGGGTAGTTCTATTTTTAAAATTTTTTTTAGGAACCTCCATACTGTTTTCTGGAGTGGCTGTCCCAGTTTGCATTCACACCAGCAGTGCAAAGGAGTTCCCCTTTCTCCACATTACTCACCAACATCTGTTGTTGCCTGAGTTGTTAATTTTAGCCATTCTGGCTGGTGTGAGGTAATATCTCATTGTAGTTTTGATTTGTATTTCCCTGATGATGAGTGATGTTGAGCATTTTTTCATGTGTCAGCCATTTGGATGTCTTCTTTGGAAAAGTGTCTATTCATGTCTTTTGCCCATTTCTTCACTGAATTATTTGTTTTTCAGGTGTTGAGTTTGATAAGTTCTTTATAGATTTTGGATACTAACCCTTTATCTGATATGTCATTTGCAAATATCTTCTCCCATTCCATTAGTTGCCTTTTAGTTTTGCTGATTGTTTCCTTTGCTGTGAAGAAGCTTTTTATTTTGATGAGGTCCCAATAGTTTATTTTTGCTTTTGTTTCCCTTGCCTCTGAATACATGTTAAGGAAGAAGTTGCTCCAGCAGAGGTCAAAGAGGTTTCTGCCTGCTTTCTCTTCTAGGATTTTGATGGCTTCCTGTCTTATGTTTAGCTCTTTTATTCATTTTGAGTTTATTTTTGTGTATGGTGTAAGAAAGTGGTCCAGGTTAATTCTTCTGCATGTTGCTGTCCAGTTTTCCCAGCACCACTTGCTGAAAAGACTGTCTTTTTTCCATTGGATATTCTTCCCTGCTTTGTCAAAGATTAGTTGGCCATACATTTGTGGGTCCATTTCTGGGTTCTCTATTCTGTTTCATTGATCTAAGTGTCTGTTTTTGTGCAGTACCATACTGTCTTGATGATCACAGCTGTGAAATACATCTTGAAGTCTGGGATTGTGATGCTTACAACTTTGGTTTTCTTTGGGTTGCTTTGGCTATTCAGGGTCTTTTCTGGTTCTGTACAAATTTTAGGATTCTTTTTTCTAGCTTTGTGAAGATTGGTGGTGTTATTTTGATAAGGATTTCATTAAGTGTGTAGATTGCTTTGGGTAGTATCAACATTTTATCAATATTTCTTCTTCCAATCCATGAGCATGGAATGTTTTTCCTTTTTTTTTTTTTTTTGTGACTTTTTTGATTCTTTCATAAGCTTTCTATAGTTTCCAGTGTGTAGATTTTTCACCTCCTTGGTTAGGAGTATTCCTAGGTATTTTATGGGGGTTGGTGCAGTTGTAAATGGGATTGATTCTTTGATTTCTCTTTCTGTTGCTTCATTATTGGTGTATAGAAATGCAACCGATTTCTGTGCATTGATTTTATATGCCTTGACTTTATTGAATTCCTGGATCAGGTCTAGCAGTTTTTTCATGGAATCTTTTGGATTTTCCATATAGAATATCATGTCGTCTGCAAAGAGTGAAAGTTTGACTTTCTCCTGGCCAATTTGGATGCCTTTTAATCCTTTGTGTTGTCTGATTGCTGAGGCTAAGACTTCCAATACTATGTTGAATAACAGTGCTGAGGGTGGACATCCCTGTCATTTTCCTGACCTTAGGGGGAAAGCTCTCAGTTTTTCCCCATTGAGGATGATATTAGCGTTAGGTCATTCGTATACGGCTTTTGTGATCTCGAGGTATGATCCTTCCATCCCTACTTTTTTGAGGGTTTTTATCAAGAAAGATGCTCTATTTTGTCGAATGCTTTCTCTGCATCTATTGAGAGGATCATATGGTTCTTGTCCTTTCTTTTATTATTTTATATTTCTTTATTATTTCATATTGCATCCCAGGTATAAATTCCACTTAATAGTGGTGAATAATTCTTTTAATGTATTGTTGGATCTGGTTGGCTAGTATCTTGTTGAGAATTTTTGTATCCATGTCCATCAGGGAAATTGGTCTGTAGTTCTCCTTTTTAGTGGGGTCTTTGGTTTGGGAATCTTCCTGGAATGAGTTTGGAAGTTTTCCTTCTATTTCTGTTTTTTGGAACAGCTTCTAAAGAATAGGTGTTAACTCTTCTTTAAATGTTTGGTAGAATTCCCCTGGAAAGCCGTCCAGCCCTGAACTCTTGTTTTTGGGGAGATTTTTTTTAGTACCGATTCAATTTCTTTACATGTTCAAATTTTCTATTCCTTCCTGTTTGTTTCGGTAGTTTATATGTTTTTAAGAATTTGTCCATTTCTTCCATATTGCACAATTGATTGGCATATGGTTGCTCATAATATTTTCTTATTGTACATATTTCTGCAGTGTTGGTTGTGATCTCTCCTCGTTTATTCTTGATTTATTTGGGTCCTTTCCCTTTTCTTTTTGGTCAAATTGGCTACAGGTTGTCAATTTTGTTAATTCTTTCAAAGAACCATCTCCAGGTTTCATCTCCATTGATTCATTCTACTTGTTTTTTTGTTTTTTGTTTTGTTTTGTTTTCAATAGCATTGATTTCTGCTCTAATCTTTATTATTTCTCATCTTCTGGTTTTGGGTTTTATTTGCTGTTCTTTTTCCAGCTCTTTAAAGTGTAAGGTTAGGTTGTGTATTTCAGACCTTTCTTCCTTCTTTAGGAAGGCCTGGATTGCTATATACTTCCCTCTTATGACTGCCTTTGTTGCATCCCAGAGGTTTGGGCATGTGGTGTTTTCATTGGTTTCCATGTACTTTTTAATTCCCTCTTTAACTTCTTGGTTAACCCATTCATTCTTTAGTAGGATGTTCTTTAGTCTCCAAGTATTTGTTGTCTTTCCAAATTTTTTCTTGTGGTTGATTTCGAGTTTCATAACATTGTGGTCTGAAAATATGCATGATATGATCTCGATTCTTTTTGTACTTGTTGAGGACTGATTTGTGTCCCAGTATGTGATCTATTCTGGAGAATGTTCCATGTGCACTCAAGAAGAATGTATATTCCGCTGCTTTAGGATGAAATGTTTTGAATATATCTGTTTAGTCCAGCTGGTCCTGTGTGTCATTTAAAGCCATTGTTTCCTTGTTGATTTTTTGCTTAGATGACCTGTCCATTGCTGTAAGTGAAGTGTTGAAGCCCCCTACTATTTTGGTGTTAATGTCAATGAGTTTCTTTATGTTTGTGTTTAATCGATTTATATATTTGGGTTTCTTACACATTAGGGGTATACATGTTTACAGTTGTTAGATTTTCTTGGTGGATATACCCCTTAATTATGATATAATGCCCTTCTGCATCTCTTGTTACAGTCTTTATTTAAAATTTAGATTGTCTGATAAAAGTATGGCTACTCAGGTTTTCTTTTGGCAACGATTAGCATACTAGATGGTTTTCCATCCCCTTACTTTCAATCTGAAGGTGCCGTTAGGTCTAAAATGGGTCTCTTGTAAACAGCATATAGATGGATCTTGTTTTCTCATCTATTCTGATACTCCATGTCTTTGGGTTGGAGCATTTAGTTCACTGAGATTTAGAATGAGTACTAAAAGATATGAACTTATTGCCATTGTGTTGCTTATAGAGTTGGAGTTTCTGGTGGTGTCCTCTGGTTCTTTCTAGTCTTTGTTGCTTTTGGTCTTTTTCATTTGTTTTGTCTTTTTTCCCCTCAGAGAATTCCCCTTAAAATTTCTTGCAGGGCTGGTCCTTTCAGGTTATCCTAATGGGAAACCACTGTTTCATAGGTATTTATATATTCTTAAAAACTGACAAGAGCCCCAATCATCCTTAATATATGGGGACATGCATTCAATTATCTGCATGTATTTTTTATAGGTGCCTGTTCATACATGTATAGCTTAAGTTGACCAGAGTTAGCAAACAAAAATATAAGACTCCCAGTTAAATGTGAATTTCAGATAAACAACAAATTAACTTTTAATATACGTATGTTATATGCAGTATTTGTCCTATTATTCTAAAAAGAGATTGATTGCATAAAATAAAAAATTAAGCTGATATCCTATATTTTATCCCACAGCTGTAGCATACATGCTCTTCTCTATGTGGGAGTGTCTCTTACACAGCCTCATGCTGGCCAGGTTTGATATAGGGCAGAAACTTCAGGAAGAAGGGTTAGCAGAACCAGAAATGTTTCTAGATATCCTCTGTCATGTCCTTCTTTCCTTGGGTGGGAGGAATGAGTCAGATGAAGGCAAGAGAGGCTTCCCTGTCTAAGCAGATGGCTGGGGAGGTTTGCATTTGTCCAGGTGGGGCAGGGATACCAGAGTGGAGGGAATCTCTGGGACAGCAGCCCTGTGGTACCCATGGCATCTGTGCTTGGTGGTTCAGTGTTGTACATGATTCCAAGGGAGATTTTACAGCCTCTGTAATCCTTCCTGGGACTCAGAAATACTGCTCATCTCACTGAATTTAGTTAGGATTCTGTACCTGCCTTGTTTCCTGATCTTGGCTTAACAAACCTACAAAGCTCACCCATTCTTAACAATTTTATTTTATTTTTTATTTTTAAATGTTTAGTTATTTTTGAGAGAGACAGGATGTGAGTGGGGGAAGAGGGAGAGGGAGACACAGAATCCAAAGCAGGCTCCAGGCTCTGAGCTGTCAGCACAGAGCCTGACACAGGGCTGGAACCCATGAACCATGAGATCACAACCTGAGCTAAAGTCAGATGCCCAACCAGCTGAGCCACCCAGGTGCCTCCATTATTAACAATTTTAATGAAAATTTACTGTGTGCCAGGAATTGTTGTAGTTGCTATGGATTTTGCTGAGAATAATACAGAAAAGATGCCTGCCAGTTTTGACTTTATATTCTACTCTGGGAGAAAGATAAATGAGCCACAAATAAATGACTACATATGTACTGTTGGTAATGAATTATGTGAATAAAAATTAAACGGTAGGTAGAAAGAAGGTGGGCAAGGTCCTGTGCCAACTTCTTCCCCCAGTCATCAAAATAACCTACTGATAAAACAAAGCTGAGTAATTACCTCTGTGATTTCAGTGCTGAAAGGGAGAACACTACCTTGTCAATGTTAGAAGCGTCTCCAATGTGCAGGGGAAAGGTGGGATATTGAGGGTGGGTTTTGGTAGTCTGGTTTAAGGCAGGTTTTTCACTATCAGGGCTAATTGAAAATGGTAAACAGAGAAGCTTGGGTTTGGAAGAGAGCTTTGAAAAGGGAACTGTATTTGATGAGTTCAGCTGAGCAATCTATTTCCCTGAGAAGGAAGTTACTTGAATGAATTCTAGTATTGCTTGGATAAATGGATAATGGGAAGTTCTCAAAATAAGCAATAAAATTATCTACAAATTAATATTCTGGGCAAGAGTTTCCCAAGATGGTGAAGTCCTGTTCCTGAAAATAGTGAGCTGTGTGGTTGAGATCATTTGAGGGCTAGGAAGTATTTCAGTTTGGGTGGCCAGAGAAGGCCTCTCTAGTTGATGACATCTGAGTGGAGACTTGAATTATATGAAGAGTTAGCCATGGGAAGTTCTGGAAAAGAGCATTCCAGGCAAGAGGAAGAGAAAGGACCAATGGGGATGGGCCAATGGAATGGGGATGATTTTGAGTGTGCAGTGAGTGACCAGCAAGATAACCAGGATGGCTCAGGAGTCTAGTGAGTGAGGGAGAAATTGCTTTGGAGTTGTAGTCTAGATTCAGATTGTTCAGGACCTTCTCAACTCCAGGAAGGGGTTTGTATTGAATTCTAAGTGATATGGAAAGCCATTAATGGTTTTCAAAAGAGGAGTGATCTGATTTACAAGTTTCAAGAACTCCTTGGGCAAGGAGACCAGTTTTGGCAGAGAGGCTATTATAGTGGTCCAGGAGGAAGATCGGTTGCCTTGGTATTTAGCCGGACCTCTGGAAGTGATGTAGAGATACGTTTTAAGGTATATGGGTTAGATACATAATATGAAGGAAAAAGAAGAATCAAAGGTAACTACTAGTATTTTGGCCTGAACAACTAGGTTAAAAGTTATGCTGTGTGTTATAAACTGAATTGTGTTTCCCTAAAATTTGTATGTTTAACTACTAACTCCCAGTGTGACTGTATTTAGAGATAGTGCCTTTTTGGTGGTAATTGAGGTTAAAAGAGGTTGTAAGTGTAGGTCCCTAATCAAATAGGGCTGGTGTTCACTAGAGATCCCTTTCTCTGTGCCCACACAGAGGACAGGCCAGATAAGGACACAGAAAAGGTAGCCATCTGCAAGCCAAAAAGAGAGCTCTCACCAGAACCAACCCTGATGGCACCTTGTTCTTAACTTCTGGCCTCCAGAAGAACTGTGAGATTATAAATTTCTGTTGGCTAAACCACCCAATGTGGTATTCTGTTATGGTAGCCCCAGTAGGCTGATAAACTACTATGGGAAGAGTAGATGGAAGAGTGGGCTGAAAAATCAAGTGTTTTCACGGAGATGTTGATTATATGAGTCTTAAAATCAAGGTAAACAATGTTGAGATATTGTAATGGGAATCAGTTGTGTGACTCAAGCTTTGACTTTTCTTCCCTGGACATCTGACCATCACCACCAGCCTCCTGTCCTGCCTTGTCCAGTATTTAATGCTTTTATGTCATTTCTTATCTTCTTACTGAAAACATTTGTGAAAAGGATTAGCCGTGGTGGGGTGTAAAAATCTCTGGACTGGATGTTAAATATGCTGTGTTCAGGTCCCATCTTTAATCCTTACTATCTATAGCCAGGGAGCCTTGGGCAACCAATTCACTTACCTCACTAAGCATCAGACTCCTTCCCAGAATAAGAATAAGGATATTTGCCTTACAGGGTTACTGTGAAATAACAAGACAGGAGAAAAATGAATGTGAAAGCATTTTATAAAGTGAAATTTCAATAAAAATGCATGGGTTCATTAATATTCAATTACATTTTGGTGTGGTGAGTTAGCTTCCTTGGGATGATTGCACATAAACCGGAGATTACAAATATTTGACCCATGAAAAATCTGTCTAGAATTAATGGTGCAAGAGAACTCTGTCCACTCTCCTTCACTAAATCTCTTCATATAAATGAGTGACTGAGCTATTTACATCTGAAACCAGTTTCACCCTCAATTCTCTATGGATATATTTTTCGTTACATACTAGACTGCCCTGTTCTAGAAGATATAATACAGACTATAACATAGTTATAGAATCATAGAATGTTAAAGTAAAATGATCCTTAGATATATGTCCAAGAACGGCAAAATTGCAACTTAAATCACTATGCCCTTACCCTTTGACCATGGAAAACATTGCTTATCTATTGGAGTACACTTTCCCACTAAGCCCTTGTATAGCTTGAAATCCTTTTCTTTGTGATACTAACATAGCCATTGCCATTCGGTTTTAGTGGGCAAACTTCATTTCCCATCTGTGATTTTAGTTATAGCTCCTCATTGTTCAGATGGAAAAACTGAGGCCCCCAAAATTAGTCTAATGGTGCTCAATGTTTTCAGTGGGTGCTGAAACTATCCTAGCGCATAGTTAATTCTAGTATTATTACCATGTAAAATAAATGTGCTTGTTATGAATATGCATGTGGTCTCCCCCAGTATCTCCCCATAAGCTACATACAGGTCATACAGATGATTGCTCACTTGAAGTATTTCTTTTTGATAGAAGATATCCCTAGAGAAGCTAGAGATGGCATTTGTTCAACAAATCTTTCTTGACCAACATTGGCAGTATTGAAACACTGCTTTCTAGAGATACGATTCTAGTCTTTTGCTTAATTAATTAATTAGTAAGCGAGTAAAATAAAAGTAAAGACAGGAATCGTTAGGTTCTCGTAATCTGTTGTTTAATTTACTGTATTACAACCAAGTTCTTCCATTATTAAATCTCTTTTAACTTCTGAAAAAGGGAGGCAGAGAGGTTTCTTCTTTGATCTTCTTAAGGATGGTGATACATTAATGGATGCTATCATTTCTCAGACTGCCAAAACAAGATACTAATAACACTGTGATCTCTTGAAACATAATATCCTTCCTACAGTATCTTCCCTTGACAAGCATAATTACTGGAGCATCCACAGGGGCCTCTTAATGAAACTTTCCATGTTTGTGGTCATTTTTTTTCATTTAATTATCTGTCTACATGAGCAGCACATGAAAAGAGTTGCCTCCTTCCACAAAGAAAGGAGAATGTCAATTCGTTTCTAAGGACAGATGAAACTGGGCGTGCCTAAATTAGAAGAAGACTCGCTTTCCTTTTGGGCTAAGTAAGCCCCAAATATACCAGCCCCCATGTTATAGTATATTTTGCCACCTCACTATACCTATGAATTTGTAAACCTTTCATCAGACTCTCTTGCAACACGATGTCAAAAGGAGACTCTTTCTATCTCAGTGTCAAGTGAGGCCAAAGACAATATGTGCCTCCTTCAAACATGAATTGTAAGTCAAACCACCATGGTTGCATTCATTCTTAAGCCACACTGAAGTTCTAATAATTGTTCAGTTATTGAGTATAAAGAGAATCAAAGAGGATTTCTTTGGTGGATTTCTCTAAAGAGAAGTCTCTTTGGAGATATTTTGGTCTGCCCTACCAAAAGAGGGAAATATGTGTGTATTGGAGGCAATGCTTCCAAATCCCAAGTCTAGTAAGAATAACTCCAATGAGAACACATTGGCGGCTTGGTATGGCATCTCTGTAGGCATAGGACACACATACATGAGGCTTGATTCATGCTTGAGAAAGTTAACACAACTGGTGGCATGGGAGTGGGCTATGTCTGGAAAAGCACTGCCTGCCTTCCAACTGCAGATCAGAGGGCGTGAATCCTAGGGACCAAATGTGTGAATCACACAGGTAATGTCAGCTTGAGGTCATTTAAAAGGAGGCTTTAAAAAGACTTCCAATTATGGTAGTATGAAAAAGCTGGTGAATCCTCTCAGACAAGCTAGACAAAATTCTAAAAAAAAAAAAATTTTAGGGCTCAGACCACAGGGCCCAAATTATGTAGACCACAATTTGCAAAGCATGTATTCTTAAAAAACTGGAGTGCTTTGGGTAAGAACGGAAGTCTATGGTATTGTTGCTTGGGTTACTTTCATTCTCTCTTTCCCACCTCAGCACAGTTGGCAAGAAATGTTGTTTTACCAGCTAGGAGTTGGTCACAAAACCTAGCAGCTTTATTGTCAGAGGGAGCAGAATCAATTTGGGGAAGGTGGCAAAAATCAATAGCCATGTCAGATAAAAGTGAAAAATGTGGTAGAAAATAAATAGAGAAAACCTGTAGCTTTATTTGCCCAACTTTGTGGTCCTGGTTAGGGTGAGCAGTGGACCAGCTGAGGAAGTTCTGGAAAAGAGAGCTCTATTGAAGGAATGAAATAAGCTCTCCATACATCCTTGGTTTACTAGAAAACTATTTTTTCCAGCTTTATTGCAGTAGAAAGTATAAATCAAGGGAGACCTTAGAACTTGCTGAAACTTGGAGTGTGCTTATCCGTCCATATGCAGATCAATAGGCAGAAGGCCCCAACCCAAACTACTGGACAACCCAAGCTATGCAGCCACAAGGATGACCCATAAGAATCCAGGCTAAACTATAACAATAAGAATGAGAAACTGAACAGAGTCATCAGTAGGTGCACATTTTGGGGAGACAAGCATTGCAATTTATACCGAGGCAAATAAAAGCAACTCATGAATTATGAGACATGTAGAGAAACAGGAAAATGCTCAAGGGAAAAGCAATAGAAACTGACCCTTAGTAGGCATAGAAATGGGCTTTTGTAGACAAAGATTTCAAAGAAGCTGTTATAAATATTCTCAGAGAACTAGAGAAAAATACTATGACAATGACTCAGCAAACAGAAAACTTGAGAATAGAGACTCTGGGGAAAGAATCAAATAAAATTCTAGAATTAAAAATTCCAAGAACTGAAATGAGGAATTCACTAGATGGATTTAAAAGCAGATTTAATATGGCAAAAGAAATTATTACTAAACTTGAGTTGGATAAATCTTAGGAATAGGAAAAATGAACAGATTCTCAGAGTTTGGTGGGATAATGTCAGTGTACTAATATACTTGTGATAGGCCTCCAAGAAGGAAAGGAAAGAGAAAACAATATTTGAACAAATAATGGCTGAAAACGTCCCAAATTTGGTGAAAACAGTAATTTACACATCTAAGTTGCTTAACAGACATCAAGTAAGATAAACACAAAAGACCCACTTCTAGACTGTCATGGCGCAACTGATGGAAGCCAAAAATACTGAAAGCAGCAAGGAAAAAATGACTCATTGCATATAAGGGGATATCAATACAATGAATGGTTGACTTCTTATCCAAAACAATGGAGTCCAGAAGGCAGGAAATGATATACTCAAAATGTTTAAAGAAAAAATGTGTCTATTAAGAAGTTTATATCAAAAGAAACTTTCTTTCAAAAGTCAAAGAAAGCTACTCTCAGATAAAATCTGGGGAATTTGTTGTTGACAGACATGTTGTGCTAGAAATACTAAAGGAACTCCTTCAGCTGAAAGAAAATGACATCAGTGACTCAAATTCACAAGAGGAAATGAAATGAATGTATGAGTATATATAAGGCTGTGTGTTGGTGTATGTGTGTGTGTGTGTGTGTGTGTGTGTGTGTGTGTGTGTGTGTGTTCATTCTGTGAAGATGTTAACCTGCCAGTTGAGGGGCCAAGTGGTGAAAAGCCAGGAAAGAAAATCAGGGGGGACCAGGAGTAGTTAGAGCACAAGACTAGGTGCATGATGACAACTGCAGTCAGAGGGGTCCAGAAGGGGGATTTGTGAAGAAGGCACAAAAGATTCCTTCAGAAAAGAATAAACTTTAAATTACTTGCCAGATTCAGAGAGCATAAAGCCAACTTTAAACAGGAATAGTCAAATCAGAAATTTCCAATCCCCCTTAACTCCTCCTTCCACCTGTCTCTGCTTTCATTCTGGCAAGGATTGCAAAAGCAGTTAGTCGGTGGGGAGAAAGAGAGAAGAAGCCAACCACAGCCCTTCCCAAGTGGTAGGCAGCCCACCTATAACTTTGACTCAAAATGAGGAGGGAGATAAGCCTCATCTTTTTTTTAATGTTTATTTGTTTATTCTGAGATACAGAGAGAGCATGAGTGGGGGAGGGACAGAGAGCAAGGGAGAGAGAGAATCCCAAGCAGCCTCTACACTCAGTGCAGAGCCCAATGGGGGGCTTGATCCCATGATGGTGAGATCATGACCTGAGCTGAAATCAAGAGTCAGATGTTCAGCTGACTGAACCACCCAGCTGCTCCAAGCCTCATCTTTTATTGGGGATCGAATTGTGGATTGATATAGAACTGGACAGTTTTGATTACTGTCTTGTTTGTGATTTAAAGATCTATTCCCTACCTGAGAGGGGCTGGAAGAGTTGCAATCCTGCTTATCCAGGAGTAGAGGACATTCTACCCCTTGCTCCTACCTCACAGGTTTAAATGGTAAATGGGAGCCAAAAGTAATGTTCCTTTTATAAATTCATCCCGTCCTTCCTGTGTATTACATATATGGTACACTTGCTTGTTCTTTGCCATCATTGAGATTTATAGACCATCAATCCTTTCATTTTTTTTCCTCCCTGTTCATTCTTCTTAAGATTTAACATTCTTATCTATTCAGAGAAGTCCTCAGAATTTGTTATTTCAACCAAACTCTTCCTATGTGTTTAATGATTACCTCTGTTTTTCCATACACAAATCTTGAATCACTCTAACCTTTAGAGAAAATCACACACAGGAGTTCTTGGTGCCAGGGTTATTTAGTGGTCTCCAGTCTCAGATGGGCCATTTACACTCCTCATCAAAGCTTTGTCTACCTCTAGTTGGTCTCCTTTCCCATTTAGCTCATGATTATCACATATTTTAACCACACTGTTCAAGTTTCTTATTTTACAGTGGCCTTTTCCTCTTTCAGCTAGTGAAGCTGCTATCTACCTTCCAAAGGTAATTGAAGTTGAAGTGGGATAAAAAGAGGAAAGACTTCATGCTCACTCACATCTTTGCTTCTTCACCTCTAGCCTTAATGATAGAAGCTTCTATTTACAGCTGTTCTTGAGCTCATTCATCCTCTCCCATATCTTCTATATTTACCCCTATTCTGTATTTTTAAATTTATCCTCTTCACTGGCTTCTCAGCATCTTCTGAACATGCTAAAGGTGTTCTCACTTTGAAATTAATCCCTCTGTCAGACCCTTATATTCCTTCACATAAAGCCCTACATCAGGGTACCCTTTTACAACCAAGCATATTCAAAAGAGGTCTCTATTTTCTGCCAGTACTTTTTCAAAGTCCTTAACTCTGCTCCTAGAAATAGATGTTTACAGTTTGTATTTGACAAATAATATACTATTTTCTCATCAGCCCCGTGAAACTTGATACTGCTGATGATCCCCCTCCTGTAGAGCCTCTTCTCCCTTGAGGATCTTATAGAACCCCACTCTCCCCTGGTTATCTTTCTTCCTCCCTGATGCTTCATTTCTTCTGTCCATCCCTTTATTTAAGAGTTCTGTCCCCAAAGTTTTACTCTTACTCTGTATTTTCTCCCCAAATGATGGCATCAGCATCTGATCTCAAAGTTTCAACTGGACTTACAACCTGGGTCTCTGGACTGGATCTCTGTGTATTTAAGGGCTTGGACTTCTTTGCTTCGATTTCCATTCCCCAGGCACTACAGTGTATCTAACACTCATCTTACTGTCTCATCCTGGTGCGTGTGCCTGGTCTATATCCGTGAATGGCTATCTATCATTTTACTATCCAAACCATTCACCTGAGATGAATTCTTAGCAATGTAATTTAATTATTTTCTATCTACTCATATTCAATTTTCAAATCATATAGATTTTTGTCACCTTGATATTTAGCCTATATTTCTTCATTTTAATTTTTTAATGTTTATTTATTTTTGAGAGAGAGAAAAAGAGAGAGAGACAGAGCGTGAGTGGGGGAGGAGCAGAGAGAGGAGACATAGAATCCAAAGCAGGCTCTAGGGTCTGAGCTGTCAGCACAGAGCCCAATGTAGGGCTTGAACCCACAAACCACAAGCTCATGACTTGAGAGGAAGTTGGACTCCCAGCTGACTGAGCCACCCAGGTGTCCCTAGCCTATACTGCTTAACTTCTGTTAAAGTCTCAGTTTAGACCCTCAAAGCCTGAATGGGCAATTACTACCCTCTGTTTCTACAACTCTGCCTGGCTAAATATTTTTAAAAGCACTGTCTTGCTTAAATGTCTTTAATCTTCACAGCTTTCAAGTTAAAGCCTAAATTTCTTATCAGGTTTATAAGGTCTTTCATGATATAGTCTCTGCCTCTCTCTTAGACACTATTCCCTACCTCCCTGGACATAATCCTTGCTCTTTACCTTCCCAATACAGCTGAACTCTTTTTATCTTCACTCAACTATTTGTTCTTATTTAAATCTACTTTGTGTTTCATGTTTCTATTTGTGCACACTATATCCACTGTTTCTATACCTTGCCCTACTTGCTTCTCACCCTTCAAGTCCCACAACTTTCTCTTCTTTAGTAGGACTGTTTCCTCCCTTACTTATACGTTCACTCGCTTCTATCAAGAAACTATTATGTCACCTGGGATTCAGTCGGGTTTTCTGTAAGGTTCTTAGGGGCAGAGCCTGGTCTTGTATGTATTGTATACACAACATAGAGCATAATGCCTGGCACATAATAGGAACTTATCAATATTTCTTCTATATAACTGACTAATAGCAATAAATTGCTCTGTGTCTAGATAGCACACTGCTTCCTCTTATCAGTCACATTCTTCCAGGCTCTGTGTGGGGGTCACGACTGACAGCCCATACTTAAATAGGTCCAATTTCATCACTTGCAGCCAGGTTGCAGATGGATTTCCAGATCTTTCTTTGGATCACTCTACCGAGGCCTTCAGTGAGCACTCAGTCATTTCAAGTGGAAAAGGTCATACCCCATCATTGTTTCTCCTATTTATTTATTTTATTTATTTTTTAAATGTTTATTCACTTTTGAGAGAGAGATAGATTGTGAGCAGGGGAGGGAGGGAGACACGGAATCTGAAGCAGACTCCAGACTCTGAGCTGTCAGCACAAACCCGACGTGGGGCTTGAGCCCACAAACTGTGAGATCATGACCTGAGCCGAAGTTGGATGCTTAACCCGACAGAGCCACCCAGATGCTCCTTATGTATCTATTTAAAAAATAAATAATCAAGAATTTTGGAATTTTGGAATGTTCTACAACCCCAGTCAACACTTTAAGGTTTGGCACAGAGCAGGCCATCTAAGCTTCTTCTAACTGGAAAACACAACCTGGTGTTCAGTGTTGTATCTTCATTTTTTTTTTTTTTTTTTTTTTTTTTTTTTTTTTTTTCAGAAAACAAAGGCAAAGGCATGTGAGTTTCAATGACTTGCCAGAGGAGGTTTCTACATTTTGGGCGAATAAGAAAAAGAATGCTTGCTTCCCTTATATCCAGCCCTGGATCCCTTCCCATGTCTTTTTTAAGTAAACCAGAAAATGAAATTAAGATGTTATAGAAATGTTCTTCTCAAATTGCTAGTGTTTTAGATGTAATTTTTTTTACTTCATTCACTCTCTTATCACTCAATCTACCGAATGATATTGGCTGACCACCCTTTACATAAGACATGGTGCTACAGTTGACACTTGCCACCACCTAGAGCTGTTCTTAAATCTCACCCTGCCACCTAGAATCTGTGGGATCTTGAACCAATTGATAAATTCCTTTAAATACCCTTTAGGGTTCAGAGGGAGCATAATAAGTATGATTGACTCTGACCCTAAAGATTTGTTTTTTAACTGGATGCATGGGCATAGTAATCCATAGAATAATAATGCCACAGCATAAAGAAATTGCTGCTGGGCTGCAGTTCCATGTGAAGTAGTTAGGGTGCAAGAGAAAGAACCTGATCACAGTGGTGGGCAAGGCCTCATGGAAAGTTTAGCTGAAAACCAAAAGATGTGAAATTTGTGGATGGGAGCCATTGATTTCTTTTTATACACTTGAAGTGTCTTCTGGGCTCAGTGATGTAGAAGAAATCATCCTCTTTAAATTTCTTACAATCCTCACTTGTTTTCCTCTATTTCTTCTCTCTGTGGTGGCTGTCCTCCTTTAACCCGGCTATTTTATATGGTGCTTATTTTTCACAAACCATTAGCCTGTCATGCAGGCTTATTTTCTACCTGCTCCTCCTTTAGAACTTGGAAAGTTCATTTGGTCTGGTTGATAAAGTCATGGCCCAAAGTTCCAGAATTCTGGAGATCTAATTCTGGGACAGAAAAATCCATGGCCACTCAAGGAAAGAAGCCATTTGTTATCATTGTATTTTGTTTTACTGACGTTGTAGATTTGACATAAATATAATCTAATGAATGAATGTTGGCTACTTGGCTTACATACTGATAATTCGAGATAGTTTATGTATTGTACACATACTAATAAAATACCTTTTGAAGGTAAAGTCCCTTCCATTGATTTATTCCTTTTGTGTTTGTCCCACCATACCTTTGAAAACTGTCAAGAGACACACATTCTATAGCCATGACACAAATAATGTGGATGAAGAAAGGCTGCTTTGCAAAACATCTGAGTTTCCCTTGCATGCTTTCTTCTGTACGTGACCCTGCCATCTCCTGCACATATCAAGGGGCAAATAAAACTCCATTTGTGAAGCAAATGTTTCCCTTTATTTAAAGTACAGTCAGGATATACCAAAGTCCTGTGTCATTTCTTCCTAGTAGAAGGGAAAACCAGGCGAGTGGAAGGGGTAGCCCAAGCACTGATCTCATCTGTCCATCCAGGCAGAGATGAGTTAAGAAAAAATATCATAAAAAGAGTTGATGACATTCTTCCTTAGTTAGACTGTAAAGCTGCCTGTTGGGAGTCATGGATTTCTAAGTAAGCAAAGAAACGTTCTTTTTAACTGCTACTAACTTCTAGCATTAGAAATAAACAGAATAAAATCTTGAGATAATCTTTGGGAAAAAGCAGAGTAATAAAACTGTCAGTCTTGGTGCCAAGAACAGTAATTGTTTTGCCTCCTGGATTTTGGCTATGAAAAATTTGTGAGACCCTAGTTGGTGATGATTTTGGGGAATGTCTCTTCAGTTGCCTAAAAACACCTCATGGGCTTGATTTGTTGAACTTAGAGTTGGATATGGGGGTTTTAAAGTATTTTTGGAGATTATTGCAAAAGGCTTTAGTGATGGTCAATTATAATATGATAATCTTAGGTAAATGGTTTGGAATGATGTATCATAGAATCCAAGAATATAGAAGTAGGTAGAAATCATGAGATTTAGGGAAAAATGGTAAAAGGATGATTTAGTTGGAAGTAAATTAGTGTAAAATGGGACAGAAATCTTCCATAATTCAAGGATAAGGTGACCTAAGAAGGGCCAAGGACAAACAAAAAGGAAAAAAAAAGGAAATATTGATTGAAGTAGTTCCTGGTGAGCTTTGGGACATTCTTCAAGTACATTCAGTTGTGTGATACAATGCCATTGCAAATACAAAGGACACTGTGATATGTCTGTGAATCATTCATGAAGTGACATTAAAATGTTCTCTTTAATTAGTGATGACAACTGACTGGCCAGTTTAGGGGCCTCGGTGGAGTGGACTAGATTAAGTTCACCAGGGAGAGTGTTCTGTGACCCAGCACATGGGAGAAAGTCCTCCTATCTTGTCAGAGCTTCACTGAGTATAAACTCTATGTCTCTATGTCTAGCTGGAAAAAACCCCAGCCTTTTTACTTTTAGAAGAGACTTTATTTAAAGTAGGCATGATTGGAGGGATGCATTTTCTAGGGGAATGAGACATAAAGGAAATTGACTGCAGAGAGAGCAAAGGTCTTTGCATATTAAAAAGAAAGAAATGAAAAACAGTGTGCCTGACTCGCCTAGGGAGCCAGAGAATGCACTTTTCTAGGGAGTAGAATAAGGTACTGTGTTTTCCAAATACTGTATTTTTTCCCAGGATGCCAGCCCCCACACAGAGGATCTCTAGGGTAAAATTGATGGTACCTGCATTGTGGCAGTTACAAATGGCACGGCCTCTTTGGAAGACAATTTGGCAGTTTTGTGCAAAGCTAAACATAGTTTTTCCATATGATCCAGTGTTTATGATCTTAAGTATCTACCCAAATGAGTTGAAATTTACATCCATACAAACCTGCACATGAATATTTATAGAGGATTTATTCATAATAGCCAAACTTGGAAGCAACCAAGATATTCTTCAATAGGTGAATGGATAAACGAATTTTGATACATCTACACAATGGGATATTATGCAGCAATAAAGTAGAGCTATCAGACCATGAAAAGACATGGAGGAAACTTAGAGGCATATTGCTAAGTGAAAGAAGCCTGTCTGAAGAAGCTACACACATAAGACTCCATCTATATGACATTCTGGAAAAGACAAAACTACAGAGACACTGAAAAAGATCAGTGGTTACCAGAATGAATGGGGTGATGAATAAGTGGAGAACAAGGGATTTTCACAACAGTAAATCTATTCTATATGATACTGTAATGGTGTATACATGACATGTATTTGCCAAAACCCATAGAACCGTACAACACAGAGAGTGGATCTTGATATTTTTGATGGACTTGATAGTAATTTAGGAATTTGGTTCATCAACAGTAACTAATGCAAGATGTTAATAATAGGGGAAACTTGGGTGGGGGAACAGGGAACCTATGGGAACTCTGTATATTTTGCTCAGTTTTTCTGTAAACCTTTAATTGCTCTAAAAAATAAAGTCTATTAAAAAAAACTTTTGTAACCTACTGGATTCAGAGGTAAGGATGAGAGAGGGCACTGGAGGTCAGTGAAAGGAAGAGAACATCACCTCCTTCTTCAAACAGTATATTAAAGAGCTCAGTCGGACTTTCTAAAGCATACGTTCTAATTTATGCTAGAACCAAACACCAGCCTCTGAAGTTGGAAGAAATCAGCACTCCCAGATTGGGATATGAACCAAGGATCAGTGGCATTTCTTGGCCCAAATATTAAAGCAGAGGAATATGGTCTCTTTGATGATGTATTAGTGCCTGATTTTTGACAGAAAGTTATTTGCAAGATGGGCTATGACCTAAGTTATAGAACAGACCATTAAAACTTACAAGGAGGATTTTATTATATCCACAATGCTGGTCAATGTCAGTGAAGGGCAAGTAAGATTTCTGTTCTTGTGAGAAACAGCTGTGCCAGGCTATGACTCTGTGTGGTATTAGGGCGTCATACATTTAGAAGTTGTTTTCTTAAGAGTGAGGCTGGGTTGCCCTGTGATAAGAAACCATATTTGCCCAACCTATCCTTGCAGGCTGGCATTTAGCCTGAATTTTATGCCCAGAGAGGAGACTTGTTTGTTCTTTCCAAGCATTGAGGACAAACTTCAGAGCACAGTACAGTCTTCTAAATTATTAAAATCTGGCCACTTAAGTCTCCTGCTTAAAACCTTCAAAGCTTCCCAGTGCTCTTAAAATAATGTTCAACATTTTAAAAGAATCTCTAAGGTCATACAGAGTCTCACTTGTATCCACCAGCTTTGTTTTCTGCCACCACACTTTGCTCACAGTGCTCCAGGCACAGTGACCTTCTCAATGTTCCTTGAATTGCACAAGCTGCTCATCTTTCTTTCTGGAGATTCTTTCCCTGGCACACCCCTCCTTCTATACTTACATGAACAATTTCTTCTCTTTTTTCCAGGTCTCAGGTTAAACATCACTTTGAAAGGAAACTCCTTGCCTGACATCTCCAAAGGTAGGGTGCCTGCGATTTTATTATTGCACCTTGTACATTTTTATGAAATTATTCAGCTGTTTTCTTCCTTATTGGCCTGCAGACTCTGTGAGGTTAGGAGTTGTCTGTCTCCCAGACACTGGTCTAACTGCAGTTTCTTGCTTAGGGTCTGGCACAAATGAGGTGGACAAGAAATAGTTTCTGATGACTGAATGATCTGTAACCGTGAGCTTAGCCATTTTAGTCTCATGCCGAGATTGTATGATGAAACTGCATTACTGGAAGATTCTTTTAAGGCAAATATTAGCTTAACAAAGGGGATTTGTTTTTAATGTAAAAAGGCAACAACAGAACTCTAGCAAAAATAAAATTGCAAGAAAAATTCAGTCCTCATGCTTCAGAGAGTAAACCAATCACCATTTCAGGGTAAGTTGAAAGATGTTTTCCTCTTGCCTCATCCATCAAAGTACTATAGTTGGCAGAGTTCTTTATGAATTCACTTTTCTTCCTCTGAATGATCTTGGATGTGGCCTGCTATGTTTCTCAGACAATACAAAGGCTGAACATCAGAATACTCCAAAAACAGAGTTGTTTGTGTCCACAACTTAGTGTGAAAGGTGAATGTCCAAAGGGTACCGCTTTCTCACAGTAGGTTTGGGCTACTCCTCCTGAAAGCTGAAGAACGCTTGGGGCAAGGTTAATTTAGTTAGGCTCATTCCTAGTGCTATGGTTGCTAAGCCTTTTAGCAACCATAGAGGAGGAGAGCTTCTGTTCTTAAATTCAATAAAGGCAGTACTCTTCCAACTCCTGAAGAAGATCTCAGAGATTCGAGACTCCTCTTTGTGAAGAGGGAGAGAATTTTCTTTTCATCTTAGAATTCAGGATCTTGACAATATTTGTGATGAGCTCTTCTAAGACTTGAGTGTGAATGAAGAGACATGATACAGATTATGGTATTATATGTACTTATAAATATATATTAGTGTTTATTAATGTGTTAACACTAGAGATCTTTCTAATATGAACATGTGTGTTCTCCTTATGTAGTAAATTCTATGCTATGAAAATGATCCACTTTTCCTTGAACATTGGGGTATTTCCCATGTGACTATGCTATGAATATTTTTTTTCTAGAATTATGACTGTAAATATAAAAACTGTGAAAGACTGGGATACATGTTTATTGACCCAAACACATAATCTGAAATTTTTATTTCTATAAACTTAATGACTAATATGAGTTTATTTTGTTTTAATTTGTTTCTTCCCTCTGAATTTAAATGCCAAGAAAATTCCAATGGAGTAAGTCATAGAATTTGAGGAAAATCATTTCATAAATTTAAGAGATGTAATAATTAATAGATCTTTATGGCTCCTGTAGTATTACACAGAGATGAGATTTGTTTGGTCTAAACTTAGGGGAGAAAAACCCTCAAACCATATTAACCTAACTTTTTGATGTCTAGGAATGAAGAGTTTTTACAGAGTTTGGGAGGCAAGTTATAACTAGATTTTTGTGTGTCTCTGCGTGTGTGATTCTTTCATCCAAACATCTCCCTACAGAGGAATAACTTTTATGTATTCATGCCTTACTTCAGTTGACTGTCTATGCCAGTGTAGAAATTGTACTTCTAGAAAGATAGAACTGTCCTCTTGTAGCTGGTAACTAGGGCATTGCAAGCAGAAGGCAATTGCGTGAATAAAGATTGAAAAAGAGAAGGTAGGCCAAGATGGTTTTCCCTGTTTCCTAACTGGCGAAGGAAGATTTGTTTATAGGTGACATGTGCAGAAATGGTAACCTGTGTAAAACATGAGCATTCCGTAAATAAGGAAACTAACACTGTGGGCCTACTATGTGCCTGATACTATATATACCTGTACTTCATTTAGCCTTTATGGTAGACTTGTGAAGTAAATGTTATTATCCACATTTCATAGAAGTTAAGGTTATTGCCATAGTTTAGGTGATCAGTAGGGAACATGTCGCTTTGACTCCAAATTTTGTACTTTTCCTATGATACTCTTCATATATCGCATAAAAATAATTAGATGTTTGACCACAGTCAGGAGTGAAGCAGCTAAGGAAAATGACTTAGCTTAGCTAAGGTTTTGGGTGAAGGAAACATATAAACCTCTCCTGAGAATTGATAATCACAAACCTGTCCACAGGTGGGTTTGAAAACCTCAAACTGAAAATTTTATTTAAAGCAGTCTCAGATTTGACCCTCAGGCTAAATAAAAATCAATCAATCATCAATCAATCAATCACAAAATATACAAGGAAGTAAGGCACCATGAGTGAGAATAAGGACAACCAGAATCAGATCGGCAAAACTTCAGATATTGAAATTATCCGACTGAGAATATAAAATAACTGTATTTAGCATGATTTGTGATTCAAAAGATATTCACCCAAATATGTATAAAGATCAAGAGACCATGAAAATGGCAAACAAATTCTGTCAAAGAAACAATGGGAATTTCTAGGAGTAAAAAACATTATAATTAATATGAAAGAACTGTTAGTTCTAAGCAGAAGTGTAGGAACATCTGAAGAAAGAATCAAGAAAATTGAATATGGCTTTGAAGAAATTTTCTGTAGTTCAATCCAGAAAGAAAAAGCAGTTAATCAGCTTGGAACATAGAGTGATCACTTCCCATATGTATCTCATCCCAGAAGGAGATAATATAGAAAGATGGGGGAAAAAGAAATTTTTGAAGAGATGATAGCTGAGAATTTTAAAAATTGTTTAAAAACATCAAATCTCAAATTCATATTTACCAGCAAGGCACATAAACAGCCATGTGATAATGCAGAGTGTGGTGACAAAGATTAGATCTGAAATACATGTGGAGAGAAAAAGTTGGTCACCTTCATGGAAACGCAGTTGGACAGAGGGTTAACGGCTCAATGACAATAAAAAAGTGAAAAATTACTGGACTATTATCTTCAATATGCTGAGGGGGAAAAAAAACCCAAACCCTGAATTCAGAATTCTTAGAATTGGAACTCTACACTGGAAGAAAGTACTTTTCAATAACGAAAGCATGATACAGACATTTTCAGTCAAATTAAAAATTGAAAGAGTTTATCACACTAGACACTCACAAAGGGAAATTCTAAAGGATGTACTTTATGTAGAAAGAAAATAATCCCAGATTAAAGGCCTGAAATCCATACATGAATGGTAAGAGGAAAAACTGGTAAATGTGGGGTGAATCTAACACACTCTAACTTCATAAAATAATAATGACCTCTAATTTGTGGTGTTAAAAAACACGATGAAAGTAAAATATTAGACAAAACTAAAATATAAATTAGAAGGGGATGACTAGAGTTACATTGTTAAAGAGCCTTGTATTCTTTAGGAAATGAGAAAAGCTTGACCTTAAATGCAGCAAGAATGCATGTTACAATGCCTAGGATATGGAGTGTGTAATTTGCAAACTAATACAGAGGACAGAGGAGAGTGAGAAAATGAAAACAATAATTACTTTAAAAGTAATTTATAATTTTTATGACTTTATAAAGTATTACAAAGTAAATTTATAAAATAATTTATAGTTAATCCCTCAATTATAAGGCTAGAGCAATGGTTTTCAACGAGGGGTGGTCTGGGCAACATCTGGAGATTATTTGAATGTCACATGTGGGGGAAGGGGGATGCTACTGGTATCTAGTGAGCAGAAGTCAGGGTTGCTATAGGACAGACCCTTATAACAAAGAATTATCCAGGCCAAAATATCAATAGTGCCAGGGTTTAGAAATTCTGAAATAGAGAAAGATTAAAAGTAAAAGAATTGAAGATGTTCAGATAAATCAGTCATGATAGGTTTGTTGTGGCATCAAACCCCAGAATCCCAGTGGCTTAAAACAAAAACATGTAGTTTTCACTCATGTCCATTGCCAGTCACTTGGGGCTCTGCTCCATGTCTCATCCCTTCAAAGCCCAGGATGATGAACAGCCATTCCCCTGAACTGGGGTAATCATAGTAGTAGCAGGAGGGTCTAGCACCATCAATTTTTGCTCCTTCTTGAAGGTAAGGTGTTTTGTTTCTATCTATAAATCATTTGTTAGAATTTGTCCCATAACCCAACCGCAAGGGGTCTATAAAGTGCAGTCCTAATCTGTGCCCAAAAGGGAGGAGAACAGAAACATTTGGCAAACCAGGGAAACGACCACCACATCAGGCAAATATTACCCAAAGAAGGCTACTGTAGCCATATTAGCATCAAATAAAACAACGTTGAGGCCAAAGCATTACTAGAGATAAGGAATCCCTTCACAACGATAAAATAACTCAATTCACTCAAAGCCATAACAATTCTAAATTTGTATTCACCCACAACATAGCCTCAAGGTAAATAAAGCAAAATTTGACAAAGCTAGAAGAAGAAGGAGAAGGAGAAAGAGGAGAAGAAGGAGGAGAAGGAGGGGAGGTAGAAGGAAGAGAAAAAGGAGGAGGAGGAGGAGGAGGAGGAGGAACCCATCAGCAGAGCTTCTGAGAAGGGGTTCACCTAGTGAAAACAAAATTTTCAGGTTCTGAAGCAAAAATAAATCAGGTACAAATCAACACAGGTTTTGCCCCAGATCTCCTTAGGGACCACTAGGCATTCTAATTTGGATGAGCTTTCTACTTCTCTCAAAAGACATGCCCATTTCCTATAATTGAAAATTAAAATGTATTTTTAAGTTAAAATGTATTAAAATGTATTATTTTACTCCTCTGCTCAAAACACTCCAGTGACTTCCTATATCATTCGGAGTAAAAGGAAATATCTTTACATTGACCTTCAGGGCCTGTACAATCTGACTTTCCTCCCACTTATCTTTCTGATCCACTCTAATACTCTGCTTCTAGCTAATATAACTCCAATCACACTGGCCTCTATTGTTCCTTGAAAACACCAGTTACACACTGTTATGGACTGAACTGTGTCTCCCCCCTTCTCCTAAATTATTGTGTGGAAGTCCTAACCTCCAGCACCCTAGAATGTGACTGTATTTGGAAACAGAACCTTTGAAGAGCTGACTGAGTTAAACTGAGGCCACTAGAATGAGTCCCAATCCAATTGGACGGTTGTCTTTATAGGAAGAGAATATTAAGATACAGAGGGACACCAGGGGCATGCATGCACCGAGGGACAGCCATGTGAAGAGGGAGTAGGAAGGTGACAATATACAAGCCAAGAAGGGTAGCCTCAGAAGAAACCAACCCTGTGGATACCTTGATCTCAGCCATCCAGGCTCCAGAACTGTGAGAACATTAGTTTCTGCTGTTTAACTACCCAGACTGTGGTATTTTGTTATGGCAGCCCTAGCAAATGAATACACAGTCACACCAGGGCATTTGAACTTGTTCTCTCTGCCCAGAACACTCTTTGAACAAGTACACACTGGTCTCATTTTCTTGCTAGCTTCAGGTATGCTTTTACACAAATACCTGCTCAGTGAGGCCTTTCTGGGCACCCTACACAGAAGTGAAACCTGCCTGTCCTGGTACTTCCTACGCCTTTTCCCTGCTGTACTCTCTGCGTCCCATTTCTCCCCACCTACCACGTGTATGTCCTACCCATCCTGTGTCCTGTTTGTCCTATCCTGTCCCGTCCCATCTCTGTGTCCTGTCACTAGAATGGAAGCTCCACGGGGTAAGATCTTTGTCTATTTCATTGCCTCCTTTACTCTCAGAGCCAGAATAGTGCTTATCGCAAGGTAGGCATGCAATGAACATTGATCAAATACATTTTAACAAATTGCTCTCAGTAATCCAAATATTAAGGGTTTAAATGACTGGTTTTTAAAGGAGACGGCAGGCATTCCCTACAGAGGAAAGCAAGCTCACTGGCAAGGGGATCTAAGGCCTGCTGAGGCCGGTGAGCTCACTGCAGGGTGAGCACAGAGCTAATTGTAATTTAACCCAGAAAACAAAGCAAACGTGCCATTTGCAGAACTCTGGGATTTCAGCATTCAGGCAGTAATTCTGAAAGTTAGGGGAAAAACAGTTTTCCTTTATCTAGGGTAGCATTTGTGGATATAAAATTTTTTCTTCTAAGGGTCAGTTTCTTGTACTCTCATTTTTTTTTAAGGAAGTAGAACTTCCATTATTTAGTTTGGAGAGTAGAAATTTAACAACAGCCTGTACTGTAAGGGAGCATAGTACTCTGTGTGTGTTATGAATAGTTGGACTCACTCAAATTTTAAGGTACTGAAATGTTTTGGGGCACCTATTTGGCTCAGTTGGTAGAGCGTGTGTCTCTTGATCTCAGGGGTGTGAGTTCAAGACCCACTTTGGGTGTAGAGATTATTTAAAAATAAAATCTTTAAGAAAGAAAGTTATAGTGAAATATTTTAACATGAATACAGCAGGCTTTATTTGTCCTCTTGGCTCCCCTAACTTTTATTGCACTCTATAATAATAAATGGATTTTTCATTCTGTGGCAGTCTCCATCGATTTGATTGATTTACTCCATTGATTTAAAGACACACTTCCTTTCACGTTGCATTCATGCACGACACAGGAATTCAGTTGTGTGTAAAACATGTTACTTTAAACAAATAAGCACAACCAAACTGTGTTCAGATGGCTTGGCTTTTGGCAGTAAAGTGAAATGTGGCCAGGGATGGTTTGAATGTATTTCATCTCATAGGCATTGAGAGTAGTTACAGATCTTGACTTTGGACTTGCTCAGAGTTGGCTTGAATCCCGTGTGACCACTTCCAAATTACTGTGCTCAAACCACGTAACCTCTTTTCTGTATTTGTGGAATTCATAATTCAGAAATGTATAAATGAGGATCATAGCATTTACCTCATTTAATTCATATAAGGTTAGATGAGATAATGCACATAAAATATTTAGACACCTAGTAAATGTGTAATAAATGTTAGCTATAATTAATGTCATTATCTCATGCCTTGACTTTTATGCTTGCTTCTCAAAGTTTTCATACTGGCAGGAAGATTTCTTTAAAAATATAATAACACACAAACAATCCATAATCTTAAAATACACTGCCCTGTAGATGTTGTAAGGAAAAGTCAAATCTCATCAATAAGCCATCTTTTCCCCCACCTCATGAGATCTCTATAGTCAGACTGTAGAGTCAGACTGTAGAATTGCATTGGGAACCTGAAGAATCCTTACCACTGTAGAGACAAAGCAAGTTTTTTGTTTTGTTTTGTTTTGTTTTTTTTCTGGCAGCTTTGAACACAATAGAATGCAAACAAGGGTTTACCAAATAAACCTATTGTTTTCTAAATTTTTCTATTTGTTCTTTTATTAGGTTAGGTGTGCAGAATTTCAAGGCCAGCAAAATAAATTAGGGACAAAACAGTTATTTGGTAACTTATTTGTCTTAATTTGATAGTTGTAGGCTCAGGAGTCATGGGCAGCAAGGTACCCCTCTTAGACATAGAAAAGAGGGGCCCCTGCTTGGGAAGCCATGTAGGACTTTAGAGGGTCCTGCTCTGGCCTTCGTTTGGCCAAGCTTCTTCCCATCAAATGAGGAGTTCGGGCAGCCAAGTGCCTGCCCCCTTTCTAGTCTACACAAGAAGTACCTAGGACCCCCAAATTCCCTGCTTAAACACCTCAAAGTCTGTCTTTAAGCAGACCACTGACAGTGTGCATACTCCTGGGTCTCAGACATGGCCAAGGAACAATGGTTTGGGGAGTGGGGGCATGGGGTGGGGGGTATAAATGGAGCCACATGTGTGCATTAGGGTACCTACATGAGTGTGCATGAGGCCCCTTATCAAGAAGGATAGAGCCTGGGATGAGAAGTGAAGAGGGAATAGGCTATAGGGTAAGGGGCCTGGGTACAGAGGGACTGTCATATTCTAGAACTCTAAGGAACCCAAGAATTCTAAATTTAAATCTAGTCTCCCACTTTGAAAAGTAGGTTATCAAACATATTTCATTTCCTTGGTTTGTATAACTTTTGTGCTGTGTTATTATGCTATGTTATAGAATTCCATTTGCACTCTTGTTCTGGATCCCACAAATGACAGATGTAGGCTGCATCACAGGACATGTTACAGAGAGTCATAGATTATAGAATGTCAGAACTGGCAATCATCAAGATCAATATAGTGCAATCATTTCATTTTACTAGAAGCAAAATTAGATCAGGATTGACAAAAATTTACAGCTTTATAGATTCTTTGAGGAAAGAAAACACAGATGCTGTGTTTTCAGATGTGATGGTTAAGATTCAGATTTGATGGTTAAGAATGGCTTCAGCCATGTTAATTGCTGTGTTTGAAATTTATCAGAAGATATTGATATATTATTGTGGGTTTTGTGCACTTAGAAAAATGTTTGGTTAACTTTTCCTGATGGGTGGTGGTTGGAGGTATATTGGTGAATAAGAGTTCAAACCTCATACTTCTTCAGGTAACCCCTGACCACTTCTAGAAGTTTCTGGTCTAAGCCCTTAAAAGAGAAGCAGACCCAGGTGGATCCTTATATCTAGGTGGCCATACTCTGTTCCATCTGATACCCTCATCCTAGCCACTGCTGAATGCACCAGGAGCAAGTGCCCAACTCCAGGGAGCCCACTTGACTTGCCAAACACCTAGTAAATGACTGATAGGATTATTTTGTCTGACAAGGATATTAGTGACTAATTAGACTCTCGCTTAGTAAATGTGAATGAATGTAAAATAGAGAGGAAACTGAGGGTAGGCATGGGGGCAGAAGTTAAGTGCCACACAGAGAAAAAGCAGCATGGGGACATCATGAGTAAGCAGAAGCTGGAAGAGCAGAGCAATGAGCTCAAGGATAGACTCTAAGAGCAGAGAATCAAGGAGAAGAGCTGAGTCATATTAGTGGTGAAGGCTGGGTGAAGACAAACAGATTTGTAGGTGAGCTGGGGTTGGGTCAGGGGTAGAACCAAAACAACTTGGTCCTTCACACCACTCAGGTTCTCAGTGACTTGTCATTCAAGATATTCCAAACTTCATGAGGCCTGCCAGACTGAAATGGCATTTTTCCCCCAAGAAATCTTGCCATTTAGCTTTTCCAGGAGACTAGAAACATATCACTCCTCAGGAATAACATCTACTGAGCCCTCACTTTTCGCCAGAACTGTTTTAAGAGTCTTTCAAGGATTTTCCCTTTAACTTCAGAACAACTATGTGAAGTAGGTACTTTCACTAATCCCACTTTAAAACACCAAGGCAAGAAAGGTTAAATCAGTTGCCCAAGGTCACGTAATGGTTAAATAGGCAAGAGAACTTGGAATTCAAATGTAGGCGGTATGATCTAGAGCCCATGCTCAAGCCAACCATACAATACCACCTCTGTATGTTTGAGATTTGTTTTCCTTCTTCCTGTGTTTATTATTATTTTACTGCTTACCTCCTGTGTGTCATATTCTCCAATGGGTTTATGTTCCTTGCAACCCAGAGTTCCTAAGTAATCCAATTCTTGGCAACAACAGACCTGCCGTTTCAATCACTAAGCAATTAATTTTAGCTTTCTTTTCATGGACATATAGTCAGAAGTTTTTTGTTGATTCTGCTGTGCACACAGCAGGAAAACTCCTTGGAATATAATGCTTCACTCTGACCTGCTCCTAAGAAGAGTGATCCTCTAAAACAGCACATCCTGTCCTAGACTCAACTAAATTGTAGTCTGTCTCCTCCCCTAGACTGAGAACTCCTGACAGCACTAATTGTTCTATTTTATTTTATTTTATTTTATTTTATTTTATTTATTTTATTTTTTTGTGTCTGGTAGGTCTGACAAGGTCTGGGACAAAGTAGGTGCTCCAAAACAGATCAGTAAATAAATGAACATACTGCTTTCTTTTTTATACTCTGGGCTTCATCTGTCCATTCACACTCTGTTCTAGCCTTCCTTGGGAACAAGCCAATTGGGTCGATAGAAAATATATACCTAATCCAAGATGGCTTTCAACTCATTTAAGAAAACTACTTTGGTATTAGAGGTAGAAGGCGAGACCAATAATTTTGTATTAAGATATATGTAACTGAATTAATAGTACATCATTAAAAAATAAGATCTTATTTGTACAGCACTTTATAGAGTGAAAAGCATTTACATTTAAATGGTCTCACTTCGTGCTCACAGTATACCTTTGAAGATTTATTATTTTGGTCTTGAAGTCTGCTCCTGTGTAAACCATGGCAAGCAGCCATGTGGGTAAGTGGGGTCTTCTGTGCTGCTGTAGTTCTGTGGGACTCTTCACTCTGTGGGTCAGGGATAATGCTGTCTAGAAAACCTGAAGGATGGGATGGGATGGGATGGGATGGGATGGGATGGGATGGGATGGGATGGGGATGGAGGTGTTCTTTCCCAGCTCCATTTTTGATAAAGGCCCTGAGAATGTGGGGGGCAGGTGATGGTTTGTCCCCTGGGTGTCACCCTACTTCTTGTCACCAATGTGCCAGTTTTCTCCAACCCATCACACACCTAACTGTGAATGGATGTTCAAGAAGCATTATTCTAAAGGATCAGATTTCAAAGGAGACATCTCTCTCTCAGGACTCTCTAAGAAGAGTGAACCATGGAAAACTCTCTCTCCTGATCTTATTTATCTCTGCCCCTCTCCTTTCCATGCTGCCTTTCCCCTCAATGTATTTGTCTGGTCTTCCATACCTTTCCTTGAGAATTTCCATCACTCTCCACATAGAGATGATCCCATCACCCTTTCTACCTTCCTAAACCTTAGCCCAATTATTAATTCAAGAAGCTCTTGTCTTTTCAGTTATTCATTATTCAGAGGGGAGACTATGGGCCATAGTCCTGCAAGTTATAATGGTCAGAGGATCTCCAAATCCACTGTAGTCTCCCACCAGAAATAGCCAGGCAACTCTCCTCACAAGTTCACCTGGGATGCTGGCTCACTATGTCACAGCTAAAATTCCTTTCTCTGAGATAATATAGTCAAATATCATATGCAGGAAGAATAGTCATCTTACCCCTTGAGAACAATAAACTCTAGCATTATTGTAAGGGCCTTAGACTCTTTTCTGGACTTGGATCAAGTTACCAAAACCCCTACTAGGTACAGATCTGTTTATTTTTGCCATCGAAGAAAGATAAACCACTTCTGATTAATTTTAAAAATTTCAAACCCTTTCTTCCTCCACACCAAACCTAGTTCCTCTTTCCCAAGGGAGTGGGTTTAATTGATTCAGCCACAGTGCTAAGAAAATGGAACCTTAGAGAAATTAAGTGAATTACCAAGCAATGGCAGATGTATGCTCTACAATGTCTCATTCATAAATATTAATTGTATATTTTGCAAGAGATTTACTGGCAGCTCTGAGGAAACTTCTGATGGTAAATTATTGAATCTATTTGTTGGTCTCATTTTCTATATTTACTTCATTTCCTTTCCAGCTCCCTCTTTTTTTTAAAGTGTTAAATATATCCAAAAGCTCTTGATTTATAATGATCTAAGATGTAAAGTTTTGTCTCTTACACTGATAAAGTGGAAATTTCTGAAGACAATAAGAGAAAGGTTAAATATTCTTTGTGTCATAACTTCTTTACAGATCCCCCAGAGTTAATGTTCATAGCATTTATGTTCTACTTAATTATCCCCTTCACTGACCCTGTGCCTTACACATAGTAGGAACTCAATGCAGTCTTTTAGAATTCCATGACTTTGAGAATGTTTAAGTAAAATCATTCCAGAAGTCTGAACTTCGCCAATAATACACATGCCAGATCAATTCCCCACCAGCCAATTCTGTTCTGTTGAAATTGTTTTTTTTTTAAATAAAATTCTGTGAAAGTTAATGTGTCTGCCAAAATGAAGGGATCTGAAAAATATTTATTTATTTATTTATTTATTTATTTATTTATTTATTTATTTATTTAAGAGAAAGAGAGAAAGAGAGAGAGAGAGAGATAGGGTAGAGATGGGGTAGAGAGGGAAGGAGAGAGAGAGTACCAAGAAGGTTTCATGCTGTCAGCATAGGGCCCAATGTGGGGCTGGATCTCACAAATCGTGAGATCATGATCTGAGCCAAAATCCTGAGTTGGGTACCTAACTGGCTGAACCACCCAGGCACCCCTTCCTTTATTTTTGAGGAGTTCCATTTCTGGCAGAAAAAAAAAATTCTGGCTCATTATTTTCTAAGCAATGTCTTGCTTGGGGAGATGTTCACTTCCCCTCCTTTGTCGCTCAGCTTTTCTGGTCCAGCCTAAAGACTGACGAGTTAAACAACACCACCAACAAAACACTTCTTATTCACTTTGCCTTCCTCCAAAAATCTCATTTCACGTTTGTGCAGTTCCCCCCTCTCCACCATATTTTGTGTGCTCTCTCCCTCTCTTCTCTTTCTGTCTCTCCTATATTTAATACACACTTGCAGAAGGTGGAATTTCCCCTGGTAAATGCTTATTACATATGTTATAACAACCACTCTCTGTGCCAGAAATTGGTCTTTTCACTTTTGCCAACAGCCTAATCATCCCTGGGACATATTTCCAGATTTTCAAAGAAAGAAGCCCTGGTTTCAAGCTAAGAGTAATGAGCCCCTTGTTTCAGATTTGTGGGTGTGCCACAGGGCAGGTATGACTCATGATATTTCCAGTAGCCACAAAAGAGTGTGACTGGTAGTCAAAGGCATTATTTGCAAGCTCAGGGAATAGTGGATGAAGGTGCACCACGCAACAAGAATACGGATGTCGAGTGAATGTGTAAGGGATGGACAATGGAAAGCAAATAGACTCACTAAGGCCATAGAGAATGAGGCCTGATTATCACTGTCATGGTCATGGGAGCCTTTTTACTCCTTATTCTTCTGCCCTTCTGCCACCGCTCCTCCCCCCAACAGACACAAGGACAGCACAGTGAATGGCAGGGGCAGTGAATGGGGAAGCCGAGGAAATGGGGACAAGGCAGAGCCTCTTCCTCACAGTCTGAGTTTTTGAACCCGAGTTGTGCTCACGTAAGAGAATCCAGAAAAAAGCTTTGTATCATTTGAGAGACTGAAACTTGATATAAGATAGGACTAGCTTTTTAAAACATACCTAAAGATGATAACGTTTATTATTTCCCGATCACCAGAGATGCAATGAAATCTAAGAAATTGCCCAGAGAGAATGAAGAAAAGACAAATGTGAGAAAGAATAAAGATTTCCTTTTCTTCATACACAACTATGCCCAACTTTTTCAATAAATTAGTTACATGTTCTGTGAAATTTTTGGCAAAAACTTTACATCAATTTATTTAATTCATTATTCATAACCTTACATAAACCTCATAATTCATTAACCTTACATAAACAAAAGAAATTCTGAATGACTTGGGTGAGAAGGAATTTTTGCTGATTTGAATAATGAAGATTTGAATAGCCTCTACAAAGCTTTTCTAGCACATGCTTAAGATGCTTATGAGCTGCTTTCGGTTAGACAGTACTTGTAGCAATTCAGATAATGGCTCATAGCCTTGGTTCTTGCTAAAATCTTACTTTATATAACACAACACATTGTTGGGTATTGTGAAGAAGTTCATTATCTTCCTTTGAATAGGAATACAGAAGAACTATTTATTTCAAGTATTATCTTAGATAATGTATAATGTTCTTAGTCTAGCTAACTTTGTCCTGGCCATGTGCCCGGGTATAGTTAATTCACATGGGCTTAGAGGATATTTTACTCTGGTGAGCTGAATAATTTCTTGGGGATAGATATCCCATTTCTTCTATTTATATAATAATTTTTATATTTACTCTTTGGGGGCTGTTCTGAGATGGTTTGAACTCTAACCTCTAGCGTGCCATAATGCATACTAGGCCCATATGCAATAAATTAAACCCCCAAGCAGGGAAATCTTAGGGCTTCTGTGAAAGCAATGGAAATGTCATGAAACAGAGAATGTGCATACACTGAGGTTGTTAGACCCACCCCATGTGATTGCCAAGGATTGGATGCATTTTCTCTCCAGAAGAGATTAGATTAGTAATCTCCAAATACAGGAAGAAATGTGTATGGGAAGGGTAATTAGTTTCTTCGTTCTTTTCATATCCCATACTGTTAAAGTATATCCAAAGAGCAAAGTATAAAATACAACATCTAAGATTTAGATTATACACAATAAGAAAAAAATTAAATAAGGATTGCTAAGAGGGAGTGTGGACTCCCTTGGACCAGTTATAAGCAAACGCAGTTCCCGGGTTTTGATGTTGAGGTCTGTGCCACTGAGGGCAAGTGATTGAGCTCTAGAAGTTGCAATACCCTTAACTGCATTCCCCATGTTCCCATATTTCACAAACATTTCAGTTCGGGGTGTAGGGAGGTCTGTGAAAGCTGGCCTCCTTTTATGTTGCCTTCCAGAGCATCAAATATTGCACTTTAATTTAAACTAGAACCTAGCTTAAATGTTTTCAAACTGAACTGCTCTTCCTAAACAAAATTCATAACCTGGACATTCAAAATTAAGATCCAGAGTCTTGTTTATAACCAACTATTTTTTTTAAACTTTTTTTTTAGCGTTTATTTATTTTTGACAGAGAGAGAGACAGAGCATGAGCAGGGGAGGGGCAGAGAGACAGGGAGACACAGAATCGGAAGCAGGCTCCAGGCTCTGAGCTGTCAGAACAGAGCCCGATGCGGGGCTTGAACTCACAAACTACGAGATCATGACCTGAGCCAAAGTCAGGCGCTCAACCTACTGAGCCACCCAGGCACCCCTATAACCAACTATTTAAAAAATCATTAAATGTTTTACTCATGTCTATGTGGGAACAAGGTGCCTATTTGCAAAAAGTGTGGAAATAGGCATACCCTTTCAGAAATTCTCCTGGAACCCACCCCTTTTAGAAATTCCAAATGCCCATGTCATTAAATAGGGTATTCCTATTAAACTGTATGGTTGGTAGGTAAAAAATCCCATACCTTGTAACTCAAATAATCATAATGAAATCTAATCTGTGCACCCAGTTGAGTGACTCAATGAAACCATACATGACAAGCTTATTATCTTGAGAAATACAAAGCAGAAAAATGCAACTTTCTATTATTGTTATGCAAACAAACTCCGTAGGAAAAATGTGATGACAGATTCAATGAATGCAATGAATGTAACCATAAGAAAGTTATAGTTTCAATATTAGCCTACATATTTATATAATCTATTGGCATAAAATAATAATAAACATGTGAAAACATCATTTACCTTGAAAGTTTTTTATTATAATTTTCTTAGTGTTAACCAATCATTTAATGCATTATTTAATACCTATTAAAAAGAAAAATCATTCACTTTAGGAGACAAATTATAGAATTGCTTTTCTCCAAAATATTTTCTGTAATCAAAGGCAAAGCCTTTCTTCCTTTGAACTATACTGTCTTCATTTCTTCACACCAATTCATGCTACCAACAATGTTTGCCTTATATTTTTATTGTTACCTTGAAAGAATTTATAGGCTGTAACTATGTCCCTCTGAGTCTTCTCTTTTCAACTATGTAAATTTAGCTCTCTTAGGCCCTTCATATGTCATCCTGTCTGATGGCTGAGTCATTTTGGATTGTCCTCCCTTGCATCTCCACAGGGTTGTTACTCTACATGTTGGCCAAGTTGTTGGGAGCTGAGGTGCACACGAGGTCCTTTGCGCACAGTCCTAGCCTGTGTCTCTTCTTATGCCTAAGGCTTAAATCAGACACCATCTCAGATTAGATGGAATCTACTAGGTTCTGTGCTGTCCTCACAGTGGGACAAGGGTAGAAAGAGTCTCTTGTGTCACTGGGTTTGACTTAAGGAAGCAGTGGGAGATTGGGCCAGAGAGGAGGAGAGCCAATGCTTTCTCTCCCATGGCATCCTGCAGGGAACCTTCTCCTAATGTGTCACCAATAACCAAGCAGAAAGCCAGGTGCTGAGGAGCTGGTTCTTCCCAGAGCTTTAGTTTTATCCTAACTGCAGGGCTTCTTTCTTAGGTAAGTCAAGGGCTCTGGTTTGTTTGTTATCACTTCAGCCTCATTATATCATAGTCATGCTGTGAATGAGGCAAAGATGCCATCACAAATATTTGAAAAAGTAAAGATGACTACCTTGGGAATTCTGGAATCCCTTACATATGGCATTTTAAAATAGATCCAGATTCTCTGAGCTCTGTCTGAGTCTTCTATAAGGAAGTAGTAGAAATAGTCACAGCAGCAGTGGTGTGTTAGTGTTCAGAAAAAAATTTATGCACATATAAATGTACATAAGTATATTATAAAATTTACTGATATAAAGGATGTGTGGCACACAATCAACAAATAATAATAACATATATAATACTCTTCATTGTAAATTCCATATAGCCAATTGATTCTCACAGATCGATGTGGTTGGATTTTGCTCCTCTATTTTATGTAGCCAACCCATGGTTGCAACTGATGAATGAGCGTAGTTCTGAAATGAATGTTGGTTAATATTTTTATTTCATTAGTGATTAAGATGATGAAAGAGACAGAGACAATGATTTATTCAAAACTTCATTAGTGTGTCAATGATGTCAGCAACTTTCTGCTTCACATCCTGGGAGAATAGTCAATTTTTTTGTGCTACTCACATTGTAAAGGCAACAGACACAAGTTTAATCTGCATTATCAACATTTTCTCCATTACTACTCACAACTAGACAATCAAAAAAGGAATAAATCAGCCTCTGATTGGTAGCCACCATGATCAATTTAAAGCTACCGACATATTACTGATTGCAGAGCCGGGAAGAGATGCACATCTCATAGACTCTTCCCATCATAAAAATAGAATACATGTAATGACCTCAAAGGCATAAATAATAGAAAAATGTAGCACAATAATCAGGATGTGATGAGTTTGGAGTATTTTTATGTTTATTTTTAATGTGATTTATTTAATATGTAAGCGTGCATAACGTAACTTTTAATAATGGCTTTGTTTAACAACTGGCTCACAAGATTCCTGAAAAGTTATTAGTCAGCTCTTGTAAGTCAGCATAAGTGGGCTCCAGAACACCAGGACCACAGCTCAGAGGGATTAAAACATTACAATGATGGGAAATCAGAGCTGGAATGGATCTGATCCATTGTTCCTGGTAAGTGTGGACTCTGATGTGTCATGGTTTGTATAGGAGACTCTATCAGCCCATTAATTTCTGGGCTGGTCCCCAGATTCCTGGTGGTATGAATCACTGAGAAAGTGTCTCTAGTCCAAGTTTTCCTTTCCTTGGCAGGGGAGTGGCAGCTCTTGATGAAGGCCAGGCCAACTTCTGTGTCTGTTTGCCACACTCCGTGTTTTGTACATGTGTGTGGGGGAAGATGCAGCAGAGAAAAAGGCACATGTTGGGAAGTTGTATCCTAATCACCCAGGACTCTAAACTCTAAGGCAATCTGGAGCTTTGGGAACGTCTGGGTTCTCTTAGGAGAAAAAAAGTTTTTCTCTGTATATTCAGAAGCAATCAGCTGAGAGTAAGCATGGAAATGTTAAAGATTTAGGAGAGAAATGAAGTTTCAATATTGTGATTATGCAGAAGGGGAGAGGGAAAAGTTAAAATCCTCAACTCCAGCTGGGACTAGAATCATAATAGCTCAGAACAGTTAACATTTACTGATTCACTGCATATTTATAATATGCTAAACATTTTACATGCATAATTTCACTTAAACTTCACCATGGCCATATAAAACAGATATTATTTTTTCTTGCCATATTTCATATAGGGAAATTGGTCAATGTAGTTGCACAAAATAATACAGATAGATATGGGCAGAGCTGGAATTGATAGAAACCACAAACCTTTGAATCATGAATATATGCAGTTGTATGATTTTCTCCATCAGCTGCCCCTATATTGGGACCAAGAAGAATAGGCTTGGGTTTGACTGGTTAGATGGGATAGAAAAACAAGAGTGGTGTGGGGGGAGACTTGTTCTCAGTCCTCTGGAATTCTTATCTATGAGCAGGATGAAAAGTGGGATCAGCTCAACTATTTCTACCACCATTAAAACCCAAGGGTCAAATACCACCAAGATGGACAAAGTATTATGAATAACCAAAGATTGTCAAATTCCAGAGTCCTGACTCCAAGAATGGAGACTATAATAATAGTTCCTTCACCTAAAGCTCCTGGAACCACTTAACTATTTGTCTTCCTAGAATGTTATCTTTACCCCAAAACTAGCCTGAGAGAAGCAGAGGCAAATGACTACTGGCTGTCAGACTAAAGATAGGGGTTAATTAAGAAGTGACAGTGGTGTCTGTCCCTGAGTGTGGAGTAATGTCTCAGCAGGCTGGTCTGCAACTGTCTGAAGCTCTGCTGGTGGTGGAAGTGGAAAGGAGAAAGTGGGAAAACAGTCTGTCAACAATGGCAGGTCCTGGGTGGGTCTGCTCCACTGCTGTGCTGAGTTGGTGATTTGGATTCAATATGGTTTGGACTCCTTGTACTATTGGCCCCACTTACCACCTTCAAGGTGGCAAAACTACAGGCAACAATTTCCTTTCTGTTACACAAGTCATCTCTCAGCTTGCTTGATGTTTAAAGAGAAAGCTTATTATAGCTGTTATTGTGGTGGTTTAATGGCTAGACCCAAATCCACGTCTGATGACAAGGATGAAGGAAAAGGGACATGCTTGCTAATATCTCCATGGCAGTTTTAAAACATGACCTCAAAATACAAAGGTGGGGGTTTAAGTCTTTTCTGTAACTACAGTTACAGGCTAGACGGTTATCTTTGAGTCCAGGTCAGAAAGGGCTGTGCAGCTCCTACCAGGTTGTCTTGGTACTCTCCAGGACACTCCCACCCAGAACCTGGTCTCCTTGCTGTGAGGTGCTCAAGCCTCATGGAGAACAACAGATAGATGCTCTGTTCATGAGTGCTAGTTGAACCAAGGCATCTCATCTCGACAGACAGATGAGTGAAGAAGCCATCTTATAAGTGGCTCCTCTCCTTCCAGATATGCCTTGTTCCAGCCACATAAATCTTTCCAGCTCAGTGCCCAGATATTCTGGGGTAGAGAAAAGCTCTCCCAACTGGGCTTTCATAATTCTTGACCTACAGAATCTTTGAGCATGGTAAAATGGCCACTGTGATATGTTACTAACTTAACAATTGTTTGTTTCACTACAAAGTTAACTAGAACACATACTAAAGAACTTGGCAAGCATAAACATTACAGCGCATGTGGCATGTGAAAGACCATGATCATATTGTTGTGTGCATTGAGAGGCAAGAGTTGCCTGGGTTCTTGGCTCTTGGAACAGGGGAGGTTCTGTGAGTGAGACCCCTTATCAACCTCCAAGTGGCCTAACATTTCAAGTTAAAGTTGATAGAAGAAACACAACCAAGGAATAAGGACAGTTATTATAATCCCTATAATAATGATATTGGTCATCTATTTTCCCTGCAGTGTTGGGGCTATTTCCATATCTTCTTATTTAATTACATTTCAGTCTTTCAGTATTTTCGGTATGTAGTATATGGGGGCTATTTCTATATCTTCTTACTGTATTTACTTTTGAGTCTTTGCCTGTTTGGGGTGCACAGTGACAGCAAGCATTCAGAGCAGTATTATATGCCCAATGGCAACATGAGGCACAGGCAATGATTATACCCTGGCCCAAATCAAATATAGAGTCAAATGGCTCACGTCTCTGGTTGCTCCCCAGAGGCAACCGGGAATGCAATTGGTGAGATGCTTGCTCCAGTTCCTGGGATGGTCAGACCCAGGTAAGCTGTGGTTGAAAATTGTTCTGGGGGCAGGGGATTTCTATTTCCATACTTCCAAGATGTTATAACCAAAGTGAGCTGCATATTGAAAAAAAAATGTGCAAAGGCTGCCCAGTTTCTACTATTGTATCAATATCAAAGTTGTCTTTTTTTTCTATAGCTTCCTCTTGATATTTTACAGAATGGTTTCTTGGTTAAATTTCACTTTTATAAGACCTGAAAAACTGAGAAAATTGTAGTGATTTGGGTACTGTTATATGCAAATTGTTTGAATTAATCTTTGGGTTAAATAGTCTGCTTGTTCAATGCAACAGTTGGTCATTTCCCTCAATATTTGGTAGCTTATTTCCTAAGAATCATTTAGCAGTATATCAAATGAAATAGTAGTTGTTATGTAACATTGTTATGGTCTAGTGCAGACATATATTAATAATATAAGTAAATAAATATTAAATAATGTATAAATTAAACATTTGTATTATCTGCAATCAAAAACATTTCCAGGAATTATAATTGCTTTACCACCCAGAGTTCTTCCTACAATTACAGAAATCAGATTTCTTGGCAATATATTAACTTAAAAGGAAATACTGCATACTCTGGGAAAACCCTCATTAACTGTAACTTTCTTCTAAAAAAGAAAGGTGGACTGGTGAAGTAGGCATGAACCTTGGTTTTCCTCCTCTTCAGAATCTTAGTCTTCCTCCTCTTTAGAATCTTGGTTTTCCTCCTGTTTAGAGTCCTACAGGCTGGGTGTGGGAGAAAATGTTCCTCCTCCTCTTGCGAGGGGTGAGTATATATCCCAGTTTGCTCTAGAAATATTCCACCTTTATATCTGCTCTCCTGATGTATTTATTATAGGAACCCCTTTTCACTCTCAGAAGTGTTACAGTGTGGATGATAAATTATATGATCACTCTACTCACAAGTCTAGGACACAAGTTCAAGTTCCCTACTTACACATATGCACTTAGTACAGATTCCCTTTATGCACATGAATCTCTGGCCACCACACAGAATCCCGTGTCCAATTTCTTCCATCATGTATAAAATGGAATCCATTAAATCTATATTCCCCTTGGTTTTTCACTATAAGACCAAATTACCTACAATCAAAGCTTAGTTTGTTTCATTTGTATGAATTAAACACCTGTGATTTTTGTGGAAAATAATTTGGGTTTGGTTTAAATTTTGCCAACATATCATTTGTAATTATTAAAGGCTTAATTTAAACACAGTTACTCTGAGGATGGACTTAGTACTGTTTTCTAAAGGAATTCCTTAATTTCAACTAGATTGAAAGGGCAGGTACAGTGTAGAGGAAGGAACTTGGGGTCTGGAGCTCTATGCTTAAGTCTTCTGTATGGAGAGGGACAGTACCTGACAGTTTTCCTGAGTGTTCTAATTTATACCTGCTTTTCAGCGTAGCTATTAAGAGTACCCTTTTCTTTTCCTTTTTTTTCCCCAATGTGATTTATTTTTTTTGTTATTTTATTTTATTTTATTTTATTTTATTTTTTTAAATTTAAATCCAAGTTAGTTAACATATAGCGTAGTAATGATTTCAGGAATAGAATTTATTGATTCATTACTTACATATAACACCCAGTGCTCATCCCAACAAGTGTCCTACTTAATGCCCCTCACCCATTTAGCTCATATCTCCACCCAACAATTCACCAATAACCCTCAGTTTTTTCTCTGTACTTAAGAGTCTCTTATGGTTTGTCTTCCACTCTGTTTTTACATTACTTTTGCTTCCCTTTCCTTATGTTCATCTGTTTTGTATCTTAAATTCCACATGAGTGAAAGCATATGATATTTGTTTTTCTCTTATCTTGCTTAGCATAATACATTCTAGTTCCATCTATGTTGTTGCAAATGGCAAGATTTCATTTTTTTTGATCACCAAGTAATATTCCATTGTATATAAATACCACATTTTCTTTATTCATCAATCAGTGGACATTTGGGCTCTATCCATACTTTGGCTACTGTTGATAGTGATGCCATCAACATTGGGATGCATTGGGAGGCATGTGCCCCTTCGAATCAGCACTCCTGTATCCCTTGGATAAATACCTAGCAGTGCAATTGCTGGGTCATAGGGTAGTTCTATTTTTATTTTTTTGAGGAACCCCCATACTGTAAGAGTACCCCTTTTCATTCTCAGAAGTGTCTTGGTTTAGAAAGTAAATGATATGGGGGCACCAGGGCTCAGTTGGTTGAATGTCCCACTTCAACTCAGGTCATGATCTCATGGTTAATGAGTTCAAGCCCCACAACGGGCTCGCTGCTGTCAGTGCAAAGCCTGCTTTGGATTATCTGTCCCCTTTTCTCTGCCCCTCTCTGCTTTGTGCTCTCTCAAAAATAAGTAAACATTAAAAAAAAGAAAGTAGGGGCGCCTGAGTGGCGCAGTCGGTTAAGCGTCCGACTTCAGCCAGGTCACGATCTCGCGGTCCGTGAGTTCGAGCCCCGCGTCGGGCTCTGGGCTGATGGCTCAGAGCCTGGAGCCTGTTTCCGATTCTGTGTCTCCCGCTCTCTCTGCCCCTCCCCCGTTCATGCTCTGTCTCTCTCTGTCCCCCCAAAAAAATAAATAAACGTTGAAAAAAAATTTAAAAAAAAAGAAAGTAAATTATATTGTCACCCTATTTACAAGCCATGTAGAATCAAGCAAATAACTAATCCTGTAGTGTCTCCATTTCTTATTTGCCTAAAAATACCCATCTTAGAAGGTTATTTTGAGGAGTAAATGAGAGTGCAAACATGAAAGACCATTTAACAACCCAATAAACTAAGCAAGTGTAATGTATTAGATGAGCTTGCTTTTTTTTCATACTTCTGCGTGGGGTAAGCAAGATCAAGGATTTGTACACTTCCCATGGCTGAGCCTAATTCTTGATAACAGTGCAGTTGCTGCCTTTTCTCTCAGGGGTCCAGCTGGCCCAGTGGGACAGACAATGCACTTTTTGTTTCACCCTGTCAAGGCTCTCCACTACATCCTATGTACACCACACTCACTCCTGCTTCCTAACTTTCCACGTGTGCTACCCATTTTCCGGAATATCTTCTCTTTGCCACCCTCACTGTTCACATTCTTAGCTGAAGTCCAGCCTGAAATCACATTTTTTGAAAGAAAACTTCTATTAGCATGTTTAGGGGTTTGGGGGTGCTATCTAAGATTCTGACTACTTAAGTTTAGGTACAAAAACAATAAGTAGGAAATGAAGCATACTTTTATCAGTTTGGGAAACCAATGATGCTACAATGCAGAGCTCTGACCAATGGCTGGATTAGCTCTAGGCTGGAATTCTGTTTCCTTCTGCAGATCTAGATCTTGAAATTCACCTGCTTAGGTGTGCCAAGGTTGGGAGAGAGAGGAAAAGGGAAAGGAGAAAGGAGAGTGAGTGTTGTTTATAGAGCTGATTCTGAGCCCACTGATTAGATGACCTCAAGTGTTTTCACACGTGAAATTATGAAAGGGTGACCAATTCTTTCATTCCAAACTAATTACACCCTTCTTTGTTTTTATTTTTTTTTTTTGCAACTTAATGATCTGATTTTTATTTAGATGCATCAAATTATGAAGAAATAGTCACAATCTGACATATCCATGAGAGTTCCCCTTTTTTAAATATGAAATTTATTGTCAAATTGGTTTCCATACAACACCCAGTGCTCATCCCAACATGTGCTCTCCTCAACACCCATCACCCACTTTCCCCTCCCTCCCACCTCCCATCACCCCTCAGTTTATTCTCAGTTTTTAAGAGTCTCTTATGGTTTGGCTCCCTCCCTCTCTGTAACTTTTTTACCCCTTCCCCTCCCCCATGGTCTTTTGTTTAGTTTCTCAGTATCTATATAAGAGTGAAAACATATGGTATCTGTCTTTCTCTGTATGACTTATTTCACTTAGCATAACACTCTCCAGTTCCATCCACATTGCTACAAAAGGCCATATTTCATTCTTTCTCATTGCCAAGTAGTATCCCATTGTATATATAAACCACAATTTCTTTATCCATTTGTCAGTTGATGGACATTTAGGCTCTTTCCATAATTTGGCTATTGTTGAAAGTGCTGCTATAAACGTTGGGGTACAAGTGCCCCTATGCATCAGCACTCCTGTATCCCTTGGGTAAATTCCTAGCAGTGCTACTGGTGGGTCATAGGGTAGATCTATTTTTAATTTTTTGAGTTATCTCCACACTGTTTTCCAGAGAGGCTGCAACCAGTTTGCATTCCCACCGACAGGGCAAGACGGTTCCCATTTCTCCACATCCTCTCCGGCATCTATAGTCTCTTGATTTGTTCATTTTAGCCACTCTGACTGGTGTGAGGTGATATCTCAGTGTTACAGCCTTCTTTAAATGCCATTTTTACTTAGAGGCAACACTGCACAGTTTAATGAATTGTTCTCTGATTGTTTCATGAAGGTCAGTTTTTAAATTGTGATGATATTATCAGCTCCTCCATATCACTGATTGATTCTTCACCTCTTCAGTATCTTTGAGAGAATCTAAGATAAATTGAACTCGTACTAGATAATTGTTATTAGTTGAATGATTGAGTTGCAGACTTAAATAGGTAAAGTTTTGAGGAAAAAAAACTTGCATTTTTTTAAATTTGTTAGATCACATGGTGGGACTGTCCTCTAATGCTGAAAAGATCCCTGCAACTATATTGCTATAAAGACCCCCACTCTTTATAAAGGGAACATATCAACAAACACTTCACCAACCCCTTCATGCTCCTGAAAACATCAGAACAGTGGAAGCATGGAGAATCATCCAGAAAGCCTGTGGAAGAGACCAGCTGCTGGTCGACAAACTCATCTCCTCTTCCTCCTGTACTTGACGCTAAATTTTATTTTCCAACCTCTCTTGCAGGTAGGTGCAGCTGTGTGACTGGGTGCTGGCCAGTGGAATTCTGGCAGATGTGATGCAGGTCACTGTCTTGCCCATACCATCTCCCACCCTGATCTCCCATACTCTTGCCCTTCTGCCTGGCCAGAATGGAAAAGACCCACAGGGAAACACTGAGAGTCCTAGACTAGAGGGCTTTCATTGTAAGTCAGTCCCTAAATTAGAGCTTGTAGGAGAGCTACTCAAAATGGAACACTGGCATTGGACTTAAAGAGGAACAAACTTGTATTATCTTGAGTTGCTGAAATTTGAGGCTTACCCGTGATTAGTTAGTGTTGGTGTGCTAGGGCCTTCTTAATCTTACCAGAATAATCAAGGGTTTCTTTCCCTCGCAAACTATGTCACTTAATGATAGTGACTGTAAGAATCTATTGACTAAAATATGCCTTGATTTCAGAGAAGTTAAAAGGTGAAAAAATGTGTATCTTAGAATTGATGAAGTAGGATAATTCAATGTTTCTGTGTGGAATTTTTCATACCATGGTGTGATTCCCATAGCCAGTGCCTTGAAGAATGGACAAACTACTGTCTCTGATGATCAAAACATAAGCTCCTAGAGGACTTAACAGCTAGCTTCTTTACTCTCTCTTTCATGTCTCCCACACTCAGAATATCCTCTGATACATTGTAGGAACTCAGCAAAATTTGCCGAATGAGGGACTCCTGTCCACATTTAAGGAACAAAATGGTAATTTATTAATTTGTGATAAGAAATCTGACTTGATCATGCTGGCTGTGGCATTCAGGTCTATGTGAGGAGGGGGTTTTCTACCTGCAGTTAAGCCTCATGGGAAAGTCAATGACAGCGAGGAACATGGATTCAAAATCCGGCGATATTTTGATGAATCGGGTGTTTAATGGCATCAAGGTGTGATGCATGTTAGCAGGGTTTCTGAAGCGCATGGGAGGAGTGTGTGTGGAGGCAGAAACCTTCCCCTTTTCATGTGGACTCCTGAAGAGATGCCTCAAGACTGAAAAGCTGAATTTCTGTATTTATTTAAATTATAGCCTTCAGTATTAAAAAAATCTAGAAAGCTGTTTGCTTTATTTTGTTCTAAATAATTTTAAGGGGATGCTTTGTTTCTGCTGACTGTGTCTAGCTCTCTGTGAGGATGTCTCTGTCACTGGAAGAGGAACACACACCATGTAAGAGCTTGTCCTCCTTGGACGCGCCTTGAGTTGGCTCTTTATGGCAGGGCAGTAAGCAGGGACCATGTCTTGCCCATTGCTGTATCCCCAGTGCCCGGTATTGCACCTGGCACAGAGTTGGTGCACCATGAATATTTTATAAAAAGTTGTAGCCCTTATTTATAATGGCTGAAAGGATGACTCAAAGCTGAAACTCATATCTAACTCTTATCTGGAATTGGAAAATAATATTAGCCCCATTTTTGAGTTTTTTTTTTTTTAATGAGCCAGACATTTTACATATGTCATTCTGTCTAATATAAAAGGAAAGAACTAGGGCATCTGGATGGCTCAGTGGATTGAGGGTCTGACTTCAGTTCTGGTCATGGTCTCACGGTTTGTGGGTTTGGGTCCCATGTGGGGCTCTGTGCCGACAGCACAGAGCCTGGAGTCTGCTTCGGATTCTGTCTCCCTCTCTCTCTGTTCCTCCCCTGCTCATGCTCGCGTGCTCTCTCTCTCTCTCTCTCTTTCTCTCTCAGAAATAAATAATATTTTTTTAAAAATAAAAATAAAATAAAAGGAAAGAACTAGCACTATTTCCATAAAACAAAGAATTTGAGACTCAGAAGGACAAGCCATTTGCACAAAGTCCCAAAGTAACAGAGCTCAGGTGTGAACTCAGGTTGGATCTTGGATTAAGGCGTTCTTGCCTGCTCTGCCCCATGACAAACAGCGTGCTCTGAGCAATGGAATAGCATCGTTGCTCTGACATGACACAACTCCGGCTGCGCATGCTCCTACCTTCGTGGTGGAGGCACCTGACCTCAGATCAGCAAGTCCACACAGAACTGAACAGTGCTACTTTTTTGAGAAAAACAGTTCTCAGTTGAGCCATACCCTTTCAGGTACCAGCCCGAGGCATCTGGGATGGCAGGTGAACGGGAGCGCGGAGTGAATGACCACACGCCATCCATTACTTCCGCTGCTCAGGATCTGCCGTGAATTCTAGGTGCCAGTTTAGGCAGCATAATGTACTACAGGCCGAGGGGCCAAAACATTTGCAAGGACATGGGCTTCTTAGAAAGTGCTAAAGGTAGGTGTCCCTGGGAAATGAAAAGGTTACAATGTCATCATCTTTTAAGTTATCACACAACCCTCATAGTTTTCCTTTTCATCTGAATGAAAAATCAATACAGTTTTACCCTGTGGCAGAATGGAACTGAGACTTAGATTTCTAAGTAAACATCTCTGACATCCTGTTTTAGGCACAGTTTATTTTGATTCAGACAGTTACAATTTGTTTTTCCTCCGGGAAGTAAGGGTGGCAGCGCACGTTACCCCCTTTATTCCTTCCCCGAGTCCTCACCCGTCTTACACTTACTCATAGCATCATACTGGTCACAGATGGAGATGATTTCACATGTGCTGGAACAGTTCAACATTTTTCATGTTTCAGATTGGCCAGCCAACATATCACCCCTGTTTTATTCAGTGCTACAAACTCAACTCAGTGAGATCATTCTCAGGGAACTGATTGTTTACCAGGCATCAGTTTCTATGATAGTAGTTTATAGTGGTCTTTGCAGAAGTCTTGAATGCAATGCTCCCTGTTCTCTAAGTGCTGGTTGGAAACTGGGGAAATTTTGTAAACATGGTGATTCTATCTAGAAATTTCTGTGTAGGTACAAGACCAATTAGGGTCTGATGACTGTGCAGCATGGGGCTCTGAAAAAAACCAAAACAACCGAAGTGCAAGGCAGAATATTATTCTTTTTCAATGAGATGCTTCTACCTTCATTTTTGGTCTAAGTAATGAAAAATATAAAATGGGATGACAGAATTGAAAGCCAGTCACTTTCTGCACTGTTTCTGAAAAGGAGAATGTGAATAAATATCATTAGGTGTCACAAACTGTCTTCGAAATTATTGTCAATGAAAATAATGCCCTTAATATTTTCTTTAGCTAGAGTCGTACCTCTGTCTATAATGACATAGGTTTGTTATTAACCTCTCTGATTATTGGGGTGGCATTTAGAAATAATAAGTATCTCACATGGAATGTTGAGATAATAATGGGCGTGGATTTGCAACCACAGTCTCAACCTGAGCATGCAAGTTGTGTTATATTTCTTTATTGTAAAATAATGTCTATCTTGAGTCCCCATCTTATCAGATTGGTGAGAAGCTGGTCATTGTTGGTGACTAGGAAGTTTCCAGTCTATGAGAAAATAACAATGGCAATCACAATGATAAGAATGATAACAACACCACCCCGTGACTTCAAGGTGGCCCCTCTAATTTGCTGTAAGAATGCAACACTCTCAGCTTTTGAGGTCCTTAAAAGTCAGTGTCTACGTGGCTTCCATGCCTCATTTTGGCAAGTGAAATTTTTTGATGCCAAGAATTCAGCTTCATCACACATACCTATTAGTCCTTCTCCTTGAAGTGCTCATTGGGAAAGGCATAGTTGTTTTGCTTTCTGACCTTGATGTTTTTATATTGACAGGTGGTGGGTTGACTATAAAGCTAATTAAAACTGGCTTCAAGTGGTCCTTTTAGGGTCATTCCAATGACCAAAGCCCTGACAATATGTTCACTTGATCATATATTTTGTAAAATTTTCAAATGTGAAATATTTTAACCAACATCAGTGAAGACCACTCTCTCCATTCTAATTTCTTCTCATATTAAATATCTTTGGTGTTTACTGGCGTTTTGGAAGTCATATTACATGGAATTGAGAAAATGTTTAGTTTGTTTAGCTCATGTTCAATGCCTTATGTTTATGATTATGTTATTGATCGATGTAGGTATAGCATAAGAATAGCTTCCAGGATTCCTTCTATATTGCAAAACAATGGTATGGGACCAGAGGTTGGTTGTGATCTATAAACATATTTTAAGGCACTGGAAATATTTTGGTATTGGAGGAAAAATAATATTTGAAAAGTTTGGAGCCAGAAGTTAATCTATGGGAAATTCTCCCAGTCATCAGATGTTTAATGTTGAAGCAATTCCTACTGATGCCTAGGGAAGGCATTCTCTAAAAGGAAAATACTCGTTGATGCATTATATAATTATAAAGGTAACATACATTTTTCTTTTTACAATGAAAATCATGAAAAGCATCAGAATTTTTGTATTTGTAAAGCATAAACTTATAGCAGTATTTTATTTTTTAAATATAATTTATTGTTAAGTTTACTAACGTACAGTGTATACAGTGTGCTCTTGGCTTCAGGAGTAGATTCCCATGATTCATCACTTACATACAACACCCAGTGCTCATCCCAGCAAGTGCCCCCTTAATGCCCATCACCCATTTTCCCCTCTCCCCCACCTCTCCCATCAACCCTTAGTTTGTTCTCTGTATTTAAGAGTCTCTTATGGTTTGCCTCCCTCTCTGTTTGAAACTACTTTTTTCCCTGTCCCTTTCCCCATGGTCTTCTGTAAAGTTTCTCAAATTTCACATATGAGTGAAAACATATGATCTGTATTTTTCTGACTGATTTATTTCACTTAGTGTAAAACCCTCCAGTTCCATTCACATTATTGTAAATGGCAAGATTTCATTCTTTCTCATTGCCAGGTAGTATTCCATTGTATATATAAACCACATCTGCTTTATCCATTCATCAGTTGATAGGCATTTGGGCTCTTTCCATAATTTGACTATTGTCGATAGCACTGCCTATAGCAGTATTTTAAATACTAAGTATTTCTCTGTGTAAAATCATGTTTTATACATCCCAAAATATTAGCTCACATCTTAATGTATCTGAGGTATATTGTCCCGAAGTAACCGGGTTGTTTCAGAAGAATTGGCATGTAAAATTACCACCAACACAACAAGAATCCGCGAGCAGTGATCCAGTGGCAGAACTCGTACATGGATTCACTGATACATTACTAGTGTTAATTATATATCACTATACTAATACTATAATATTTAATGTTAGTATTATTAACATACTTAATATTTTCATCTATGTAATTATATAAATAAGAGAAATATTATATAGCTATATAGCTCACTATAGCATGACTGGAAATAAATTTTTTATATGCCGTAGTTTCAGATTAATTCATACATTGCTATCCAGAATTATTAATTATATATAAATTCAGATACCATGGGAAGAGAATATTCTAGTGGAAGCCAAAAATGTAAGAAACAATTCTAGCAAAAGACAATTTGATACAAAAAGACAAAGATTTGGCATATCAAAAGCCCTCTTATTGAAACCAAAACTAAAGATTTGTGTGGTCATCAAAGCCCCCAGGGATTTCAATAACAACTTTATGGGGAAATTTCATTGACTTTGGTAAGTACCAGGCTTGTTTGTGTAAATTTACTTGAGCACTGTTTAATGAAAAAGCAATTGTTTCTTCCCCAAAATCACAACGCTAGTTATATTTACAGGAAATTAGAGAGAATGTACAACAGACAGTAAAAATATTTTTCAAGTAGATATAAACAGCAACAGCAGCAAAAACAAAAAGAACAGTGTTCAAACTGCTATAAGATCCCAGGTAGTGAGTCCAAGATACAACGTGTGTATTGTATAATTTATAAAGTATTTCAATAAGTCAGACATAACTTCCTGAAAGTCAGGAGGACTCTCCAGACAAGAAGGTACTTGAATGACACATCAATCAAATACAAATGCACCAGATGAACACCTTGAAGATCAGGGAAGAAAGAACACTCAGTTTTATGGATAATGTGTTGTATTATTTTTAAGCATTTGAAAGAATAGTTATGCCTGTTACATTTTTAAGTGAATAAGATTTGCCCTTCAGAGGGTAGAATGAAAAATGATGTTCCTTAAATAATGATAATTACTAAAATCATTAAAATTTTTGAATGAATCACCATATTTGATTCACTTTTGTAACGAGCACATTGAAAAATGTCAAAATGAAAAGTAAATGTGACTCAATTATCCTAGATCCTTTATCAGAAGGATGGGAAAATGTATAGAAATTAAATGTTAAATAGGTAAACAAGTTACCAAATATAACTACTTTATTGTTGAATCTACACCAAATGTGACTAGTTGACCCTGACTGTATGCTACTGTTCTCAGTGAAACATTATGAATAACTTTTAATTCTTTTGCCAGCCAAAAATTCTGTGTGAGAGGAAGTGATAAACAGAGGTAAGGAATATGACCTTGGATTGCTGGATAATCCAATTAGTGAAGAGGAGTGACTCATATGAACACATTGGAAAATGATTTAAATTTCTTGGTGTTTTGACATAAAATAGTGACTTCAGTGACTATATCGTAAATGCATAATACAAGCCTGCAGTGAAGACATTGGTATGGCAAATGGGTCAGTGGGCATCACCATTGGAAGAGTATTTGAAATTGGTGACCACAAAGGGAAACTTGAAATGACCTGAAGTCTTCCAGCCCATATATAAACTATGGACTTGGTAGAGGTTCCCAAATTTGACAATTCAAAAGATTTACATGATATTACCAAAAGGAGTTGTAAAGCTGAAAAAATTTTTACTAAACTTAAATAAAGATAATAATCATTGAAGAGTATGCAGCTGAAAAGGGTAAACAAAAGTAGCATCACATAGGTGTGCCAGACAATTCTTTTAAGAAAAGTAGTTTTACAAGTAAAACTACTGTATTTATGGATTTGTGATGTTTTCTGTTTTTATTTTTTATGTTTATTCACTTACTTTTTGAGAGAGAGAGAGAGAGAGAGAGATGCAGAGAGAGAGAGAGAGAGAAAGAGAGCGAGCACCTAAGCCAGGAAGGGACAGAGGGAGACGGAGAGAGAAATCCCAAGTAGGCTCCGCACTGTCAGCTGTCAGTGCAGAGCCTGATGCAGGGCTCGAACTCATGAACCGCGAGATCATGACCTGGGCCGAAACCAAGAGTCACTTAATTGACTCATCCACTCAGGTGCCCCTGTTTTCTGTTTTTAAATGCCTTTAAAATCTGTAATCTGTTGTGATCTCTCCTCCTAAATTTATTTTTAAATCTTATTTTATATTCATAACTTTTTACCTTTAAAGACTTGTTAAATTGTGTACGCTTCATACCCATGAAACCCTGGATCTGTCCCTCTCACTGTAGGCTTTATTCCAGTGTGAAGGTTTCTTCATTCTCCCTCTGTAGGCTCCTGTCCCTTCTTTTGTGGAAACAAGTTGTGGTTTACACTTTAGCTGGGAAGGTCAGAAGGTGACTTCTGCTTTGGGAGCAATTACCTATTTCTCCCCTGGAGTCCTGGAGCCCAATAGAGAGGGACAATGCCACGGAGAGTGGGGGAAACTGAGACCAAAACAAAAATTCTACCTCCAGATAGAGTTCTGTCATGCTCAGCTCAGACTGCTAAGCAGTTAGTGTGCCAGCCCCCATCTCCTGTTCATCATCCGCTGCAAAAGCAAAAATGAAAGCAAAAAGTGAAGCCCTCACTTGATCATGTGACTGTCACTGATTTATTCATTGGGCACCTGCTCTGCCCAAACAATTCTGCGCCATCCACTGGTGTTGTTTTCAAAGATCTTGGACTTTAAAGAAGGACTGGATGTGGAGGTTGGAGGTGAGGGGTCAGGTGGCCACTCAGCCCGGAGCAGCCGTGTCATTTTCTACTTGATATGTTGAACTTTGGCCTAGGATTTTCTGAAAGAACGTGTCTGTGTTTCATATCATTAGTCTTCATGGAGTTTTAAATTCATGATTTGTAAGGTTCCTTGGTAAGATCCAGCCCAAGCTCGCTTATTGCTTGTCCAAGATATGTATCCTCTATTCCCACCACGGGGGCCCAGTTCTTCTCTTTTACAAACATCCCAAGTGCTCGCAGCTTCCACAACTCACACACACTTCCCTCCGGTATCCAGGAGTGCCGTCCTGCCCTGTCTGAGAGACAAACTCCTTTTTCTCCCATTTCCGGCTTAAAAGCGATGTCTACTCAACGCTGGCTCCCTTGACCCCGTTCACATTTTCTCTTGCCCTCTGGCAAGCTCAGGCAGTGACTTATGTATTGATTCAATTTCGACACAGGACTTTGACATTGTCTTGTAATTATTTGTCCTGTTTTCTCATTAGGAGTTTTCCCACAGTGTTTATCTTGTTAATCTTATGTCTTGGAGACCTAGCTCAGGACCTGGTAACATGGCAGTTCATGGGCAAAAAAGTTATTCAGTGAGTAAAGAAAAGATGTAAAAAATAAGATAAGCTAAACAGTATTTGTCAAGTGAAAGGAATACTTCCCTGAAAAACCATTTCTTGAGCTACAAACCTCTAATTTGTGTTTGTACTAAACAAACTAAATGGCAGATATGTTTTAGCTTCATTCTACCCTGTAATCCCTCTTCCCCTCCCAGTCTGACACAGCCTTAGGCTCTCTGTTTCCTTCTGGTCAGTTCTAGGAATTGTGTTAAGTCAATGGTTTCTTCCCTACCAGTTGCTTCCTCCGTTTGAAATGAGAGTGCAGAGCATGTGTTCGCCCATTTCTTTTAACAGTGTTTTCCCAATGCTTATTCCACTGTGGAAAATCTAATGTTCCTTCTTTTCAGGCATGTAAGGAAGATCCTTTTCCTCCTCAAAAGTTGCATTTCTGAGGCAATATCCTCAAAGTATGGCATGGTGTAGGAATCAAGTAAATATTATATTTTTATCAAAAAAAGGGAAGGTTGCTTTAAAAATACATATTGAGCACAGGCTATGCTATGTAATGGGGTCACAGAGGTGACCAGGACAGACAGCATCCCTGACATTATGGAGTTTGTTGTCTAGCTAGGGAGATAGGATTAAAGAAATACTCCAAACAAATAACTATACCAAATACTAATAATTATGACTGAGATAAATGCATGAATACCCAGCCCAGGATGCAATGCTACATTAGAAGGGCCCAGTGTCATGTGGATGGAACTCTAGTTTGAGATCTGAGGATGAGCAGCCATGTGATATGGGGAGGATGGGTGGAGGAGGGAAGCCTTAAGGACAGAAGCAGCAGCATGTCTGGAGATCCTGAGCTCAGAGGAGCCTGCAAAGATCGAGGAAGAGAGAAAGTCTGGAGACAGGAGCAGGGAGGGCTAGAGAGAGAGTGGCTGGAGGTGAAGTTCATTAACAGTAAAATAACAAAGCAGTGCGGTCAGCCTTGAAGCTCTGATGCCATCCAGAGGTTCTTTTTCAGGCCGGCTTTCTTATTTCAGCTTTATTGCTTTTTCTGCTGTTTAGTTACAAATAAAACACAATATTTTCTCCCCTTTCCCTTTCAGATGTGGGGCATTTTAGCCCAATTATGGGTAATTTAGGCATCTGTCGACATACATGGAACTCCAACCATCTTTGGTGTGTTTGCCCTTAGGAAACAAAGCCTCCTGAAATTCAAACAGCCTACTTCCTGTGCTTTTCTGGAGCACCCCGTTTCTAAGTTGGGGACTGGCTGCCTTGCTACACAGGTGTCTCATCTGTGATAACTGCTGAGGAATGAACGTTAAACTCATTCTGAACAGTAAATGATAAAGTTCTTCTATCTGCCAGGGAAACTGTGGTTTTCATAATTTTATTGCTGAAGAAATAGTTGTCATGGCAATAATTTACATAACTTTGAACAGCCATTGGTTAAGTACTGTTAATGGTGTGCTTTCAATGCACCAAGAAAGTACTGCATAATGAGGATTTTGCTCAATGCTTTGTCAGAACTGCTATATTTCCTTGGTTTTTCTGACATAATTGATCACATTTTCAGAGCCTCAGGTGATTTCTATACATGTTTATTTTAATCCCTCAAGAAGTTCCATTATGTCAGAAATTGTCCCCTTGCCTCTTTGTGCTTTAACCTCATGCTCAATTCACTCAGTTTGTGTGGGTTTATAGAATGCATTTGTGAGATCTGAATCTTAGCAACTCTGAAATAATTTAATTGAATTTTTTTTAAATATATTTTTGAATGCCTGCTGTGAACAGGGCATAATGCTACCTCTGCCGAGGATAGAATGGATTCTGAGGCATGTGCCTAAAAATGCAGAAGGATATTTGGAAATAAAATAAATGTGGCTCGATGTTATGATTAATAGCATAACATTATGAAGTAAATAAAATGTTATTTGGTTTTATGATTAATATAGAGCAGCACTGCTATGAGTTAGAAGTTGCAGCTCATGCCACATGAGACAGGTTGGTGTGTGAGCCCTGGAAGTTACAGCTGAATTTTCTATATCCTTCCTGGGGTATTTTCTTATAATTCTTATCAAAGGGAGGCAGCATGATGAAGTCATTAAGAATGGAATCTGGGACTCCTGCATTTAAGCATGTTTCTTCTCTTCTCTGTTGAGTCCATTTCCTCTTTGTAAAATAGGGTTATGAAGCTATTTTCTTTAGCGATTCATTTTGAGGAATAAATATGTTAGTATCCATGAAGTAGGTAGAGCAGTGACAGCATATGCCACGCAATTAATCATAATGATGATAACGATGATGATGATGTTGATGATGTTGTGATCCATTTAGGTACATGTGGCACATCTTCGTTTCCTGATTTAGTCCAACTCCTGGTCTTTCTAATCAGTAAATTGTCTGGCTTAAAAAGATGGACACATCCATCCATCCAACCATCCATCCAGTAATCACTTATTCAATAAACATAAACTGGGAGTCACAGATTAGATACTGGAAATAGAGTGGTGAATAGACATAGCTGGGGTAGAGGGGACAATCAGTGGCTGTTGCCATTTTGGATTTCATGGGGCAATAACATTGTAAATACAAATTTGGAGATTGGAGCTAGGTTGCCAACATTTTACTTTGCTGAGTCAGGATGTTTAAAAGAGGCAATTTCATTTGGCATCACCACATTTTAACTTCAAAGCACTAGGAAGAACATAGTATCAGAATAGAGGAGTCTATAAAATTAAACAATTTAGTGTTGAGGAAAGAGAGCTGTTTACCTGAAACAAAGTAGGTGCTAGATTATTATTTGTTGAATGAACGTGCCATTTCCTTCTTTTCCTCAGACCTCTGCAGAGAATCTCCAGTGAATCTTTGTTTGCAGACCAGTATTTAGGAATACGGAGGAAAGTGGGCTTCTGTTTGTGCATTTAGATTAGAATCTGCAGACACCTTTTACTTCATACTTCTTCAAGGGGAAAACTAGAAGCAGAAGTGTAAGGTTATTTGTTTAACAGAGATAGTCAATGATGTTTAGATAAAAAGGTTCATCAAGGGTAAGGCGTAGAGTGTTCTTTGATAAAATGTGGGAATGAATTTTATTTCATAAATCAAAAATTTGTATGAGCTTTTTGTGAACTTTATATGCTTTGTGGTTGAAGGTTATATTCCTGAGAGTTTAAACAGAAACTTCATGGTTAACAGTTAAATATCTTAGGAAATGCACTGCTGGTTCTCAGAGGAGATAACGAGACAGGACCCTGTAGATGTATAACTTGAGAGACCTTTTATTCACTGGAATCGTCTTTTATCAGTGCCCTTTGTTCACTGTGATCCTGTTTTTGAGAAATGTTACCATTTTCTCACCTTCTATCCTTTATCTTTCCCGCACACAACTATAATAGATGTATGTCAGCAGGATGTTTCTTTCCAAGGCTTATCAGATACCACTGGGCACAACATTTTCTCTTAATTTTCACCAAGGTTGAACTTTTTTTTTCTTAATAGTTCTATTTGTGCAGGAATGACTGATAAAGGGGTAGCTATAATCCAACTGATTTCTTAACAGTGAAAGTAAAAGCATTTCTTTTCATGAAGATATAATACATTTATCTAAATGAAAGCTGACTTTGTGCTTTTGAAAGTGCCACAATTTGAAGAACAACAAATTAGTGTGGGAGCAGCACATGTAAGGGTGTACTTCTCTGCCTTGTGATCATCCCTTGTAAACCTGGATTCTCTGGGGCTGCAAGAGGCTGACTGATGAGTGGGGGTTTTTCTAAAGATCTCGAGTTGCAGACTGCAGGAATGAAGCATCACATGTCCTGAAAATCAGTGAGTCTTCTTAAGACATGTCTCAAGTGTCAGACATAGGATGACGATACGGCCAGAAATCTACCTCAGCTTCTTTGGGACATAGAAATCAAATTATCTCCAGGAAATGGTGTTATGATCATTTAAATTTTCTTTTTGGATTTTTTTCAACTTCCTGTAATGAAAATAAGTTATTTTTATAATCTCTGAAAAGGAGTGTTATGCTTTTTCAAATAAAAGGCCAAGTAATATATGTCAAAGACCTAAAGTTCTTAAAGAGTGATTCATATTTTTATTCAAAATCTATTTACTCTTATTCTAGACACAATTCTAGTGTGTTTGGTTATTTGTGTTATTAGCTTTTATCAATGGAAAAGACATAAACAATAGTGGATAAACAACTTGCAGTTGAAAAAGCAAAGGCACCAATTATAATTAAAAAAAAAAAGTAGAGCCTGACAGGAAGAAAAGTGGCAAAATATTCTAAATCTAAACATAAAAGACATTTTTTTTAAAACGAAAACAATCCAACCCATTCCACTGAATATAGGGACATAAACTTTTTGTTCCTTGATTCTTCCCCCCAACAAAGGTAACATTATATTTTATACCTTTTAATTAAGAAGACAGAGATATATGTATTGTGCATTTTTTTTCTTTTAAACATGTTAAAAAAGAAACTTAAGGGGAAACTGTCATTCTATGGGTCTTACCTTATTTGAGCTTTAGTTTCTTCATCTCTAGAATAAAATGGGATATATTAGTCAGTGTTCTCCAGAGATATAGAACCAATAGGATAGATTTTTATATTATTTATTTTAAATTATTGATGATTTATTTATGATAAATAATGGTAAATGATGGCTTTTCTATATTATTATAATATGTGTAATGAGATTTATTATAAGGGATTGGCTTAACATGATTATGGAGCTATGATCAGTCATCTGCAAGCTAGAGTCCCAGGAAGCCAATGGTGTAGTTAGAAGGTCTGAGAGAAAGAGTCAATCGTATAGATTCCAGCCCAAATCTCAAGGTCTGAGAACCAGGAGCACCAAAAAGAAAAGAAGATTGATGTCCCAGTCCAAGTAGTCAGGTAGAGAGTGAATTCAACCTTCTTCTGCCTTTTTGTTCTATTCATGCTCTCAACAGATTGGATGATGTCCACTCCCACTGGGGATGATCATCTCATTTAAATGCAATCTATTCCAGAAATACCCTTATAGACATCCCACAAACAATGTTTAATCAGATATCAGGGCATCTCATGGCTCAATCATGTTGACATATAATATTAACCATCATATTGATATATGATACTAATTATATCTGTCAGTCGGGGTCCAACTAGAATACAGAAACTACATAGGAATTATTAAAGAAGTTTAGTATAAAAAACTGTAAACTATAATAGAGGATTACTATAATGAGGGATTGGCTAGTAAGAAGGAAGGAAGTCCTCCTAAACAGTTTAAAAAGAGTGAAAGTAAGGAATTTATCCCTAGGGCTGAGATAGACCCCCCCAGAGAACGGACCCTTCCAAACTGAGATCCAGACCTCATTGGAGAGAGCATGGCCTTGGCTCAGTGAATGGCACAGAAGTCACTGTGGTGCCATGCTTGTAGCTCTTGCTAAAACTTTACTGAAGTGCCAGTGGAATTTTTTGTGAAGCTGCCTTGAGCAGTGGGTGGGAAGGGATGTGTCAGAAGTTTCTGGATAAGCATCCAGAATCCAGGAGTCTCTCCAACCTTGTTCTCTAGTTAGCATTCTAACTTCTGCTGGGTGTTCCCAACTCCAATGGCACTCTGGTATGAAACAGGTCAAGTTTCAGGGAAGATCTAATAAATTTCAAGTCCCTCGGGGGGGAAGTTGTTTTTGAGTCAGAAGTGAGGAGAAACGAGGAAGGTAATATACATACACTGAAAATGCTAAGGCCCTTCTCCAGGAGGATTTAAGACTCGTTTTCAGAAATATGCTGAAAATATAATTAGCTTGGTGGTTTTTAAGCTACATCCCAAAGGAAATATTAATTTGATTTCTTTAGGTTGCAAGAAACAGAAAAAAAATCATTTCTAGTTTAAAAAAAAAAAGGACTTCACTGGAAAGATGTTAGGGAAGCTCACAAAATTAAAGGAAGGGTTGAACAGCTGAGAGTTTGAAAGGGAAGGTCCTAATATAGTACTGGGGTCTGAGAAGCAGAAATTAATGCCCTTTCTATCTTCTCCTGTTGCCATGACCTCAACACAGCTGCAGTGATTGTCAGTCCCTGGGTCTCACCATTAGGCATGGGAGATAGCTTCTGGCTGATCCAGCTGGGGCAAGATTGAGCTGTTGCCTAAATCCTTCAGTGATGACCCAGGGCATGGGTCACAGGGTATGATCATGACCAACAGACATCTGAACTGAGTATCAGGGTCAGAATTAGAAATACTGGCATCCTGTTGAGCTAGGCAGCTGATAGAAAGCTGCACAAAAGAGAAGTTTTCTTTGTAGCCTGTTCTTGCTAATAAAAATGTGAGGCAGTATCAGGGAGCAGCAGCCAGCCCTGTTCTCTCAATTGGTAGCTAGTCCTCATTTGGGAATCTTCAATTTGTGACTAGTAGGACTTCCATTTGCATCAGATAAAGCCTGACAGTAATGAACATCTTCCTGATAACTCTTGTCACTCCTTTCCAAGGAACTGAAAATGGTAATTAATGCAAAAGCTGTGTTTATTGGTTCGTGAAATTGAGTGTGTACAGTCCTTTGATACTGTGTCTTCTTGATAGTGAAAGTTTGGGAGGGGGCGGGAAACATACTGCACATTAAAGATTCAATTTATTTGACAAGATATTACAACAAAGGCAACTTCATGTATATGAAAATCTTGGGCTTTTGTTTGCTTTGCCAAAGTAGAGACAACAGAACAAGAAGCAGGTGTTCTTCCCATTCCCCCTCCTCCCAGAGTTTCAACACACTCCTGTGCTTACACAGGGTTGGAATGACATTCTCTGTTTCACTCAAGGACACAGCTCAGAGTTCTGTCCCTAAACCACCTCTTACTTTTGAGTGGGAGCCCAGGGAGAGCAATTTTATCTGACAAATTCCCAAAGCCTTCAAGGAGGCCTTGAGGCATGGAGGAGTAGAAAGACCCCTTCTGCAGCAGAAGAAAATAGGAAACTGTATTTAACTAATAAGGATTCTGGGACTGATAGCCTCATAGCTGGAAGCCCTGAGTATGCTCTGCATTTGGTTATTTCAAGTTGTGAGTTTCAGTTGTGGCCAAATCAAGATTGGGTGGGGTTTTGTGAACAAATATTAGCCATGATGGAACCAGAAGAAATATTGAAGGGAGTCTTGGAGGAATTTTACACACAGGCACACCCACACCCATGAGGAAGAGGCAGTGTGGCCACAGAAACAGGGATTGGAATGATACATCTGGCCACAAGCCAAGGAATGCCACAGGAGCTGGAAGACGAGTGTGGGCAAGAGTTGGAGACTTTGAACAGAAACAACAGGAAAGATGCTCAAAATGTGGGAACTTCCTGGATTGGAACATCTAGTGCTTTTGGACTCTAAACACTGAGTAATGATAAGAAAAAGAAGTTTGAATTGGGAATTTTTTTTTTTTTGATAAAGCAGAAACTTTACTCTTGCAACAAGAAACTTATTAAGGACATCTCCTTTTTTAGGTGACTTCAAAGAAACTGCCATCAAGCTGAAAGAGAGACATAGTGGCAAGAAAGCCAGGAAATTAAGCAGTATTGAATATATGTCACAGGTTCTTGGCACATGGAGCTGAATAGAAACAAGTGGATCAGAAACCCAGTAAGTTTTTGATGGAATTGTACTGTCAAAGTCATCACAACCCTGGACCAAAAAAAAAAAAAAAAAAAAGCTTGTGATTATAATTCAGCTTGAAGATGACCAAATTACACCAATAGGATATGGGCTACAGAAATTGTGTAGCTCCCAAAGAGGGAACACTTCCCAATGCCCAGTTTGGAGGTGACAGTGGAGTATAATATACAAAAAGAAACTTCCAGAAAACAGAACCAGGGGCTGTAGAGAGCTATGGACAAGAAAGTTCCTCAAAAAACAGAAGCAGATTCAAAGTGCAGAACTTCTTCCATGGCTAAGGCAGAGTATCTTTCTTATCTCTTCCTGGAAGAATTTCTTTTTTGCTGTAGAGTCTCCCATTCTTCCCTTTACACAAGGAAATTTTGATTGAACTATGGGTCACTGGACATGAGGGGGCACACCTGTCTCTGATGGTGAATGCCATATGCCACCAAGGGGAGCCTGGGCTTGGTCCAAGACACAGTGCCTGGATGGGACTTTGGGTTGACTAATTTGGGGAGGCAGTAAGTGTTTTTCATGTGTGGGGAGAGGGTGCACCAGAGGGTCAGGCTGTGCAGAGGTGGCTTACTGCCCATGAATATTTATGGTTCACCTTCTATCATGCTGCTGGGAAATGGTGTCCTGTCAAGGGTCACTGTTACCAACCTCACTTGCTTCATGGTGAGGTCATATGATGAGTACTCACCAAGAATATGTGAAAGGAAGTCTTGTGTATAATTTATGGTTTAAGAATTTCTGCCTTCTCTACCTTCTCTTCCCCCTTCTGCTTGGATGTAGTGAACTCTGAGACCTCAAGGAATTGCAGGAGTGAGGGTCCATGAACACAAGGTGAAAGCATTCACTAACAAGGAACACCTGCATTGGGTTGCTACATGGGAGAGAGGAAACAACTTTTGTGTTAAGTTGTAGGATTTATTTATTGTAGTGTTTTGTGTCATATTAATGCACTCCTCATATATATGTACTACAAACACACACACACACACCACATACTACTTACAGGTGCACACCCACAAATAAATTATACACACTTTCTTATACTCCATTGGGATTCTGTCTGACTTCAATGCATGTATCTGCCAGCACATGTACCAGAAGGTCCCCAGATCCATGACCTCTGGTGACCACTGAGGGCATATTTACAGTTAAGAGACCAAGTTCTTGATTGGCAAGGACTTATGTTGCAGTTTGGAATGAACTCAAAATGCTTGGCTCTCTTGAGTCTTATCTCTATTAAAAGGGCATGAAGCCTTTTGCTATACATGGAGATAAGTAGGTGAGGTGGTGGGAAATAGTAGTTAGAACTGGAATGGACTTACAGATAATTACGTAGATGGAGAATTGAGGTGACTTTCAGGAGATGACAATGCTGGTGGTAGAACTAGGTTTACAGCCAACACCTGCTAATTCTCTGTTCAGTGGTCTTTCTACCTGACTGGTTTTCTTCCCAATTTCAGAAGCCATGTAAATCACACATCAGGGACTAATCAGCAGCTCTAAAAAAAGGCTTATTCCTAGAGGAAATTAAAACTATTGACAACAATAAAGTTCAAGATTACTTGTAAGCTCCAATCATCCCGCTCTGCCTAGCTTCATGAATGATTAAATAGAAGGTGGTTATGTCCAAGAATCAGCACTCTTCACTCATTATGGGATTTAATATTTTCTAAAACAGTATTTTCCAATTTGCATCCTTAATATTTTACTTTTTAACCTCATTTTTCTAAAGTTCAAGTAAGTATTTATTTGAAATATGGCAGAAGGCCTTGCCATGTTAACAAGGATTTGGGGACCATCAGCATGAGCTGTTTTAAATCCCAACTTCCTTCCAGATCTGCCTGTACTGCTGCACTTTCTTATCTAACTTCAGAAGACTAGAACTTCTGCTTCCTGCCTAACATTGAACCTTTTACCCAACTCCTGGTGCCATTTCTGTCTAGTGCTTCCAAGTTTGCACCACCAACTATTCTCTCATTCTCTCTCTCAAATGTTTAAAGTCTCATCTTAGCCTAGATATATGCTTATGTCTCTTTAAAAACGATTCTCAAATTAAATCGTTCGACCTTGAGCCCTCTTGCAGCTAATAATTTATCTCCTTCCTTCTCTTGTGGCTATCATCAAAGTTCTTGAGTTTTCCATATTCACTCTCTCCACCCCATGTCTCCTTTACTTCGTACCTCAGTGCAGTATGGATGTTCCTCTAAAAGTCACTAGTAATTTCCTAATTGCAAAGCATTGGAATCATTTTATTTCAACCTCCTTTGACTTCTCTGTAGTATTCAATATTGCTTATCACTCCCCTTTTCCCTTTGGTTCTCCTTCTACCTCTCTAACTGCACCTTCTCCAACTCCTTTAACAAAAACGTCCTATTTGCCTTGGGAAATCACTGGTCTAAGCCAGTGATTCAAATAGTGTCTTGCTCTTGAGATTACTGTGTGAGTGAAGTGATATAATGTATATAAAAAGTATGGCAGTCACTTGGAACAGAGCAAGTGCTTGGAAAAAAATGCATTCATTATTAATGAGTTCAATTTTCGATTTGTCAATTTGAAATGCTAGAAATAAGGATCTGGATTTCAGGAGTGAGAGCTGGGGTTGTGGATCTGGATTCCTTAGTGCATGCATGGCAGCTGAAGATATGGGAGTCCATGAAATGACCCAGGAAGTGCATATCTTCAGGATAGGCTGAGGTAGCATCCCAAAGACTTAGTGACTTTCAGCAACAAAATATTAGGTTTTCACTCATGTTGGTATTTATGGTGGGTCTGTAGAGGAGTTCTGCTCATTGCTATCATTCAAGAACTCAGGCTTCCTGAAGAATTGCCAACTCAAATGTAGACAAGAGGGAAAAGAGCTCTAGAAAGTCTTACATAAGCAAGGAAGTGCTCTGGCCTGCAAGTGATCCAAATTTCTTTCTGCTTATACTTTATCGGGTAAAACTTGTCACGAGGTGCACTATCCATAAATATGGGCAAGAAGTGCAATTCTGCCAGAGACCAGGGAGGTGGAGAGCCAGAAATATTGGACGAGTAGCACCAGTCACTACCAGAGTCTGCCTAGAGTGAAAAGAAGGGAGAATATTTAGGAGAATGTACTGTATTGCCTTTTATTACCTTCTACTTTTTCCTTCCCCACCCTAGTGCCTACGTTGTTTTTCAAATCTCACTTTTCCATATACTCAAATCTGATCCCTCTACATATCTGTGACCCTTTAATATTGTTTACCCTTTCCTTCTAATTTGAATATAAAATTCTATCAATTCAATTAGCAACATATTTGCTGAATCCATTCCCTCCTCTTTATCAGCTCTGGGACTATTACTAGAGCCTCCAAACTGCTTTCAGTCAGAATGACCTTCTAAAATACAAATTTTGTCATCCCACATGGCTTTAAAAATAGATTTTTTTCCAATAAAATAATTCTCAGGATAGGATAAAGATGGAGTGACGGTGATTATGTACTAGAGTTTTTATTTATTAAAATACAAACTGGGAGTAGAAAAACCATAGAAAACAGACAAAGTATAAAGGAACAAATTTACATGTCCCCCTGTGGCATTTGATATGATCAACTATGCCTTTTTGAAACTACTCATGTGGATTTAGCACTCCTTCTAGTTTTCCTCTCACTGCTTATCTGCCCTTCACCAGCTATATCCTCCTCTGCAGGAGGCTTAAATATTGCTAATCCCTGGGACTCTATTTTGGTTCAAGTCTCCTGTTCCCGTAGTATGTATCTTCTCTCTAGTGATCTCATCCAGATCTTACCATTGGTTCCCCCTGACACACCCAGCACCAAACTTTTTCTTAATGTTCTTTTAAAATGTAAAGCATAGTGTGTTCAAAATTTAACTGATTTCTTTCCCCCATAAGGATTCATCTGCCCAATTCTTTACAAGTTGCACAAGCCAGACATATGAGAACCATCCTAAGTTTCCTGTCTTCTCTCCTCTGTCTACACAATTAGAACAAACACTGTTGTTTCTAGGCTAACTGCCTGTAGCCTTCTTGCCCTCTTCTCCATTCCCATTGCCACTGTCTTGATTCAGGCACTCATCATCACTTCCCTGGGGAACTGCAACAAAGATTCTTCATGCATCTCCCTCTATCCCCTTACCTTTCCCCTAACCCTCAAACCACCTGTCTCTACTGCAGAAATACAATGATTCTTCTAAAACCCAAAGCAGATCGTGATACTCCTCTTTTATTTCTTCAACACCTCTCTACCAACTTCAGGATAAAATCTGAGGCCCTCAGCATGGCACAGAAGGTTTCCATACCTGGTTCTTGCTTGCTTCTTAGTTTTGCTTGCAGTCTAACTCACTGGCTTGAGTTAATCAAAGTACAAAGTTTATCCTTCCAATTCATCAGGAGCACCTTGATATTTAGAGATGTCCGTTTTTAGTCTTTTAAGACACCAACTGTTTACTTCCCTGTAAAGATCATGCATAGTCCCTTCTGCCTGCCATGCTCTTGTCTTACCTTTCCTCTCTCCACACACTCACCTGTCTCATGAGATCAAGTATATTCTACTCATCATTTAAGATGCCACTCTGGAGGGAATTATTTCTAAAAGTTTTCGTGCCACTTCTGAAACCTCCCTTTCTGTTCTAGGTCCATCCTCCATTTTCTATAACATCCTGCATTGACCTTTAACTTGACAATGGTTATTAAACTGTACGGGAATTTTGTATTAACCATGAGTTGCTTAAGGGAAAACACTTTATTTTTATCCCTAGCACCTAGAATAATACCTGGCATAAACATGGCATTCAGAAACACCTTTGACATAAATGACCATGCTCAGTGCTCCTGTGGAACTTTGTACAAGAATTTTTTCACTGCCTTGTAATTATTTCATTTATATATCTTTCTCTACTAGATTATGAAATATCTCCAATATTTATGCAATTCTAGATACAAAGTAAGTACTATAGAAATTTTACTGATGTGTCTAGTTTGAACATTCTTTTATATTTCAAAATACTGTTCGATGTAAGGTTTTATTTCAGAATTTAATATAAAGCAGGGTATATTATCTGTTATTATTTTAATGGCGACTGTAAGATACAGAAATGGGGAAGACCTGATGTTAATTTCATATAGAAATTTTTTCCACTTCTCTAGTTATTTTAATTCTCTTAGGTTTTCAAGATTATTTCCAACAAACATAAGACATTGTACCAGTGTCTTCCTAAGAGAACTGGAAGGAATAAGAGAAAAGTAAGAACAGAAGAAGGAAAAAAAAATGAGCAAAGAAGAAAGGAAGGGAAGGGTGGAGAAGGAAAAGACAGAGATAGGAAAGTTTACTTATCCACAGTTCTGATATTTATTTTAAAATAAGAAAAAAATTAAAAAGGATTAATGAGTCAAGTTCTATTTCATGAAATAGATTTAAATTATCTTTACATATATTTAAAACCACATTTAAATATTTCTACATTTTAAAAGAGTTCATTAACAGGTGCGCTAGATATAATATCATGTTTAACTTGTGGATTTAACACTTATTAGAAGAAATAAATATGTTTGTTCCCTCTGTTGCTTAATATCACCTTTTGTTATATACCACAGTGAAAAGACACTGTTGTAATGTTGGTGTGGAAGAAACATTAGCATTTCCAGCACATCTTAAATGCATATTGGCAATATTTGAGAAGAATAAATAAATTCTGATGTGTTTTTTCCTTATCTGTCCCATTTTTTGTATTTAACAAACTCTTTAAATTTACTGGTTACATCTATCCCATCAGTTCTGAATTATTTTCTTGGGGTGAATGATTAAGGGGAAAAAAAAAATCTCTGCTAGGGGAAAAGTTCTCAGTAACTTGAGTTAATCAAAGTACAAATAAAAGAGGATTAAATTCAGTGGGGCAGCTACATTTCTAACTATGTTTTCCATCTCTTCAATCAAGACAAGGGGCTTGTTTTTAAGAGGCTTATAATCTAATTAGGGAGACAGAGCATATACATAAAAACATGAATAGCACTATGGGGAATCCAAATGAGTAGTCCAGACAGTAAATGTTTCCAATTTCAGAATCCGGAGGAGTGCCTGAAAGCTGGGGTGGTTGGACTTGAATTGATCTTCATAGAAATGAGAGGATCTTCAGCAAGGGGTAGGAAGAAGTGGGGAGTAACTGTTAATGCATACAGGGCTTATTTTGGGGGTAATGAAAATGTTCTAAACTTGTGCTGACAGATTCACATCCCTGTGAATATACAAAAAATCATTGAATTATATATTTCTAATGAGTGAATTGTAGAACAATGAATTATATCTCAATAAAACATCAGGTATGGTCTTGGTACCAGTTACAGAAATGAGGACTTCAGTAGCTCTGGATATTCTATCACCCCCCACCCCGTTTCCCTTTCTCTGCTTTTTTGTAAAGGGAGGCTAGGGTGATTAACTTCACAATTTAGTTTATAAGTCTCTAGACAGACAGTAAGAAGCCATATTAGAAATAGATGTGGATGACTGCATATCACCTGGAGTTCCTGAATTTTTGAGACAATATAATGACTGATGGACTTATGTCTCCTTTCTTTGAGAAGAGCATGACAGTGACTGTCTACCAAGAATAGTTGCAACACATTAGGTAGAAGCTTGATAGTACTATATGACATTAGAATATGATGGAAGTCAAGAATGGATGCCGAGCGGTCCATCTTTGGCCTGTTTTGCTCTCAGATCCATTCTTCTCTCTCTTCTGACTCCGCTCTGTGTAATCCACCCTGTGGCTGTATTGGGAGGAGTGACTTCTGAGGAATGCATTTTCCAGGTTGTATACATAGCTACTGGCTTCTGGATTGGTTTGACCAGTAGGAGACACTAGCAGGTTGAAGAGCAAGAAGAAATGAGAATCAAGGGTATTTCTTACTCTGTCTTCCTGCCTTCAGCAGGATCTCTGGCAACAGCTCCATCTTCTCTGTTCCTGAAGCTTCTGCCTTGGCTGCAGCTTTCCTCCAGTGACCTTAAATTTGAGCTTTCTATCAAAACTTCCTCTCTTCATTCTTCTAGCTAAGGTTAGCTAGTGTTAATCTATGTGTTGCCTCACCATCTCTTGTTTGGCTTCTCAGACCTTCCATCACCTGCATAACCAATTTCCTGTCCTAAGTTCCCTCTGTTTAAAGCATTTTGAGTGCTTTCTGGTTTTCTGTTTGGAACCTGAAACTATGAACTTAATAAATGTTTGTTGAATGAAGACTCCTAATAAATGGGGAACTGGAAAATTCTGGGGCTGCTACAAAGAAAGGAATGCAAGAGGTGGAGACATTTGGGTGGAGATAATGAGTTTGATTTTAGACATTTAGAATTTAGGAAAATAAGATGGTAATGAATCATTTGGTCAAAGTAGGGAAGAGCATTGGAACTAGAAACAGAAAACTTGAGATCTGTATTCATAGAAATAAATCCCAAAGTAGAAGCAATAACAATAGAAAAAAATAAACATGTAGAAGATGAAGACCAATAAAAGATCACGGAGGAAAACTTGAGGACCCACAGAGACAGACTAGAGAGAACAAATAAAGGATTAGAAAGATTAGTCATAATGGTAGGGAAGAGATCTGCTTAGCATTGGGGGCAATATCATGGAAACCAGGTAAAATAGAGAAAAAAGGAAAAAATAGTTAAATGCTAAGTAATACATGTAGTCATGAAAAGAATGACTGAAAAAGATTACTGAATTTGGTGATTAGGAGGTTATTGATGATCTTGAAAGTGTGGCTTTATTAGTAGTATGATGGCTCATCACCCATTGCCAAATGGTTAAGTAGATGAAGAAAAACTGAAGTTAAAAGTATGCAGAGATAATGTGATTATAGAAATTCAGAAATGAAAGACAAACAGCTAGACAGGGTAAGTTATGCAGCTTTTTGTTTTGTTTTGGGAAAAAGTAAAATCTAAAAATATTTGTAGACAAAGGGAAAAATACCAATGGTTATTTCATGAATGAAAAAGAAACTACAGAGGATAAATGATGGAATAAAATGCTGGAGAAAAGAGAAAAGAGCAAAAAGTTGGTTCAGGACACAGGCAAATAAACACATTGGGGAAAATGTAAAATGCTTATTTGGAGATAGAAAGTCACAGCTACTTACAGATAGAGTGAAGCTATGGGAAGTTAAGGAGCTTGTGGTAGATAGCCTGGTGAGTGTGAGGGGTCACAAAGAATGATGAGCTATTTGGGGACAGTGTGTGAAGATAGAGAGCAGGAGATCATAAGGGATGTCAGCAGAGAAAGTAGTTGGTGGGTCAGGTTAAGGAAATGCTGATGAATAAGGGTAGGTTTGAGGAGAAGTAGGGTGCATAGGAGAGTCAATAGTACTTGATTACCCAACGAATGAGGCTACCTAGAAAGTGCTCAGTGAAGGCTACAGTAAGTTTATTGCCACCAATAAAAAATGCTTCTGTGAGTGGAGGTGGGTAAAAGATAATGAGCTTGATAGATGGCGTCTTTAGTTTGAATTGAATAGTATGCAGTCAGAGATTTTGGACTCATTCTCAGAGAAGCAGATGCAAATTTGAAGTCAATAAGAAAGAGTTGATAGTGAAGCCAAAAAGTTAATAAGAGCTCTGAGGTACACAGTGTAGAACAAGAAAGTTAGACTGCCAAGGACTGAATGCACCACCACATCTGGGGATAAGAAAGGAAATGGAGCCAGAGAATATGCAGATATGAAAAATTAAGAATCTTTCTCAAGTGGAAAGCAGCAGTGCTTCTAAGTTAAATTCCCCTAACTCAAATGTTTCACAAGTAGAGCTACTGGTTCTGTCCATATCCTGCATATTTGCATCCCTAATAGACATCTTGCAGAGCATTTTGAATGGCCTTAATGTTTTTCCACATTTAAGAAGATGAGCCCATTCACAGAGAAGTACACTAAATGAAAGAGAAATTTCTGCAAATAGGCACATTCATGGGTTACAAAGCACACTGAAAATTCCTGGAGATGTATATGTAAAAGCTGAATCTATGTGTGTGGATGGTAGAGAGTGAGAACATGAACTTGTCAATCAAGCCATCGAATTCTTTCTTGAAAATTAGAAAGATGACTTTCCTATTCCGAGTCCTTTGAAATAGATTCCTGTACTGCTATGTTCTCTCAGGAATTTATTGTGGCCAAAGACCACAATATGGTGATTTTATCTTTTGCTAGACATTGGACACATTTGTGGGACACAATATTATTTTATTTATCTAGGGTGAGCTGCTTACAACATAAAAAGCTCTAAAAAGTTCCTCAGAGTTAACACAATTTTGAAGCTGTGGGTGGCATCCTGGTAATAGTCATCTCTCATCCCCAGTGGAGTCAAGCCAAATTGCTTAGATTGGGGACCAATAAGGCACGCAGAGGCAGAAGTAGGGCTTATATCAATACTTGGCAGAATACGACCAACTTAAATTTACTTTGGGATACTTTTTTGTAGTTGTTAAAAGGAGCTTATACATTAAAAAGAAGTCAGACTTTCTGCTTTGAGGGAAAATTCCTGATCCAAAGGCCTGGAATCATCTAAATATTTCTGTGATGGCCATCTAGCAATTCCTTTAAACTTATAAGTTATTTCTTGGTTTCAGAATGAAATCTTACCCCCATAAGATGATTCTAACTACTTGATAGGATTCAGATCTTCTCTCTCTTCTCCATTTCACTGCCATGTGCAGCTCAAACAGCTGTCATCTCTGGCCTGATTATGATACTTATTTCTTAACCCTCTCCTTACCTTTCATCTTGTTCATGCAAATTTGTTTTCTCATATTGCTACCAGCATAGACTTTTTAGAGCATAAATTGTTAATGTTATTCCTTCATTTATTCATGAACATTGATTGAACACTAACTATTTTTCAGACACTATATTTGATGCCCAAAAAAAAATAGTGATTAAGAGTCCAATGGGAAAGACCTACAATTTAGTATTCACACTGAAAAAACATATGGATATGTAACAACAACAACAAAAACCTGACCTACACAGAGGTGTCAGGAAAGTGCAGACTGATAATGGAAGAGGGGTGAGAAGCAATGAGGGGGAAAGAGAGGTTAATCCAGACAGAGGGAACATCATGTACAAAAAGGAGTGGTGGGGTGGGGGGCATGATATGTTTGAATTGTTGAGAGAAGACCAGAGAGCAAGATGATAAGAGTTGGGACAGGTAGCAAAGGCCAAATAGGCAGGTTCTTATGAGCCCTTTTAGGGTCTTTGGTTTTCATCACAAGAGCATTGCAAAGTAATAGCTTTTAAACATGGTCAAGATGGGATTAGATTTACATTTTAAACAGATCTGGCTTTGATGTGAGTATCAGATGGGAGGAGAATCGGGGCATTTGGGGAGTCTGGACAGTTCTTTACCACCATAGTCCAGATGAGAGATAATGGTAACTTGGACCAGTGAGAGAGGAGATAATTTATGGATTAGAGAGACATTTTAGTAGTGATCTGGGGCAAGATGAATATGGGGATGAAGACAATTTAATATCAAGGATGCCGCTTATGTTTCTGGCTTATGAAATAGCAAAGATGATGGTGACATTCACTGGAAAAGGAACACCAAATGAGAGCTAGTTTTGGAGGGCAACTAGATGTAATGAGTTTGGATACACTGAGTTTAAAGTGACTTTGAGATTTTAAAGCTTAAGTGTTTAATGGCTTCCCATTGTCCAAAGAGTTAAATTAAATCTCTTTAAAATGGATATATAAAATCTTTGTGACCTTATCCCAGGCTTATCTTCTCTCACACTCACATATGTTCCATATATCAACCATTGTGAATTAGTGGAAATTTCCTGAATGCCCCAAAGTATTTCACAGCTTGATAGCTTGGCAAATACTGTTATTTTTACTGGACATATCCTTTTTCTCTACTCCCTTCTAGAATGTCAAGTTAATACTCCCTCTTCAAGACTCAGCTTAAACATCATCTCTTCTGGAAAGAGTTTTGTTTTTTGTTTTTAGTTTGTCCCTAACCTTACATATGTGTGTGTATGTCTGTGTATATGTGTGTGTCTATATGTACACACATACAGACAATGCATGTGTATAAATGTGTATTGTGCATGTATATAATTGTTCATGATTATAAATTTATTAATGCTACCCACTAGATTGTGAACTCCTTGATGTCAGGAACTATAGTTTGCTCATTTTTATAGACACATTTCTGTGTAAACTACAGTAGTCAACAAATGAATTCAATGATGAAATAAATGAAAAAATAAATTTTGAATTATTTTCCTTCTTGCCAGGAAAATATATATTTTTTTAAGTAGACTATTTTTGGTTCACATAACCAGAAACTACTGACAAGACTGAAAAACCAGAACTCCTTTCTTCTTTCTTTCATTGAGCAATTACTTATTGATTATCTACTTAGTAGCTCATCAGTAAAAAGACATTGGAAACCAAAGTTAATACAAGATTTCAGTCATCAAATGCCTCTTTCATGAAGGACATAGTACAAGGGTGGGGATACAATGACAAATTGCCAGCCATTGAGGATCCTGATCTGATAAAGGAGATTGGACAAAGAGTCTGACCTCGAGGTGGGCCTGGCTGTGAGTAGAGATGGATGAGTAGCTCTATTTACATTTGGGCTACTCTGGAGTGGGTGAGGTGTGCACCAGGGATGGTAAAGAATGAGTCTGCAAAGCAAGAATTTCTGCTGAGACTTTGGAAGGTCTAAGTGACAAATTAGTTCAGCTGTACAAAACTTTAAACACCAGGGAAGAATCTGGATTGGAGCTGATAACGAAGACCTTTTACAGTTTTGAGCAGGAGATATATTGAGGACACCTATTTTGACCCCACATAATCACTAAGCAACTGATAATGCATTGTAATTATTACCATAATTTTGAGGGTAAAGAATCATTATCCCTGTTTTATAGACAAGATTAAGAAACTTGCAGGCAATGCAACTATACAGTGACTAAGTCAGGATTTGAACTCCTAGAACTCCTTTCCTTATGAAAGATTTATATTAATAATATTAAACCAAAGAATACATCAATCTCCATTTCCTTGCCTGATAAAAAGTAAAACTCTAATTAAAAAGCCATAACGTCTTTCCTAAGATTCCTAGAATATCATTTTAACATGACCATAAGCTAAAAGTCAAAACCAATGTGAAAAAGCTGAAATTTTAAAATGTTTTTTCCCTCTGATTATAAAAATTATATAGAACCACTAGGGAGAATATAGAAGAACACAAAAAATACAGAATGTAAATATGATCTCACCACCAAAAGAAAGCCACTTTTCTTATTTTATTTGTAAATCTTTCCTGTCCTTTTTATGTGTAATCATCTACATTCTACCAGCTTTTCTAATGGAGAAAAGTGTTTAAATGTCCAGAAGGCCAGCTTTCCAAGCCATCTTCCAATGCGTGATCAGAGTGATTATGTGTTCAAAAATATATGAAAGTTTTCTAGTTCTATCCAGAGCCTGCACCTCCTGTGTCCTCTCCTTAAAAGGTTAGAGGACTAGTCAGAGCCAGGTTCACCTTCTTTCTCTTTCTCCCTTTGTAGAAATAAATGAATTGGCAGCTTTAAGAGTTAGGTTTGGGGGAGTTAGCAAAAGATCACATTTTATCCCCAAGGGCTGAGCTTTGTGCTCAACACGGTTTTTAAACAGGCAGCCTTGCCATGGGGGGGGGGGGTATTATTCAACTACTGGAAGTTATTATCTCAACTGCTAGAATGGATGAGTCATACTCTGAGTCACATTTAGTTTCTTGTAGACACCTCTCTAAAGAATTATGTGAGAAGGACAGATGATTGTTAAGGAAGAACTCAGGCATTTCTAGCTTCCCAGGATGTGAGTGAATTTGCACTTCCACATCTGAGTTCTAACACCATGCATCTGATCACATTAAGGGGTAAAGTGATGGCAAAAGTGTAAATAGACCACAAGTTTGTCCAGCTAGGTGGAATACCACAATACAGTCTGACAGATGATAAAACACACACACACACACATCACATATATAAATTATGCATAAATCTGTACATACATGCAGGCACACACTTAGATCATCAAAAAAGTTCCAGATCTAGGATATTTGTCAGAATTATTTCTGTTTATTTTATGGCAATTTTGAAAATGCCAAATACACTTGCTTTACTTTTGTTTGATTCTACAAAACGACAGCATTTTTAATCAGTTGGTATAGTTTACTTCTAATATGGCAGAGTGGCTTGTTAATTATTAGACATCTTTTCCCCTAAGTGTTCATTCATTCTCTTATTACTCACTTGGTTACTTGGCTGAGGAGAAATGTCACAATAATTGGCTGTGGATTTCTCAGCTTCATTTTTAAGGCAACATGAACACTGTCAATGTTTCCCTCGCCTTGTCTGTGTGTGTCTCATCCTGCCATCTGCTCATGCCTAGGTATAGTAGTTTGCATACACTTTATTCATGGCCCCAAATCCCTGTTTGCTCTCCTACCCTGTGAATTACAGTGAATTGTGTTGAAATCTAGAGAGAAGGCCACATGACAAAATACTGAATGTATCAAGCCTCCTCAGCCTCTCCTCCTCACAGCCCAGTCGGGGCCATCTTTAAATACATTGCTTATTAAGAGACTATTAAAAACTGAGAACAAACTGAGGGTTGATGGGGGGTGGGAGGGAGGGGAGGGTGGGTGATGGGTATTGAGGAGGGCACCTTTTGGGATGAGCACTGGGTGTTGTATGGAAACCAATTTGACAATAAACTTCATATATTGAAAAAAAATACCTTGCTTATTTGCCTCATTTTCCCAAAGCCTTCATTCAGAAGGCTGTTGAAGACTTTGAGGGGACAGCTGTATTACAAAATGCCATTCTAGAGGGATGTCAGTCTGTTCAAAGGAGCCAAAAAGACTTTTTCAGGTTTCTTTTATCTAGAGGATCTGAGAGGGCTACTCTCTATGAAGTGTGGGTCAAGCAAATGAGTCTTTAAAAAATGTCTTGTTGGAGAGTTGAGCAGCATAGTCTGACCATGGCTCAGAAGCATGCATTCTGACAGGGAGCCATTGTACAAAAAAGAGACTAGTGGTCCATTTGTAATTTTCTTAGGTTAAATTGTCTGCTATCATTATTACATTTCCTCCTTTATTGTTCTTTGTCTTTGTCTTAATTCCCTCAAAATAGTAATTTAAAAATCAGCCAGAGTTACGTTATTTTTACAGTCATCCATCTTTTCACTCTGAAATATAGGTGACTTTTATCTTTGGTCCTTCTTTGAAAAATTGTATATTCTTATTTATAGAGAACCCAGCTCATAAATGTAACTATAATCCTATACTACACATTGTTGATGTACATTAATCACCTTAAATAGTTTTCTAATTAAAGAAAAGAATATACCCATAGGCTTTACCAACTCAGATTTTAAGAATATTGTTAGATATTGAATAATTTAATAATCATGTTTTATCTATTTTAACTATGTGTCCCACATCAATGACACATAAAAGTTTCATAGTTAAAAAAATGAAGTAAAGCAAATATGCTGGATGCAAAGATTACATCAACCAAATGGAAGATATTTATAGTAGATGGTATAGTGTTTTTCCTAGATTTTCTCTTGAAGACCAAGACTTTTATTTGTAAAAATAAATTATTCTAATTATCTAACAAATGATGATTTTTAAACATCTATTATATAGTAGGGTAGTGGATAAGACAGATATGGATAAGACAGGGATATCTTTACACTCTTTTAACACGGATTCTATCAAGGTAGATGGATATGGGATGAGTAATACACTTGATGACTTATTTGACAAGAAGCACAAGATAATGTAGGAAACTTATATTAAAGGTAATAACCTACTTTTTACTTCCAGGATTGCAGTATAACAAGATGATAATTTCTTGAATTTGGAAATTTCTTTCATTGGTGAAAGTCCCTTGCAAAAGACAAAAATACAGTTTTGTGATTTCAGTGTAGAAAATAAAAATAGCACCCCACTCGGGCTCATCTGGCTTTAGTTGTTTTGCTCTAAGTCTTTGCTCCTAGCTTTCTGATGGTGGGCTCCATTGCATTCTTCAAGAATAGTCCACCTTTCTCTGACTATATGTTTTTTCTATATCCTGCTTATTTTCATCATAGCACTTGATAATATTAGTAACCATTTCATATTTTTTATTGCCTGTTTTTTATTCCCAAATGACAGGACCCATATATTCTTTATTTACCTATGTATTATCCAGCAACTATTATTATGTGGACATATACTTTGCTCTCAATAAAAATTTGACAAATGAGTGGGTATGCAAAACTCATAAGACAATGAGACAAAGTTGAGTTTCTAGTTGTTCTAGAGAATATAAATGATGTTCTTATCCACTTAACTATAGTTTATTAAATTATAAGCAATGAAGTTTCAAGATATTTTATTATTTGTGGTTTAAAAAGTGCCATCGCTGCATAAGTTTGGTAATCATTGACAAATAAACTTACTCTGATTCCCTTACTGCTGGATTTCTCAGAACACATGTGTATTTAACATGTAATCTCTAGTAATGTATATACACACACACTCTCCAAGGGGTATAGTTAGGAAAATGTTTGCTTACTCTGTCAGCAGGTGGGACATATTAAGTGACAGATCACCAATTCTGCAGTCTTGTTCGGCAATTTGCAAGAGTTAGCTGAACTAACTCTGAGTCTGACTCAAAAATGGCCTCAGGAAAGCACTGGGACATGAACTGATCAAATGGGTTGTGCTTCCAGCCTTTTGGACTTCAAAGACCTCTGCACCCTGTGAAGGAATTGAAAAATGGTCAATCAACTTCCTGCCCTCTTCTTGCTGAGCTGTTGCCTATGTTCTTCAAGGCTCATCCTGCTGAGACCTTCTCTCCTGAAAAATCCTTATACCACCCTTGCTACTTTTTTCTTGAAAGTAGTTTGCTGGTATTACCCCTGACACCCAGCAATCCTATATCAATACACTGCATAGCAAGAAACATTTTAAGATCAAGAGAAGCTGTCTATCATCTGGTCAATTCATGCTCAGAGCCCTTGTCCCTGTCCAGTTGGGTATTCTTACTTTCCAGGTCAAAATATGATATCTTCTGAAGTGACAGGGGTACAGACCTGTGGTGAGGGTTCATCTGGCCTTCCCCTTCTGCAGATGGTCCAACAGGCAACTCCTAAAGAAGAGGGAAGGGGGTTCCTTTGTGCTTTTGCTCAATGTGGCCACCATCTGGCAATTCTCCTGGTGATACAAATCTCCTGGGGTTACCTTGTAGGTCCTACGTCTTCTCAGACCTGTGCTCATTTGGAACAGGGAAGTTAGTGAGTGGCAGAGAGCCTTCCAGACACTAGCCACTTCCATTCAGCCTGTGCAATGCCATTCTCATCTACCAAGACCTGAGGATGGTATCCTCACCCACCTTTTCAGAGTGACCTGGATTCTTGTATTACTTATAACTAAAATTCAATTTGACTGTGGCAGCATGCTTCAAAATCTCTATTTGCTCCTATCTTGAATCTAGCCTATCCAGTTGTATTCCAGCCCTACACTGTGGAAATGAATTTGCCAAGCATGACGGAGAAGTGTCACCTATCACAAGAGGGACGTTATGGGTCACTGCTTCCTCCTTTCTTGAAAGTGTCCCTTAGCTGCTAGGAATTGCTAGTGATGCAACCTACCTCGAAGACGGTAACATTCTCTTGAGAGCAGCCATTTTTGTTTACAGCGGGCAATATTTGAGCTGTAAAGCAGAGACCATTGCGTCATTCTGACTTGAAGTAAACTATTTCTCTGTCTTTAAATTGAACACACAACTATTGGAGACATGAATAATAAAGTCTTCAAAATGTTTTAGCACCATAAAGAGTTGGGATATTTTCTTCTTACAACAAAGTTTTTGTGCGAATGTAATAAAATATGTAATATGCCTTGCACATCGCATGGCACATATTAGATAGTCACATTTAATTCTTTTTTTTTCTTCCATATATCTAATGTAAGGAAAAGGAAATTACATGTTTATGCTTGATTTCAGCATCCAATTTTTCTCTACCAGAACCCTAATGCTCCTGGGCCAGAATTCTGACCATTTCAAGGCATATATTGAATTCTTCTGCAGGTTATACTGATAATGGGGAGGAAGTTGGGGGTATCTCTCCTGAACCATATTTTTACATCAATGAACAAAACTGGAAGAGCCAACTGCACAGACTGAGTATTCATTTCTCTGTATCACATTGACATGCAGCAGAGTTAATACCTTCAAGCATTCCCAGCCCTTCCATTTTGGTGGCCCATAATCTCTTCTTTCTGTGAGGCAGGCAAATAGTATTTTTGATCCTGATTACCTGGATTAATATTGAAAACCTCTTCAGGTTGGTGTCCTAGAGAAATTGGAAAAGTTCCCTTTCTATTTGAAATGACTTAAACTGGGAGGCTGGAACAAAGGACTCATCTCTCCGATAATCATCTCACCTTCTTGTCACTCGGAGTCCAATTAAATAAACGACTCCCTGATCTTTTGTCAATTGTCAGCAGATCTGGCTTTCACTTTTAATCAGCCTGTGCATCATCGTGGACTTTCAATTCTCTTCTCACCCTTTCTTTTGTCCATAAACATGATGAGAGCAGGAATGGAAAAGAGTTAGGTTTAAGAATAAGATAAATATGCAGATTTCTCGAAACATTCTTCATATTCTTTCTAAGCCACCTTTTTCTCTTTCTTCTGCAAAAATAATTAGGCCACTGGTTTTCACTTGTCAGGATCACTGACTGACTTCTGAATGCTGCAACAGCCTTCCATTCAGAAAGATGTTTTTAGGGGTGCTTTTTCCCCCTAATTTTCATTGCTATTTCTATCTTTAAAGCACATAGCTTCCATTTAAACAACAAAAAACATGCTCTTTCGCTGGAAATTGGCTAGGGGGAAAATAGGTGCTTAAAAACAAGAATGTATTGTCTCTCTTTGAAACACTTTGGAGTCTGTCCTCCTCCTCAGTGGCTATGGTCCTGTAGTGAGTGTGTTTCTGTTCTACCCAGAATGGATGGGATCTTGTGCAGAGACTTCAGTCATGCCCTACAATGCACTCAGCAGCTCCATTGTGGGGGGAGAATCCGGAAGTTGCAGTCTTTTCTGGCAGCAGTACAGATGACCTGCCCAGTGCCTGGGATAATTTGACCTATACCATCTTTTCTTTACCTTCAACTCAGATGCAGATGTAAGCTTTCAATTAATGTGAGTCAGGACCAGAAGCAAAATGCCAAAGGAGAGTTAAAAATAGCTTGCAAGTCTTTTATTTTTAGCCATATGACCCACCATTAGTATTCTATTACTTTCCCCTTCCCCCCAAAATTTTGCTAGGCAAAATTTAACAAGACACTTTGATCGCATGGCTGAGTTTAAAGATAGAGAAGGAAAATCCCTATAAGAGGAAGGTGAAAATCAAGGAACTGAGCTGTCTCAGGGTGCATTTGCTGGATGTAGTGACCAGATTTTAGTTGCCTTTTGGGGTGGGAGACCAAGATTTGCACTCCAAAAGATGGGGAATCAATGAACATTTCCATGTAAAGCCAGTATCCTCACACTTGGTTAAAGGATGAGCTAAGAAAAAATATATATATACTTACCAGCAAAGATGGACTAAGAAAAACTACCTGTGTTGGCTTTGGTGATGGTGGAAGAAAAAAAAAAAGTCCTCTCTAAGAATTTGTAGCCCTGGGCCTGGCCTCATTTCATTCAGTGTTTGGAAAAGATAATGTTTACCTGTTGAGGACACTGGAGGTGACCATGCATAGTAGCATAGTCCCCAGGGAACATAGCTGAAGAAAATGCAAATCCTCTCAATAGGGCCATGCTCTCTACACAGGCCATGAGCAGGTGTCATTAGAAGTGACAAAAAGGAAATTTAGGTCTCCCAAGAACTTCAAATGGAAAACTAAGATTCATCTTACTTTCTTTAAAAGTGTAATACAAATAGTTCTAAAAAGAAAAGATGAAATAAATCTATGATCAATTAATAAGATATTAGAACAAAGCAGGAAGGTTTAGAAAAGAACCAAAATACAATTTCTGAAAATGAAAAAAAAATAACTGCAATGAATCATTTCATAGATAAGTTAAAGAATAGATTAGATAAAGAGAGAATTTATGAACTAAAAGTTAGGCATAATGACATTAATCAGAATACAGAAAAAGAGGTAAAAATATAAACCTGAAAGGGACATTAAAAGATGGAGAGCAGAATGAGAAGCTGCCACATACATTTAAGTAGAACCCAGAAAAACAAAATTAAAAAAATTAAGGCAACATTCAAAGAGGTAACGAATGAGAATTTTCCAGAATTGAAAAGACAGGTGAATCCACAAAATACAGTTGACCTTTGAACAGTGCTTGGGTTAGGGGCGCTGACACCCTGTATGGTCAAAAATCCACATATCAAGGCGCCTGGATGGCTCAGTCGGTTAAGCATCCAACTTCAGCTCAGGTCATGATCTCATAGTTTGTGGGTTCTAGCCCCACGTCAGCTTCTGTGCTGACAGCTCAGAGCCTGGATCCTGCTTCGGATTCTGGGTATCCCCCCCTCTCTCTCTGCCCCTCCCCTGCTCATGTTCTGTCTCTCTCTATCAGAAATAAAACATTAAAAAAATTTTTTTTAAGAATCCACATATAACTCTTGACTCTACATCTTTACTACATTAGCCTTGTTGACTGGAATCCTTACCAATAACATAGTCAATTAACACATATTTTGCATGTTAAATGTATTACACACTGTATTCTTACAATAAAGTAAGGTAGAGAAAAGAAAATGTTGTTAAAACATCAAAGGGAAGAGAAAATACATTTTTAGTACTGTGCTGTACTGATAGAAAAGTCCACGTAAAAGTGGACCTGCCCACATCAAATCCATTGTATTCAAGGGTCAACTGTAAAAATAGTCCTAAACAGGATACATTCCTTTTTAAGAAATCCCCACATAAACACATTGTAATGAAACTATACAACACCAAAGACCTTAAAAGCAGACAGAAAGAAAAGACAGATTACTTACAATGAAGCCTGTTTTTAATTGACAGTGGATTTCTCAACAGTAAGAGAAAAGAGGGGAAAATGCTTAGAACATAAAAACAGAATAGAGAGCTCAAATAAACTGACTGGGATAAATCTAAATAAGCCAGTATTTATAATAAAATTAGTAGGGGCGCCTGGGTGGCTCAGTAGGTTGAGCGGCCGACTTCAGCTCAGGTCACGATCTCGCGGTCCATGAGTTCGAGCCCCGCGTTGGGCTCTGGGCTGATGGCTCAGAGCCTGGAGCCTGCTTCCAATTCTGTGTCTCCCTCTCTCTCTGCCCCTCCCCTGTTCATGCTCTGTCTCTCTCTGTCTCAAAAAATAAATAAATAAAAGTTAAAAAAAAAATTAGTAGACTAAAAATCTATCACAAGAATTTTCTTCACTGAGGAATTTTATGCAATTTTTCCCCCAGTTAAACCGTAAGAGTTGGCCTTTGCTATCAATAAGGTCATATTCATTAATTAAATATGAATAAATTCACTTCTCTATATCCAGCACATAGTAGGTGTCAAATGCCTACTATATTCCAGGCACTATTTTATGTGCTGCAAATAGAGAAGTGAATGAACATGCCAAAATCTCTGTTGCCATAGATCCTACATTCTTTCAAAAAGTAATTTACTAAGTGGCTATAATGTGCAAAGTATTTTCTTAAAAGACATCTGCATGTTAAAAAAGAAAAAAAGACAGAGGTTTTGAGCCAAGGATATTTTAACTTTCCTGTGAGAAAACAAAAATTAAAATGTCCTTATTTTTATTTGTTAAGTTCCCATAAAAAAAAACAACAACAAAACTCTGTAACCAATATATGCACTGTACTTTCACAAGAAGATCACAGTTTGTAGCATTTTTGCTTCTGAATTAGTGATGTCTGAAAGTATTCTGCCAAAACATCCTGAGAGTTGAGGAAATATCAGATAATTAAAGTTAATTCAATAATTAAATCTATTAGGTAATCATATCTTACTGGATAAAGAAATGATGAGGAAATTAAGAAGTTGAACCTCTAGAGTTTATTTCCAGTTGACTACAAAAGCATCTGAAAGCCCTCAGCTGTAGGAACAGTGTCTGCTTTGTTGAGTGTTCTATCCCCAGCACGTCACACAGTCCCTGGTATGAAGTAAGTACTCAATACATGTTGACTGAATACTATATTGTGAATGAATGACCATAGCAGGTCAACTAAACTAAATTGCACCATGCAAGGCCAGTCAGAAAAATGGAAATCAGAATTAATTGCATTTTCCTATCTACATTCTAGAGGACTGGAGAAAATAAATAAACTGGAATGTACAAAAATACTTATGACCCTTTAAATGAAACTCTATATGAATTGAACTGTGATGGTTATTAGAGTTTTAAATTTTATGATCTGCATTTGTTCCTCACCCAAATGTATTCAATAGCAGCATAAGTATAGAAAACGCAGTCTTACCATACTTGTCAGCTAGAATCACTCATTGGCAAATCTTCTGTGTGTCTGGGATTAAATGGATAATGCAGTGTGTATAATGTAAAAGAAAATTAAATACAATGGCTGTCTACCTCTGATAAAAAATATCCTTAACATTTGCTGATCTCTTCATTTTTTTCGGTAAAAGGATGAGCTCCGGATTAGCATAAAACTAAGTAAGTTGAAGACGAATTTGTGCCAGAAAATCCAGTCTGCATTTTTCAGCCAGGGATGAATGGATGAATATCGTAATCCTGCTTGAAATCGAATTAATCTCAAAAAGAAAGCCCTCAAGGGACCAAAGAGCACATCTTTTAACTTTTTATGCATGATACCTGGCATGGTGGGCACCATGTGTAGGTCTGGCCCATTCTCTGTGCTGCAGTGATGTGGTGAGTAAAAGCCCATTCAAAGATGTGAAGCAGTGACACCACAACATGGACTTTGAAGAGGCAAATATTGCTAGAGGGCAGGAATTCATCATTTCAAAATCTTCAGGTGAAGAACGTTCTCAATATCTACTAACGATCATTAGCAATTGGCTTCAGCATAAAATCTATTGGAAACAGACATCCTCAGACCATAAACTGATTTGGGTTAAAAAAAAAAAATAATGCTGGTGATCATTTGAATGCATGAAATCATTCGCACATGCCTAGACTGCAGGAAAAGAAATGGATGGCAAAAGTAATCTCAACACAGGATGCCAAAGCAATTAGATAGCTCAAATCAAAACAAAGACTAAAAGCGGCCCTTTAGGCCAGTTACCTAGGGTATAACAAGTAGGGTAAAGCATACATATACTGTATAAGGAAGCTCTCAGTTACTAATTTTTTTTTAAGTGAGTTTATTATAAAGATTGTGGCGAGGGGCGCCTGGGTGGCGCAGTCGGTTGAGCGTCCGACTTCAGCCAGGTCACGATCTCGCGGTCCGGGAGTTCGAGCCCCGCGTCAGGCTCTGGGCTGATGGCTCAGAGCCTGGAGCCTGGTTCCGATTCTGTGTCTCCCTCTCTCTCTGCCCCTCCCCCGTTCATGCTCTGTCTCTCTCTGTCCCCCCAAAAAATAAAAAAAATAAAAAAAAAATGAAACGTTGAAAAAAAAAAGAAAAAAAAAGATTGTGGGGAGACAGGAAATTGGAAGAAGTGCTAGGGAGTTCCTGGTTTGGGGAGGGGTATCTGAATGGGCCTGGGATCCTCTGGGGACCGTTTCTGTGTTGGGGTATCATCATTGGCCAACCCTGAGAAATCACATCTGAGCATTCCCAGAAGACCCAGAGTAATCATATGCACTGTTTTTAAATTCATCATTATGAAGATAGGGAATTTTCCTTTCCCCAAATAAATATAGCAAACAGAATCTACATACTTCTCACAACCTCTCATCACTGTCCTATTGTAATGACTGAAGACACATTAAGTTTTTAATTATTAGCAATCTGGCTAGTACTTCATAACAAAGTCTACTTGCTAATTGAGATGAAATGTGTTTTGTCATCAACAAATTGAAACAATATTGTCTCTGCATGCTGCAATATTTGTTTCTCTCTTTTCATAGCCTAATACGAAAATACCATTAGTTTAGCACCATTTGGTCATCAAACCCTCTCTGAGTTTCAGAGTAATTCCAAAGGAACCAGATATTCTGATACAATGCACTCAATATGTTGAGCTCCACTCATTAATTTTGGAAACTAAATGGTTATGCTTATTAATGTGACCTTTCACCACTCTCTAAGCTTTTAAAATGGAACTGAAACAAAATGGCATTACATGAATCCACATTGGGAAAATGTGGATAATGCCAGTGTTCTTTTTTGGTGGGGGAGGGATTCTTCAAGGGCAAACCAAATTGTTTCTGTTCTATATGCATAGGTTGGGGAGAAGCAGCTTATCAAAAAGACAGGAAATAAAAGAGCAGGGTAACTATTATAGAACTTCAATTTAGAATTTTTGAATTCTTTGTGCTCAGCTTACTGCTCTTGATGGTGCATCTGAAAGGCACAAAAATCAATATGAGAGGGCTTTAAAAGACGCACAACATGAAGGCCCAATCTGCTGCTTTATAGCCCAACTCCTCAGGGCTGGGAAGGAGGTTTAGCAACATATATTTTTTGGATTTGCATGTATTTCATGGTGGGGTACTTTCTTTAAAAAACAGGGACATGACTGGATAGTTGGCCTCAGTGTCACCTCTTGACCATAGTAAGTATTTTCTGTTTAAGTCAATGAGTCTAGGGGGAAAAAAAACCCAGAAGAGGAATGTGCTAGGTTTTATCTTAGCCCTCACGTATGCTGACGCAGCATGAAAGAGGAATGTGCCAAGAAACATGAGAAAAAAGCCAGTGGTGAAGAAGTTTCAGATGAATTGTGAACTCTTTCTTACTCTTCTTACATAATCTTTTGTGGCAAAATCCATAGCATTGAAAATCAGGCATTTCAGTTTCTGGCACTTCCTGCAAAAAGAGTTCATTGGCCTTACCTGGGGAAAGAATTATGCCGACAGCAGTGACCTGAACAATTTCATCTTCCACGCTACCTGTCATCTTGAGTCCTAGACATTTGTCTTAGAGTCATTGTGTCCCAAAGAAATGAGACTACCATCTTCTGGTGGCCTTCAGCATAGTTAGGGGACTGTCCTTAATATTATCACTTTCATTGCTATACAGATTTCTCTATTAGTGTTTGGATCGTTAAAATTTGCCTGTCTTAGGTTTCAGAAATAAAAATTCAGGTTTGGTCAACAAAATGGAGAACTAGCTGTGGCAAAATAATGTTGCCATTTTTTTCTTTTACTGTTTCTAACAACCCATCTGTGTTGCAGGTATTGCAGTGAAATAAAAAAAATTGCTTGATGATTCATTTCTAGAATTAGCACATCAAGCGAATACTGTATGTAGTCACAACTATATGAGAAAAATTGTTTGAATTGCTCATAAAGTATAATAAACATGATTTTGTGTATACAATCATGCATGGTAATATGAATATCACCAGTACACAATGTATGAAGTATGATTATATATAATAAAGTGCACAGATATAAATTATAACTTTATGGTATTTTTAAATTATGCAAAAGAGAGCCATATGGTTGAATATCCAAAGTTAAATGCAATATATCTTTACTTTACAAATGAGATAATTAAAACTCAGATAGTATATGCCCTGAGTCATGTATTATAAGAAGCAGAATTCAATTGTCCCCTAATATTTTCTGAATCCAAACCTGGTGCCAATTGCTGTCTAGTTATAAGACCTTAAGCCTTATAGAAATACCAAATGCACTGAAGTGCAATACTTTTCAATGAGATAAAATTTACCTGACTTCTGTTTTTCAGTACTGATATTTATTGACTAGTTTAGTGATTTCAAAATACTTTTTCCTTGTATCTGCTCTCTCTCTTGACCTTGTCTGTTTGAACAGACATCATGTCTCAGCTCATTTCTTTTCTCTTTTGTTAGGGAAAACTTAAAGAACATATAACATAATTTCTGTTAGGAAAAAAAACTATTCTAATTCTCATACTGATTACCCATATTTATATATTATCTTGTTCCAGAAAGGATTTGAGTTGTCTAATATACAACATGAAGACATGTCTACTACTCAAGAAAAATCTGTGAAAGCAGACATTAACAGTACACGATGACATTTAATGTAACATGATCTATTGCTACAGACCAAAGAACACTAGTAACACACCTGCATCAAACCAAGTTAAATTTTTTAGTGTTATTATTGATACATACCAAGACAGCTGTAGTGTTTCCAAAAAAAAAGTGAGTTAGGGAAAGCTACTTGCAGGCTGGAGTTGATCACAGGCTGGGCTTCTCAAGAACAGGTTAGTATTTGTAAAGGGGCAAGTTTTCAAACAGTCAGAAGTCTTATGAATCCAGGCAAAGTTAGATCAGTTTATCTGTGGCTTTATCTTGGAACATATGGGTCTGAATAAGGTGGGAAATTTGAGTTTAGAGAATTTGCTTGCATGTCATGGCTTGGTATAGTTTAACCTGCTCTGTGAGTCAGAAGATAGGTCTGCAAGTTGCTTTTTTTTTTCTGTTTCAGTTTTCAATATCAAAATAACTTTATTGTTGGTAGCCTTGATTCTGTAGAGATAACATTTGTGATTCGTCTCGCCTACCCTCTAACAACTGTCTTTTTTTCATTCATTCTTCAGATATTTATAAATAATCAGATATGTGGCAGGCACTGTGCTATTGTTGTATTATTGTCTTATTAGTGTATTATTATTACAGACCTTATAATCTAGCAAGACTGATTTAATTATATGATTAAAGAAACTTTAATTTGACTTTTCCTTCTGCATTTTTAGGAAAGATTCTAATTTTTAACAGAATTACTCTCTGCAATGGACTGAATGTTTGTGTCCCCTTCAAAATTCAGATGCAGAAAACTTCTTTTCTTTTTAATGTTTATCCATTTTGAGAGAGAGAGCATGTGCATGTGTGAGAGCAGGAAAGGGGCAGAGAGAGAGAATCCCAGGCAGCTTCATGCTGTCAGTGCAGAGCCCAACGCAGGGCTTGATCTCAAAACCATGAGATCATGATCTGAGCCAAAATCAAGAAGCAGATGCTTAACTGACTGAGCCACCAATGTGCCCTCTCAGATGCAGAAATCTTAACCTTCAGTGTGATGCTGTTAGGAGGTGGGGCCTTTGAAAAGTCATTAGATCATGAGGGTGGAGCCCTCATTAATGGAATTAGTGCCTTTATAAAAGGGACCCCAGAGAGCTTTTTCAATATCTTTCTACCGTGGGAGACTACAACAAGAAGAAGGCAATATGCAATCTAAAAGAAGACTCTTACCAGAACCTGGCCAGATGGCAGCCTGACCTGGGACTTCCAGCTTCCAGAACTGTGAGGAATAAATTTCTGGTTCTCATATACAACCCAGTCTATAGTACTTTGTTATAGCAGCCCAAACCAAGACTCCTTCTAATTCATGTGGGAAAATATTTGTTTTTTACCTGCTGTGGCAGAGAATGTTGACTGCCCTAGCAATAGAGGTATTGTATGATAGATGAGCACGTGGCTATCTTAAATTACAACTTGATTTCGCTAATTTTATAATTAGATGAAGCCACTTGATGACGTTATGGCAACAGGGTATAAGTGAGAATGATGTTTACATTCCAGGAAGCCTGTTCAACTCAAAGGAAAGGTTTATGCCCTCTGTAATGGCTGAAGTGATGTGGTGGCTGAAGGTTGACCAGCCATTTTGAGCAATAAGGTGGGATCTTTACAATGGTAATAACAGAGAACCAAAAAGAAGAAACCAGAGTCCCTAAGGATGATTGAATCCCATGGACCACTAACTTCATTTGCTTGAACAAGAAATAAATATTTATCTTCTTAAACCCATTTCTACTTGAAGGCTTCTGTTGCTATTGAAATCTACTTTGCTCAAAAGTAAAATAAGCAAGAATTGAAAATATTGCATGTGACAAGCCCCCAGAGATGGACAATGGTTATAATACTGAATATTTTAAACTTTAGAAATTTTCAATCATAAGACCGTGCAAAGCTTCTTATGAAGCATTTCTTATATTTCAGAAAAATTTTCAGATGTGAGATTATTTGATGGCAAATTGGTACAGGAAACAGGAAATGTACTAATTACTTCAGTTTAGGGATAAGGGAACAGTGATTCAGAGGAATTATCACATGCATGCCTAAGTTTACCAAACAGAGTAGTGACACCTTGAGGGTTAGAATCCAGGCCATCCCTGGCCCAGAGATTTTTATACCACGGTTGTTGAGGGATAATTCATACTTTCTCTGGCACTCAAGATCATGAGAGGTTAATCAGAACTCTGTGTTTTTGTGGTAGCAACTTAAGTTTGAATCTCAATCACAGCTAAAATCTTTTTGGAGGCTTGTAACTGGAAAGGGTCATATCTGGGAGCCCTGGATCCTAACTCTGACTCTGTTCTAACTTGACTTTTTGTCTGTTAAATAAAAGAGGTAAAAAAAAAAAATATCTCTGAGGAATGCATTCTCTCTAGGGTTTCAACCAGCACTGATACCTTTTGATTGGTAACAAGAATCTAACTGACATACACCTGCCTGCTTCCTATTTGTGGAGAAATTATAAAGGATCCAGAGGATGTTTATTGTTTTAAAAAAGAAAATGTTTTCATTAAGTATTTGGGGTCCCTCTGTTGTGGAAATCCTTACCTGAGAATAAATATCAACAAAGCTTTGTATGAATTGGGAATAACTTCAATTTCTATTGGTTTCCATGGCAGTAGAGTTGTCATATTTAGCAATTAAAAATATGGGATGCCCATTTATGTCTGAATTTTAGGTAAACAATGAAAAATAATTTTAGTATCAGTATGTACCTTATAATATTTGAGAAATACTTATATTAAGAATTATTTATTATTTATCTGAAATTCTAATTTAACTGTGTGTCTTATATTTTATCTGAGAATCCTATGTGGCAGATACTAGAAACTGGCTTATTCGCTCTTCAGTTCAACCTTGTTCTGTGTCTCACTATACCATGGAAGCTATAAAGCATTTTGCATATGATTCAGGTACTATCAATCAGATACACTTAACCAAGACTGAAATTCAGACCTGGCTTACACAGTGAGAGAAAAAGGCATGAAGCTCCATCTCACTGGGATAGATCATATAAAGGCAATGTTGTCCTGGAGCTAACAGATGTAAGCAGAGCTTTCCAGTTTTGCAAACTGCTTCCTGGTCGTGGCAGGAGAAGCAGCTCTTTGAGGACCCCAGTCCTATGGTATAGCCTTGAGAATTACCCCTGGAAACAGCCTAGTCTATTTCTTTAACCATGCCTTGATCCTGTAATAAATGCCATTCTGCTTAATTTGGTTGGAATGGTTTCTCTTCCTTGCAACTGGACCATGACTGGTAAGTTCCTAAATTATTTAAAGTGGTAAAGGAAATGGGGGAAAATGAAATGTTCTCCTCCATTTTTAAGCTTATAAACAACACAATAAAAATAAACATTTATTAAAGAAAAAAATACAATCTCCATCTCACCATCCTAGATAATCCTATATATCAATTCATAAAAAAAAATCATTTTCGTGTTTCTAAAAATTCTAGATCATATGCAGACCTTGTTTTTCACATTGTAATGACAATGCAGATATAACTTCACCGCACTTTTCTGCCTTAACATTATGCCATAAATACTTTCTGTGTTGTTACATAGCTTGCATAATTATTTTAATGACTATATAATAGTTACTCTAGTTGATGTATCGTAACTCATTTAATTATGTCTTATTTTGGATGTAAAGGGGTTTTTTGTCGTTATAAATAATTCTTTAGTTAATAAGAGGTTTTTTTTTCCTTCTTCTGAATTATTTCCTTAAGATATATTCCCAGCAGTGGAATAACTGGGTCAAAGGCTGTGAACATTCTGTGTCTCATAAAATGTTTGTCCAAATTGCTTTCCGCAAGGGATGTGACAATTTTAACTGGGTGGCGAATTTTATTGATGTCTAAATTAAGGGAAGTCAGTGAAAGCTAAACATCATTTAGAACGTATGTGGCCAGACTATATACACCCACTCACAGAAAGGGAAAATGCATGGAACATGTGGCCAGAGGGTATGAAACCAGTAAAAAATATATAATAGAAATATGTTTTTAATAAAACATGATTTCTTTAAAAAATTTTTTTACATTTATTTAGTTTGATAGACACAGAGAGACAGAGCACAAGTGGGGGAGGGGCAAAGAGAGAGGGAGACACAGAATCCGAAACAGGCTCCAGGCTCAGAGCTGTCAGCACAGAGCCCAGCACGGGGTTTGAACTCACCAACCATGAGATCATGACCTGAGCCAAAGTCAGATGCATAACCAACTGAGCCACCAGGTGCCCCTTAATAGAACATCATATTCTCTGATTCTTTAAATGAAGTATATCTTATTTACTTTAAAATTTTTAAAAAATGTGTTTGCATGAGAAGCCAGAAGTCGTTTCTCTGGCATTCTATCTTGTGTTCTCATTTTCCCAAACTTTGCCTCTTATTCAGCAAATGGAGCAAGTCATCAAGAATTTCTTTCTTTTATTACTGTAAATTAATACCAAGTCCCTATTATTTGGTTTCAGATTTGGCTTAGAAATATTGCTGTTGAGGGGTGCCTGGGTGGCTGAGTCAGTTAAGTGTCTGACTCTCAGTTTTGGCTTAGGTCACGATCTTGTGGTCATGCACTGAGATTAGAGCCTGCTTGGGAGTGTCTCTCTCTCTCTCTCTCTCTCTCTCTCTCTCTCTCTCTCTCTCTCAAAATAAATAAACATTAAAAAAAGAATTATTGCTGTTGAATCCACTTAATGTACAACTGACTACTTGTGAGGAGAAAAGGGATAGGAGCCTTATTTACTTATTTTAAACTAGATTATTCTTTAAATTTTCTCCCAAAGATTTTCAAATTTAGATTTTTTTTATTCCAGGCACTAAATTTAATCTAGACTTATGAATGTCATATCTTATTTTCCCACCAAAATTACCTCCAATATGGCTTTTCACGTGTTCAACTCTAATTAACTGGAGGTCGTTTCTTGGAGCAGATGCTTAGTGTAGAAGATTTTGGGTGATTCCCATTGGAAGATAGTAATTTTGGTCTCATTTTGAACCATTAAAATAGAAAATGTTTTCAAGTGTCAGATCCCCTTTAGACATGTTGTTATCTTGGTGGAAGATTTTAGACAAAACTGTTTAATTATCATGATGGTAGCCAAGTAACTTTTTTTTCAGAGATGACCAACTTTTCTCATAGTGGCCTGACTCCAAAAGGTAGGGAAACAGCAAGTTTTTCTCTGAAAGGTCAAGTAGTAAATATTTAAACTTTGGAAGCAATACATTCTCTATCCCAACTATTTAATTCTGCCCTTGTAGTGTGAATCCAGCTCCAGACAATATGTAAATGAACGGTGTGATTGTTCCAATAAATGTATACTTACAAAATCAGGCTGCAGGCCCATTTGGCCAGCTGGCCATACTTTGCTCACCTCTGACTTCAGGAATCTGGCTTTAGATGACCTCCAGTAGTAATCAACTCTGTTTCAGAAAGCTCTTAACACAAATAGGATTATCAACTTTATAATGAAAGAATAAATTTAATAAGAAAACTTGGCTGAAAATAACTCAGATCATGTCTTAAAAAGAAATAAAGGTTATATATGAGATATTCCAGAAGCTATGAGAAAGGATAACTAGGCATAAACATGCAAGAGCTATCCACAATTTGGCAGGACTTTAGAAAATGGATCCCCTCAAAAAAAAATCCAGCTAAAACTTAGGACAAGAATTAAAGTAGCTGACCAGCCTCAGTAACAATACCTATGCCCCTGCCCTCATTGTGTTATAATATTCCCTCTCTCAGAGTCTGAACAAATCTAAACACAGGGTTACTGACTTGGGACAGTGCTTTTCACTGTCTAGAGTTGACCAACATCTTTGGAGCTCATGAGGCAGACTGCCAACAGCATACACTGCCCCCTACTCTGATGTGGAAACCCGAGGGCCTGTGGTAGATGTTGAGTCTCTGAAGCAAGGAGGAATGGGGGAGGTTGGGAGTCATTTCTAGTCCTATGTAGTTGCCAGTCACTGGGAGAGTCATAGCAACAGCTAGAAACAATACTTAGGCCCTTAATATGTTGCTGATATAAGTGAACACTAATTTTCTCACTTTTTACTTCAAGTTTAGTCAATAGGTTCTCTTTAGTGATATGTTCTTGTTATTAATTCTGAGTTGAGACATACTCAGCTATTTTGCAGTAAATATGATGCACACAATAATAGCTGATGTGTGTATGTGGAGGTCCACGTGGTACTGAACACAATCCACAGAGCAGCTCTTTTAAGTGGGGAGCATTACTACTCACATTTTGCAAGAGAGGAAACAGAGACGCCAAGGGTTTAGAGAGCTGCCCTGAGCTACTCCTGAATGTGGGCCATTACACACCCGATTTTCTTGACTGTAATGCTCTTAAACATGACATCATACTGCCTCCTTTTGGTTATATAGGAAACAGGACCTTTTCACTAACTCCCCCCCTCCCTGCCCTATTATTCCAGGTAAGCATGTGGGCAAAAGTGAAAAACAGCACTTCCTGTTATGTCAGAGAGGTCTGGTACCCTTTAGAAACGGCCCATGAGAAACCTGAGAAGTAAGACCTCTCTACACATACAGAAATGCTAATCTGGCTGCATTTCTGCTGCCTGTTCACTAAAGAAGGTGCACCTTCACAGGTGAAAGCAAGCATCCATTCAATGGGGGAAATGCTGGAGGGTATAAAACAAGATGGACCCCACAGAGGACAAGGGTTCTCCTTGTCTTTTCTGAAGGAGCTCTAGTGTACAAAATTCTTCTCAGTCTGAACAAATTCCTGTGGCTTCTCTTCCTGCCATAGGAGTTTCCAATAGTTGTTTTTCTTCTACTTCTTAGTATTGATTCTTCACTCCTTTAAGACAGATTCTTTTGGTGTCTATCTTTGATTCCTTGATGGCATGGTCACAATTAGAGATATTAACTTTTCTTTAACTTGGAGTGACTTCTTTCCAAAATTCAGAGGTTGATGTGAATATGGAATTAGTTGGGGGTTAACTGAGTGAAGATGCAAAGCTGTCCTCTTCCTATACCCTCCATGGGAAATCACCTTTCCTGCTGTCCTGGTTCCCAGGCTCTGGAATTCCATAAGGGACCAAAATGTTGAAACATTCAGATACCAGTGCAGCCTGGCCAAGTATTTTAAATTTTATCCAGTAACGATACAAAGAAACCAAAAACAAATAATTACCCCTATAACCACTCTCGTTTTGTAATAAAAGAACATTTTTAACAACAGAAGTGGGCCATAATCTGAGGGAAAACAACAACAACATTGCTTTAAAGTGAATTCATTTTGTTTTATAAAAAATTCACTACATTGTCCTTGTATTTTTTCACTCTGTCTCTGACAGCTTATAACTTAATTTTGAACTGGCCCACGTCCAAAGGCTGGTGTTTGGGAAGTACTGGTGGAATGGAAAGAATCTTGTTTTGGAGTCAGACAGATCTGGCTTCAAATCCTGACTTCTACGCTTGACCTTGAGCAAGTCAGATGAGGAGTCTGAGGCTTTCCTGATGAAGGGATTTGGGAGGCCTCCAGGAGGCAGTGTTTACCAGGCACCAGGTGTATGCACTGGTTACAGCCTGTTCGTGATTCATGTCTGCTCTGTCTTCCTTTCCTCCTTTAGGTATCACAACCATTGAATAACAGGAAACAAAGCAACCTTACTATGAAGCTATTGTTAATGGTTTTGTTTTTATTGATATGAGCATATCAGTTATTTCAAGTGTAATCTTTCTAGAAACTCACAAATGCTAATTAATAAAAATAATTTGGATGATTCCTAAATGATGCCCTTTTGAACAGTGGGCAAATAAACCAAAAGTAAATAAAACAAATACAAACAAACATGGGAAAATCTGGTTCATTTATCAGACCTTGGGCTAACACACCTGTTAGTGTGAAGGCTACCTGGGTGTATGATCTGACAAGGGCTCTCACTCCTTGATCAAACTTTAGTCAAGCTCCCATGAGCCCTCTTTTTGACTAGGCCCAGTTCAGGAAGAATGTTGCCAAGCCAGTTTAGCAGGACTCTCTCTACCCTTAAAACCAAACCAAATTCCCCTTAATCATTTTCTACTCACTCCCTTACTCTGCCCCTTGGCTAGAACTCCCCATCTGCCCCTGGTTTTGTTCAGGATGGCATTGAATCTCTCTCCCCTGTCTTGAACCCTGTTGTGGTAATCTTGAATAAAGCCTTCCTTGCCTATTTAACTCCATCTGGAGCAATTTTTCTTTAACATATCCCAAACCCACACCATGTTGGGAAGAGAGCTACACAGAAGGATGTGGAAGCCGCATGAGGAATTAACCTCAGGAACAGTCAGTTCCAGGCTTTATAAATTTAAAAAATATATAAATTTCAGGGGTTAAAACCAGATGAAATTGTTCTCATTTGATTATTTTGAAGAAACTGGAAGCCAATTTCCATCCCCCAGGGGTTAAACTACTAATTTGGGAAGGTATTGGGCGAAAGAAGAGTCATTCCTTTTTCACTCACGAAATGGTTGTTAAATGCTTCCATTACCATAATTATTTTCCTAGTGTTTGTAAGACTAGCAAGAAAGGCTGTTGATGGTTTGTTACAGGTAAAAGTGCCAGAGGATATTTTCCGGCAAGTGTCAGCACTGAAGATGCTGTTAGTCATTACCTCCCCACCAACCATTTTCCTTCCTGCTGCTTCACGTTGACTTCTTAATTACCAAAGAGAAAGGAATCCTGAGGGAAGGGTGAGAAAAAGTAGTTCAGAAATTTTACTTTTCTCTACAGAGCCACTCAAGAAACCAGCTGATTTACACTGTACTTTTTTGTCCCGAAGTCTTCTTTTTTTCCTGCAATGGTTTATATGTCATTTCATAAAACAGCCCACTGCCCAGTGCCCACGTCTGTCCTCTAGTGTCATTCTGTGACCTATGCTGCTAACCTGACAGGGTTGTGTGGACATGAGAGCATTTGAGTCCGTGGTAGTCAGCTCACTGAAGCGTGCTCATGTGAGCAAGGGCTTTTCTGCGTGCTCATTACACAGCTCACCGCCTTTGACTTTAGCCTCTCTGCCCTGCTTACAGTGCCAACTTGCTGGTGATAGTGGATAAGAAGGACCTGGAAGAAGTCTCCCCCTGACCCAAAACGCTCCCAACTTATAGGTAACAACCAGTGTCTGACCAGTGGCAAGTGGAGGTGAATCAGAGGCATGAGCCACAAAATATTTAAATGGCATTTCACAGACTTGTGGTGGACTCATTTCTGCAGTGGGCAGCACTGTGCCCACATTTGAGGAAACTGAACTCAAGTGAACAAGGGAGACTAGACTGCAGTTCTGAGGTCTGAACAATCAACTTCTGTCCTGGCCCCCATCGCACCTTCATGTCAAGGGCTGAATCTGTGTTTTTATCATAGAACAAAATCCAGTCAATTGTTTTCTATATAAATGCCTTGATATTTACTAAAACACATCATTCATGTTAATGGAAAGACAAATTCTTAATGCCAGTGGAGGCAGGGGAGATGGCTTAAGAATATAGTTTGAGTGGAATTCTAGTGTCGGTTCTGTTCCTATGTACGAGGCTGGCCAGGTACTGAAGCAGTTTATTAGAGTGGTGGTTTGCTAAGGCTGCTAAGAACGCAGTGAAGTGCATTCTTATTGTCTCTCACAGTTCTGGAGAGTACAAGTCCAAATTGGAGGTGTTGGCAGACCATGCTGTCTCCTGGCTTCTGGAGGCTGCCAGCCTTCCTTAGCCTTCCTTGGCTTATAGCTGTTTCGCTTCCATATGTGCTTCCACCCTCACATGGCCACATAGTGGACTTGTGTGTGTGTGCGTGTGTGTGTGTGTGTGTGTGTGTGTGTGTCTTTCCAAAGTGCTCTCATCTCTGCACGTGTCTGCCTCTGAATCTCTTCTCCTCTACTTATAAGGACAATAGTCGTATTGGATTAAGGGCCCACCCTACTCCAATATGACCTTACCTTAACTTCTATCTTAATGACACCCTCAAAGATATTATTTCCAAATAAGTTCACATTCCCAAATACTAGGGGTTAGGACCTCAATAAATCTTTTTGGAGGATATAATTCAACCCACAACAGGAAGTGTACCTCATTCTTTTTTAGCACTATTTCGTATATGAATACACATAGTTTATACAATTATTCTTCTAGGACTGTTCATGTTGTCTCTAAATCTTCATGGGCACAAATAAAGCTTTGAATTTATCTTTTATCCCTTTGTTTAATATTTGTTCATTTGTTTTTTGTTCATCTTTTCTATTAGTGTATAAGTGCTGTGATGTTAGACAAATATTTATCTTTTTTAATTATTATTATCGTCATCCTAGTATGCCAAGCACAATGAGAACCACACGGCCAATGAATGAAAGTATCTTTGTCCACTCATATAAGTACTGTTAGTAGGAAAAAGTTCTGGAGGTAGATTAAAAATTTTAAAAGCTATTGCCAAGTTGTTCTCAAAATCAGCTGTACAAATTTACATTCCTGCTGCTTTTACCCATTGCCACGGGTACTCATCCATACTGTATATTATCAGTAAAGTTTTCCCCAACCTGATGAGTGAAAAATGGCTATTCGTTATCATAAAATGATTTTATTTTAAATCTATCTTATGAACCTACTCAATTCCAAGCTTCTGAAAACCAGGATCTGGTCATAAGTATCTTTGTATTTTCTGCAGCCCTAATTTAGGGCATAGTAAGTAAATAGCTATTGAATTGACTTGCTATCCATTTTTGAATTTTTATTTAATTTTCTTCTCAGGCCTGTATTAGTTTCCTAGGGCTGCTGTAGTAAGTTACCACAAACTGGGTGGCTTAAAACAACAGGAAACAACAGAAATTTATATTCTCATAGCCCTTGAGACTAAATGTTTGAAATCAAGGTGTTGACAGAGCCATACTCTTTCAGAGGGCTCCAGAGGAGAGCCCCTCCTTTTATCTTCCTGGCTTCTGGTGCTTGCTGGCAATCCTTGATATTCCTTGGCTTACATCACTAAAATATCTGCCTCTGTCTTTATGTGGACTTCACCTCCTGTGTCAAATTTCCTCTTCTTAAAGAATACCAATCATTGGATGAAGACCCACCCTTATCCAGTATGACCTCATCTTAACTTGATTATATCTTCAAAGAACCTATTTCTATATAAGGTCATATTCAAATGTCCTGGGTAGATATGAATTTGGGGGGTTACCATTTCACCCAGCATAAATAATCCTATACTGGGTGCCTGGGCGGCTCAGTCTGTTAAGCATTTAACTCTTGATTTCGGTTCAGATCATGATCTCACAAGTTCATGGAGTTCTGCATCAGGCTCCATGCTGACAGTATGGAGGCTGCTTGGGATTCTCTCTCTCCCTCTCTCTCTTTCTGACCCTACCCTGCTCATACATGCACATGGGTGCTCTCTTTCTCTCTCTCTCTCTCAAGATAAATATTAAAAAAAAGAATAGTTTACTTAAGAAGAATAGCAGAATATACCACCCCCAAATATGCCACTTTTGGCATAAGAACTATTTTGAGCTGAGTGCAATTGAAAAGAAGCAGATGTAAGGAAAGCTCCCTGTCCCCCAACATTCACCTGAATAAATTTTGCAGGCATTAGATGTATCTCTCTACTTCTCTCTACCAGGAAAGGCAAAAGTTAATTACTGGAAACAATTTTAAACCCTATCAAATTGGAAATAGGAGAAAAGTCTATATAACAAACTTTACTAACTAGTCTTCATCTACCATTGGTTTCCTTTCATATATTTACTTTTCCATTCGAAGCCAAAAATTGCCTTCCTTTGTCGTGTCATTTCTCTACAAATTTATTATACTTTGTTGAAGATGTTCTGTAAGCTGGAGTTTTGAGCCATTACTTTGAGTTACTCAGTTTTCCCTGGGTGTCTCCCACATGTACATGAGGTGTACAGGTCAATGAACTTGTTTGCTTTTCTCTTGTTAATCTCTTTTATTGCAGGAGTCTCTCTCTTTTTTCCTCTCTTACTCCACATGTCTTTTAAGACTTTCATAGCTATCTTTATAGTTCCAACACCTTGAGATAGCTCTTGGCTATGTAGGTATTAAAACTTCCTTGGTTTTCCTTTGGTTCTGAATGAAACCTAATATCTTTCAATGCCCTTGATCATCACTTGTTTTAAAGTGCTCCCCAGCTTCTCAGTTTTTTGCCCAGGAGAAATAAATGGCTTTTTGCTCCACACAGCTCAGCTAAAAAGAGGGGACAGATTACGACAATCCCAAGAATCTGCTGTGCTAGTGTGAATCCCTCAAGACTGTCCTTTTCCAATTAGTATGAATAATTTCCTCTTCTGACTACTTCCTTTTTCTCAGATCCTTGCCCTTTGAAGCCTGGAACAGGTGTAATGCTAATTTGAAATTAACATACAATTTATTTCTTTGCTAACCTGTCTTGGCTAACTTCCAACTTCTTAACTTGGCTTCTTACAAATACCTTAGGCATTGATTTAATTCCTTTTTAAAGAGTCCATTACTATTTTTCTTCAGGTAATGTTGAAACCTTTTAAAATTCTCTGTCTCTTGTATGTATGTATGTTGGGGGTTGTATATGTATGCAGGTCTATGTTCAAGGCTCAAAAATTGGACTAATGCCTTGTAGACACCACCTTCAAGACCACCCTTTTGCCTTAGAGGGTAATATTTTTTTCCAGTGATTGTGATTCTTTTCATTTTTACATGGTGCCAGGTCTCTTTGCTACAAATAACATTTTTCGGACTGCTGTACACCATACTGATGTTTTCCTGCTGCTGTTTCCATGAGCCACAGCTAAGCAATGTTCCTGGAAGACATGATTCCTAAGACCTTGTAGAGAGACTTCATTGCATTTCTTCTTACATGGACACCTCTCTTAGCTAACCATACCTAGTCAGGGTTCACTGTTGTTTGGGCCTTTTATTCCCCCCACCCCCTTAGTCCCTTTCTTCTTAAGTATTTATTCAGCTCCTGTTTTTTCCCAGGATTGGGGCTAGAACCCAGTGAGAAAAATTAAAACAAGACATAGGATTTTCTCTAAGAGACTAAATATGCAAACAGGCAATGGAAAGACCATATATGATAATAAGACTCTGACCTGCAAATCTCTACAGCAACTGGCCCAGAAAGTCAAACCACCACCTCTGCAGCAATGAGAGCCAAGAATGGTCAGGACTTGGTCAATGAATGACAGCTTCCCTATTTTTTGTCCTTACTTCTAACTCAGAACCAATAAGAGAGTGTCAACTATACTCCCCAAACGAATTGCATAAGACACCTTGCTTTTAGTTAGCCTACTCCTCCTTCCCTCACCAATAAACCTCCAATCAGAGTATACCTGAAGCCTTCCTTTTTTGCATTACAAAATTTTCCACTCCTTTCCTGCCTTTGAGTCTCTGCCAAGCACAAGTGATGGTGACTGACTACTTTGCTGTAGTAATCTTTGAATAAGCAGCCTGTTTGCTCTCATTTGGATGGTCTTTGTTTATATCCACAGCTTTCCTGAAAGTTCTACTGAGATCCACTTTGCACTGCCCATCAATTGTGGACCCAGACTTTGACCAGGTGTGATCTTATGGAGGTCCCTGTGCTATGCTGCTTGAGGCTTATTGAACCCATGCCACTGTGGTTAAGTCAGCCCAGGTGTGAACTGGGGTCTTTTTACACTGAATTACTTGGCTATTTATTCCCACTTTCGTTCCTGGATTTTGTTCTTGGTTCCCACTTTTTTTGGCATCCTTGGTGGAATTAGGCCATTAATTTTATCCCTTTTTGTATTCTTTTGTGCTTCTATTTTGTGGTATGTGTCTACAAGTGTTGTCTGTAATCAGAATGAGAAACACTAAACATAGGAATAGACCCTGTAAGCCTATTGTTCCAAAGCCAGCTTCACTGATGGTGAGTATAGGTTTTCTCACCCTGACAGCATTCATTTGGGAAAATATTTTTGTGTGTCAAATACAACCAGATAAGGTAATCCTTCGATCTTTAATTTTTGATCTGAGTGCTTGACTTGAGAGTTTGAGAGTTTTCTGTCTGTTGAGGAGTGAAGACTGTTAGGTCTGTGTTTAGAGGCAGCCAAACATTAATTGGGGCTCAAGGCATGAGGTACACAATCATAGCTTTTGAGTGACCATTGCTAGCTCTCATGGGGTTGTCTAAGTCTAAATGATCTCTTTTTCTTGGAAAAATTCCTGCTTTTTATGTATGCTCTCTTACTTCTTGTTCCTCTCTCCCTAGTGACATAACTTCACTGCGGATGATTTGGCTTTCAATAGCCACCTGGGGAACATTTGACTGGAACACAATTGTTCATTTGAGAGATGCCTTAGAAAGAAAGAGAGTAGTATTTCTCAGGCTCAGTGGGCAGCAGTGTTTGATTTGTGACAGAGGCCTCCAAATAAAATTCTTATCAAAACTTGTTTAGTGAGAAGGTACTTTTGGCCAAAACTAATGAACAATTTGATAAAATTCATGCATTGAAAAATTAGACTCATTTCCCATGTAAATTCTCCCCATCTTTGTCCTCTAGTTGCCTCTCAATATCCAACTGTTCCTTTTCTCTTTTACCTTTCTGATCTCTCCTTCTGTACCTCTGTTGACTCTTCTCTTCTCTTCCTCTTGTCCAGCTCACCTACCTTCCCCCACTGATTCTCTTAAGTGTCCAAATGCCAGTTTCCTCTAAACATCCATCCCTCCCTGAGTCAAGTATGTAGGCCACTGTAGAATTTAAATCTTGGGACCAAACTAAGTCAAGAGCTATAACTGAGGATTTACCTACACCTGGATAAGATCAGCAAAGATTCATAGAAGAATTGAAAATTATTTTGGGGCATAAGACCCAGGACTACATGATCTATATTAAATTGTACACATGTGGTTGGAAACTCAGATACTAAATTCCAGTTGGCAAAAGGTGATTGGACTAACATAAAGGGAACAGGACCCTTCTTCTACAGTACATTTGAGAATAATCTCCCCCTGTCTCCATAGGGCAAAGTATTCTAAAACCCAGAATATTTCTAATAAGAATCAATTAAAGATCTGTTGCACAACAATATGAATCAGTTAACATTGTTGAACTATACATTAAACAATGATTAAAATGGTTAAGTTTTATGTTGTGTATTTTTTGCCACAATTAAAATATTTTTTAATTTGAAAATTTGATTGAACTATAATTTAATTATACAAACAGAAAAGAGATAAAACCATAGGAGATTTTTCAAAATATTAGAAAATATCTTCTAAAAATATTTTGGAATTTAAGAAGGGGGCAGTTCTTTCATCTCATTTTGACAACGGAGTTCAACAAGAAATTGGAGATCTAATTCAAAAACAGAAATTGGAATGGGAAGTAGTCCCTTTACCTGAATTATACTTGACAACACTTTCAAAGGGCTTTGGAACAAAAATGAGATAGAACCCAAATCTTAAGTTTTTACAGATCAAGTAGGTGGCCCACTTCCTAAGTAGCCACCTACTGACGAGGACACTTATAGATACATATAAACAAAAATGACACTGGAAAAGAAGGCAGTTCCATCTTACAAAACAGAAACAAAATAAAACAAGGTAAAGAAAAATCCTTTAATTTAGACGATTGAAGGATGGCTCATGAAGGAAAAAGAGCCCAATATCCTGCCTTACCTTTAAACACTCAAAGTGATCTAAATATAAATATACATGGCCAATGTCATCAACTACTGGTAGATAGTAGATATTACTCCTTCTACATTAAACTTTGCTGTGTTTGCTCAACCTCCCTCTGAGAGTAACCATACCACTCAGATGGTAGGTATTTCAAATAGCTACAGATGTTCCCTATTTCCCAGCCTTTAAATGTAACCCTTGGGCCCTTGATTGAAAAACATTCCTTCCTGTCCTGTGATAGCACCCCGGCAAACTTAATAGGGATGAGACTTACTTAGCAAATGAGATGGTAATATTAAACGCACACTAGAGGGACTCTTTCTTGAAGTTTTGGAGGATGCCTCTATTCATAATCAAGTCGTGTCTTTTCTGGATATTTTTTGCCTTCTCCATTATATTTGATACATAGCCCATAAAAAGATTTTCATATAATACCTGACTCTCTGAGCTAAAATTTCAGCTGACATATATAAAAAATAAAAGGAGAATAACCTACTAAATTCCCAGTAGATTTCAATTACCAAAATTTCCCCAATATGTCTTGAAGCCAAAAGCAAAGGAAGTAATCAAATTTGTAGATGAAAGCCTTATACCTAAAGTTCTTCTTATACTACATACTAGCCTGCATACATGCTGTATATTTCCTGTCCTGTCAATAAAAAAACAGATGAGGATATCAATTTCTTCAGACCTCAGGGCCATCAACAAAATTGTTTATCCTTTACTTCTGGTCGTACCTAATGTGAATACTATCCTGTCATCAATTCCACCTGAGGCCACTTGCTGTACTGGTTTGGAGATTTACTAAACATTTTTCAGTGTGCCTTTACACTAGAATTGTCAGTACCTTTTTGCCTTTACCTAAGGAGGACAACAATATACCTGGACAGTCATACCCAATGGTTTTTCCTCAAATCAACACTTAAGTTTCCCTTGTGATTCACTTCTGATAAAATATGTGGATGATCTCCTACTTAGTTCTCTGGAACAAGGAAGCCTGTAAAAAAAGGATTCAGTTTACTTTTTCTCAGCCTTAGCAGAAAAAGGACATAAAATTTCAAAAGACAAATTACAATTTTTTCTAAAGTGCAGTTCATTATTTAAAGTATAATCTATATAATGAGAGAAAAAGCACTCTCTTTATAGACTAAAGACAACCTAATCTTATCCTAGATGCTTCAAAAAATAACGATGGAGAGAATTTCTACATTTGGCTGGATATTGTAGATAATGGGTGCTAAATTTCACTGAAATTGCAACATCTCTTTAGCAATTGACTAAGTCTGCCTTAAGAGATTCTCTTCAGGGAGCTCAAACATTAATGGGCCTTCTGTAACCTGAAGAGGGCTCTTCAACAGTTGTACTTAGGCATCATTAACTACAAAAAGCCCTTTTGTCTATTTGTGCATGAGCAATCTTGACAAGCTTTTGGGGTTGTAACTCAACTTCATGGGAATCACCAAAATCCATTGCTTATCCTAACCTCACTCTTGACATGAGCTCTGCTGCCAATCTTGTCAGTGCCTCTGCCGGCTGGGCTCCCTGCTTGACCTCATGGTTCCTTGTACAGTACAGACACCAGTGCTGGCTGAGAACACACAACACTTTCCAGCCAGCCAACCTTTTGCTCTCTCCCTTTCACATTATTATTCTCCATTGTAACACCCTGAATCCTATCACTCTTTTACTCCTACCAGAAAAATCATGATTGTCTTACCTCCCTGTCCCCTGATAGATTTATGGAAACTCCCATTGAGAACTCTGACCTAATTACTGATAGGTCATATCTCAAAATTGAAACTGAAAATTATCAAACAATACAGTATGCTACCCCTAATTTAAGTTTTCCTTTATACTACTCCTAAACTACTCTTCTACCATGGGTATATATAGTTCTCTACTATAGGTAAAATCAGCTGAAATGAAGAGCTTACACCACTTCCTAGATCTTGTCAACTAATGAAAGACCAGAGAGTAAACATATGTACCGATAGAAGATATGCTTTGGGAGTACTACGTGACTTTGGGATGCTTTGAAAACAAAAAGATGCTCTCACTTTGGCAAGAATCCCCATAAAAAACAACAACAACAACAAAAAACAACAACAACAACAACAACAAAAAAAAACAAGGTGAGGAAATTTTAGATGCACTCCTACTCCCTTGAGAGGTGGCTGTTATAAGGGATGCAGCCTATGCAAAAAGACATAATGTGGAAGATAAAAGAAAATGCTCTAGCATATCATCATGTCAAACAAGCAGCCATACCCAAGGTTATGGTCCTATCTAATCCCGGAAGAGATTAATCTATGGAGGAGTTCAAAGAGACCATTATAAAAGACTAATATCTAACCCCTATTTTGTAAGGGAAAAATGAGAAAAATCTGGTTGCATTCTTCACTCAGATAATCTTTAGTGCTCCTAAAATTGCCTGACACCATTCATCACAGTATAAACTGGTTACTATCTAAATTAGCATTGGTGGGGAAATGTTTTAAAAAATTGCTGAGGTTATTTTTGGGTCCTGTACCAACTGTCAATAATATAATCCTGGAAAAATTATCAAGGTAGGACATGGCCAGAAGCCTCAAGGGCCTTTGGAATACCCTCAAAAGCATTTTATCCAGTTTCTACCTCCATGGGATTTGAATATGTTTTAGTTGCTGCATATCTATTTTCAGGTTGGGTTGAAGCATGTCCTTGCTGGAAAACTGCAGTAGTTGTTAAAAAGCTGCTTGATTTTTTTTTCAAACTGTTACATGTCAACTTTTATGTCAGTGACAGAGGAACACACTATATGGGAAACAAAATAAAAGAACTCTGTAAGATGTTACTCCTTTCTCAAAAGCTATACTGTCTTTATCACCTTCAATCTTCTGGAAGGGTTGAAAAAAACCAAAGGTTTCTTTAAATTAAAATTAGAAGAATCTTCAGAAACCTTTGAACACCCTTGGATAAAGGTATTCTCACTAGTTCTTCACATGATCCATTCCCTCAGGGACACATTGATAACTGTTAAGACTCATGCACTCAGTGATTTCATCTTCAATACTAAATTCCTCCTTGCTGCACGCTGATAAGACAAAGTATTGCAAGGAACTCATGTGCTATACATATTCTCTATTGCCAACAACATCTTCCTAGGTAGCCTCTTTATGGTATTCAACCGGGAAGTTTCATATATTGGGAGACACATCAAAGAAAAACTGCTTTTGAACCTTCTTGAAAGTAACTTTATCAGGAAGTGTTAACAGCAAATACAGCAGTGCAACTCCAGGGAGTCAATATTTGGGCTCACATTTTACAACTAAAGAGGTGATTCAGAATTCCACACAATTGGAAACATTATAAGCATAGGACATGAATAGGGGACCTTGACCTAAGAATTCTCAGAGATTCTCTACAACAGCCTATCTTCAGAAGACTCTAGCCCAACAAATTTGGAACAAGAAGATGACCTCAGATAGTGGACAGTTTCTGCCCAAGACATTGGGCCAAAATTTCTGTCTACTTATTTCTTTGTTTTTGATGTGTTTGTATATATTCACTATTTCTCTCATTTTCTAAAGGTCACTGGTTTTTGATTACCTGTGGTCCTTTTATTTATTCCTTACTAATGATAGTTGTTACAGCATACTCTAATGCCATTCTTAAATTATTCCAAATGCTATCCACTCCCCTCAATCTTACTAACTGCTAGTTATGCCATCTATCACCAGAGTCCTATGATCAAAACCTCTGGGCAATTCTTGTCTCATCAAATAAGACCACGGGGAATTATAGCTGGCCACATTTTCACTTACACCTACATGAATGGATGACCTTAAGAAAAAAAATCAACCCGTGACATTGCTAATGTCCTTCCCTTCCAGAAAAAGAACCAATTATTATAATCTCTTAATCAGATCCGAGGTAATTCTAACTTTTAATTCAGCAACATTTGAAGGGCAATGGGCCAAATACTTGTCATCTGAAAAAGACTAATAGAGATGCAAATATATAACCCAGCTGATGTAATGCCTTGGTTCCAACTTTGTGTCATAAATGACTTCTTTTTCCTTGGATCTCCACGTGTCCCTACAGGATACTACTTTCTTTGTAGCCAAGACCCTAATCCTGTTTGTATCACACCAACACCTCATTTACCTTAGGAATAGTAAACTGAGAACTCTCTGTACACAGAGAACTTAATTATATAAGTCATTAAGGCTGAAGACAAGTCTTTTTGTAATAATTTTATAAAAATGAAATTTTATATCATTAATAATTTTATAAATCAGATGTGAGTTCCTAAATGAGGGCACCCATAATCAATCACTCTGTCTGAAAGAATTACTGTTTGCTCAAACAGAGCAGTATTCACAATGATGGAAATCAGACAAACAGAAAAGACTCTAAGAAACTTACTTTATCAGAAGTTATTAATGGGGGACCTGGGTGGCTCAGTCAGTTAAGCCACTGACTCTTGGTTTTGGCTTAGGTCATGATCTCACGGTTCATGATTTTGACCCCCACATCGGGTTCTGCACTGACAGCATGGAGCCTGCTTGGGATTCTCTCTGTATTCCTCTCTCTGCACCTCCCCTGCTTGCTTGTGCACTCTCTCTTTCTCAAAATAAATATATAACTATTTTTTAAAAATAAGTTATCACCATCTTAGATGGAAAACAGATCAGTTTCAAGTGTTTGGCTTGAGTAGTGATGCACATTTGTATTTCTGTTTCTTGTTGGCTAGTTCTTGAGGCATCTGTGACATTGCTTATACTTCTTATTGTATTTGGATCAATGAAATGGATATAAGGAAGGTAGAACAAGATTAAGGAAAATTGTTATGGAAAAATCTACTTGACTCTCTAAGGCTGATCTTACTAGAATATAGGATTTATTTGTTTGACCTTGCTTAGGCAAGTGGAGTTCCTGGTTCTGAATCATCTTTCAAGGACTATTTGTTATTCTTGTTTTTGTGATAGTTATTACGATACAAGTTTGTTGTATTTTATCTAGTGTTACATGTTTCTGCACGACCTACTCCAATGATTGTCATGATGATATAACAACAAAAGGTCAAGAAGATTTTGTGATACTATTGAGTATGGAGACAATGAAACAATCCCCTTCAGTGAAGATCTTGACATCTATCCTGTACTGAACTGGCCAACTTTCTGCAAGAGAGATGATGATAAAACCAGGAGACTGAGAGGCTGGTGTAAAAATGACAATGATCTGTCCACATATGATAATAGAATTTTGACCTGCAATCTCTACAACAATTGGTCTAGAATGGCCAAAACATGGTAAATGACTTCCCACTTTCCCTATTTTTTCCCCTCTGTTTCCAACTCAAGACCAAACAGAAAGCCAAATATGCTCCAGAAACCAATGACATAAGATGCACCACTTCTAGTTAGCTCACCTCCTGCTTCAACAACCTTTAATCAGAGCTTTACATTTTTGGCATTATAAAGCTTTCCCACTTTCTTTGCCTGCATTTGAGTTTCTACAAAATATAAGTGATGGTTGCTGACTCTTTTGTTATAGCAAGCTCTGAATGAATAACCTTTGCTTATTTTCATTTGTTTGTCTTTATTTCCATAGCTCCTTGAGGAGCTCACGACCTAATGGGAAGAGACAATATTAAATGTACAATTTATAGGAACAAAACAATAAAATGATAAACTAAAAGATGTAGAGGAGGCAGCAAAAGGGAAGTAATAAATATTTCCTCTTCTGATTGGTTTATTTTATTGTATCACTCTTTTTCACTTTTGGTGAAGAATGTTGGAGTAGCCTGAGGATTCTGGTGAATTCCTCAGGAGACTTATGTTAAGTTGTAGCTGAGAAAGCCAAAAACTGTGTATGGCATCCAGTAATCATCCAATGGAGCTGCTGCCTCTGTCGCACAGCCACTGATACTGCTTAGCCTACAGCTACAAAGCAGTAAAATACACTCTAGCCACTAAGATGTCGATGGCAACATGCTGCTGAAATAGCTTGTGTAGGGTATGCCTTACTGGGGCTTGGCTGATAAAAGAGCATTGTCTGTGACTGGAGCCTGAGCTGGATGAAGGGCTGTACAGTTAGGATATGGTAGTAACGATTCTAGTTAAGAGAATCATTGAGGGGGCTGCAATGAAAGGAGAACTTTTGGAGGGAGATTTTCTGCAGATTTTTCCTAGGTCTACTCCAGTGATGAACACATGATCTTCCTACCATAGAATTCTTGTGATGGTTGGACATTATGAAAAACAATTCTGGCTACCTCAAAAGAGAATGACAGATTTTGGCTTGTCATTCCTCCTGGAAATTGAAGCTTTCTGGAATAAGCCCATCCATCAGTCCATGCAAAGCAAATGGCTTTCTCCTGCCATATGGGTCTCATGATAGTTATTGCTCCTCCTCTCTAGGTGCCAAGAACAAACTGAGTGTAAAAACTGGGAGTCTAAAATTTTCAGTGGCTGGGGAGTTTTACCAAATATTTTGGCTGCCAGGAAAAAAAGGCATGTTGTCTTGATAATTTGGGGAAGGGAGTCAGGGGAAGCACAAATAGCTCAGTTAGTAGAATTTTACTAGTAGAATATTACTAGTAGTAGAATTTTAACCCATCATCACCAACATTAGCATAGGGTTTATTTTTGTAAAGATGTTTGATAATTTCAAGAGAAGATGGCCTAATGCATCTATCTTCATCTTTTGAGGATGCATTCTGCTGGGCCTGGGCAGTCAGTTCTTGGGCTGGACACACTCTATTAGGGACAAAGTTGGCTTGATAATGCCATTGTTGCTACTGAAGCTGCTTGCTCTCTTCTTCCATGGTTAACTAAACTTCTTTAATATGGCATACTATTTTTCTTTAGATACAATTGTATTTTCAGTCTGATTATAGTGAAAATTTGTGGGCCTAAGTACAAGCCTTTCTTTAACAGATGAATTTGCTTAATTCTTTTCTAATCCTTTAAGCATTGATTTTATTTTAACTCTCAGAGAAGATATTTATTTTATTTCAGAGTTTGAAGAGATGCCTCCCTCCAACCCACAAGAACTGTCAAGAACTCTTAGTTAAAAATAATCCCTTTTCTTATTCACTGATTGACCTGTTTCTTGAGTGTCAATTCTTATAATTATTCCTTGGTGTAAAAATCAGAGCTGTAACAAAAAGCTTAAAAAATTCACTCACATGTCATAGAGGGGAAATTTGATGTTATACTCTTATATTGAATCTGTTCTTATTTATCATATAAAAACCCTCAGCGGGAGAGTGGAAAGCACCCTTGACTTCAGATCATGTAATTTTTTTTATCATTTTATAATTATACTAATGTCAAATGTTTGATATTTGTGAAAACATCAAAATGAGGTAGGTAATAGTTTTGCTAATAAAGGAATTAGTTTAAATTCTCTGAGCCTCAGAATTTTTAAATCTATAAATTAAAGATAATAATCACCAACATGAAAACCCCAGAGATGTTGGGAGGAAAAATATAATTTTTCAAAATACTTCATGACTGAGTATCCCAAAGTCATATTATTTTATTAAAAATAGTAATAATAATCATAACAACTCTTAGAATACTTAATTTGTGTGTAGTGCATATGTTTTATGGTTCTGCCCAGAATCCTTCCCCAGGCTATAGCAGTTATTTCTAGCTTCTGGAAGGGCTGACAGAAGATGACCCTCAGTGGTCACACTTCCCTGGGAATTTTTTCAGTTGAGATCACATCTTGCTTAATATCATATCTCTTTTCCAGGGACTGTTCATATCAAATGACTAATTAATACAGTGGTATAAAGAGTTGATCCTGTTGCCTCAACCTGGAGCAACTCTAAAGGGCCATCCAAACTGTAGATCTCCCCTTGAGGTGAGCTAAATGCTTTCATTGGGAGTGCATCAGAGCTCAACCTCTCATTGGGTCAATCCTATTTCCTTCTCTTCCCTTGCACAGATGTTGAAACCAACACCCTTCTGTAATAAACATCCTGCATTCTAATCTTCATGTCAAAATCTACTTTCCAGAGGTATCAAAGTGCAAATTTGGGTGCAAGATCAAAGATGGCAGATGCCAAGATGGAAGTTTGAAGCCCGATCACCTACCATCCAGTTGGAATGTGGAACTGTTGGTATGTGGAATACAGATAGACCTTGGCACTAACAGTGCAATTATTTAAACATTCACTGGCAGTGAACTGGAATGATATACCTATGAAAGGGAATTGTACCATTAGTTGGTGCCATGTATCGGGCATTTGAGAAATAGTAACTGTAAGGACAGTACAATGGGGTAGGTATTGATAAGATTACACTCTGAAAAATGATAATGGAAATCTGAGAGTGATTAATTGGCAATAAAAGCCAAGTGTGACAGCCAGGGGACTCCTTTGTAGTGTGTAAAGAGGCTCTCATTTCCTTCAGTGGAAAGGCAGAGGAAGAAGGCTGATTCCAGGACTTAGTCAAAGAGGGACTGAGATTCAAAAAGGGTAAACTCCAAATGAAGGCTGGTCTGCCATACAAAGGTAAGAGCCCTGGATGGAAGAGAATGAGACTCAGAATATAGAATGGAAACATCTGAGGTGGATGTGACTTCCAAACTGCATTTCCAGGTTTCTCTAAGCCTACAGAAGAGAGAAGGTAGCACTCCCCCTCTGTTTGAAGAGCATTCAGAGGCCTCTCTCTTGCCAGACAACATATGCCCCTCAGAATCTGCCCCTCTCAACCACTAAGCCAATAACTAAAGTCAAAGCTGGGAGCATACAAGACCTTCTAGGGGTGGAAAGGGACTACATCCCCTGAAGGAACTGTAGGATATGACAATATATACTAGCAGCAGCTGAAGGAGTACACGTGGGACTGTATAGTAAAGGTAATAGACCAAGAGGTGGCAGAACATAAATTTGGATTAGGAGAACTTATTAATGAGAACACTCTTCCAGGATACATAATTTAGCACCCTGCAAGCACCATGGACATGCTATGAATGTTCTGCCAAGATGGCTGCTAGAAACATGGAAAAAGCTACCAAATGAGGTAGAAATGCTAGAATTGTCTTGGCCAACAGTGAAACATGGAATTAAAAGTTCACAAAAGTGGAGTTGTTAGGATATACAATGTAACTCTGGAAATTCTACTAGATGACTATATTTCACGGGAGGGCCTGAGTAATATGCCACTTGCCATAGCAATAAAGAACGCACTGATGAGAATTAGAGGCAGCATTACTGGGAAGGCCAAGGCTGACAACAGGCAGATCTAGGCTCCATAACATCACTGGGAATCATAGAATCCTAAAAATAAATAAATGAATGAATGAATGAATGAATGAATGAATGAATGAATGAATGAATGAATAAACAAACAAACAAACAAATAAAATGAATTGAAGCCAGATAGATAGATAGATAGATAGATAGATAGATAGATAAAATGAATTGAAGCCAGATAGCAACACTTAACCATCTTAAGTCAGGTGGACTCTGTTATCACAACTAGTAGTGAGGTTGATGATCAAGGGAGCCTAACTCGCAGAGAGTTATCAAGATAGTTTAGAGAAAATAGCATACCTAGGAGTAAAAATAGATGGGCAGTCAACAAGTGTTCTTTGCGATAAGTGCAAAGGAAATCAGGTTGGATGATCAGAAGACTGTCAGTAGCTAATTCAATCAAATGTCACAATTTCTTACCTGGTTTCTGGACTGGAGACAGTGTTTAGATCCAGAACTCATCAACTGAAAGAAAGGCTAGTTCTCTAGGACATGGTGTGCAATACTGGCCAAATGTACCTAGTAATAATTTTCCCAGGATGCTCCCAAAGGCACGTAATGCCCATCTGTGAAGGAACTGTGTATGGAGGAAAGGGGGTGCCTAAACATTTTGAGGCCTGCTGGACAAAGATCTGCATTGATTCCTGGACCCTAGAAGCATAATCACACCTCCTTCTCTGTTAGAGTGGGCACTTTATGGGGATCTGGTCTAGTTTAAACTGGTGGTTCCCATGGGTCCTTGAAACCACCTGTTGTTCATTTCCTTGGTGCCAAAATGTATAACTGGCATCGATACACTTGGTAATTAGCATGGCTCCCTACCATACCCAAGCCATTCCCTGCTCAAGGACCATTTTGGATTCTTGGCCTATGAGGTAAAAACTATTGTAGTAGCTAGCCATAGCCAAGTGAAAGCTCCTAAAACTTTCCCTGATCCTTCACATCTTATTATTAAAATAGTAAGTATGAACAAAAACCTCGTATCTTGAGGCATATGGCAGAAATTAGTGCCATTCTTAAAACCCTAAAGAATTGAGTTGTGTAAATCTCATGGTATTTCCATTTACTTTACCATTCTGGACATGCAAATACCAGATGAGTCCTAGAGGATGACAATGGATCACTGCAAACTCAACCAAGTAATAGATCAGTTGCCACCACTGTGCTTGAAGTGGCATCTTTGCCAGAATGGATTAACCTCACTTCAAGTACATCGTATTTGGCCATTGATCAGACAGATGCATTATTTTTCATTTCTACCCAAAAAGAGGAACAGAAACAGTTTGTATTCATTTGACTGGACAGTAGTATTTACCATTTTGTTCCACTGTTCTGTCGACTCTTCCTTCAGCTGTCATAATATAGACTAGATGAACATCTTATCATTATGCTGGCCCAAAGTATTTTTATATCATACTAAACAGAATAAATAGCAAGAAATGGCTAGCAGTTTGGAGAACTTGGTAAGGACTCATGTACTCTAGAGAACGGACAATAAAACCAATAAACACTCAGGGACTCTTTGCATCCTACACATCATACACTTCCTCCAAAGTAAATAACAAATTATTTACTTTTGAATTTCTACCATAAAGAAGAAAACCTTTGTAGATCTTTTCAAGTTGTAAATACAGCATTTTCCACATCTAAGAACACAGTTCTGACCTATATATGGGGTGACGCAAAAGGCTGCCAACTTTGAGTTAGGCCCAGGGCAAGAAAGAGTCCTGCAACAGATTCAGGCTGAAGTGTGAGTGCTCTGCCACTTGAGCTATATGACCTGGCAGGATCTGTGGTATTAGATATCAGTGATAGAGAAATATATCACGTGGAGTTTATGCTAAGTCTCAAATGTCCACAGGATTTGGGGGCAAGAATCTGTCGTTCAAAGCAGAGAATTATACATCTTTTGAAAAACAGCTCCTTGTATATCACTAGGCCCTGGTAGAGACAGAATATCTTTCCACGGGGCACCAAATGTTCATTTGGACAGAACTGTCTGTTATAAGCTGAATTTCATCAGACCCACTATATCATAAGGTAGAGCACATCTAACAACTAACCTAGATGATAGAGAATGGAAGATGTTCACCTGGATCAAACCTAAACAGGACCAAGGGCACAAGCAATATGGATGAACATGTGGGCCAGATACCCATTTTCTCTACCTATATTTACCCAGCAGCTCTCATTCAGTCTGCATCTGTGGCATCATCAGTCATCCTTTTTACCAGCTGACAGAGGAGGAAAAAGCCCTCTGTATAGTTTAAAGGAGATTCAGCTGAAAATAGACAGTGGTTGTCTATAGCACCAAACAGTATAGAACATACTATTCAGACATGTTTTCGAAAGAGGGTGGTGATACTCTCAATGGGTAGAGTTTCAGACAGTACATCTGGTCTCCTACTTTGTGGTTTAATGTATGAAACATATACAAACACATGAGCAGTTGTGAATGGCTTGGTTGTCTTGTCTGGGTCCTGGAAGGAGAAATATTAGAAGACTGGGAACAAGGAACTCTGGAGTGCAAGCACATGAATGAATACATGGTGTGAACACAAAGTGTGAAGATCTTTGTATTGCATATTAGTCCCACCATGGAGTATCTACCATGGAAAAGGCACTGAACAACCAAACAATTGTTGAAATCAGCCAGCTTCTGTTCTTGTTCATTCCAGTGCTACACATGGATGCATGAAATGAGTAGCACCGATTGCAGGGATGCAAGTTATACATGGGCCCAACAGCACTTTAAGAAGTGACAACTGCAGGTAGCAGAGACCAAAGCTGAGCTACAAATACAGTACCATCCATTGGGAAAACAAATATCTACTTGGTGGCGATCTGACTACATTTGAGCCCTTCTATCATGGAAGAGCTGATTCATTTTTATAGGAATAGACACATATTCCAGATAGGAGTGTTTTTCCTGCAGGGTTTTGGCCAGCACAACTATTGGGAGCCTATAGAATGTCTGATTCCCAAGCAAGGATTGTTCTGTATCATACCAACAGACACACTTTATAGCAAAGGAGGGGGCCCATGAGCATAGAATTCGCTGCTTATAATGCATGCTATGTTACCCAGGAGTTGCCAGCCTGAGAGAATAGAGAGGCAGCCTGTTGAAGGCTCAGCTGAAGACATAGCTCAAAAATAATACTTTACCAGTAGGGGCTTCACCCTCTAGGACAACATACCTTGAATCAAAGATCTTTTAATGGTGTTATATTCCTACTGGCAAAATACATAGTTTAGGAACCAAGTGTGGAGGAAACAGGAATGACCCCATTAGCCATCACTCCCATTGATCCATTTGGGAAATGTGTGCTTCCTATCCTGCCCGTTTAGAGATTCTTGTTCTCAAAAGGGAAGCATTTCCATCAAAGGACACAGCCAAAATTCCCCTTGAAACATTAAGCTAAAGCTGTCATCTCAGCATTTGGCGCTCCTCGTGTCAGAGAACAGCAGACAAAAAGATGGATTTCAATTTTGGTAGAAATAATGATGTTGATCAGGAGGAGGAAGTGGCGCTGCTGTTACACATGGTAATATGAAGGAATACATCTTTGATCTGAATGATTCACTTGGGTACTTCTTGGTAATCCTTTGCCCTGCATTGACTGTAGATAGAGAAGTGCAGTAATTACAATCAGAGAAGGGCATAGTGGTAAGATCTCAGGGATAAGGATCTAAGTGACATCACTATGAAAATTATGGAGACCAGACAGAGTGCTGGTTGAGGCTGAGAGGAATCTAGACTGGGTATTAGAGAAGGGAGACAAAGTGCATCTGTTGTGGCATTGAGACCAACTCTAGCAGAGGAGGCTCGGTTCTCCTCACTAGCCTTCCTCTTCCAAGCTCCTGGGAGAGAGTTCCAGGAAGAGAGCTTCCTGGGGGAAGAGAGGAAGTTCTGCAGAAATCCTGAAGGAGCTGTCCCCAGAACCTATAGGAAGAAGTAAATTCAAATGGTGCCAAGAGCAGGCTTTGGTGGAGTGTGTGATGTGCTACCCCACCGCCTTCCAGGAATGAAGGAGTTAGCGTCCAGCTGCCGCGAAGGCTGCTGAGAGATGCCACCAGCTGTCAGCCCTGTTTGAGAGTTGTTTCAGCCAAAGGAAACTGACTTACCCAAGGTCACCCCTCTTTCTGGGTGCAGCCTGTATTCAGTGACTGTCAGTGTGGGGGCATATGGCCCTGGATCTTGCCCCAACTTGGATCAACTCTGACTGTTACCATGAGCTGACAGGCTGCTGGTATCCTTGAATGAAGTTTGATTTCTCTCTCTGCACAATCAGCTTTCTGTCCTCCATTGGTGTTGCTCCCACTGTCTGTGCAACACTGGCCTACCCTAACATTTTTGCTAGGAGTGGCAATCCACACAGCTGGGAAAGAAAATCTAGACTGGGGGTGGAGGGCTGAAATTACTGGAGCCATATTTCTTTTCTCCTGTAAAGTTTGGATTTTGAAAAACTGGGACAATTAAGCTATGTGGAGCCAAGGGGGTAGGTTGTGTAGAGTGTGTGTTTGGTTGGAGTAGGGGGCAAGGTTAGAGGATAAATGGAGGGAGAAATGCATCATTTATGGAGACAGAGAGAGAGAGAGAGAGAGAATTGAAGAGAGTCCCTGACCTGCCTACTTTCTACTTCCCAGCTCTAGTTCATTAAAGCCCAGTGTACCTTCCTGACATTCCTCTGAATCAGAGACCTACTTCTCCTGAATCTTCAGATATGTACAAACAAACAAACTGCTCTGAGTTACCTTGAGGCGGTTACTCTCTTTGCAACCAAGAATCTTCATAGAACAATTATATAGTACCTTAAGCTTTCCAAGCAGCTTTTATATATGTTTTTTGAATTAATATAAAGATTCAGAATCTGAGCAAATGTTTTAGATGCACAGAATGGGAATGAATTGAAATTTGTCTTAGTGAGACAGCACCCTATTAAGAATACTCCAATTCTATATGAACTGTTGGCCTACAGGTGAAGTGGAGGTAGGACAGAATTACCACTCACTTTTCTTTCATTCAGATGTCTTTGGATCAAGGAGAAGTTCATGAGAATGGAAAAGCTACTTCATTCTTCCCACTGAGACACTTTACAGAAAGGCAAGTTTGGGGGTGAGGGGCAGAGAAAACAAGAGTAAAATCATACTAGCATTATTTAGTAAGGATAAGTTTATAATTAGAATCTGATGAGTTTGCCACTTCTAATTTCAAAAATTAAGCATCATAGAGAAAAATATTAGTGATATTTGAAGAATAATATTGTACCATTATCAAAATAAATATGGGAAAATGTTTTAGACGTGCCACCGTGCAAAAGTCTGTTCTTGTGGACAGGGTGCAGTAGTGTTGTGCTTGAATTCAGGATGCCTAGAAATGGCCAGGCAGGCAGCCATGACGGAAAGAAGGGCGTTTATTGACAGACCAGTGGTTTTCACAGTGAGGACTACCTCCACCAGTGATACCATCACCTGGGAACTTGTTGGAAGTTCCCACCACCCCACCCCTACCCTGGGAGTTGCCCTAAACCCTAACCGCCTGAAAATAGTATCCTGTGAACCCCATTGACATGGGATGTTAGCCACTGGGGTTATTTGGTTTTCTTTTCCCAGACTGATGTGGTTTGGAGAAAAGAACTACTCTGCCTCAGGTTTTAAGAATGGAGATTGTAGAGTTCAGTGCCTATTGATTCCAGGAAACTGGAAACTTGTTGCCTCAGCTGCAGGCAGTTTATAGTTTATAGAGTTAGCTGAGGTTGACACTGCTCAGATGGTAGAACATGGGAAGCCAGGAAAGAAGTGGAGCAGGAAGCACGAGTTAGAGTTTTACTTTGCACTCTTGCTTCTAGTTTGTCCATGCATTCCTTTGAAACATGGTAGATTTTACTTGATGATTGGTAAAACACCTCTCTGGGCCAAGCATTTTAATTACATAGTCACATGGTCTTTTAACTAAGTTTGTTTTCTGAACACTTTCCTATTAGAAATTAACCAGAATATACAGCCAGTACATGGAAACTACATATATCTTTCTGACTTGCTGAGTCGCCTGAATCCATTTTCTCCAAATCAGTAGATTAGCTATTTTCAATCTGGGTCAAAACCAAAAATCACCAGACTGAAATTAAACTCTAAAAGGCAGTAGCAGAGCACAGAAAATGTGTATTTATTTCCCGATCTTCTTTAAGTCTTCATGGATATTTTTGGGTTTTCTGAAAACTCCTCTATCCAAAGCCATGTCTATTTATTTACTCCTTTATTAGATAGTCTACAGTTGTGTGAGAAAAACTGGCATTAAAACGCTAACATCATTATCATAAAGCAAGTGGTGAAACCATTATGTTTTCATTGAGTCTCAAAGTATTAATACACTAGTAGTAAGAGAGCATGCTAATGAGTCACAAATTTATTGAACTTGTAAGCAAAAATCCTAAGTCACTACAATCTTGTATCACCAGAGTTAGTTAGCATCACCTGAGAAGGAGAAAATGGCTAATGGATTACAATTAAATAAATATATACTTCACAAATTTTCCCACTGCCTTTTTATTTTTCCTCATATTATACTTATTATACCAAGTGAGTGAGGAAATGTAAGATTGCTTTTAATCTAAATTTTATTTCTCAATTCCCAAAATTTGATTAGAATTTGGGTCTCTGGGTGGATGCATAGAACTGCCACCAAGAGTATGAGTTGGTTTGGCTAGGGAGATGAGTAAGAAACAAGGTTGAAGGTCTTTGTCATTATCATAACCAGCATATTTCATCTAGCTCCATCTTATTCAGATATCCATGCATAAAGCAGCAAATTTCTACATGGTCCTTGAAACTTTTCATGAGCACTTAAGTCTATGTGATCTCCTGCTTTCTCTGCACACTTACATGTACCACTTACTTGACAATGATCAGCTATTGCCCAAAATCTCACATGTTTTGTTTTGACAGCTGACTTGTAAGCTCCACAAGCCCAGATGTTAGAGCCATAGATGCTCATATAAAACATTAGGAAAAATCCAGACTGGCTTCCTACTCACTTGGGTCAATAAATATTTATTGTTTTTAATGTACTATGCTAATAGTTCTCCTCAAAGATCTTCTCAAAGCAAGAACAACAAAATGTTTCCCTGAGAATCTCAGAAGTCACGCAATTCAGCAATATTCTAGAGAATGTTGTTCTCTAAGGCATTCTTGAAAAGAAAGCTGTAAAGGGAGAAAAGAATATTATAAAGTTAAGCAGAAGTAAGTCGTGCCACATCAGAAAAGACTGCATACATAAGTAAAGAAAGCCAGATGGTTTTCTTCATTAGAGAGATATGGAATCTGATACCAACATGCAGAAACAATTTTGGTTGTCAGCTTTTCTTCAATTCTAAACTTCACCTTAAAGTACAAGTTAAATTGATTCTTCCAAAAAATTCTTCCAAGTGTTTTATAATGATTTTGAGTTTGTTTGGGGGATTTAGCTGGTGTTTTCCTTATATATACCGTAGCTTCCTGGCTTTGGAATAAATCCATGGTCTCTCTTTTTAGACAACGTTTCTTTTAGTTTATGTAAGTCTAGATATTAAATCTTGCTTCATGTCTTACTTTCTGTAGTTTTCTAGGGTCCAAAGGGCTAGAATTCCATGTTTCTCTGTCTCTGATGTTTTTTTTCTGGTCTTAACTACCTATTCTTGCTTTTCCTATCGATGGTGTGTACACTTGCTCTTGGTGTCTTAGGGTATTGCTTAGTGTCAATATAATACATAATTATAGTTAAAACCCTGTCATGGGGGCGGAGAAGCATGTTTTTACTATAAGATGAGATGTGGTGGTAAAGTAAAAAACTTTAAGACTTTATCTTGGCTATGTAATGACACAGATTTACAGTGTGTAAAATATGACAAATATTTGTAATTCTTGAGAAATCCAATGATGTCAAGTATATGGAAACTCTCTGTCCATAATTTGGAAATAGACTTTATTGGAATAAATTCTCTAGTATCTGTGACATGCATCCTTTCGCAGTTCTGTCACTCAATCTATTGTGATACTATATGTAATACTTAAAGTCTGGTTAGTGGCGTTAAGGGTGATTTCTCTCCATTCCCTAGGAGAATGTCATCTCCTCATCTCACAGACACATTTGTACGAAGGTAAGTGACTGAGGCTTTTTGAATGAGTCCGAGCTAATAACTATTCATGTCACCAGTTGCAGAAACCTTAAAGGTGTAAGCATCTCCAGAAGCAATATGGTTGCATAGGTGTTAGTAACTAAATGTCCATGAACCTTAGGGAATAAGTGTATAGGCTTCAGGGAGCCCAGAAACCCTCTGAAGTATTGGTTACTTGTGCATTTGTTCTTGTTTTTCTCTAGATAGGTTGAGGATTCTATCAAATTCTTAACCATGACACTAAAGGGAGGCAGCATAGGAAAATTGCATGGAGACTTCAGTGTAAAAATTTGTGTTTAATTCATTAATGCTAGACGATAGTGACCCCCAGGAAGCTGGCTGACAGTGCTATTTACCTTTTAGACAAATTCCATTCTTTATGTTTTTCATTATTTTGAAACTTACCAGCACCCAGACGTGGCATTCTGCACATTCATTCATTCATTCTATATGTAAAAGGCTATGATTTATTGAAAAGCATACTTTTTAAAAATGTTTATTTATTTATTTTGAGAGAGAAAGAAAGCGTGAGTGGGGAAGGCAGAGAGAGAGGGAGAGAGAATCCCAAGAAGACTCTGAGCTGTCAGTGCAGAGCCCAACATGGGGGCTCCATCTCACAACTGTGAAATCATGACCTAAGCTGAAACCAAGAGTCGGACACTTAACCCACTGAGCCATGAAGGTGTTCTGCAAAGCATAATTATACAGAAAATTGCAAGGAAAGTCAAATAATATTCAAAACCAAAATTTAAAATTTAATGGCTTAAGCCTAAGGTTCCATTACTTTTTCAAGATCTCAGAAGTATTAGCAGTGGAAGAATGCTTTTCCTTTTTCTTTTCTTTTTTTCCTCTTTTTGTGATGTTCCCCCTTTTTGATTTATTCTTTTTTTTTCTTGTTTCTATCTTCTGATATTCTTGTTTCATTTGTTTTGAAGTGTCCCCTTTTATGGAACTAGATGAATAAGACCTTTTCCTTTTTTTTTTTTTTTAACTGACTCATCAATGTCCAGGACCTTAGACAAGGGAGGCATGGGGGGAAGAAAAAACACATCACCACCCCCTCCAAGCCATGCAAGCCAGTTCGGAAAGGATGTGTTGGCCTTAGAAAATGTTTCTGGCAGTGTTACTATCCCTGGTGTCAAGAAGTTCATTGGAAAATTCCCTATATGGGTGGGCTCAAGATGGTCTGACAGTTAAAGAATCCAATCTTCAGGCAGAGAGAAGCAGTGGAAGTTAATTTTGGATATTAATTGGTTTTACATTTGATAGGAAATAAAGTCTCAGTGGAACTTTCCTGGCTGTCTTTTTATCCTTCTAGGTAAGAGTACCATCTTACCTAGAGAAGGGCAGAAACTTATTTTTTTATAGACTTTGGAACACTGGGACTTTTTTGAGGGTTTTTTTAAAAAATAAATATGAACAAAAACATGAAAGCCTTCACGAATGTGTTTGTCATCCTTGTGCAGAGGCCATGCTAATCTTCCCTGTATCATTCCAATTTTAGTATATGTGCTGCCGAAGTAAGCACTGGAACATTGGGACTTTTAAGGCTAAAGTACTCAGATGTGGTCTGTGCCCTCCTCCCTCGGCCCTATCCTCCCATAATTTCTCCTCCTTCATGCCTACACAAAATGAGAGAGCTCCTGAAAAGAACTCTGAATTTATCCAATAAAATTATAGGACAGTTATCCTATAATAACTGCTCAAACAAAGCAGTTATCCAGTTCAAACTTCTATCACATGTGAATTTATTCCAAAACATCTTAAGACATGATTTTAAGATTTGCTTAAATACTCCCAAATAGACTGAAATTTGTGCTCTACATGAGGGCTCTTGAGCCTGATGGATGGTTCCTAGGGTTGAAGAGTCAGACAGAAACTCCTCCGGACTATGTAGATGAATATAGATTGTCACACTTCTTGGAGTTGGCCAATGTCCTCCAGATGTCGGTGAAGCAGAGAGCTACCTCCTTGCCCATTTTCCTCAACTGAATACACACTAGTCTTCAAAGGGACTTTTAACTGCTCTTTCACTCTTTCTTTCATAAGTGTCTGGAACCAGACCAGAGAGTATTTGGAAGTAAGTTCTGGTATAACAAGGGCTCCCTTGGTAAGTCTTCCTTCAGAAAGTGGCTCAGTTAAATGTTCCTTCCTTCCATAATGTGAGGTTCCTTGTTGACAATTCTTATTATATTCTAACCCTCCCCATACAACTCTCTTTAACTGTCTGCTACTCTCTGTCTCCACATTCTCCCTCTAGACACACAGAACTGATCCAAGACCTTGCTCAGTCCTATGTGCCTTTTTAGTCCATTCCTGGGGTATCTTGGCTGGATGTCAGGGAGCTTCACCTGCTCTAACAAGTCCTGTCTTATATCTGAAGGGAGTCTTCTTATATGAGGTAATACGGGGTTGAGGTGATGGAAGTTTCTTTAACTCTTGTTCTACCTCTGCCCAATAACAGATCTGTGGTCTCATTTGCTCCTGAAGTTTTTGACACAGACATTATGATGACCATGAGAATTATTTTTTTCTTTCAATAGTCTACCAAGTCTAGTTTATGTAAGAAATGTGTATTCCTCCATTTAACAAATGTTTGTCACACTTTTTATGAAATAAAAAACCTGGCCTTTTTAACGTATAAAAGTACATGATTCTCATTTTTTTAGGCATCCCTCCACCTTACATCTCAGTAAAGCCATTCATTAATTGACAATGCTTCTACAATTCAGATAAATGGCACCATGTTCCCAAATTTCTTTATAATCCTCAAGATTTTCCCTTTTATCCAGAGAAAGGGGTTTTGGTGCTTTCTATAAAATTGGAAATTATGAGACACAGATTCCTTAGATATGATGACCAAGGATTAGGTTAAAGACTTGATGTATGGGGGGTTTTAAATATCTCTGCCTTTGAAATATTGGTCTTCAGTTTCCACTTAACTTATCTAAGGTGGATTTGTGGTTCAGAAATTGAAAATTAGGATCGAGTCTTGAAATACATTTAGAGCTTGAACGGACTCTGTCATAGTATTTAGTGTGATCCAGCCACTAGCCAGACCTGTCTTCGTGGTGATTTCCTCAGGGTAGAATTTGATCAGCTCCACTAGATCTACACAGTACCTAGTAGTATATTTATATGAACTAGTGAGTGCTCCCAAGCCCCTTTTCAATTGATAAAAAAACCTACCTTATTTTACGATCTCCAGAGGTGTTTATAATGATGGCGATTTACAAAGTTAGAGGAAAAGACAGAACTGATAGGAAGTAATCAGTCAAAAGCGCACAGAACACATGGGGAGTGGGGACAAAGAGTCCGACCATGTGGGCAGTGAGTAAAAGAAATACAGCATTGGGTATGTGTGTTATAAAATAGATGATCAATGTCACTGTGAATAAAGCCTACAGAACCTTTGCATAATTTGGTTTCATTTTTGGTGAATGTTTTAAAATGCACATTTATAAAAAAATATTTTTTGTAGGTAATTATATATTTTTCCCAGTTTTCTCAACTTACCATTTACAATGTACATGTATGATTATTGTTTATGAATGAGTCACTGTGTTGAACTAAAAACATTTCTGATATTAAAACTTCCTTCTTGTTTCCTAAGAAATCTAATCAAAGTGATAGTAACATATTCTCACAAAGGATAGTCCATGAAATGGTGGAGTACATTATTCAGACACCACAATATAATAATCAGAAGACCATTACACTTCATAGAATACTATGTCCAGTGACAATGCCTGTGACAATGAGCTAATTGCAACCATGAGCACTGAGGGAGGAAGGTATATGAATCATTGGACAGACACTATTGTCATTAGTAATAAGCACTGAGAATAAGGTATTAAGGTTTTTTACCATTACTGCTACTGCTCTGACTGTAGATTTATTTTCAAATTTTGAATTGATGACCACATAAAACTAAGAACAACACCCACAGAAATAACAAAGTGTGAGTTAATGTATTCCAGAAGCCAGTCCTTACTAACCTCTGTAATGCATAGATATTTACATTCAGTGGTGAACTGCTGAACTGATAGGGTAGTATTTTTCAAACAATGATCTGGAGCTGTAATGATTCCTGTACACTCCCTTTGGGGCTGCTTTGGGTCAGGAGTAGGAGGTGGATGGAGGGGTTGGGTGCCTTTTCCCTCTTATTTCCTATCTGAGCATCCTTTGAGGCGTATTTTAAGATTTTTGCTTCCAGGATATTTCTTTGGCTCCTGGACCCTCTGTTCTCTCAATTCCCAAATTACTTATTATTTGGACCCTGCATTTTGGCACTTAGGCACGTACAGCCTGACACTGATGGACTTCTCCATAAAGATTATAAGTTTATTGAGGTCAGAGGCTGTGCATTATGTTAGTTTTCATTTTCCAGGGCACATATCATTGTATACGTGGCAGACGCTCAAAAAAAATTTGCTGAATTGTATGCAAATAATATTATCATAGCATTTTTGACCTTATGAGACATTGAGAAATCATTTAATTCAAGTCCCAGTTTGCAGATGAGGAAAATGAAGCCAACAGAAGTTAGGTTCTTGATCCAGATCATATGACTAATGTATAATTTAAAAATAATCCAAGCACTTTATTTGCTTAGGAAGTAGATGTCTCATTCACATTCTTACTCACCCTATTTGTTTTCCTAACAGGCTTTGCTTTTCACCAACAATGCAAAATTGCACCTCATCGTCACTACCACTGGGGTGAGAATTTGACATATTTGTAGTTCTCTTTAAAGCTCTCATTCTGTGATTAACACGCACAAACACATTTGCTAATGCTTGCAAACTTTCTTTTTTAACTTGGTAATTTTAGGCTTCATCATCAAACCCCTATCTTCGGTTCCAAAAAGAATTATTGCACCCCTCTGGTCATAAAAAGCTTTGTTTCTGCTCCAATTTTATCCCTTACCACCTGTGTTATTAGACCTGTATTGTGGTTTGCTGAATGAATGTTTATTTCCCCTACTATTCTGGGGTTGTTTGAGAGTGGGGGAACCACATAATAATCACTTGGACTTCTCCATATCGCTTAGCCCTGTCTTTGAGTGCAGTGAGAACTTCAAAAAGGCTTAAAAATGGTTTTGTCCCATCTAACATGATGAAATGATAATTACAAGAATTTATTCCTGAGAAATCAGACATTTTGCATGCAAATGCTAACCAAATCCTATTGCTCATTATTTTAAAAGAATGATTATAATCTATTGCATGTCAACACAAACCAACCAACAAATTTCCTAAAATGTAGTTAAACCCCAGTAAAATATCTAGTTATAAGTAACTACTATGTTAAGAAGTTAGAAGTTTAACCATTTCATATTATAAAGTGATGTATGGGGACAGATGGTAGGTACACTTGTGCTGAACACAGACATATTAAAGAAAAAATGTGGAAGAATGAACATTAAACATTTAACGAGGAATAAATGAAGCAAGGGTCATGAGGAAATGACACAATGAGGGAATGTGGAACACAAAAGGGCAATTTTAGGTAAATAGCAGACTCAGAGGAACTGATAAAGAGGCATCACATTTCTGAGGCTGCTCTAAAGGCTGAACAGGAGACTGTGATCAATCTTCAGGGAGTTGATGGAGGCTTTAGGATGCAAAAACACTTTAAAACAAGTAGACAGTTTTGCTTATTTAAAAAGAAGAAAAGGAGCACCTGGGTGGCTCAGTCAGTTCAGCATCTGACTCTTGATCTCAGCTCAGGTCTTGATCTCAGGGTTATGAGTGCAAGCCCTGCACTGGGCTCCACACTGGGTGTGAAGTCTACTTAAAAAAATAAAGAAAGAAAAGAAGAAAAGTTTTTAACCAGGATTCTTTGTCATATCACTACTATATTCTAGCATGTTCGTTATCTCATCGGCATGACTCCTTGTTCCATGGTCCTTTCTTAGGATCTACTCTTAGCAACAGCATCACATAAATTCCATGTGGTACTGTGTTTTGTTTTATTTTATTTTATTTTATTTTATTTTATTTTATTTTATTTTATTTTATATTGTATTAAGTTTATTTATTTATTTTGAGAGAGACAGAGACTGCATGAGTGGGGGAGTGGCTGAGAGAGAGGGAGAGGGAGAGAGAATTCCAAGCAGGCTCCATGCTGCCAACACAGAGTCTGACATGGGGCTCAAACTCATGAACTGTGAGATCATGACCTGAGCAGAAACCAAGAGTCAGGCATTTAACTGACTGAGCCACCCAGGTACCCCATGATGCTGTATTTTAAATGTAATTTAAGACTTTTATATGCACCTCATGTTGTTAATAATGTTGCACTGAGTTTTAATGACATAAGTATAAATTTTTTTCTTTACAAGTAATGAACAAGAAAACGTATTTAAAGATACATGTGTTTTTATGAAGTTGCATATTAAAAATCTAAGAAACGACTAATAGAGGGTATAGTCTGTGGAAATAACATATAAGGTCTCAGCTTACTTTGCTCCTCTTCAAGGGGTATATCATTCTTCCAAGGGAATAAAATTCTCAAGTCATTAAAAATATTTATTGGGTACCTAGAATGTTTATGACATTGTCAAAAGCATTGTGGAAGCTACACAGACAGATCAGATATGGATCCCGAGATAAGATCTGTTCAGAAGCAGCTGCACAACCTGGTGGGAAAGGATTATATCTAAACGCAAGATGCCGGAGTCCAGAAGAGTGGCATGCTGTGTAGTATCTGGGAATAGTAGTATTTGGAAAGAATTGGTGGCATCTTTCAGCGTAAAGATAGAAATTGAGTACGAGTATGAGCAAGCTGGCATTCTTATGTAAAAAGCAAATGTATTCTTTATAATGAGAGGCATTCCTATGGGAGTAGGGAGAGGGTGATTCTATTTGGGAGGTGGGTTTTCAGTAGTAGGAAATGGCTTTGCATTGAGGTGGTTCTTTGAGAACTATAGCATACTATGGATAGTACTTCAATCAGAGAATTCAATGTAGAGAAAATTCAAAGGCTTCATTGTTATGAAGCTTTCTGCCTTCAGTTCCTTGAAAGAAAGGAGACAGGAATTGGAGTAATAAACACATCATAATTAATACTGGTTGAGCAGTAATTTGGGGACTTAAATTCTTGCAAGAGACTCTGCCTTAAGGCAGCATGGACTGGGTAATTATCCGTTTTTAGGGGATAGGAACCAAACAAAACTCTAGCTAGCACCTACTGTCTGAGGTGAAGATCTGTTGTTTGCTGTCTAGCATTCACTGCCCCCTCCTAAATTTCTTTTGGTCACCACCTCATTCTCAGCCATCGAGGGTGTGGTTTTGACTTCCCTGCCATCTCCAGCAATGGGTCTTGACTGTCTTGAATCTATCAATGTGGCTTTTTCCTTCAGTCAAGTGACTGGATCAGGGATAGTCATGTAATACCAGTGGACAGAACTCAATGTGAGACGTTTACTGGGGAAGCCACTAAGGAGAAATTTCTACAAGAAAGAAAGAAGCTTCTCTTTCTCTCTTCTTTGGACAATGTAAAGAAGTAAGGTACAGAACTGACACTGCGACTTTTATTGTCGCTCGTTGTGTTTATTCTGATTTGCTTTGCTTTTGGCCTTGGCTTCCACAGGAAGAAAACTTGGAGCTCTTGGAGGATGGAGTGGATGTCTCAGGGTGGGTCATGGGTGGGCTGGGGTAAGACAGACAATGGCAGAGTAGAGAGATGGAGACACTAGGCTCTTGTTGACAGTGTCAGGCTCCTGGATCACCACTGGCCACCCTAAAGCTGGCCCCTCTAGGGATGGAGAATATTCCTGACACTGCCATATTATAAATCTCTTAGGTATTGTTTTGGCATGATTATGTGTATGGATAAATGCACATGTGTATTGAATGTGGGGTGGGCACAGCAAGGGCCAACCAGCTCTGAAATAAGACTGTTGTAAAAATGAGCGTGGAATGATTCAGAACAGAGTGAGGTCAAGTCATATTACAGCAAGAAAATGACTCACCTTCAGTGACAATATACCTAAAATCATCTTAGAAAATCCAAGTGAAGCAACGAAAAGATCCTAAATTAATGACAGTTCAAAGCCACCTACATCAAGAGCAATGTACAAAAATCAATACATCTCTATACCAGCAACAACTGGTAAGCAAACATAATGGAAAAAATAATCCCATTTACAAGAGCACCCCAAACCCATTAACTAATTATGAACCAATACAAAAAGAGATGTGTAGATCCTATATGAAGAAAATTACAAAAGCTTAAGAAAACTATAAAAGAACATTGGAGTACCTCTTAGCGAGATGGAAAGAGTCACTATTGTAAAGGTATAAATTCTTCTTGAATTAATATAACACTATTACAATTTAAATTTGAAGAGCTTTTTTATTTATTTTCATTTATTTTAGTATAATTTATTGTCAAATTGGCTTCCATACAACACCCACTGCTCATCTCAACAATTGCCCTCCTCAATGCCCATCACCTACTTTCCCCTCACCCCCCCCCCCCATCAACCCTCAGTTTGTTTTCAGTATCCAAGAGTCTCTTATGGTTTGCCTCCCTCCCTCTCTGTAACTTTGCTTTTTTAAACTTAGCAAATGATTCTAAAGTTTTCAGGAAGAATTTATCTGTAAGGATAGGTGTTTTAGGAATTGTTATTTTTGTCTTAAAAATAAGAAGAGGGTCTCTTCCTGACAGGCCCCACATTAATTGAATCTTTTTATAGAGCAATAAGTGAAAGTGTCAGAACCTTGAGATAAATATCAGTTTGAAGGGTTTTTCAACAAAATTGTTTGATTTTCACCCCAATATAATATTAAGTTAAAATAAAGCATCACCTGAATTGATTTCGCAGCCCTCTGTTGATGATAACCTTTTCTAGGAACCCTATTAAATGTTCTACAGGGGTTCATTCCTCCATATTACGTGGGACCGTGGTCATAGCCTCCCCTCCGGAGGGGCCAGCCTCCCCCCCCCCACCTTTAAAGGTCAAAAATGCATTTTGGTCAATGGATATTTATGAAGATAGGATAGATGGTAACTCTTAAAGCTGATGATAGGTGATGAAAGAAACACAGCTATGTACTGGATGTGAGCATGCATACTGGTGCAAATATTCTGGTGAGCAGAAAATATACTTTAAGCTAGTTAAAAATGTTCATCATATGTCACCCAGTAATTTCACTTCTAACAATGTTCCCCATGGAATAAGATATGCACCCAAAGATTCACAAGGGCTTATTTTCCTCATATTAAAGTAAAAAATGTGGAGAAACAAACATTAAACATTTAATGAGGAATAAATGAAGCAAGGTCATGAGGAAATGACATCCAGACCTTAAAAATTAAAACATACTTGAGGAGCCTGGGTGGCTTGTTGGTTGAGCATTAGACTTCCACTCAGGTCATGATCTCAGGTTCATGAGTTCAAGCCCCATGTCGGGCTCTACATTGACAGCTCAGAGTTTGGATCCTGCTTTGGATTCTGTGTCTCCCTCTTTCTCTCTCTCTGCCCCTTCCCTGCTTGTGCTCTCTCTCTCACTCTCAAAAATAATAAACTTAAAAAAAATTAAAGCATACTTTTCCTGCTCATCATTTATAATTTTTAAATTGAACTATAACATATAGGAAGTACACCAATCTTAAATCCAAAATTTAATAAATTTCATATACATCCATAACTACCATCCTGATTGAGAGTACATTTCTGGCACATCAGAGGTCTCCTCATATTACCTCCTATTCAATATCACTCCCCAATGGTAGCTGCCATTTTTATTTTTATCAACTTTGATTACAATTTGTTCTCTAACTTATGTAAAGGGAATTGCACATTACACACTCTTTTGTGCCTGCTTTTTATGATGCTGAATGTAATTATAGTTTATTCATTTTCATTGATGCATACTGTTTCATTTTATGAATATTTTAAAATTTGTTAATCCATCCTATTGAGGGATATTTGAGTTGTTTCCAGTGTGTACTTATTGCGAATCTTTTTTTTCAAATAATATTTTTGAAGAGTAATGACATAAAAATGTTAAAGTGCTAATTTAAAAAACCTGGAAATACACATCTAATGAAGTTTTGTATCAATTTAAAAAATTCAGCTATACAGAGTAAGAGATTAGAAAGAAATACAGGAAATAACTGACTGTGGTTTATTCCAATGGTAGTACTATAGATAGGATTGTTCATGAAAAGGACATTAAAATGAGATTCCACTTCAGTTTTAATAAAAGGACCCCAAAATGTAAGTACAGGTTGATTCAGGCTGTTGATAGCTTGCATTTTGGCTATTAAGATATTGAAGATGAAGTACCTTGGAATGTTGGAAATACGCCAGAGAATTTGATGGGGGAGAGATAATCTCCACCTGCAGCAGAGGAGTGATTTTCTCCAAACTTCAGAATAGAAGATTAACAAAGGACACTTGAAAAGCCTCATGTGTGTCACAGTTGTCCAGTGTTGGACACAAGTTGAAGGAACCTAAAGATGAGAAGCTGTGGCCCAAGATGACAGAGTAGGGGTGGGATGGGGACAAAGTTGCACTGAGAATTGGGTTCATGAACACTGATGGTGGGGCAAGGATGCTTTGTGGGCTACCCTGGGGACATTGGTAGTGATTTATATCTTCTGCTAGAAGAGTGTCTAGAGAACCTAGCTGGAAGAGGAGACTGCTGGATTCTCAAGAGGTAGGAGAGGAAAGGTTAGTGGCCAGCTTAAGGAAAACATCATTACCTGTATTATAAAAAGCACAGTCTAATGATCCTAGTGAGGTCTCCAAAGAATCCATGAGAGTACCGCTGAAGAAAAAGGTCAGCTTTCCTCACCCACCAAACCTGGAAGAAACTATCACCAATTCCATTGGGATCACAGGGCAGCCTTTTCCAGACTCTTCTCTCACCTTTTGCCTCTCTGATTTTAGAGGTGCCAGACTTCTTAGATAACCAATGGAGAGACAGGATTTGAGGGCTGGAAGCAAAAGAGAGAAATCAACTGCCTTTTTCCATCACTACTATAAACAGAGGAGGATATCTCTATATATTTACAAAGCTTAAGATTTTGATTATATTCAGACGTACGTACTTAAATTACTGCAGTGAGGTGATTATTGTGACTCACCATGACAAGGTCCCAATTTTACTATTTAAGAATGATAATAGGGGGGCCTGGGTAGCTCCGTTGGTTAAGTGTCAGACAGTGGCTCAGGTCATGATCTCGTGTTTCACAGGTTCGAGCCCTGTATCAGACTTTGTGCTGACAGCTCAGAGCCTGGAGCCTGCTTCAGATTGTGTGTCTCTCCCTCTCTCTGTCCGTCTCCCACTTGCACTCTGCCTCTCTATCTCTCAAAAATAAATAAACATTAAAAAAATTTTTAAAGAATGATAATAAATATCATAAAACCTTAAATTTCACCAGAGGAGTGAGGGGGAAGCAGCCACAGAGATTAACTTAAATAGGCAGAAGGGAGAAGAATAAAGTTATATTCAGACAGCACTTTTTAGATTCTTATTGCCACTTATATGTGTTTTTCAAATTTTATGCAATAGCATTAGTTAATTTTTAAATAAAAATGAGTTAAAAATAGTTCTTACCAGAAGAGAATGAAATACACAGTATGGATACATAGAAACAAAGAGTCAGAGGATTAACCAAACAGTGGCAATGTCTTCTCCAACAGCACTTGTCACGTACTGTGGCTACCTAACTTTCAATGTTTGGGAAACTTCTCATATTATGATTGCCATCTTCCCAAGGTATAAACAGAGAATTCACTTTCCCAGCTTTTCTTGTAGTTAAGGGACAGTCATGGGACCTTGGCTTATGCATGAAACCTTGCATTAGAAAAATGTAACTTGAGGAAGCAAATGGCTGAGCAGATTCCAATTTTTCTGGCGTGAAAGGCAGTGGAGTTGTATTGTTTTCTCTGGAATCAGTGGCAGAGGTTCTTGTGCTCAGCATTAGCAATGTGGGCAGCAGTGTCTGTGCCTAGCAGGGGCAGGAGCAAGGATGTCATCCTTTACCATGGTGCGATTGGTATTGCCCTTGGCTTGTAGTCCCTAAGCCTCTGGCCTTTTGAAGATTCAATAAACTAATTAATGCCCTTTAATAAATAGTTCTTCTGCTTACGCTAGCTAGAGTAGGCTCTTTTATTTTCAGCTAGAGAGGGGATGCCCTGGACAAAGTATCCTTCACTCTTCTCCCCATGGAAGTGTATGCATTGATGCCATTGAAACATTTAACTCACTCCCACTCATGAGACAGCTTCACGATTATCATTTGCGTCTACTGGGGGAAAATGCACTGAAAATGCTGATGTGTTCCAGGCATTAAAACAGTTATGCTTCTCATTTTTAATTCACAAATTATAATTCTGGTTTATGCACAAGTCTTTTGTGAGCTTGCTTTATTATGAATTAGTCCTACGAGATGGATTTATTCTCTGTGCGCTGACAAAATCAAGTTGCTAAATTTAAAAGCTAGGATTACAGACTGGGTCTTGTTATATTTTTCTTTGAGTTAGTTGACCTCTTGTGAAGATACAACCAAGCCCATTTCTCGGTGACACTTTGATATTGCCATGAGATTTTCCTTTCAATATTTACTGTTATTCATACAAGAATTAGTTGTGTGACCCTTTTTGGTCATGTTGAATATACCAATAAAATGTGCTTTTTAAAAAGATAGAGCAAGCAGTTCATCTTTAACAGTAGTTTTTTCTACATTATGCTTCGAAGTTTCAGTTTGATCCGAGTAGCTGCTCCCTCTTCACGAGCCCATCCCACCTAAATTTAAAATGAAAGAATGAGACTCTTATTGCAGTTAAGTTCAGGTTTAAAGCTTTACATGTAAAGTGGGGAAGAGGAGCAATGAAAATAAAAAGTCAATTTGGATATGGAATCAATAATCCCTCTCAGATAATAGGACAGATCTTCATTTTGCAGAATTCTTTTTATAGAAATGACTCCCCTTTAATATTTAAACAATCTTATCAAATGTTACAGGACTCTTTGTACCTGAGCTACAATCTCTCCTTTGGTCAATATATCACAATTTCTTCCATATTCTTTCAAGTAATTGAATCAACATGAAATATTGACTTGGTAACCAAGTAAATAAGGAGCTTGTTGGGAAATGGTGATTCAGATTTGATGATTGTGATTTAGTCTCAAAAAGTTCTTCTGTGAGAAGCATAAATTGAAAGTGTTCAAGGATACTTCAGGGAATTAACAGTAGACTTGAAAATGGTTTTAGAGGGAGGAGAAAATGTCTAACCCAGATAAAATACAAAAAGTCATGTAAGAAGCATTAAAAGTGACTTTAGCTATCAGAAAGTAGATGGTTCATTTATGTAAAGTTGTCCTATACAAATCATTCAAATTGGGACACTTCAGTCAACTGGTCTTAATTTAAATTTGATGGAACAAAATTAGTTGATGGAATAATTTTGGAACATATGAATAGATAGCTATTTTTTGAAGATATTGGAGAAGAAGTGGAGTAACTGAAACTCTCTCACATTGCTGGTGAGAGTGAAGAACCTGGCAATCACTTTTGGAAAATGACTTGGCAGCATTGACTTTAACTTAACATATACCTAACCTGTGACTCAGCAATTCTACTCCTCGATATATATCCAAGAGAATGAATGCATGCACTCACAAAAATACATGTGCAGCAAGGTTCAGAGCAGTTTTATTAATAACAACCCAGCTGGAAATAATAACAAAAATATCTACCAATAAAAATGGGTAAATAATACATGGTGGAATATTCACATAATAGAATACTAAATAGAAGGAGAAAAAATCAAGAAGAAGAAACTTCAGATACACGTGATGGCATAGATTAATTTCATAAATATAATTAATATAAGAGTGAAAGAAGCCAGAAACAAAGGAGTATAAACTGTATGATTATATTTTTATGAAGTTTAAGAACAAGCAAAACTTAGCTATAGATTTAGAAGTCAGAATAGTGACTACCTCTGAGTGAGGTGTTGACTGGGAAGGGACACATGACAAAATCCGGTGTTCTGGGAAAGTTCTCTAGCTTGATGGTGACTGCAGATATATATATATATATATATATATATATATATATATATATATATACACACATACATACACACACACACATATATATATATACACATATATACATATATGTATACATATATATGTGTATGTGTGTGTGTGTATATATATATATATGAAAAGCTCATTGAGCTGTACACTTGCAATTAGTGGGCTTATTGTATATTATACCTCAATAAAGCAATTTTTCAAAACATAATAAAGTCACTATTCAGAGGAGAAAACCATACTTGATTGAAACTTTCTTTTTTTCCTCACTTCTCAACTACTTTCAGCTTAGTGAACAAACAATTATATTATCAGACATGATTAATTAGAGCCAAAAGTTAATTGGTTCTCTGACTACAGCTCTGCCACTGGATTGTTGCTAGTCTTGGTTGGGAAAATCTTTTGTAACCACAGTATTTTCCATCCCTTAAAACTAGTATCATCAAAAGCCTTTTATATTCTATCATCCACCTCCTCCTGAGTGGCATTTATCATAGTCAAAAGCAACAGTCACCCTTTTCCAAAAGAGACGTTTTTCTCATTAGTTTGACTACCTATCATCATGGCTTTATCAAAGTATCACTCAGGTGAAAATCAGTGACTTGTCCATTCAACCAACACAATACTGCTGTGCAGTGAACTGGCGTAACTTAAAACTTTTTCCAGTTGCAATAAAAAACAAGCTATGTATTTGATCTAAAAAAAATAAATCAAAATAAAAACCAAACAAATAAAAACAAAGGGGAAAAAGGATTCCAAACTAAATGAAAGAGACAGTAGCCTGTAGCACCTGGAAAACTAAAGAGCAAGAGTAAATGCTTAAAAAACTAGGAATGAAATAAAAGCCTGTAAAATAGGTATTAATCTCTCTACCCCATCCTTTTTTCTCCACTTTTTTCCCAAAGTGCTGCCAACCAGGTTTATGACTTTCAGCTTTTCTTAATGATCCAAGGAGAAAAGACAAAAAGATGTCATTTGGGTAGCCACTTCCCTGCCCAAATCCTGATTTCCTCACAATCATGGAGCAGAGAAGGAGTTATTAAGCTTGCAGTGCCCCACGCAAATATGAATGAACGACCAAGTGTACTGGAGATATCAGGAAAGCTTTCAACATGAAACTAAAATGAAAAGAAAGAGAAAAAAAAATAAGAAAAACACCAGGAAACTAATGTCACTTAAAAACATAAATAATGTTCTTCAGAGAAGATATGTTCATTAATTGGGAAGAGGACACTGTCAAAAAGTAATGGAAGGTAGAAAGGGCTCTTAGAAAAAAAAATACTATGATATAAATTTCAAAGAGATCCATAGAAGAATGAAATGCAAAAGTTGATCAAGTCTCCCAGAAAGTGGGGCTAAAATATGAAGAGATGGAAAGTAGGAGAAAGAACAAGTTAGAGGAGCATTCAAGAAGGCATAATATCTGATTAGTAGAAATTTCATTTTATTTATTTTTTGAATTTTTATTTATTTATTTTGAGAGAGAGAGCATGTGCAAGTGGGAGAGGGGCAGAGTGAGAGGGAGAGAGAGAACCCCAAGCAGGCACCATGCTCTCCGTGCAGAGCCTGATGCAGGACTTGATCTCACAAACCATGAGATCATGACCTGAGCCGAAACCAAGAGTTGGACATTCAACTGACTGAACCACCCAGGAGCCCCTGATTAGTAGAAAATTTAAAAATAAATCGTAAGTAAAATGGTGGTGTTGGTTGGGAGTGGTTGTCAAAGAAGCAGTACAGAATATGATTTCACATTGCACGTCCAGCACAATGAATAGGAAAAGTCTTCCACCACAGGCAACTTTTGAACACAGATGAGGAGAAAGGAGGAATGTAGGTTTCACACAAAGGATTATAAATCAGATTGACACTGAACTTTTCAATAATATATTGGAAGCTAGAAGATAATGGAACGATGACATTAAGAACACCAAGGGAAAATTCTTTCTGCCTTGGAATTCTATATCCAGATTACCTCATATAAATGTATAAAAAGCTCATTTTCATATAGGCAAGGTCTCAAAAACTTTTACCTCTCACAAAGTCTTTCTGGTCAAGCTAATGAAATACGCAATACATAAGTCAACAAAGAAGACATATCATCCATAAAACAGAGGTTTCAACCAAAGAGACAGGACACAGGCTAATGATGAACAGAAGTCCCTGTGTAGACAACGGAACATGAGAGAGAGAGAGAGAAAGACCATGTTGGCACACATTGGATCAGAAGGACCAAAGCTTTAGGAGTAATCTCAAAAAGGGGAAAAAAATGGATCTGTTAAATTCCCTGATATGAATGACTATACTGAATTGTGATTTTCCCAGTTCTGTTGAAAATTTGGGGAAAAAATAGTGATAGGAAAGCAGAAATTAAGAGAGAAAAAGGGGGGAGAGGGGAGAAGCAGAAGGTATGATCATTAGTTTAATTAACTTCTAGAAAAATAAAATTATGTAAAAGAAAAGTGACATAGTATACTGTGTGGTTCAACATGGAAACCACATGGTAATAATATGTAACAGTGTAAACACTGAATATTGAGAAGATAGAGAAGGGATGGGCAGATTGCAATGAGTGCTGTGGCAGATTTATTTTTCCAAGATGTCCCTATCAGTGCTTCCCATCCACATGCTCTGATCTTGCCAATCTCCTATCTAGAAATGGAGTCTAATTCCCCTCTGGCCTTATGACCTAGTTGTTGCCAACAGAATGCAGTCAAAGGGAAGGTAGGTGATGCCAGAAACTGGCTCAGGAAAGGTCATGTAACTTACATCTGGTTTTCTTGGAATTCCTGCCTTTAGCACCTTTATCTGCTGCGTAGAAGTCTGCTTATTCTGAGACTGCAATGCTAGAGAGACCATGTAGAGAGATAGAGACCACGTAGAGGCCCACAAGTCTTAGTAGGAGCAGCCTCCAGTCATCTAAGCCATTGCAGCAAAAATTAGATATGTAAATGTAGAAGATTATGTCTTCTACAAGTCATCTTCAAGATGACTCCAGCCTCAGCTGCCATCTGACTGCAGCCACATGAAGTACCATGAGACAGTTGGACGAGCCCACCTGCGTCTAGCAGAATCAAAGAGCTGTGAGAAGTGATTATAACTGATAGTCGTTTTAAGCTTTTATGTTTTGGAGTAGATTTTTATAAAGAAATAGGTGAGCCAAACAAGTGCTAAATCCCTAGTTTTCATAGTTGGAAGTCAAAGAACAGAGTATAAAGTAAAGAAGCCAAGAAACAGAAGTATAAACATATAGTTTAGAAACGTGATGGTAAATATAAGAAGAAACAACCCAAAGAGACAAAACTAGTTGCTTCTAGAGAATAAAAAATAAAGGGTAGGAGCAGGGACTGGGAACCACTGTTCTTAGTTGTAAGCCTTATGGTATTTCACTCTAAAGCTAAATGCACATATTGATTTCACAAAAATAAAAATTAAATTAAAAACCAACAAGAAAAATGAGGATATCTGCTCTGCCCGGCAATCACACTGTGAGATTTGCTGGAGGACGTCAGCATGAAAGCACTTTGAAAACTCCTAACACTATTCATGCGCTTCATTTTACCTGGTATTCTTTTCTAATTTTCCATTCTGCCTTCCAGTTTATTATTCAACAAAAGTTTGAAAGGAAGGCAGTTTAATTTGTGATGAAAATAGGAGTTTGCGAACCAGTTTTGTACTAAATGTACAAGCTCTTAATCAACTTAGGCCTTGGTTTCCTTACTTACTAATAGTAGGCATGGATATGACATTGAAGATGTCACTTGTAAAAATATTAGAAAACTTAGGCTCTCGTGAACTCTCTCCTAAAGCTCATCATTACTAAGTTCTACGATGAGAGATTTTAAACAGTATAGGACAGGAGTTCTCACTTCTTGTTCTCAGGAGCCATTCAGAATTTTTACATCATTAAAGACCCCAAATAACTTTAGTTTGTGTGAGTGATGCCTTTTGATATGTATCTTATTAGAAATTAAAAACAAAAAAATTGTAATAAATTTATTTGAAAATGGCAATAAACCTATTACATGTTAATGTAGTTTCTTATGAAAAATCAGTTTCTCATATTTTCTCTTCTAAATAAAACAGAGAAGAGTGGCATTGGCTTACATGTTTGCAAATTACTTTAATGCCTAGCCTAATGCATGAGAGTTATATTATCGTATTTGCCTCTTCATTCAGTCATTGCGGGATCACTCATTAGGTAACCTCTGGAAAACTCCACTGTACCCTTGGCTACAGAATGGGAGTGAAAAGGGCAATTAATATTTTGAAATTACAAAAATGGTTTAACCTCACACATCCCATGGAAAGGCTTTGAGGACCTCTGGTGTAAGATGTTAAAAGGCACTGACTTTGAAGAACTTCAAAGATGTAACCGCTAAAAAGTCAATCAGTCTTTAGAAAGTACACGATAGATTAGATTTTTCTTGGTTTAAAAAACATGATTATGAACAGGATGTATCGAGGGACTCAGAGAAGCGGCATAATGCAATGGTTAAAAGCGCTGCCTCTGGAATCAGACTGTGTGGGTTCAAATCCTAGCTCTGCTATTTGCTCAGCTGTGGCAACTTGGGGAAGTTACTGAGTCTCTTTGTGCCTCCAAAATTATTATCAGGGTTAAGTGAGTCAACATCTCTATACACTTAGAATATTGACAGAATCAGCACTAACATATGTTTGTGAAGTAATAGAAGCTCCTTTGAGGGGATGGGGGGAATGAAACTCAATTCATCATGTGAATGCTGATTATGAGGCAAAGGGTCTGTGTGTCTCCAGGGTTTAGCACTCATGAGTTACATGACTGTGGGCAACTATTCTACCACTTGAGCCCTGGCTTCTTTGAGCATGCTTCTCTACAGGACTATTGGGAGCCTCAACTGAGAAGATATTTATAAAAATATTTAGAAAAAGTTCAATGTTGTGCTGCATTTGTAACGGACTATTTGTATTCATATTCTCACCTGTGGGATGATCTGCCTTAAGTAACTATTATGATTTTTGATAACCTTAAGTACCTCTTGTCCTTCTGGATTTTGCCTTTGGGTATCAGTAACGCAACTACTGAAACGTTCCTTTCTCTGCCTCTTGGCATTTTGGTTTCTGTTTTCTGTAGTGTTCTTTTCCAAAGTAACCTCATTAGGCAGCTTTGGGATATACGATTTGGTTTTCACATCGTGTAGCATTTGCTGAGTTTATCAATCCCCTGGGGCCTCCACAGGACAGTAGCGGGGGAAAGAGACAAAAAGCTCTTAGAAATACCATTATTATTGTAATTATTCACTGTGGGCAGAGGTGGTTTTATTTTAGGTTCCAAGCATTGCTGGGAGGAGAGGAGAGGAAGGAGAGCCTAGCCAGTAAAGCTGTGTGGCTGAGGAGTACTTGGGCTCAGAGATCAGGCAAATGGGAAGGATGAGAGGCCATGGAAAGTCTGGTCCCATTGCATGGAGGTTAGGTCTGCGGGAGATAAAGTAGATCCAGCAACTCGATCTCCTAGAGCCAACATTAGGCTCTCAAGCAGAGCTAGTGATCCATCAGTCTACTAGAGCTGCAGCTAAGAGTTTGGATTCTTAGTTTCATGGACTGTGGTGAGGATGTGGAAAAAGGGGAACCCTTTTGCACTGTTGGTGGGAATGCAAGATGATGCAGCCACTCTGCAAAACAGTACATAAGTTCCTCAAAAAGTTAAAAATGGAACTACCCTATGACCCAGAAATTGCACTACTAGGTATTTATCCAAAGGATACAAAAATGCTGATTTGAAGGGGCATGTGCATCACAATGTCTATATCAGCACTATCAACAACAGCCAAATTAGGAAAGAGCCCAAATGTCCATCAACTGATGAATGAGTAAAGAAGATGTACACACACACTACTCAGTGATCAAAAAGAATGAAAAAACAATACGGTCAAAAACTTTTTACAGAAAAAGGTCCTCACATTCTCCTTTTACCCTGCCCCTATCATGGAACTAGAGTAGTTTTCAGAATTTGTTACTCTTCTCTTTTGCTTCTTAGCTTTCGCACATGCTAGGGGGCCTATGCCTCATGAACCTGCTTTCAGGCCTGGTAAACTTCTATTTTTCCATCAAGATTCAGGTCGGTTGCTAACTCCTCTGGGACTCCACTAAGAAAGGTTAGGCAGTTCGTTTCAGTCTATTTCCATCTAGGTGTAACTTACAGCATCTAGACTTACTTAAAGCTCCTAGGACATTTACTCCCACATCTTTGCTTGACACGTCTATTTCTACACTGGACATTGAGTTTTTTGTAGGTAAGAAGTCTTACCACATTATTCACCTTTCTGTATTCTTAGGACCTTTCACAGTTTATACTGGAATAGCAATAAATGTCTGTGGAATGAATGCATGAAGAGTGTGAAGATTGCTATGCATCTGGAGTTCTACCAAAGGGCAAAAATGCTGACCACCTGTGGGAACTTTCCTTCCTTGGATCCTGGGCATTATGCTCTTGAAGAACACTGGCAATGAGGGAACTGTGTAGGTGAGGGCAAAATTCAACTTCTTGCAGGACTTGTTGTATGTGGGTGAGGGCAGGAGCCAGTGGGGTAGGAGCATGGCTAGCCAGAGAACACTGCAATTCAAGGTTTCATCCATCTAGAGCTGTTTAGATGACATAAACGTGTCAATTTCAGCCTGAATTCAAGAAGTAAGGTGGTGCAGCAGACAGAACTTGGGCTTTGGGCATCGTGCAGAACTGGGTTCACATCTTGTTCCCGCCACTAAACGGAAGCTTGATTTAGAATGAGTAGTGGAATATACATATATGAAACATCCAATCTCTATTTTGTTAATTTAGTTCTGTTTTAAAAACAGAACTACATATTCTTATGACACTGAGTAGTTTTAAAAATTAAAGATGATTGATTTTGTAGTGCTGGGTATTCAAATTTCAGCTCAGGCCATTACTCAAGTTGTAGGGTAGCCTCAGTTTTTTTCCCTTAAAATGGGCATAAAAATAGTACCTGGAGTGTTGTAAGCATCAAATGATAGAATGTATGCAAAATGCTTTCCATAATACCTGAAATAATTGTTTAATAAATGTAAGCCAATATTTTTATTAGATAATATATGAAGCACTCAGCATATAATGAGACCTCCCCGCATGTTAGCCTCCTTCTCTTTCAAGAAGATGGAATAGGACAATCACATTGACTTGTCCCTATCCTAGTAGTCATTTATTTTTATAAAGGTCAGATGAAGACCTTGTATCAAAATATGAGCTCCTTCGTTCCCTCTTTCCACCCCCCAACACTTTTCCCTCCCTCCCTCCCTTCCTTCCTTCCTTCCTTCCTTCCTTCCTTCCTTCCTTCCTTCCTTCCTTCCCTCCCTCCCTCCCTCCCTCCCTCCCTCCCTCCCTCCCTCCCTCCTGATTAGAGCATTTGAAACTGCATAGGTGTGGTTCTTGTCTTCTTGCAACATGTGTTATGCTTCACACAATGTAGGTATCATGTTTCTATAGTGGTAAATTTCCTGTGCAGCCCGGGGATAAAGAAGCAAAGGGTAATGGATATTTCCTCTATATTAAGTGATGATGCATTTCTTCCCAGAAAACACATGAAAGCACTGTGCTTAAAAGGGTCAAATTCAGAAACTCTTGTTTCTGCTAACCTGATGATAAATCACAAATTCACCTCCACACTGGTGTTTGGGAGAAAACACACTGGAGCTTACAAAATACATTTTAACTGAAAATAGAATTACAAGTATTTAATGTACACTGAAGCAGTATGAGGCAGCAATGGCAGGGCCCTGGAGGAGAAAGGAAAGGAGAGGCACAAATATTACCAGCTTGGCTGGAGTTTCCACCCCATTTCCTAAGGGCACTGAAATGTAGGCTCCTCAGCCTTGGCCGGGAGAGCCTCCTGTGGCGTTTGGGGCTCAGGTGGATTCTCAACCTTATCTAAATCTAAATGAACTCTTTTTCCCTCAAGCCTGTGGGAAGCCAGAAAAGACCTCTTCTTACAGTAAGAGAGGGTGGCCTGGTTCAGGGGATTAGCCAGCATAGCACAGCAGCTTTACCTTCAGTGGTTTTGATCCAGGCAAGAGAGTTAGGAGTATTTCAGGATGTCTGTCAGCTGCTCGGTGGTTTATGAGAATTAAGTGTGGGTAGCACTGTGTTCTTCTGGACAAAAAATTTCATAGGCCTCCAGAAAAGCCTACTTCAGTTCTTGACTATGCTAAAGTTTCATATGTGATTACTCCTAATTCCTGAAAACATGGACAAGGGAGATTTGCCCAAATGTAAACTATTATAGGTATAGTGAGACCCATATTTAGAAACAATTTTTATTTTAGATAGGTATCCATTCAAACTGCTATATAGTAAAACTACCATAGCCTGGGTGGCTTAAATAACATTTATTTCTCACAGTTCTGGGGGCTGGGAAGTCCAAGATCAAGGCACTGGTAGATTTGAACTCTGCCCTCAAAGGAATTTCAGCCCATTAAAGGGCACTAATCCCATTCTTGAGACCTCCACCCTCAAGCCATAGTCTCCTCCCAAAGGCCCCAGGTCCTAATGCCATCAGGGGGCAGGGAAGGGGGGGGGGGACATTAAGATTTCAACATATGAATCAGGGGTGGAGCACAAACATTCCTTTCATAATAGATAGGATTATCCAAATTATTGGAAACAGGGCATTATAAATGTTAGGTTAGCTTCTGATACTGATAAACAAGATTAATGGCACAGATCTTTACTCAGATGGAAATAGTTGTGTAGTTTTCTTGACTCATCAAGTCTGACTGCCACCCAAGGCATGGATGTTGTTATCTGTTGATTGTACTTTTCGCAGCAGGTACAGACCTCTGCCTTTGGCCAGAGTCATGGGTCTTTGTGCAGATAAATACGAACTTCTGCTAAGAGGATGTGCTGCCAATACTTTGGGGATTAAATACTTAATACCTAGAGAAAACAGAGTAACATACCATGTTGGCTCATCTAATGAGCAGGAGTTCTTCAGTGAGACTTTTATCTGCAGAATGACTTTAAATAAGGCTTCAAGGGGCTCCTGGGTGGCTGAAGTCAGTTGAGCATCTCATTTCAGCTCAGGTCATGATTTCATGGTTTGTGAGTTTGAGCCCCGTATCGAGCTCTCTGCTGTCAGCACAGAGCCTGCTTTGGATCATCTGTCCCCCTTCTCTCTGCCCCTCCCCTGCTCGTTCTCTCTCTCTCTTTCAAAATAAGTAAATAAACTTAAAAAAAGAAGACTTCAGAATAAGTCTCCTTGCTTAAGATCTTTTGAAATCATGGATTTTAAGACAGAATTTATCTTAACTATTTTATGTTTAACCTGGGTTTTAGTTCTCGCATTCACTGTAATTTTGTACAGTTTTTCATCTCTCTACACTTAATTTTCTCAGTGTGGCAATTGGGTGGAATAAGGATTATACTGGATAATTAGTCAATTTCCTTCCAGCTCTAAAACTTCTTGCGAAAAATTCTTTGGTTATAAATAGATTCACGCCAAAGAGAATTTATCCCTAAATAATTCATAGACACCACTAGATAGTGATCCACTTGTTGGATCCCAGTATACTATATGTTCTAAAAACTATTTTTTTATATAGGAGAAGAGAGAATGTTTTATTGAATATTTATGAATCAGAGTCATAGTCTCAGTGGAAAATAGCTGGTACACTCAAATTAACACATTTAAGAGAATTTTAGTGAAATAACTATTTATGTATATGAATGGAATTGAACTACCTAACAAGGTATAGTGAATACCCCAAATAAACAACAGTAGGAACTATCACTTCCCCTAGGCCTGAAGGGGTAAAAGAACAGAATGGATACCAGGACCCAGACAAAGACCTAGAACATTAAGATAGGAAAGGCCCATCAGACAGGAGCCACAACCTTAAGCAGGGAGGATATAGTTCTTGCCAGTCTGTGGCCCTATAGGAAGGGAGTCAGGGAATGAACACCTCACTTTCCTTTTTCCCTCTGATCTCCTGTCTATGACTCTTATTGACTGAATCAAATCTGAAGCCTGAGAATAGGGAGCCCATTAATGTATTTGTTAGACTGTATATCTAGAGAGAGGGAGGTGGGGAGGGAAAGAAGGAGGGAAGAGGGGAAGAGAGAAGGAGGGGGAAGGGAGAGAGAAATGTATTTTTTTTTATTTTTTTTTAACGTTTATTTATTTTTGAGACAGAGAGAGACAGGGCATGAACGGGGGAGGGTCAGAGAAAGAGGGAGACACAGAATCGGAAACAGGCTCCAGGCTCCGAGCAGTCAGCACAGAGCCTGACGCAGGGCTTGAACTCACAGACCATGAGATCATGACCTGGGCCAAAGTCGGCCGCTCAACCGACTGAGCCACCCAGGCGCCCTGAGAAATGTATTTTAAAGAGTTGTTCACATGATTGATTGTAGAGGCTGCAAGTCCAAAATCTATAGAGCAGCCTGGCAGGCTGCAGACCAGGGAAGAGTTGACACTGCAGTTTGGAGTCTGCAGGCAGTCTGAAGGTAGAATTTCTTCCTTCTCAGAAGACCTCAGTATTTCCTCATAGGACTTCAACTGACTGCATGAGGCCCAGCAACATTACAGAGGGTAATCTCTTTTGCTCAAAGTCTACAAATCTAAATGTTAATCATCTCTAAAAAAAAAAAAAATCTCCACAGCAACATCTAGACATCTAGTATCTGAACAAACAATGGGTCAACTTAAGTGGATACATACAATCACCGTACCCATTTAGGTCAGCCTTTGGAACTACAGAAGATTGAGAAAGGTGGAGAGAGGATCTGAGTGTGGGGGTGGGGCACAAACAGTACAATATTTGGTAAGGCATGTATAGGAATGCCATCAGACTTACCATTCTTTCCTGCCAGACTTCCTGAGAATAGGAACTGGTAACATTTTGTACACTCCTGGGTTCCTATTGCCTAGCCCAATACCTCGCATATACTGCAGTAGATTCCCCAAGTGTGTTGGCTGAATTGACTTGAATGTTATAAAAGCAAGTTCAGAGAAACAAGTGTTTCCTGAGGTGGCCCTGGGGATTAGCAATACCTCAAGAGCAATTTGCAAGAAAAAGGTAAATACCACCATGGTTTTCTATCTTTTGAGTATAGGACAAGGCACTACATCAAATCAATCAGATGTGATGATATCTTCTAAGGTTCAAGACCAGAAGACATTTCCAAGCTTCTCTCTATGCCTTATTAATAGAATAAATTTAGTCATTGAACTGGATGATCACCTATGCTGGCAAAGACTTTAAATTGCTCCCTTTTTAACCATGCAATTATATAAAGGATTGGTTATATTGCTGGGCTATGATGGAAGTCATTTATCAGGTAAATAATCTCGAAAACAATCTAGCCTTAATGGTCCACACCTGCGAGGAATGTGACACCAGATTTACTCCCAACAAAGAAATGGGCTGGGAATCAGAATGCATCTAATGTGTCTCAGGGCAATGAAGATAGAATGCAAATGAATAAAGTTGGAAAGACCTATAAGTAAAGTGCACCCTGGCTTATAGGATACATTATTTTTGAAGTCACTGAAATGGTTGTTCAAAAGCTACTGAAATATTACCCTTTGAGAACTCAGTTTTTGGCCAGTTCATTTTCATCTTCTGAAAACCAGGAGCAGGGCAGCTATAAAGGGAGGAAGGAATGGTGAAGGTCATCGAGATTCAGAATGGCACTTCCAAGGCCATTTTGTCACCAAGGAGTGCAGCTGCTATTGATCAAAATGCCAGTCTGACTTTGTGTTTCATTTGGTTCTGATAAGAATCTTTCTCTCATTTCTGTTGCTTTCCTGGGTTGCTGTCATAATAAGCAGATCTTTGAAATGGAAAATTAGTAAGTGAGCAGCAGAGAACAAAAGTCAAGGAAATATGTAAATATGTCATTCAGGCATGTGAGACCCAGTGATACTGCTTCTTGTTACATGTTACAGGGACAGCTTGAGGCAAAAGTATGAAGTGGCAGAAAGTTGTCACTGGAACACGTGCTTTCTGCACCTGTTTCTGCCCCTTGTCTAAAGTCCTTACCATCCCCCCCGGGGCATGGGCAGGCAGATGTGTGCGCATGCTTGCGTATACACACACACACACACACACACACACACACACGTCTCTTGCAGCTATACTGGGTCTTATTCCTATAGAGGCTTATTTAGCTATTTCTCAACTAAGTTGGAGCCACTGGATTTAACTCTGTCCCCAGAGTTTAGCACATCACCTGGAATAGTGAAGATGCCCAATAAATCTTTCATGAGTGAATGAAGCTTCAATAAGAATTAGATAAAAGTGGTTCAACCACTTCTGGGTTTGGGAGTGTTTACATTTTTTTTTAAGTTTATTTATTTGTTTTGAGGGAGAGAGCAGGAGGAGGGGCAGATAGAGGGGGAGAGAGAATTCCAAGCAGGCTCTGTGCTGTCAGTGCAGAACCCCATCCAGGGCTTGGTCACACAAATCTGAGGTCATGGCCTGAGCCAAAATCAAGAGTCAGACGCTTAGCCAACTGAGCCACCCAGGAGCCCCAGGAGTGTTTACAATTAATAAGTGATTCTTAAAGCTAAAATCTCTAATGATAGAATTTCTGGCAATGGTTAACCTTGCCTACTAGCGATGAAGTCATGCCCTTTTCTGATTGTGTGTAAGGAGAAGGCAACTCCTGGCATTTCTCAGAGTTCTGGGTTTTGTCTCCATCAGGAACATCAAGTCACAGAAGGCTGCCAAAGCTGGAAGCTACCTCTCCTCTTCTCCCGTGTAAACAGGTTGCCTCTTTTTCCAGTTCTAGAAGGGAAGCACGGGCTAAGATGGCCCAGCCATAGTTTGTCCCTTTGCAGATATCACCCTGTGTGTCCAGTCGCCTCTCTTCTCCACAATAATCTGATCTACCAAGTTAACTGAAGTTCAGTGATGTCAGGCCTATGTCTTTGTTTTCCACTGGAGCCTGGTAAAATATCATGTAGATAAAAATTGTTAAATAAACACTTTTTTCACTTCATGGATTTCATCTTGCTGGTAAGAACCATAAACCCTTGAACCTCTGGTTTCCCTAAGGAAGTTACTTTTGAATTTTCCAATATCTTTTTTTTTTCTGGTTTAATATTACATGTGTAAATTCTTGCTTAGAATATTCTCTAGCGACTCCTCCTTCCAAAGGTCAGTTTTTCCCAACCCATGGCTAAGAATAGGTGCCAGCATGCTGAAATACTGACCATCCCTCCAAAACAGTTTGCAGAGGAATCTGAGTAGCTCAAGGCCCTGGACTGGTTGCATCTGACTGGGGGCAGTATCTCTGTTTAATCTAACTTGCTATTCCAGCATTAGTGTGTTCCTTGTACACCATGATGTGGGGAGAAAGAGTTGAAAGCATTGTTCTATTGCAGAGGTCATCAAACTTTTTCTTTAAAAGGCTAGCTAGCTAATAATTAGGCTTTGGGGGACATATGGTCTCCGTCTCAACCAAACTTTGCAATGTAGCATGAGAGCAGTCACATTTGTTCAGACAATACTGAACAAATGGGTATGGCTGGGTTCCAACCGAACTGTGTAAAAAATAGCTCGCAGGACAGTGATTTGGCTGGAGGGCCATGTTTGCCCACCTCCAGTGCATGGGATGAATGTCACTCTCTTTGCTACCGGTGATCTCCCATGGTCCTGCCCCTGTCAACATTTTCAGCTCTACCTCTTATAGGCTCAAATGTCCCACACCCTGGGAAACAGTCCCCCTTGTCTCCAAGCAGAGCTATGGGCCTGTGTCTGCTCCCACAGCAATGTATTCACACATCTTCCCACTTTGATGTAATAATAGGTTGGAAGGTCAGTCTTCTCCCTCAGACTGTAAAATCTTTTATGGTAGAGACTGGGTCACAGTTATATCTGTACTTGTTAGATACAGCATAGTATCTGTCACAGCGTTTGTTTTCCATATTTATTGCATAAAGAAGGAAAGAAGAAAGGAAGGAAGGGGGAAGGAAAGAGTGAAGGAAGGAAGAAAGGATTCTCTCTCTGGCTGGATATTTTATATAAAGTTTCATTGTCTCCAAAGAGCATCAGGATGTGTTGTGATACAGAAGGATGAATATGGAAGTGTTGGTGATACAGAAGGATGAGTGAGGGCAGTAAAAAGAAGGCAGAGATGGTAGGTTTAGGGAGGAAGTGGGGCTAAAGGAGTACAAAGTTGTCTGAATTCTACGAAGTTCATTGGCTACCATTGAGCCTGCATTATGTCTGAATTACTTGGTGTTTTCCCCCAGATAAACCAGCATCATAAAAATATATGCCTTAAGCAGTGAGATAAAAGGTTACTGTGGCAAAAAGCAATTCAGCAATGCATTTGCAGTACCTCTGGGGCTCTAGAATTTATGACAAGCAAATGAACCAGAAGTAAATGAATCAGAAACCATAACAAGGAACAATGGCAAACTACAATTTAGTTTATAATATACCTCAATTATAAAGTACATCTAGAAACTTTATACATTAATTTAATTTCTTTTTTCTCTTTCTCTCTTATGAATTGTCTCCAGTTTCCCCTGTAGTATAAATAATCATATAATGGCATTTATACTGTAATCTCATTTCATCCCAGCCAAGACCTGGAGTAGAAACTTACCTAGCCTAAAAAAAATAAAGTGCAAAGTTTCATGAACTAGTCTTAAGTGTATCTCTCTGAGTCATGTTTCTCTAACTGCTAGGGCTTAACCCCTAAATATTTTAATGATGGGTAATATATAGTGAAATATAAGAAATAAAATTCAAAAAATGCCACAAATTAAAATAATATACCATGCCATAATTTGTAAGTTATAAATAATTTACTTCTATATACATTATTTTAACTTGTCCTTAAGATCTGAATATTATAGGAACCTAGATTACAGATACTGAGGCTTTTAATATTTTAGTGTTTCAATATTGCATTATATGGTCTACTTATAAGCATTAAAGAGACAAGCAAAGTCAAAGTTTGGTATTTCCCACCCAGAACACCAGTATTCTCCCAGAATGCAAAGCTGTCATGTGCTTGGCAAAATAAGTTTATTTTTCTACTGATTTTTTTTAACTTACCCTAAATGTTCTACACACAATGCTGTGACTTAATAACAAACAAATTATAACAGGCACAAAGTTTTACCTGATGGCAAGTTGCTTTTGAAATTCATTTCCCAGGCTAGTATCACTGAACTTTTTCGGTTCTTCCAAAGTGGAGAAGCCTTTACCATCTAGAAGGTAAAACTGAAGAGTTAGAAGAGGCCAGTTATTCAAATAAAGTGGGCAGCGTAAGGATGAAATAAAATAGGTGTGCTTGTTCTTGTGCAGGAGTTATGATGTATTGAGATATGGTTGTTCAGTTTAGGTTATAAGGATAAAGTTTATTCCCCTTTGTAGAGTGTTGTCTCTCTTAAGGGAATGGTCACTCCTGATGTCCATTATAAGGGCAGGAGGTAGTTCTCACATGAAAAAAAAGGAAGAAGAAGAAGAAGGCTCTGAAGGTTAAGTCTTAGGTAGAGGGGAGAGAACATTATCTTTGTCTTTCTGAGTCTTGTTCTCTTTGTTCTAAACAGAGAGTATAAATGTCTAGATCTATGTTCCTGGGAGATTTGGAGGGTGTGATGGTACCTACTATGTGAAGACTGACCCAGAAAGAGGATGAGTTAGTTACTGTGAGCCCCAGAGAGCAATTGGTATCTGTTAAGTAGAAGTATCTCCAATTATGTTTCTCTAGGAATTTTTTCTCTCTCTCTTTTTTTTTAATGAGTGAAATAGGGAACGTCTTACCCAAATGTTTCAGCCTTGCATCGGCTATACCATTAGGTGTACAAGGTCTGGTCTAGAGCTTCTGCTAGTTACTTGATGAAGTGGCAGGGTTCTCTGACAGCAGAGTAGAAACACCAGTAGGAAATAAGGAGAGATTTCTAAGGATAAGTGGGGCTTAGGATACAGTTGGTACTCCATAGTTCAGTGGCCAACATCCATATAAAGATCTTTCTTTGTGTTCTAACCTTGGTTCATCGTAAAAGAGCCGTGGGTGCTGAAGCCAGATAGGGCTCTAGCAGAATCATGCAATCCATTCCCCAGGCTCTAGATCGTATTAAACAAATGCAATGTCAAATCTACACAGCAGTGAAACAACTCATATTGGCTTATAACATTGCTTCTAATTATTTCAACTTATGGTAATAATGTTCTGATAACATTAAGCATGTAATTTGAAAACACATAAGATAATAGTTTAAATTATACTTTTAATGAGATTAGTTTCTCAGCTTTTAATGAGATTAGTTTTTCCTTCTTGGCTTGACTTGATTCTTCTATTTATTGCTCCTCAACAACATACCAGAGGACAATATATTGTGTTAGGTCCTAAATGTATACTACAGAGATGGAAGAAAGCTCAATTAGTACACAAACCCAGAAACTTTTCCTTGGTTGTCCTAAACCAGTTAACCTAGGACATTTCCATCATTGCCAAAAGGGGAAAATATTTTTGGCTTTCACTCATGCGTAACTACATCTTGTCATACCCACAAAGAAACTTTTCCTCTCGTGTTTCTCAAAAATTGGGAGACTAGTTAAATTATTCATCACCGGTAGAGCACATGTTAAGTTCAGCTTTTGCTAAAATGTTTTTTTTTTTTCTGCTGTCACTTATGCCCCTAGGATACATTGGATTTATGCAGAGGCAACATTCGGGGGCATTTGGGTAATAAATCTTGCCTAAGTTCTCTGAGGAAGCATATTTCACCGGCCAAGGGAAACGCTCCTTTTATTTAACCAGCAACATAAAGGAAGCAAATGATTTTAGCATCAGCATTTCCCTCAGCCTAATATATATTTTAACATTCTATAAGCTTAAATGATTTTAATGTCCTTATGTTCAGGAAACAAACACATAAACAAGATGCAGAGGAATTTTCCCTTCAGTGTTTTCCTTTTTAATGCCTATTTGGGGAGAAAAAAATATATAATTTCTATATTTTGAAATCCCGGAAGTTATCCCTGCAGCACATCAAGGGATATGTATTATTAATTATTAGGATCTAATAGCTAAAGAATTTATTTAATATTTACTACGTGACACAATTTGTTTTAAAAGTTTTGGATGTTTAAAAATGTTTTCAATCCTCCTAACAAAGACTCTGTGACATAGATATTTGTATTGTTTTAATCTTCATTTTACAGCTGAAGAAATGGAGGTTAAATAACTTACTCAAGTCTCCACCACCATTGAGCAGTGGACAGAGTGTTCAACTGGGACTTGCTCCAGAACCTGTGCTCTTAGCCAGCAGGCTGTATTGCACCCTATCAGCTATTGTACTGCATGTGCCATGTGTCTGACAGCGATATTGCTAAAACTCGCCCCAGTAGTGAAGCAGGTATTTTTGCCTTCCATTTTCTAGAGGAGAAAGAACTTACCGTGGCTCACATGGCTCATAAGCAGCAGCTCTGGGATACGAACTTTGATCTTCTAATGTTACAAGCTATTTTCTAAGACCACACTTTTTTTTTTTTTTTTGCTCAATTGAGTGCAACCCAGATGTTTAAAGTTTTCCTGGTGCGCTCTAAGATCTATTTTGGAAGAGGAATAATCTAAGAGCCAATTCTAGGGCTTCCAGAGAAACTTTCCAAGGGACTCTACATATTCACAGAGGAAATTACATTAAATTAGGGACTAGGTTCCCAGGGTGCTAATAACTGGGGCTTATAACTGCGAGGCAAGCTGTGAGTTGGGCATCAGGCTGGACAAGTTTTCTTCAGAAGTCCCCTGAGAATTTAAAAGTGGGTGGTGAAGTGTTAGGAAAAGAGAAAAAGATGAGACAACACAAAAGGCACTTGTGTATAGTACCTAGAATCAGGATCGGGGGTCTCTATACCACTTTAATGCAATTAGGTAAAAATAGGTCAAAAGCCATAAATACAACCAGATAAAACTTTTCCAAGTAGATTCAACCATATTTGATTTGGGGCGTTAGGCTTTAAGATGGTGAGTTATAAAGCCTGCTAGTGTATCCCAATATTTTTATTTATAGCTGCCATTCAAATAAAGTGTAATTTCAAAATAAAGAAATACCCTAGAATAATCTTTTCTTTTCTGCAACACCCCAAAAGAACTTTTAAACTATGTTAGAGAACGCAATGACGGCACAAGTGAAAACCAAGGGTGGTTTTATAAAAAGTTACTCTCTTCAGGGTCCATCACTTGTTATTAGTTATCTTAAAGGTGTTCATCTATAAACTATTTTAAGGCACAAATATGAGAGATTAAAAAGACAATTAGTTAAGATATTTGAAAGATCTAGTAGTCATGCTAAGTAAGAACAGCAGGATAAAACCACAATTAGATAACTGACTTTAAAAATAATAGCTGAACTTCCTGTCCCAGAAGGATACCTGGGTTTGTACAGACACTGGCCTCTGAATGGCAGAAAGAGGCAGGGCTGAAATAGAGCCGGCAGGATGGTAATAAACCTTATTAGAAAAAATACAACAAAAATACAATAGAAGTAACCTTTCTTTTTCTTTTTTTTTTCTTTTTTACCATTTATTCATTTTTGAAAGGCAGAGAGAGAGACAGAGTACAAATGGGAGAGGGGCAGAGAGATTGGGAGACATAGAAACAGAAGCAGGCTCCAGGCCCCAGGCTGTCAGCACAGAGCCCAACGCGGGGCTCAAACTCACGGACCGTGAGATCATGACCTGAGCCAGAGTCGGCGGCTTCACAGACTGAGCCACCCAGGGGCCCCTAGAAATAACCTTTCTATTTACAACAGTGACTGACTTCTGGTTCTGCAGAGTGACAGAACCTCTCCGGCTGGCAGGGTGGGGCCGGCCTTAGGCAAATTGTGTAGGAGGTGAAGTTAATTTCTCTACCTTGTTTTTCTTTTTTTTTTTTTTTTTCCCATATTTCCTCCTCCTCTCTCTAGGCAGGTCCTCCCAGACTTGTCCTTTTCCTTACAGTCTGAGATGTCTAAATAGGCCCTTCTGTCGGAGCCCATAGGGGTTTAAGTATAATTCACCCCTGGGACTTGTTTGAATGCAGGATTAGAGGTGGAAGTAGTTGTAATGAGGAATGGAGAGGTCTTCAAACAGGGTCTGTTGCAGTATTTTTTGTGTTGCTGATCACAATCCATTAGAGCACATGTATTGTTTTGTGAAGATTTTGCTTTAATTATATACTCTGTGTGTGTGTGCGTGCGTGTGTGTGTATGTGTGTGTGTGTACTAAGAGGCAATCAGAACTACGTTTCAAAGCATAAGTCATGATAAAGAACATTTGCACTCCAGTGGCAATGTGGTTAATAATCTAGATTTGTGAGCCAGCCTGTTCAAACCCCAGCTATGCAACTAAGTAGTTTTGTGACTTCAGGCAAGTTGCTTAGCCCACTTGTGACTTAATTTCCTAATCGTAAATAGGTAAAATGACAGGGCCTTTCTCACAGGGTTGTTGTGGCCATTAAAATAAGTTAACAAAAACAAAGCACTTGAAAAGTGTCTGGCATAAAATGAGTGTTCAATCAGTGATATTGGCTATTATGATTGTTGTTATTACAGTTATTGCTGTCACTTGGGTAGGCTGGCAGACTTACTGCCACTGTCTGCATTGGAGAGAGAGAGAGAGAGAGTGTCCTGAGACTAGTATCACACATGCTACCCACTTCAAGAGCTACCTCCCAAGGACGGATGTGTTACAACTGATGTGTTACCTTTAGTTTGACTTCCCTCTGAAGTGAGGACAGGGATTTTCTCATCCATGTGTATATATGCATGATGCAATACATTCACAGAGTTTTCCTAGGTGCCTGGAGCTGTTTTATGTGCTGATGACACAGCAGCGAGCAAAATGGCTGAGGTTCCTGCCCTCACAGATTTTTCAGTGGAAGAAAGACAATAAACAAGTCCATGCTTCATGTGGTAGATGGGATAAAACAATGTAAGGAGGATAGACTTATAAAACAATGTAAGGAGGATAGAGGTTGAAATGGTGGCACAGGATATTGGAATTATGCTGTTTTCGTTGGGACGGGCAGTGAAGGACTCTCTGAGAAGCTGGCATTTGAGCAGAGACCTAAGTGAAAAGTGGGAGGAATGTATGCAGCTATCTGGGAGAAGAGCCTATCTGGAGGAGCTAACTTAAGCCCTAACGTGGGAGGGGGCTTGGTGTGTTCTAAGAACATCAGAGAGGCTGATATGGATAAAGGGCAGTAGGTAAGGGACAACGTATTGGAGATGAGGTCAGAAGGATCAGAAGCTAAATTATGGAGAGCCTTAGAGGTCATGATAAGGACTTTGGATTTTATTCTGAGTGAGACGAGAAGTCATTGGTACATTTTGATTGGAGAAGTGACTAGCTTAGAAAGATCACTCTAGGAGCACCTGGGTGGCTCAGTCAGGTAAGCATCTGACTCTTGATTTTTGGCTCAGGTTGTTACAGCAAATAGTCAGTACCCAGGAAGAGACAGGTGACACGCACCTAGGGAATCAGAAAAGACTGTTTATTTCTCACTGGTGCTGGTCCAAAGACTGAGCCCTGAGCCCCAAGCCCTGGCGCTGGTCTTCTTTTATACCCGGCTGCTTCTGGGTACTTGGAAACATTCTATTGGCTGCACAGAGGTGGGGCACTATCAGTTGTGCTACAAGGGCAGTCAGCTGATGCAAGAAGCAAGCAAGATTACAGAAGCCAAAAGCATGCAAGGGCAGTACCTGGCCTTGGACATCTGGCTGGCCTCCTTTATCTGCTCTTGCTGGCTTCCCTTCTCGTTTCCCCCTCTTGATTCTCAAGCTACTGTAGCAGCCTTAGAGAAAATCAGTTTGTGGGGACTGGGGAACCCCTTGCTGTCATGGGAGGAGGAGCAAAGACCGTTATGGCCTCTTCCTGCTTGACAGGGATGTCAAAGGGCGGGGTGTGACAGCTAGCGTTCTTCACCATCCAAACGACAGTAGCAACAGCTAGAATGGTCCAACAGGAGCATCATCTGGAATTTTATAGCTTCTAGGTGAGAGGAAACAAACCTAGTTAGCATATTAATAATAGAAGGACCAAACAGGAGGGCTTTGAAAAGCATTAGGAGAGGACCAGCTGAAGGAGGAGCCAGGATGCCCAATTCCATATGTTGCTCCAAAAGTTCCATGAGTCTGCTAATTCTTGCCTCCATTCAATGATCTGGTCCCTTAGTTGTTGGGCCATGTCTCTAACTATCCTTGATTGGTTAACATGGAAGCAGCATTCCTCATTTAGGAAGAGACACAGTCCTCCTCTTTCAGCAGTTAGCAGGTCTGGGCCTCTCCTGTTTTATAAGACTACAGCAACTAAGGAGTCTACTTGATCCTGTAAAACCACCAGAGATTTGGCAACTCGTTCTGGAACCTTCCTCCAAGAGGGGCGGTGGTAAGTGGAAAAAGTAGATGGTTGGTAAGAGGAGAAGATCCCTTTTGAGCATGTTAGGAACAGGTATATTCACAACAGGGATAGGAGACAAAGCTGATTCAGCATCGGAGGGAATGATTCCATCCTGGGGTAGGGGAAGGTAGAGAACAAACATGCAGAGAAGGACATCAATCACGACTCAGATCATATACATCCAAAGAGAATAATACATCCTGACACTAATAAGTAGAGAGAAGCTAACAAGAGTTTGTGACTAAGGCGCCAATCTGAGGGAGTAACTTGGGTAAGCCCTACAGTAAAGAGTATAACAAGTATAGAAAGATAAATAGGTAGGAGATGACAATGCAATTTGAGAGAGAATGATTTGTTGTAGTTCATTTAAGTCACTTGGTTATTTCCTCAAGCTTCTGGTTACAGAGAGTTCTCAGGTGTTGGCTGCAGGCTGCTTATCATCCATTGTTTTCTTAAGGGTGATCTGTAGAGGATTATTCTGGTTAGCAGTTACTTTCCATTTCAAGTGGTTGTCAGATGACAGATGGGCTGCCTTTACTCAAGAATGGTGGATCCAGGCAGTTAATTCTGCAAACTTGAGGGCCGTGGGCATGGTCGGCACAACTAAATAGGATCTCTTCCAGGTAGGTTTCAGTGGTTCCTGTTTCCAATCTTTTATCCAAACCTGATCCCCATGTTTGTGAGGGTGTATAGTTATTCCTAGGGAAATGGGTATCCTGTCTGTCACCCATCTTTGTATCTCAAATATAGTTCTCCCTAGCCCTTATAGTTGTTTTTGTATTTCTAAATTCCCTAGCTCTGTCAGGTACCCCTTGAATGTGACTAGTGTAAGGGACATTCCATGTAAGATCTTGAATGGGGAGACTCCTGTTTTTGTCTGGGGTGTGCATCGTACTCGGACAAGAGCTAGGGGTAGTATATCTGGTCAGGGCAATTTAGTTTCCTGATACAGTTTTGCCATGGCTGATTTAAGGGTCCAGTTCATACGTCCCACTTTCTCTGAACTCGCGCCAGTAGGCTGCGTGTAAGTTCCATTGAATACCTAGGGTTTTTATGGCTTCCAATCTTGTGGGTTTTCACATAGTAGTCCCTGATATTGGGTCATCTGAACACGAGTTAACCAGTGTTGACCTCTGGCATCCATCAGGGTAATAACTAAATGGGGAACCTTAACATTTAGATTTTTGCCCCAACATGAGTTTGTCTGCTTCCTTGATTAACAGTGTGGTGGTTGCCAGGGCCTTCAAACAGGGTGGCCATCCTGCTGTAACTGAGTCAATCTGTTGTTGTTTTTTTAAGAGTGAAACAACTGAAACAGCAGGGGTAATGCTGCTCTCAGGACACTCTTTCTCTCAGTCTGGCCCATTCACTCTCTCTGCAGTCAGCTCCTTTCTCTCAGAATGATATCTCCATGCAGTGGGGACATGGCTGTGGACATTTATGAGCATTTATGAGTACAAGTATAAGTACTTGTACTTAGACAGGAAATAAGTCACTTGGTCCTACCTAAGTCTAGAGCATCCTTGAAGGAAAGTCTTTCTGCTACCAAAAAAGTGTGACCTAAACATCCAGGTGAGTTTCTGCCCACCACCCTCAGTCAAGAGCTACCTAAAGTGCCCCAAGGTAGGTCACCTCCCCCCAGTCCCACTTCAGTTCCCCAAATAAGAACATAGACCAGCTCAGAAACTGCAGACCTTCTGCCTGACACTATGAATTTGGGAGGAATTTCAGCTATCTATATGACAGGCCAAGAATCAAAAGGAAGGGCAGGAGTAGGCACCAGCAGTGAGACTGGGGATCTTCCCTTGTTTTCAAAATCCGTTCAGTTTCTTTGATTCCCGCAATAGTCCCTGAAAATGAGTAAGGCAGGAAACGAATTGCCACCTTCTCTTCACTCGCCGTCTCTCTCCTCCTCTCCCCCAACCATTTACAACCATTTAGAGTGAAGGAGATTCAGAGTGTTAAGTCATCAGTCACAGCCAAAAGCTATTAGGTGGCAGCTTCAGGTATGGATTCCTCAATCTTCTCAGTGCTGCTCCCAACTGTATAGAAAACCATATTCAATCAATCACCTATATGTTCTCTAAAAGAAAATGATGATTCTGTGGCTTTTCTAAAGAGACTTACCATATTGTGCAGGTGCTGTTTGACAATAAAACAAAAGAAACCCAAAACACCAAGCAAAGAAAAATAAATCAGACAACTCTCTGGCTTAAAAATGCAAATTGCTACACAGAAGTATTATGGAAGACTATTATAAAATACTTTGGACGAAAATACCAGCACCATGTCTGATGAGAAAGCAGCCTACCCAAAGAGTAAAAAGCTCTGTAAAAGAGACAAACAACAAAGGAAATCACCCCAAAACACAGATGTGAATGGGAATGTAGGGGAGGGTGTTTGGTCATTCTCTGATTTTGGTAGCCTCCCTGATGTGGGAAACAAAGGCAGAAGGAAATTGCAGAGAGAATTGAATTTCCTTATAACCTGCAGCTCATTGACAAATACTTGAGGCTGCCAGAGTAAAAGGTTTCTTCAGGAACCCCCTACTGTCTTGAGTCTAATGCTTTGCTAGAGGGAAAAACTACCTTAGCTTGACAATAGCTAGGCCTCTAGTATCCTGTGAGTCTTCTTTAGCATATGAAAATCTCTGTGGAAACTTCTCCTGGACTTTACCTCCCATAGTATATAACCAGTCTTCCCTCATGTTCCCGGGGGCAGCTCTTCCTGCCCATGGGTCCTGTCTCTGTGCTTTAATAAAATCACCTTTTTGTACCAAATATGTCTTGAAGAATTCTTTCTAGGCCATCGGGCTCCAGACCCTGCAAACCCCACTATCACCCCAAAACCTCATCACTCCCTATCCCCCATTTGGAGCTTGGTGCATATGGCACCTCCTTCAGAAGTCAAATGTTATGCCCAGAATTCATGATCCCCAAAGACCGCCAGGGAGCCGAGTCCGATGTAAAAGCAAAAGAGCCTTTATTCGAGCTAGCTCGAGCTCAATCCCCTACCTGCACCGACGCAGCGGTGAGATGCCGGGGAGAGAGAGAGCGAGTTTCAAAAGGACAAAGGTTTTATTGGGGCCTAGGGGCAGTTGGTGAGGTAATGGCTGTGGCCTCAGCCGATTGGCTGGGGAAGGGTGCGAGTCCCGTTAGGCAGGTGAGCTGAGCGGGAGGTTACTCAAGGGGAGGAGGCGTGGTCAAGGTGAAGGACACAGAACAAGATGGAGTCGGCTGGCGTAGTCCTGCCCTTTCAAAGAGCAGTGATCTGACCTAGTGAGACAAGTTAGTCATGCAAACCAAATTTTTCATGATGGGAGTTCATGAAAATTCTTATTCAGTTCTGCTCCAGGCATTCTCTGAGCTGACAGCAATGATAGACACAGCTTTCTAAGCTTGTTTTTTCTGAAGTCTAGACACAATATATGTATTTTTTATATACCACATGCAATTGATCCCCCTTACAAATGTCTATACAGTGAACAGATTCTTATCGTAAGTCATTGTATTACACATCAACTCAGCATTTATTTCCTTATGCAGTCACACATCCACTGCCTCCTTCTGACCTTCCATAATTTCTCTGAACATGCCACAGGTACAGTGCCTACTCTATAAGGCTCTGTAGAGGCTAGACTGGACAGGGTTCTGTGAATGGGGTGTGAACCTCGTGAATGAGGTGAATTTTGTGGTCAAGGCTATTGATGTGGTAAATCATCAAAATCAAGCCATTGCCTTGAGCTAGAATTTTAAACAAAATAGAGACTATTTTGTTAAGGAAGTCGGCCACTCAGCCCACCCCAGGAGTCTTGCTTTTTTTTGTAGTTCTCATTTCCTCTCCAATTATGAGGACAATTAACTTGGGGTAGAGATTTATCCAGGGCAAGCCATTCTAAATACACTTTGGTCTGTATATTCTTTCACTGGATACTGACAAAGTCTGCCATTCAGATATAGATGGATTCTAATGGAGGTTTTACAATTTCAAATTTATTTCTTTGAATGAGGTGATAATTATTCTCAAGGATTCATTTTGGAAGAACAAACAATGACTTCACTTATATCTTACTTTTTGTGCTTTCCCAAGACTATCAGACTAATTTCCTAATCTCATTGCTTATCCTTATAAGTCAAAAACAGTATCTACAGTTTGAAAGCTCTTTAAAAAAAGAAGGGGCATAGGGAGGTAAGGAGTGTTTGATCTTAGACATTATGACTGAAGAAGATGGGAAGAAAACTTAAATGATGATATTCTATGACTTTCTCCTAATTAGTGCCCACGACCTGACTTACTGAGTCTTCAACAAGAGTGGTATTCTGTTATTCTGACATCTATGCTGACTTTGAAGAAGCCACATAATTTTTTGGCTCATTTGAATTAGCTCCGAGTGCCCACCCTCCACCCCGCAAAATGTTATGCTTTATTCTTCCCACAGTGGAACTGGCAAGTGAGTAGGAGTTTAGATGACATCTTTTATTTTTGTTCTATCTACAAGCATTTGGGACCTTAGATAATTTCAAGAGGTTTAAAACAAAGCCAAAAACTTCATATTTAAGATAAAATATTATTTCCTTTGTCCTAAAAAGAAGTAAATTTTCTTGAAATGTTCTTATTATTTTAACTCAGAAAGGATACACATTGCTCACCCCTTCATCAAAATAATGTTTGTCATTAGGATTATTGATCATTTCACATTTAGAGCATGAACAGGAATTGCAAAGTAACACAACACCATTGATGTTTTTTTTATCATGGTGATAGTTTAATGTTATGACTCCATGGCTCCATTTGCCCATGCTGTGATCATACCACGGGACAGGGCAGAATTTGTCTTTCTGATATATTGCCTCCCTTGTTTAAGTAACCTATCAATTGTAGCCTTATTAGGTATGCACAGAGCTTTTACTACACACTCAGTTCTGCTTAAAACTCCTCTGCCCTCAGTCCTCTTCCTCCAATAACAATTCATCTTGACCTCCTATATAAATGCTATTGGGTAGCCCTGCTCCAACTGTTAACTCTAAGGAAAAGTGGTGTCTTCTGAAAAGCCCTGGAATTTGTTAAAAAGTGAAAGTTAGAACTCGAGTATAGGAAGATTCATTTTCCAAGTCAGTCAAGCTAACTGCCTTCTGCAAAGGAGAACTGAATTCAATTTCAGAACCTAGATGGAGCTGCCGAGCTTTTTAAATCAGGTGGAAGTTTGGCAACCGGAGACCAGCACTGTTTTATCTTTAACAACTTGGGTGAGGTCTGAGTTACCCAGGCAGTGGACTTCCTCTAACAGCATGATTGGCATCCAAGAGGCTGCTGAACACTTTTCTCTTCTACAGGTGGACACACCAACATGTACTGATTGCTCTGAAGGACAGTGGGAAAAGTCCTTTTTTTCCTCAGAGCTATAGGCTTTCAAATACGCTTTACGATTCATGCCAAAGTCGCAGTATCTAAACCCCATGTGGAATATCTGTCAGCAGTTGGCAACAATATATATTATGATGCCAGACGTAGCTGTATTCCCCTTGGTAATTCTCTACTGTCATCTGTAAATGTGTCACTCTCCCAAGGTTACATGGCACTATATTTCTGAGAAGCAATGAGGGACATGTGTTGAAGATTCCTTTGGACCTGGTGTGTATATCTTTTTTTGTGTGTCATATAATGTGACACATACCTCGAAAGATTTTAAAACAGGATTTTAACTAGAAGAAATGTTTATCTGAGGGATATGCTTATAATGTGTACTTTAGGTAGATTCATGTGCGACATGTAGAATGTTTTCCTAGGGAAAATATTTAATGTAATTTTTTCTTGTGTTCAAGAAATCAAATGAAGCAATTGGGGATACACTGAGGCCTGAGATAAAACAGGGCAAAAAAAAAAAAAAGAGAAAGATAAATATAATCACACATGAGTACCTAAATAAATTTGTTAGTGACAAATTTAGCTTCTCAGTAAAAAAAATTAGGGTTTTTTTTTTTTGTATTCTCTCCTTCACTCTTTTCCCAAATATTGGCGTTATCTTTCAATATCTGTTTTTAGATTTTCCTCTGACAATCTATTTTGAAAAATGTCAAACCTACAGAAAATTTGCAAGAATAGTACAATCAACACCCATATGTCATTTACTTGGATTCACTAATTGTTAGCATTTTGTCACATTCATTTTCTCTCTCTCACTCTGATTATTTGATGATCCATTTTAATGTCAGCTGCAGATCATCATGAACCTTAAGTCCTCTATATTTCTTATTTTTTAATTTTTATTTATTTATTTTGAGAGAGAGAGGAGGGAGGGGCAAAGAGAGAGGGAGAGAGAGAATCCCAAGCCCTACTCGGGGCTCAGTCTCACGAACCATGAGATCATGACCTGAGCTGAAATTAAGAATCAGATGCTTAACCTACTGAACCACCCTGGTGCCCTCTATATGTCAACACATATCCTCTAAGAACAAGGCCATTCTCCTATCAAACTGCAGAACAGTGATCAACTTGGTAAATTTAACATTGATTTCATATTATTATGTAGTTTATAGCCCATATCAACATTTCCACATTAACCTCAATAACATTCTTTACCTTTTTTATTATTTTTTTTTAAATCCAATATTCAGTTAAGGCTCATACATTGCATTTAGTTGTCATGTTCAATACAACATTTAGGGCAAGAAGAAACCCATACTCTATGAAACACTTCTTTCCAAGAGTACTTTTTTTTTTCCAATCTATGGAGGAACCACCATTCTTCCCAAATCAAGAATGGTTGCTTGATTTGCTTGCTCTGCACATGCACAGAGCCTGTTGCTGTGCTGTTTTCTTGGTCTAGACTTTTCTGATAGCTCTCCATCTCAACTTAATTGATGCTGGCATTAACAAAAACTTTATATTTTGAGTTTTATTCTCATGGGACTATTCTTCTCCTGCGATAAAAAGCGAATCCATAAGTCTAAGTCAGTGGTTGGCAAATCTGTTCTGTAGAGGACCAGATAAATATAGTAACAATTTGGGGGAGGTCTGAGTTACCTGGGCAGTGGGACCTCCTCTAACAGAATGATTGGCATCCAAAAGGCGGGTGAACACGTTTCTCTTCTACAGGTGGACACACCAACATGTACAGATTGCTTTGAAGGACAGTGGGAAAAGTCCTTTTTTGGCATCCAAAATGGATGTGGCCTTAAAATGGTCTCTGTCTCAAATATTCAATTCTGCCACTGTACCTTAAAAGTACCGCAGATGACATGTAAACAAATAGGCATGGCTGTTGTTCAATAAAGCTTTATTTACAAAAACTGATGCTGGCCAGGATTTATTCCTGGGACAACATTTTGCTGACCCTTCACCTAGGCTAACATGATAATAGGAAGGAAGAGTTATAACAGTTAAGAGAATAGTATTTGGGTAGCTTACTTTTATGTTAGCTGTAGCCTTCTGGAGACAATCATTTCATAGGTGAAAATTTTCCTTCTGGTTCTTGGAGAATATGTAGCTGGATCTCAAGAGCCAAGAAACACTAGTTTGAAAAATTGTTAAGTCTTACTCTCTGAGAAGTATTTTTTTTTACTTGTGGATTATCCTTGCAAAAGAGAAGCATAGTCTTTAGAATGGCAGAGCCTTCAAAGATATTCATGCAAATAAAAGAACAAACAAAATCAGAAAATTCTACTGGAAACCTTAGACCCACATTTTAAAAAAGTTTTTAGTTAAAATACAGTATAATATTAGTTTTTGGCTGTGCAATATAGTGATTCAATACTTTCATACATCACCCAGTGCTCATCACTGCAAGTGCCCTCCTTAATCCCCATTGCCTACTTAACCAATTCCCCCACCTACCCCCCCCCCCCACCAGTCTGGTAACCATTAGTTTGTTCTCTATAGTTGAATCCTCAGACCCCATATTTTATAACTGCTATCTTGACTTCTGGTATGAACTTTTAGGGATTGTAACTGGTTGTTAGGAAGTAAGATTTACTGGGGTGGAAGGGGTGAACTCTCATGACCTCAAAATATAGCCTTATACTCCCTCTATACTGGATATCCATCTGTGTGGCCTGCCTGACTGCTGTCTCTCCACTTGCTCAAATTCACGTTGGCATAAACCGTGCAAAGCCTGGACTTCCACTTGATCAGGCCTAGAGCCTTCTGCTGCTTTCAGAAGCTGAATACCAATTTGCTTCCCTCATCCTTCTGTTCTGAACTTCTTGAGTTTGATTGTGTATACTGCTAAATAGAAAAACAATATGAAATCATTCTGTAATATAATTTTTTAAAAGTGAAATATAACATTTATATAGAAAAACATGCCCAATCATAAGCTTACTAAATCCATGAATAAGTACAATAAATCAATAAATGAAGCATCGCTGACTGCTTCCAGCCTCCTCCAGCCTCCATCATCATCTGCCCCAGTAATCCCTTCCCCACCAAAGGAAACCATTACTGTTGACTTTTATTACGTGGATTAGTTTTGCCTGTTTTTGAATGTTATAATTGGAATTATATAGTGTCTTTTTGGTGTCTTCTTTTGCTTGATGTTATGTTAGGGAGACTTAAACGTTGCTTATACAGCAGTAATTTATTCATTATCATTGCTGTAGAATATTCCATTATTTGAATATTTTACACTTTACTTCTTTTGCTTTTGATGGAAATGGAGTTGTTTCTAGACGTTGGTGAATACAACTAATGCAACTATGAGCCTGCTTGCTCATGTCTCTTTGGTTTTTTTGGAGCACATTGCACAAGGAGTAGAGTTGCAGGGTCATAGGTTATATCTATATCTATATCTATCTATCTATCTATCTATGTGTGTATATATATATAATTTTATACATATATATTTATATTATATATGTAAATATGTATATATATTTAATAGATGGCAATAATTTCCCAAAGTAACTATGCCAATATTCACACCATCAGGTATGTGAGAAGTCTAAAATCTCTTTTGAAATTGTCTGTTTTTTTCTTATTGATCTACAGGACTTCTTTTATATTTCAGACACAGAGCCTTTTTAGGGTGTACCTATTACAAATACCTTCTCCCATTCTATAAGTTGCCATTTCATCCTCTTAATTATGTCTTTTGATGAACAGATGAACTTGATTTTAATAACATTAAATTTATCAATCTTTTTCTTTAGACTTTGTGCTTACTGTGCTCTAAGAAAATTTGCTTATCTCAAAATCAAGGTGTTCTTTTTTTCTTCTAGAAATTTTACTGCTTTACTGTTTACATTTTGTTCTTTAAGCCACTGGGAAATGATATTTTTGTGATATGAGGTAGAGATCAAGATTGTAATTTTACAATATGGATATTCAGTTAACCCTGTACTATTTATTGAAAAGACTATTTTATCCCCATTGCACTTGACTGTCACTGTTGTCATAAGTTACCATATGTGGTTCTCTATTCTGGTAAATTCTGTTTATTTGCCTGTGTGATAAATAATTTGCTACAGATGCTATCTGGACCAGGAACTTTTTCTTGTTGTTGGAAGGTTTTAGATTAGGGACTTCATGTGTATATGACATATATATACTGTATGCATATATATATGTATATATTATATATACATATATATATACTGTATACTATTATATAATTTCTTGTGTCAGTTTTGATATTTATGTTTTTCAAGAAACTAAATTTCAAATCTATTGCCATATATTAATAGTATAATCTAATACTTTAGTGTACATAAGATTTATAATTATATGCTACTTTTATTACTGATATTTATAATTTGTTCCTACTCTCTCATTTTTCCTGAACCTGTTTTACTGGGGCTTACTCATTTTATTATTCTTTTCAAGGACCATCTCTGGGTTTGATCTTTTTTTTCCAGTTATATACTCGTTTCTATTTCAGTTAATTCTATTTTTATCTGTATCATTTTCTTTTACTTTCTTCACATTTAATTTGATATTCTTTTCCTAACTGCTTGAGATGAACAGTTACATAATTTTCAGATATTTCTCTTTTCTAATATACACATTTAAGGACATAAATTTTCCTCGAAGTATAGCTTTAGCTGCATCATATAAATGATGATATGTCATATTTTTTACTATTATTCAGTTGTATTATCTAATTATCCACTCTTGTCCCTTGCAGCTCAAAATGAAGCAAATACCTTGAGGAAAAATGTACTGCAAAATGTCAAGTTCACTTCTTTGAGGTTATCTTTTCTTGAGGACCTTCTCTCAAGTCCTGACTGCTTTCTTTAACCCCCGAACTTATGGCTGCCAAAAGCTTAATGCCCAAAATGACTGGTTTCTGCTCAGTCTGACTGTTGTACTGCTCGTGAACCAGCAAACACCTAGGAAGGGAAAGTGGTGGAGGATATCAGGCAAATCAATGTGCCTTCCTTCTTTTCAGGATTTTATACCCTCACATCCTAACTGCCTTTGTTATTGTCCTTTTTTTTTTTCAAACAGCTATTTTTTTTTAAGGCTTATTCAGTCTTCATAGATCTCCTCAGTGGGAAAGCTGGCCTGAATCACATATTCTGTCATAGCAGAAGCACAAATTGCCTCAGCAAATAACTTCGGAGCTGGGGAAAACCTTCGAGATTAAGGTTTCATGACCGATCAAATTTCATTACCTGGGTTTCATTACCTAGTGACAGAGCCAGCACTGTAATCTATAATTCTTCATTCCTTATAAAGTACAAAGAGCATGGGGATGTTGCTCTGGGGTCACAGATATGCACACGTGGTAGCTGGGACTACTCATTCTTCTCCACAGCCTCAGATTTTGGAACAACCATTTTCTGAACCTGTAAGATCTCCTAAATGCTCCAACTATGTGAATTATAATTTTGAATACAGGAAAAAAAATAGACCCTTCAATTGTGCTCTGAAACTGTCAACCTCTGTTGACAGTTGATACTGTATGACATGTTGTTCCTGCATTTCCCACATACTAGGAATTATGCTAAGACTGTGGATGCAGAGATGAAATGCACAAGTTTTTCCTCAAAAAAAAAAAAAAACAAATCAAAAAACAAACAAAACAAAACCTCACAGGGTAAGAGAGAGGCAAGAAAACAGTAAGAAAATGATTTTCATGTGGTTTAGGCAGAGCATAATGGGAGCACTGCTAAGGAGCAAAGGATTGCCTGGGGAGTCAGGAAAGCCTTCACAAAGAAGGGTTGAAATAACTTTTGAGGCTCATGATGGAGCCACTCCTGCCGGAAGTGGCACAGCAGCAAACAGAAACTCAGGTAACTTTGGTGTCCCTGTAGACACCAAAAACATGGGACAGAAACATGGGACCAGAAACATGGGACAGCCAGCCAGTCAGCGAATCCCCAAATGCCAAGCCAACTCCAGCTTTTTACTCACTTCTGTTCCTCATTTTCTATTTTTCTCTTCTGATCCTTATTCCTTATCCCATAAAAGCTTTTGGCCTCCCACCCCATTCTACAGTTACCTGAACCCTTGGGAATGGAGCCTGCCCACTTCCTGAAGAATTAAGTAAAAATTTCCTTTTTATTAAACTTAAAATTGTCTCTTTAATCATTTTTAACATGCCCTAACATATACACTCACATGTACATATCTATACACATTAATTACATATATGTAAAGCCTGCCTCTCCCCATGCATTTTTAATAAAGTATTCTTCCAACTTTATGCACTTTCAGGTTCCTTTGCTCCAAATTATTCTCTTCTTTGTAACTCAGGCTGGCAATCTGCTTTTAACCTCTTGGTTTGTCCCCTGCCTCAGCTCTGATTTCACCCCTCAGATCTGCTGCTAGATACTGACTACCTATTCCAGCTCACTCATCAGACATGAGTCACAATTTATCTCCACGTTAACAGCCCTCTCAACCCTGCAGAAGCACCAGGAACCAGCCAGGGGTGTCCATGTGGTCTGGATTTGCCCTGCAAACCTTGGAAGTGAGTTAAGCAAACTTTAACCCTACTGGTGAGTCTCAATCCTGAAATTTTAGTAACCATCTCTCAATGCATGGTTTAGTAACCATGTGAAGCCCTTTCTACTCCCTCCATTTCTTTTTTTTTTTAAGTTTATTTATTTATTTTGAGAAAAAGAGAGAGAGTGGCGGTGGGGGGGGCAGAGAGAGAGAGAAAGAGAGAGAAGGGCAGAGAGAGAAAATCCCAAGCAGGCTCTGCACCATCAGTGCAGACCCCGATGTGGGGCTAGAACTCATAAACTGCGAGATTATGATCTGAGCCGAGGGCAGATGCTTAACTGACTGAGCCATCCAGGCGCCCTGCTCTCCCTCAATTTCATCTTTTCCTCTGAACCCTATAATACTTTTTGTATTCCCAGGAAAACAAACAATGAGGAGCAAATGAATAAAAAACTAATATTAAGAAATAATGAAAGCATAGAGGCTTCTCTCTCTATCCTTTTCCTCCTCCCCACCTCCTTGTACCCTACCACTGGAAGGGCCAAGGGATTTTCCTTCCCTGATATACAATTACAATAGCAAATGCCATATGAAGGGAATACTGGAAAAGGCCCCAGTGTGCTATTCTTTATGCACTGTATCACTGGGTTTCCATTACTTTTGGCTATGATGCTTCTTGGAAATATAATAGAAGCTAGAATAAAAATATTCAAAGTGTATGTAAGCATTGTTTCTCTTAGCTTTTATTAAAGTCATACTAGGGGTGCCTGGGTGGCTCAGTAGGTTGAGCGTCTGACTTCGGCTCACGTCATGATCTCGGGTCTGTGAGTTCCAGCCCCGCGTCGGGCTCTGTGCTGACAGCTCAGAGGCTGGAGCCTGCTTTGGATTCTGTGTCTCCCTCTCTCTCTGCCTCTCCCCTGCTCATGCTCACTCTCTCTCTCTCTCTGTCAAAAATAAATAAACATTAAAAAAAAATTTAAAGTCATACTTACACCAAGAAACTACTAAGAACTAGGAATTTAAATATGAATAAGAAAAATTACCCACATTCAAAGAAACTTGATAAATACACAGATAATTAAAATAAAAATAAGAGTTATGGGATTATGGAAGACAGAATAATTAACTTGGGTATTTTGAAGAAAAAGTAATGAGAATTGCTCAGTATTTGAAATATGCCTTGGAAGTAAGATAGAAATTGCATAAAATTTTATACATGTCACTATTTGCAAAATGAAGTCTGCCTGTCTTTATTTCATTAAACTCCATACATTTATAGATATATATTTTTTAAATAACAAAAACCTTAAGACTGCAGTACTCCTGAGAATGGATTGACAAGGAGATTTTAAGGATGGGAGTAATTCACGTAAACAATCAAGGCACCAGGACTCACATTTGTTACATTTAAGAGGTTTGTCTACTGCCCTTCGTGGCAAGATAAGAAATATTGACCAGACGGATGTATTATATAGGACTCTGGCCAGTGAGTTAGGTAGTATTCTATTCTCAGCTCTACAACAAATGTGCCTTCCTGAACTTAACTAAATATCTCTGCTTCCTTTGGTTTTCAGAATCCTTTTATTCCATCGATAATTGGATTGACTTGATTGATTGATTCTTTATAGGTAGCCATTGCCATGGGCCTATTTCCAACATGCTCTCATTTCCCAATGAAAATGGAAAAATACACAAATGTTTTTCCTCAGATTTGCACACCAAGTTAAGAGGCTCCAAGTCTATTTAAAATGGAAATAGTTCCACTAATCAGGATAACTAGTGCAATCATAATCCATTCTTAAACTCCATGATGAAAGCTGTGGTAAAAGCCACAGCTTTGAGTGATGAGTGTGGATGTTTTGTGTTTTAAGAGATGTTTTCAAAGTGAAGAAAATGTTAAAGTAAAGGGAAAAAAGATGGATACATATTGACTATAGCAACAAAGACAGGTATATATGAAAACCCAATGGGATATAGAGCGGGCAGCTCTGTTATGCCCAGAATTCGTGATCCCCAAAGACCACCAGGGAGCCGAGTCCGATGCAAAAGCAAAAGAGCCTTTATTTGAGCTAGTTCGAGCTCAATCCCCTACCTGCACCGACGCAGCGGTGAGATACCAGGGAGAGAGAGCGAGTTTCAAAAGCACAAAGGTTTTATAGGGGTCTGGGGGCAGCCGATTGGCTGGGGAAGGGGCGTGGCCTCAGCCGATTGGCTGGGGAAGAGGCGTGTTTTGATCAGGAAGTTTGAATGGGTGAGCGGGAGGTTACTCAAGGGGAGGAGGCGTGGTCTAGGTGAAGGACACAGAACAAGATGGAGTTGGCCGGCGTAGGCCCGCCCTTTCATTCCCCCCTTGTCATGTAGCTTACGGACCCAATCATGGGACCGGATGCATTTATGGTGACAAGGGGAACAGAGTTTGGAGGTTTTACGCTAAGTTCTGGGAAGCATGTGTCCCTGGGGTGGCTCTGGGAAGTCTGATTAAGTATTGTCCCCAAGCTGGTGTCTATGATCTGCCAGGTGATGTTTTGGGGGGCGTGGGGACTCCCGGCAGCATGAGCAATGACAAGCAGAGTTGACAGAGTTACCAATATTAGGTGGGTCGAATGCGCTGTAGCTTGAGCTTGAGCGGGTTGTGTTGGTCCCGACTGACGGCCCATCGCGTGACGAAGTCCTTCCGGATCGAGGAGGGGTCCGCTGGCCGAACGTGGGTGTGATGGACCCAGGTCGCGATGCCATCTACTTTGAGAGCGGTGGGGGTTGTCAGCACCACGATGTAGGGTCCCTTCCAGCGCGGCTCGAGGGTCTCTCGGTGGTGCCTCTTGACATAGACCCAGTCTCCTGGCCTGTACTGATGAGGTGTCAGGGTCGGGCCAGCCTCGTAGATGGCACGGAGGCGCGGCCAAATGTCCTCATGCGCCCTCTGGAGCCCTCTCAAGGAAAGAAAAAGTTCTGGATCTTTAAACTCAGCAATAAGTTCAGCTCGAAGGCTGGGAATAACAGGGGGTGGCCTGCCAAACATGATCTCGTAGGGAGTAAAACCCAGAGTGTAAGGAGTATTTCTAACCCGGTAAAGGGCGTATGGTAAGAGAGTCACCCAGTCCCCGCCAGTCTCCATGGTTAATTTGGTAAGGGTGTCTTTTAGGATTCTATTCATTCTTTCTACCTGTCCTGAGCTCTGGGACCTATGAGCACAATGTAATTTCCAGTTTGCCCCCACCGCCTTGGCTACTGCCTGTGTTACCTGCGAGATAAAAGCTGGTCCATTGTCTGATCCTACCATGGCAGGAAAACCATACCTAGGTAAGATGTCTTCTAGTAGCTTCTTAGCCACCGTCTGAGCCGTTTCATGCTTGGTTGGGTATGCCTCCACCCAGCCAGAGAAGGTGTCTGTAAATACTAAAAGATATTTATAACCATACTTTCCTGGTTTGACTTCAGTGAAGTCGACTTCCCATTGGGCTCCCGGTCTGGTGCCTCTGAGCCTGGTTCCTTTTTTATTTGATGTGGCTCTCGCGTTGGTGAGTTGGCAGGTCTTGCAGGCAGATACAACTTGCTCTATTTTGGTGTCCTGTTGGTGAATCTTGATTCCGGCATGTCGGATTAAGTCTTTTAATTTTGGGGCCCCCGTGTGAGTAGACCGATGCATGTGCTCTAATATTGAGACTCCGAGCTGGTCTGACAGCACGAGCTCCTTGTTAGGTGTATACCACCATCCCTTTATCTCCTGGGCCATGGGGAGTTTCTTGATCCGCTGTAACTCCTCCTGGGAGTACTTGGGCTGGTCTGGTAAAACTGGGTCTCCCGGGTCTGGTAGTTGTATGGTCATGGTGGGGACTGGAGTAAGGGCTACTGCCTTGGCTGCCTGGTCAGCCTTTCGATTACCTCTAGCTACTGGGTTATCAGCTTTTTGGTGCCCTTGGCAGTGGATAATGGCTAGCTTGGCAGGAAGCCATAAGGCCATAAGCAGGTTAAGTATCTCCTGCTTATTTTTTATAGTCCGTCCTTCTGCCGTCAGTAACCCCCTCTCCTGATAAATTGCCCCATGAATATGAGCTGTGGCAAATGCATAACAGCTGTCTGTGTAGATGTTAAGCCGTTTTCCAGCTCCCAGCATCAGCGCCTTGGTGAGGGCTATGAGCTCTGCTCGCTGGGCTGACGTTCCGGAGGGTAGAGCCTCCTCCCATACGGTGTCCGTTTCGGTGACCACCGCTGCACCCGCATACCTGTGTCCGTCTTGCACAAAGCTGCTGCCATCAGTGAACCAAGTAGCCTCAGCATCGGGGAGGGGCCGGTCGGTCAGGTCCATCCGGAATCCATGTACTTGTTCCAGGATTCCCGCACAGTCATGTAGTGGAGCACCTAGGTCAGGGTCGGGCAGCAGGGTTGCAGGATTGAGGGCTGCACTGGGGTGGAACCGCACTCATGGAGGGTTGAGTAGGAGGCTCTGGTAATGAGTCACACGTGTATTCCTCATCCATCTATCCGGAAGCTGTTTCAGGACTCCTTCAATGGCATGTGGGGTCGTGATCCAGATCTCCTGTCCTAGGGTCAGTTGTCTGCATCCTTGACTAGGAGTGCTGTTGCCGCAATAATTCTTAGGCATGGCGGCCAGCCGGCAGCCACTGGGTCTAGTTTCTTAGACAGGTAAGCCACTGGGCGGTTCCAGGGGCCTAAGGCTTGAGTTAGAACCCCTTTTGCTATTCCCTTATGTTCGTCTACAAAGAGGTGGAAGGGTTTCGTAATGTCTGGTAGGCCCAGGGCTAGGGCACTTAAGAGGGCCTTTTTTAACTGATTAAAGGCAATTTCTTCTTTTTCAGTCCATTTAAATGTTTTCCCCTCTTTGGTAGCTTCATATAGGGGCTTGGCAATCTCAGCAAAACCTGGAACCCAGAGGCGGCAGTAGCCGGCTGATCCTAGGAATTCCCTCACTTCTCTTCAGGAGGTGGGAGTAGGGATCTTTAGGACAGTTTCTTTTCTGGCATCTGATAACCGCCGCTGTCCGCCCTCCAGGATATATCCCAGGTAACTTACCCTCTCCCTGCATATCTGAGACTTCTTCGAGGATGCCCGGTACCCTAAGGCCCCCAGGGTAGCCAGCAGGTCCTGGGTCCCTCGCTCACAGTCTTTGGCTGTGTCAGCAGCAATCAGGATGTCATCTACATACTGTAGGAGGGTGTGGCCAGGGTGGTCCCTTCTGTACTCACCCAGGTCCTCATGTAGTGCCTCATCAAAGATGGTGGGTGAATTTTTGAATCCCTGAGGTAGCCGTGTCCAGGTGAGTTGCCCACTGTAGCCCTCCTCCGGATCATGCCACTCAAAGGCGAACAAGGGTTGGCTCTGGGGTGCCAGCGGCAGACTGAAGAAGGCATCCTTTAAATCTAGTACAGTATACCAGAACCTGGAGGGTGCCAAGGAGCTCAAGAGAGTATATGGGTTGGGAACAGTTGGGTGTATGTCCGCGACCCTCTTATTTACTTCCCGGAGGTCTTGTACCGGTCGATAGTCATTTGTGTGAGGCTTTTTGACCGGCAGTAGGGGGGTGTTCCAGGCAGACTGGCAAGGAACTAGTACTCCTAGGCTTCGTAGTCTCCGGATGTGTGGCTGGATCCCCTTCCAGGCCTCCTGAGACATGGGGTATTGTTTGATCCTTACCGGACTCTCTCCTGGCTTGAGCTCTAGCAGGACTAGGGTCCTGTGAGCGGCTAGTCCCACCCCCCCCCCCCACCCCACCCCCCCACCCCCACCCCCCCCCCCCCCCCGTCTCTGCCCAAACCGAGGGGAATTCTTGTAGCCATCTGTCTATATTATCCTCTCTTGGGAGCGCCTCCTGGTGGAGGAGGTATTCATCCTCCAGTTTCATGGTCAGTACCTGGATGGGGTGGCCCTTGCCATCGGTGACCTGAGGCCCCCCCTTGTCTGAAAGTTATCTGAGCTCCAATCTTGGTCAGTAAATCCCGTCCTAACAGCGGGTAGGGGCATTCTGGTATTACCATAAAGGAGTGGGATACTCGGCCCATTCCCAAATCTACTGTTCTTCGGGTAGTCCATGAATACTGGCTCATACCAGTTGCCACTTGTACCCAGGACTTCTTGTTGGCTAGTTTTCCTTGTGGGGTGTGGAGGACCAAATGTTGTGCTCCAGTGTCGACAAGGAAGTCAATAGGGGTCCCCTCCACTTTAAGAGTTACCCTGGGTTCGGGGAGAGGGTCCGAACCCCGACTCCCCTAATCACTTAGTTCATCTAGCTCTAGGACTTTTACTCCATCAGTCTTGCTTCCCTTCCTGCCGGCCCTTTTTGGACAATCTCGGGCCCAATGCCCTATCTCCTTGCAGTATGCACACTGATCCTTCTGCAGCCTCTGCTTCCCCCCCTTGGTGGTTCCTTTACCTTTTCTTGCGTCGTCTGCCAGCTGCCGGAGACGGCGGTCTCGTTCCTCCGGGAAGTCAGCAGTGGTAGCTAGTAGTATTCTGGCCAGGTCTCGAGTCTGCTTACTGCTGGCAGCTGCCATGGCGCGAGCCTGCTTGTCCTCAGGAGGCTCCCGGTTATTATATACCTTTTCGGCTACCACCAGTAAGTCCTGCAGACTTTTTTCTCCTAGTCTATCTATTTTCTGTAATTTTCTCCTAATGTCTTTGGCCGATTGGTTTACAAAGGCCATGAGAACAGCTGTCTTGCTTTCCGGAGCCTCTGGATCCATGGGGGTATAGGTACGGAATGCCTCCATGATCCGTTCTAAAAAGGCAGCCGGAGATTCATCTTTTCCCTGTTGTACATTTCCTACCTTGGCCAAATTGGTTGGCTTTCTAGCAGCCATTCGGAGACCCCCCATTAGAGTCTGGCGGTAGACCCGGAGCCTCTCCTTACTTTCTGCCGTGTTGAAATCCCACTGGGGCCGAGTTAAGGGGAAGAAGGTATCTATCTGAGCCTGGTTGGTGGTGGGATTCCCGTCTGCGCCCGGAACTAGTTATCGGGCCTCATTGAGGATTCTTTCTCTTTCTTCAGTCGTGAACAGGACCTGCAAAAGCTGCTGGCAATCGTCCCACGTGGGCTGATGGGTCAAAAGAACAGAGTCTAATAAATCAATAAGCCCTGCCGGTTTCTCAGAAAACTTAGGATTCTGAGCTTTCCAATTGTAGAGGTCACTAGTGGCAAAAGGCCAATAGTGATGGGGCTGATTCCCCTCCGCGTCTGGGGGTCCGGTGGCTCACAGGGGCAATAGAGTGGAGTCGGCGGCGGAGGTGGATTGCTCCCTCTGAGCCCTTTGTCTGGTAAAGGGCGGGCTTCCCACTGGAGAGTTTCCGCCTCCCGCTCTCGGAACAGCGTCTGCCTCCCCCGGAGGGGGAGGATGGTGTTCTTCCGGCATCCTAGAGGGGTTATACGGGGGAGGAAAAATTAATTCTTTTTCAGTTCCCCCTCATAGGACAGGGTAGAGGGGTGCTGAAGGCTGGGTAAGACTTTTCTTGTTCTCCTTCTTCTCTGTCCCCTGTAAAGCAAGAATGGGTTTTGGTTCCGGAGGGCGTGGGGCTAGGAAGGGCTTAAGTCAAGAGGGTGGGCCTTCTACAAGGTCCTGCCAAGTGATCATGTAAGGGAGCCGATCAGGATGGCCCATCTTAGGCCGAGAGATGATACCCCTGACTCGGTGGATGCTGGGAGGTCGAAGGTTCCCTCTGGCGGCCATCCGACATTGAAAGCCGGCCACTCGCTAGAACAAAAAACCTGCCACTGACCCTTTCGGACTTCCACACTGAGGTTGTTAGCTCTTCCCCTCACATCCTTAAAGTGATCAATCATAATACTTAGAGGAGTAGTCTGAGTCTGTCCCATAACGTCCGTCCAGTAAGTCCACAGAACAAAACAGAGAAACACAAAAACAGACAAACAGAGGGCCCCTAGAAAGTCTTCCAATTCCATGGAAGCAAAACTGCAAGCTAGCTTAGACCTTTGAGGGGATTCCATGTCCCTCCAAAACCGATGAGGGGATTCCACATCCCTCCAAAACCGATGAGGGGATTCCACGTCCCTCCAAAACCGATGAGGGGATTCCACGTCCCTCCAAAACCGATGAGGGGATTCCACGTCCCTCCAAAACCGATGAAGGGATTCCACGTCCCTCCAAAACCGATGAGGGGATTCCACGTCCCTCCAAAACCGATGAGGGGATTCCACGTCCCTCCAAAACCGATGAGGGGATTCCACGTCCCTCCAGAAGGGAGAATCGGAACGTCTTCTGAAACTCCCGGCCCGTGGTCCTCCAGTGCGTCCACTTAGACCGCGTCAGGCACTACCAGAATTCCAGAAATGAGCTCACACAGAAAAGACAGAACAAACAGACACTAACCGTGGCCAGTCAGGCTCTCTGGGTCGGGGGTCCCTTGGGGGTCTTGGGGATCCCGGGCCGAGCCCCCAAATGTTATGCCCAGAATTCGTGATCCCCAAAGACCACCAGGGAGCCGAGTCCGATGCAAAAGCAAAAGAGCCTTTATTTGAGCTAGCTCCAGCTCAATCCCCTACCTGCACCGACGCAGCGGTGAGATACCAGGGAGAGAGAGCGAGTTTCAAAAGCACAAAGGTTTTATAGGGGTCTGGGGGCAGCCGATTGGCTGGGGAAGGGGCGTGGCCTCAGCCGATTGGCTGGGGAAGAGGCGTGTTTTGATCAGGAAGTTTGAATGGGTGAGCGGGAGGTTACTCAAGGGGAGGAGGCGTGGTCTAGGTGAAGGACACAGAACAAGATGGAGTAGACCGGCTTAGGCCCGCCCTTTCAGCTCCTAGTTTACTCAAGAGCCAGATGAAGCAGAGGAAAGTGTTGAGCTGTGATACCCACTGCATGAAGTGTCCTGGAGCTAAAATGGCTCATCAGAATTGTTCCATGCTGAGCCAACATGTCCTTGAGATACAAATATCCTTAGAGCACAATGGTAAATTACAACAGGCTATATTGGCTCAATATAAACATTTTTGTGGCAAATATTTTAGTGATTTCCTCACCATGCAGCTTCATGTATCACTCATTTGCCCTCTACATGTGGCCAATCCATCTTATTTCCAAGGTTTATCTGGTTAGAGTAATAGGTCAACATTGCACACAGTAAACCCAGTTTATTGTCAGTCTAGAGAACTGCTTGGGCTACAAACATTAACTTTCTGTGCTGACATTTAGAGAATGATGTCAGCACCATGTTGAGGAGGCCACTAAGGCCTCACTTGATCTACACAGCAGCCTTCTTCACCCTGACCTAGCCTGTAACTGGCAAGACGGCAAACAATCTAAGCTCTTTCTTTAGCCATAACTGCGGTTAGAATCAATAGCCATAATCCACAACTGTACAGCTCTAGATCTAGGTCTATATTTATGCACGCTATTTGCCTTGCTATCTACCTGTCACCTTCCCTGAAACACTTGCATTAAAATTGAGGGAAAAGCTAGGTGCACATTCAAGACTGCAAGTTATCTTGGAGGATGCCTACTTTCTTTAGAAGAGGCCCAGAATCACTCAGAGTCATATGAGTATGGAGAGAATAGTCACTTAGCAGTGTTCGGGAAGCTGGGATATGAGTGAAGTAATCCAAACGCAATGCCTTCAAGTATCATTAAGTATTTCTTACCTCGTATGAAGTCCACAAAGGACAAAGTAGAGATTTGTCCCCACCGGAAGCCTTCTCCCTCTCCCACCGGAAGCCTTCAGGAGCGTGGCAGGGACCAAGAACATGCATCAGGGCTACCCTGAGAGTAACCATACTCATGGGTGGTGTGTGGTTTGTGAGTTGCAGTCGAGGTGTATGTGGCGGGAACACTGAGTGATGTCAGTAGGAGCGGTCAAGAGCCTGAGCGCTGAGGAACAGAAAAGACGGCTGGCAGAGGAACGCACAGCCACACTGACAGAATGAGGGAGGGAATTCCCACAACACGGAGGATTTGCTCTCTTGTACACTTGGACACTTGGACACTTTCAAGGGACTAGACGTGTAGATTTGCTCCCTTCAAAACTCCTTATACTCTGCTGTGATTTGCTCTGACAGGTTGGAGATATGGGCTTTAAAGCAGAACAGGAATATTTTCCTTGAATATTTTATTTCCTTGAATATAAAATTGATCATCTACTGCTTGATTTGCTATATTTTAAGGCACAACAAATGCATTGAATAGAGTTATTGCCCCTAGTTTTGCAAACAATGTAATCGTTATTGTGTGGATAACAGGATCTCCTGTGCTGCCGAGGTGCTAAGGGCCTCGTAGAGCTGCACTTCACTACTGAAGAGTAGCATTCACAGCTGGAAGCTCTAGCCCAGCACCCTGAGGAGAATACACAGTAACACTGAGCCTCCACATTTTACAGCTGCAGAGGCAAGGCTTGGAGAGGTTAAGTAGCCTGTCCTAGGTCTCACTTTTGATGAGACACAAATTCCGTTCTGCTTGACTCCAAACCTCAGGCTTTGAACCCCTGTGCTCAAAAATTGTTCGATAAGCATAGCATAAAGGAAATGTGTTTCCAAAGTTGCCGTTATAGAAATTCAGGGGTCCTATAAGGCAGGAAGAGCCTCACAATCTTGCCTTCAGCTTTTTTCTTTGTTCTTGTTTTCATGGGGCCAGCTGGTAAGGACCGAACAGAGGAATGGAATCTATTAGAAAGCTGCCAATAAAACTCTATCTTCTATTCCCGTTCATAGTTAATGCAAAGAGCATCGTTAATCTTTACCTATGTGGTTGTTCACAATTTACAAAATGTTTCACAGTGGCGCCTGGGTAGCCCAGTCAGTTGAGCGTCCACTTCAGCTCGAGTCATGATCTCACGGTTGGTGAGTTCGAGCTCCGCATGGGCTCACTGCTGCCAGCACAGAGCCTCTGTCTCCCTCTCTCTCTCTGCCCCTACACACCCCTTCTCTCTCTTTCTCTTTCAAAAATAAATAATAAAACAAAACAAAACAAAAAAACGTTTTCGCAGACATTATCTCTTCTCTCTTGTGATTATGTTTCAGTCCTATGGAATTTATCACTCCAGCCCTATCTGCATGATTTCAGATATTGAGTAACATGTTTAAGGAGAGAGGAAATGTGGAAATTGGTCATTTAGCCATGACCAGATGTTTTGCATTCTGGAGACACAGCATCCGTATGATTGATTGATTTTTTCTATTTTGTCGGGATGTTTGGTTATAAGCCTTAAGCTAACCTTTAAAAAAAGGAAAAACTACTTGAAAATATATTCAATATTTTTCATCTGGCTCATTTCCCAGATATTTCAAATATATTTTATTTACTAGCATCAGAAGTTAAAGTAGGCCATTGTGCAGTGTTATTTCATTCAATCACTTCTTTTTTTCATCTGTACCTATCTGCCTTTTGAAAACTTCATTTATCCGTCTTTCAAGATTCATGCCAGTATAAACATATACACATACCAGCATCAAAATATATAAAATTAAGTTTGGGCTAGTGACATTCATATGATTTATTGAAAAATACTCATACAGGGGCACCTGGATGGCTGGCTCAGTCGGTTGAGCGACCGACTTCGGCTCAGGTCATGATCTCACAGCTCATGAGTTCAAGCCCCACGTTGGGCTCTGTGCTGACAGCTCAGAGCCTGGAACCTGCTTCGGATTCTGTGTCTCCCTCTCTCTCTCTGCCCCTAACCCACTTGCATCCCATCTGTCTCTCGCAAAAATAAATAAAGGTTAAAAAAAAAAAAAGAAAAATACTCATACAGAAATCATGAACTCTGAATTATTAAAACTTAGACCTCTGATTGACATACTATTTGATTAATCAGAATAAAATAAATCTTATGATTATGCCATAAAATATATACTGATTGTATTTTGTTATCAGAATTGCAAAGTTAACTAGCTGGAAATTAGATAAAGGGCATGTAGTCTGTCCTCCAATTTTCAACCAGATAACTCTTAATCCCTCTGTTCCCAGCAGATACAGCTTCTCAAAAATTAGTTGTTTCTCTCATATCTTAGAAAGCCATTTATGAAAGTCAAAGCTCCTTATTTGCCATGCATTAAAGTACACCTGGAATTAAGTGTTAGAGAAACATGCATGCTTACTAAACTGTTACGCTTTCTTTGTTATCATCCTTACTTTGTGGTTAACATAAATCTTGTGACACCCTATATGTATCTTTTTTTTTCCTTCTAATTCCCAGGAGAATTAGAGCTAAGTGTCACCTTTATTTCCAACAACTGCTATCCTTGATACTGACCTTGAATTAGGTTCTTTATCTTTTACTCTTCTTTGCTTAGTGCATAGTCTTTATGTTATAAAAGCATGTGGTTAGGAAATTTGTAAAAGACCCCAGTGTCTTATGAACAAATTCCTGTCTCAGTGAATTCCGGATACATATAAAGGCCCTGAATTTTTATAGCAATTGCAAAGTCCTTGATGAATCATCTTTCCAATTTTGAATGGAAGATCTCTTCGTCCTGGGCATTGCCCTTACAGGTGTGGTCATGGCCACCATGACGGCCTCCAGCAGAGTCACTGGTAGTTGATCACACTGTGAACCCTTGGTAGTTGTCCTCACAGAGCGCTTAGAAACAAGGCATCTACCTCAACACAAGAGTAGCATCTGGTGCTTTCACAATAAGATACTGATTTAAGAAACATTAACATTGGGGGTGCCTGGGTGGCTCGGTCGGTTAAGCTTCTGCCTTTGGCTCAGGTCATGATCCCACAGTTTGTGAGTTCAAGCCCTGCGTTGGGCTCTGTGCTAACAGCACATAGCTTGGAGCCTCCTCTGCTTCTCTGTCTCCCTCTGCCTCTCTGCCCTTTCCCTGCTTGTTCTCTCTCTCTCTCTCTCTCTCAAAAATAAATAAATAAACTTTAAAAAAAAAAGAAACACTCACATCAGAAAGATGACCAAAATGTTCACTATTCAACAACCTCTATGTACCCTGAAGTTTAGTTCAGGGTGTGCCAACTCTTTGCCTACATCACATCCCCTTTGGAGCTGCATTGCTCTTCTGGCTTGTGGGTGAGTTCAGCCATTCTCTGTATCTGAACTGCAACCACAGAGTTAGTATATTTTCTTCCCAGGTGTGGTGATCCCCAAAGATCTCCACCCTCATTGTTTGGAAGATGATGTGAGGTCTTGCTTGCCCCCAGCCCCACCCTGTCTCCACATATCAGGCACTAAGAGACCATTGCTTTTATTACCTAAGACTTTCAGAGAGCAGTAACAACACATAGTATATCTCATTTTAAGCTGAGGTCTGAATACTCTCTGAAGGGCGTATATCTAGCCAAGTCTGTATTCAGTATTCCCAAGAACATTGGGGAGGAGAGACCTCTTAAATTCAATCCAGCCAAACGGGGATAGAGAGGTTTGATTTAGGCTGCAAGACCTTGTCCTAGAAGTCTTTTTGATAATTTATACTTTCCGAAGTGCTGGTCAGCTATTCTAGCAAATAAGTAAAAGGGTTTTCTTGAAGTATGGAAATCCCTGGACTGGGAAATAGGAAGCCAAATTTCTATTTCTGGTTTTTTTCTCTTCAGATACTGTAAAAGCACAATCAGTCAAACTGTAGCTTCAAGTTCTTATAATGGTGAAGATCAAGATTTTCGCTTGGGAATTATATTTTGAATGGAAAAATGAGAAAATATACAATAGAAGGCAAATGTGGTATACCACACAGGGGTCTTGGAAATATCCCACAAGCAAATAATTGTTCTATGGAAATGCTTTGGAACATGTCGGAGATTTTTTTTTTTAATCGAAAGTTAAGAGCTCTGCTATTGACAAAGATTACAAAGCAAATACTTACTTGGCCAACAACTGAAAAATTCAGGAGTCTGAATTGACACAGTGTCATTGCCAAAGGAAGAGAGTTCTAATTTTAAAGAAATTCACTGCAAGCCCGAGTTGAACTAGTTTTTTCATTAGTCAATTAAAGAAAACCAGCAATTAGAAAGTGATCATAAAATCAATCTAAGAGATCATAAGATAGGGAGCAGAAGGAGAAAATGGGGAGAATTTTACATTTACATGATTGCTCATAAAGGATGAACTACAATCAATAGAACATGAAATTAATTTTTTCTTTCGCTTATTGTAGAAGCTCGGTCTTAAAAAACCTGTCACTTTGTTTTATCTTTTATAGATTTTTTTCACATGCTAGTGTTAAAATGAAACCCATCACTTTTTGTTTACATGCTTCATCATTTCAATCTCATTAATTCTATATTAGAGCACCAATGGTTTTTATAACACCAAATATACACCGAGAAATGAGCGCACAAAAGCAAGGCAGCCGAGATGGAACTATTTTGGGATTATTGTCCATCTCATCTCTGATGCAGGTGAATTTTTTCTTCTGATTTTTTTTCCAAGAGCATCCCTAATTGTTTTTTCCTGTATCATCTTGGCTTTAGCAACTTGTTTTATACCCACTGTCTATTGCTAAATTAGGAGGGAAATTACAGGCAGTGGAGTCAGACAACCTGGGTTCATACTCCCTCTCAGCCACAGAGTGTCAGTTTAGACAAATCCTATGGTGCTCAGAGGCACAACATCTTCCTCCGTAAGAGTGGTTAATAATGTGTGGTTGGTCCAAGTGTTGTGGAACTCAGTTGATGTTCCCAGTGCATCTAGCTTAGTGGCTCACACAGAGTTGGCTTTCAATAAATAGTAGATTGTGCCAGACAAGTGGAAACGTGTTGTTTCCCCAGGCAAATTTACCTTGTTTTTTTTTCTAACTAATCTCTTCTTGGCCTGGTATCTTTCTTTTTATTTTTTTATTTTCTAAAAAAAAATTTTTTTAAAGTTTATTTATTTTTGAGAGAGAGAGAGAGAGAGGGAGCGCACAAGTAGGGGTAGAGAGAAGGAGAGAGAATTCCTAGCAGGCTCTGCACTGTCAGCACAGAACTCAATGCAGGGCTTGAACCTATGAACTGTGAGATCATGACCTGAGTGGAAATTGAGAGTCAGACGCTTCACTGACTGAACCACACAAGCGTTTCCTGCTCTTTTTTTTTTTAAATAAATGTTATTATTTGGGGGGGCACACATACTCTTCCCAGAACTGAGAATGCTCCAGCTTTTACATTACCCAGAGTTATCAGCAACTCTTTTCTCACATTCCTTGTCTCCAGCTCTCTCTCTCTCTCCCTCTACCCACCTTCATCATTTAGACAAAGATCATCCAACACTAAATTGCTTATGCATATTCCATATGAGTGCATGAAAATGTTTTTTTAATGCCTCAATGTTTAAAAATAGCTACTATTATCCTCAACAATTCTTTAATATATTACTTCACTCTTTAAAAGTGAGGTAATATATATAAAATATACAAGAGAAAGTGACACAATATAGAAACTCAGGTGAAATTGAATTAAGATCCCTTCTCAGTGTTCCCACTTTTCCCCTATTATAGTAGTTATTACTCTATAACACGTTTTTGTTTTTTTTTTTTTTTGGCTTATAACTGCTTCAATAAATGGTGACTTCTTCCAGGGCAAAGTCTTTGCATTTAAAGAACCCAACACACATGAAAGCCCTTCAGTACAAATTTGTTGAATGATTAGAATCGTTTGCCAATATTTTAATATTTCTTTACTAATTTTACTAATAAAAATGTTACAATAAATAGAACATAATTTTACAATAAACAAAATCATTTCTGCCTCTCATTAGAGGTTTAAAATTCTAAGATTTGGAACATTTGGCTGTTTATATTAAGCTGACCAATCCCACTCATATAAAAAGGTGAAATGAGACATTCATTCTAGGCCTAAAATGATTTACATAAATAAAATAGAGAGTTGGTCGTCTGGCAATGCCCAGTCTGAAAGACAGCTCATGTGTTGTTGTTTTAGTCAAGTTCAAAGCCCTAGGACCAAAGACTCCCTGCACTCCTTCTGCAGAGGTCACTGCTCATGGAAGAGAACTTGTCTATTGAGCTACTGTCTGTGATGCTAGGGAGTGAAGACAGAGGAGTCAGCAGTTTCCAATGGAACCAGTCAAGAGAACTCAGGTAGAGAATTAGGTCAGAGAATCCCTAGCGACCCGAAGTAGACTAGACAAAGTTAGGAGACCTAACCCCTTGGCAAGGAAGCAGAGCCTTCACCTTCTCACCCAGGTCCATCTAGGAAAATTTTCCACCTAGGAAATCAAATTCTGATAATGTATCAAATTTTATAACTTTGGAGCCAATTTTTAGCTGCCAATAGTGCCCACTGCTAAATAAATGAACAAACAGGTTGATTTGGTGCTCTATTCCCTACTTATAATGTCATGTAACATATTAAAATGTATTTAAATAAAACTTATTTTCAATGAGTTTAAGTACTGGACAAGGAGGCTATTTCTGTAATAACTGGCAGATGGCCAATTGTAACAATGCTTTACAGATCTGTTCCCTCGCCTACAATTCATTTTGTTCCGCCACAATTCCTGATGAACTTGTTTGATAATTACTTCCTGGCTGTGGGGGAAATCATTCTCTGTAATGAAAACAACATCTTTCCTTCTTGTGATTTTATTTATTGCAAATACAGTATCGTCACAACAGAAAAGAAACGCTATCCAAGTTACCTTTGTGGTAAGTCTGAATTTGGGTTTTTAAAAGTCGTGATGTGTGTTTTATGGGTGACCAGAAGAACCAACTGTTGAGAGGTAGAGGGTAAGCAATTAGTCATTTCAATAAAAGAAGGAGTCAATTGAGAAATGTCTCGGAAGAGTGCCGTGAGGAAATACCTTCTTTTCCTCACCTTTTGAAAAAAGCTGCATTAAAATAGTTGGCAAGAGTTATCAAAGATAAAACTGAACTTTTCAATGTTCACAGAAGGAGGCAGTAACATGATATTTGTGAATGTTCGTGCCAAGAAGGACAGTGTATTCTACCAACAAACATTTATTAAGCATCTGCTGTGTGCTAAGCACTTTAGTGCCTGTGAACAGATAACTTTGAAGGAAGCATGTACACAGATACTGACAATGAACTACAATAGTGGCCATGAAAGAGGCACATACAAGATGCGATACATTTACAGAGAAATTAACACTTAAGTCTGTCCAAAGTAATCAGAAAAGATGTCACTAGATTTTTTTGACTCGATGCTTCTTTTTTTTTTAATTTTTCAAATGTTTATTTATTTTTGAAAGAGAGAGACACACAAAGTGCAAACAGGGGAGGGACAGAGAAAGAGGGAGACACAGAATTCGAAGCAGGCTCCAGACTCTGAGCTGTCAGCATAGAGTCCAATGCAGGGCTCAAACTCACAGACCATGAGATAATGACCTGAGCCAAAGTCGGACACTTAACCCACTGAGCCACCCAGGCACCCCAGTGTTTCTTTTTTCCTTTGACGTCCTAACCAACAGACTGACCTGAACTCATATTTTTTTCTGTCACCACCAAAACCATCTTCCCACACCCACCCCACTCCACCCTCCATACACCCAATATCTGGATCCAGTTCTGTGCAAGGCATTGGGTAAATATCTCTGCATGTGTTTCCTTTCCTTTGGGCTCACCAATCCTTAACACTGGGGTGACAACATACCTAGCTCTTTGATTTGCTTTTGGGTCTGAAGGGAGGGGTCATGGAGGTCACTAAGCCTGCTTTTAGTGAAGGCCACAGGCCAGAGACAGTCAATAAATCTTTCCAGTTCATCTGTGGCCTAGCCCAGACCCTAGCCATTTGAAACCAAATCGTTTCATCCATTCATTCAAGAGATATTTATTGAGCTCTGCCAGTGCTAAGTTCTATTCTAGGAAGTGAGGATAAAATGGTAAAGCAACAGAGAAAATTTCCACCTTCATAGGAAATTGAAGTGGGGAGAGGTGAATTTATGTGCTGCAGGTCAAATGGAAATTCACTGGTAGAATCAGGATTAGCCCCTCAGGTCCTAGAAATCATGGAGGTATTTTTCTACTGTTTTGCTACTTACATGTTGACCTAAATATCTGAAAGTGTGTGTGTGTGTGTGTGTGTGTGTGTGTGTGTGTGTGTGAGAGAGAGAGAGAGAGAGAGAGAGAGAGAGAGAGAATGAGAGAGAGAGAGAGGGAGATAGAGAGAGAGAACACAAGCTTATGTGATATATGCTCAGTTTATTGGACCCTTCTGGTCTATTCATCACTTAGGACATAGCTTACTATGACCTTATATATGACATAATCCATGTTCTCAGTAATTCTATTCTCCATTTAGGTAAATTTTAGGTAGTGCCTTAAGCCTAGTATGTCCTCAGTAATATTTATAGAATGAACATATGATAAGTAAAATGCCTGGCAGACGATTTACTAGGACTATATTAATGATGCAGAAACATACAGTAAGGAGAGCTGGGGTGGCTCAGTTAGTTAAGCATCTGATTCTTGGTTTCAGCTCAGGTCATGATCTCTTGGTTTGTAGGTCCAAGCCCTGCTTTGGACTCCGTGCTGGCAGTGTGGAGCCTGCTTGGGATTCTGTCTCTCCCTCTTTTACTCCCCGCCTTCTTTCTCAAAAATAAATGAACTTAAAAAAAGAAACATACAGTAAAATAAATGATTCACAAATGGAAAAGAACCCCAAATAAGTATGATATGAGAAAATCAACCCTCTAATTTGAAAATGTTCAATTTCCAAAATAAGCTCCCTTCTAATTTCTTCACCTAGGGTCACTTATTGAATTGGTTTGCCACACATGATATTGTTCCCATACCTATTTTCAAATTTAGCTAGGATTTCTGAAAGGCCTCCAATGGTCCTTACACAGAGCAAATGCACTCTCACCCCAATTGCCTGGACTGTTACACAGCAGGTGACACAATCACTTCCACTGTTTAACAATCAGTGTAAATTACTCTGCTGTTAGTACTGATTCAGAAAGTGGCTAAAATGGCTGGGACACACACATATGTTCAGCCCAAGTTTACATATATTTTCCCTCTCAACCTCACTCTCAAATTTTCTTTGTTATTAACAATTTTCCATAACTTGAGAGATTTCATGTGCATAAAAGATTTAATTCCCTTTGCTGAAGTGAGCACAATGTTTTGAATTTCTAATATACCCTTGATGGTATTTTTCGTCCTTTTGCCATGGTTTTGTGGCTAAATTATTTCTGTGGTTGTCTTTCATTTCTCTGGGGCCTGCTTTACTGGTAAGGAGGCAAGCTTTTGCTCTGACATCCACAGAATATATGCAAGCCACAGTGAAAATTGTATCTAATTTATTCTCTGAAATGTGGAAGACAATATGGGGGAAGAAGCTAGAAATCAAACAGTAATAAAGTTTGAGGAACTATCCTGCCATGGCTGTCACAATGTTGATAAAAGATAGTCTCTCTCCATTTAATCAGCCATTTCAAAGTTGGGAGAATGAGAAAGACAAGGGACTGGTATTTTGCTTCCCAGTGACTGAAAGGCAACTCCAAGAAAGAGACAGATTGAGGTTCTAGTGCTGAGAGTGTAAGTACCTGTGTCATTTGTGATAAATCTCATGCTTGAGTCAGAAGGACTGGCACCCTCTCGAAGATATGAGCCTGGACCCCCCACCATCCCACACCTTCCCAGGAAGCACCACAGTGACCTAATACCCAATGGCCCCCCTGGAAGTAGAGGAAGGATGCTTTTGAAACCATCTCCTATGATGGACAGCATCTGGAGTAGGGTGTTATGCACATTGGTTCTTTTGGTAAAACATCTTTGCACTAAAGAATCTTTATGAATATGAAACGTATCTGTGCAGGAGTCAGTAATAACTTAATGTTATATTATTTGATATGTTTTATTTTGCATATGCTTATTATATATATTTTATTAAAGTTTATTTATCATTTTGAGAGAGAGAGAGAGAGAGAGAGACTGTGTGTGCAAGTGGGGGAGGGGCAGAGAGAGAGGGAGAGAGAGAGAATACTAAGCAGGCTCCATACTGCCAGGGGCTTAAACTCATGAACTGCAACATTGTGACCTGAGCCAAAGTCAGACACTTAACCGGCTGAGCCACCCAGGTGGCCCTATTTTGTATATTTTATATTTTACTTATAGTTATAATTCAATAAATATATATTCATTCATATATTTTATATTAAAATGTAAGAAGTACTTAGTGGAGGGTGGGTTATTTTACACTGGGGTTTCTGGGGGCAGAGCCAGAGACAAGGGTTTGGGTACAAATCATTTCTTTGCCATGGGATCCCAGGATCAGTGACAAAAGCATGGGGAGAGAAAACAGGGATGGGAAGGAAGCCAATACGGATGTGTAATGAGCAGATGGGAAGGAAGCCAATACGGATGTGTAATGAGCAGAGACCGCTCAGGGTATCTACAGCTCTTTCCCTCAGGAGGTTGCTAACCTACTTTGTAAAAATCATGGTACAGAGTTCTCCTTTCAAAAAGGTGAGGAAGCTGGGGTGTCCATCCACCAATATCTGCTCCATCATTGGTTGAGGGCTACTGCCAAGGGTATTCGCACCAGGGAAATTTGGGCCTGAGTTTCACCCAGGCTGAGCACACTCCTATAGCTAGACAAAATCCTTAAGAAGCTGTGAGTGTACTTGGGGGCAGTGAGTGTTGGGGAGGCAGGGGCAGAGCATCCACAACACCTGCCACAATGTGCTGGATCACCTCCTGTGTCAGCAGAATCATTTTCAGAAGGACACTAACTGTACAGCACAGGACATGAAGGATGAGAATTTGATCAAAGGATTCTGGGGGCTAGGAAATTGCTCTCCCTCTTGTCCTCCATCTTGCCCAGGGATTTTTAAAACTGCTTTCCAAAAACAGCAAGGAAAGCCTTTGAGAACTGAGTGTAAGTAAGAGAAACACAAAATAATTCTCTTCATATTTTCTGGAAACAACCTCCAGTTCTATTGCTTTTTGCAACCAAAGAATTCTGACTCAGCTCATAAGAAGAAATACTGTTTGCTATCCTTTTAGTTTGTGAAGTGTTCTCTTATTAACTCCTTTGATGTTGAGGATGCAAACAGGCCATTTCTCACCTACATTTTTCACAATAAGAAGCTAAAAGTACACAGTAATTAAATGAATTGCTTAATAGAGCCAGGGATAGAACCCACGTCTCAATACATATTTATTGAGCATCTATATTCCAGAAACCATGTTCAGTTTTAGGGATATGGAGATTAATGAAACATGGCCCTCATCCTTGACAAAGTCAACCAAACTCACCCGCCGCTGATTCTTTCAAGTCCATTATCTAATTCACCTCTTATTGTTTGACCCATTTTTTCATGACCTTGCTCCTCCTCTCGAGCTCCCAGCCTCTTTTCTGAGTCTTGCATTTTAAGTTCAGCAAGGGGAAAAGGGGGAAAAAATGTATAAATATCCCCAAACAAATCACACCCAGGCATTTGTCCTTGGACAGACATGCTGTTGCCTCTTCGTGGACATCCCTTGTCCTGTTTGTCTACCTTGAAACCTCATTTCAATCTTGCTTCTTATTGAAATATATTTCTAGACCCAAGATGGATCCACTCCTCTCCAGGTTCCCACATCAGCAAATTTAATATCTTTGGTGTCCCTATAGCAGCTCCATTTGACTGTGTCCGGTTAGTCAACCCCCAAACACCACAGTAACTCTTGGTTACTTATTCTTGATCCTAAGAAAGCTTCCTGCCTCCTACCCCATTTTGTAGTCCTCTGGACCTTTGGAAATGGAGACTGCCTGCTTCATGAAGTGTTAATAAAGTTTGTTTGTATCACCTAAATTGTCTTTTTTAATCATTTTTAACAGACATTTACTACTGCAGGACTAAAAAATTGCACTCTGAAAAGCATGGTGTTTTATATTTTTGGGGGGGGGCAGTTTGTACATTTAATTTATGTGTGGGTCCTTCCATTTTTATTTTTTATTCTTATTTTTTTAAATTTTAATGTTTATTTATTTTTGAGAGAGAGAGAGACAAAGCATAAGCGGGGGAGGGGCAGAGAGAGAGGGAGACACAGAATCTGAGACAGGCTCCAGGCTCTGAGCTGTCAGCACAGAGCCTGACGCGGGGCTCGAACTCAGCAACGGCGAGATCATGACCTAGGCTGATGTCAGACTCCTAACCGATTAAGCCACCCAGACACCCCATGTCCTTTCATTTTTAAATTAAAATTCCCATGGGAAGAATTTTTGTCTCAAATGTGCTAAGAGAAATAAGAAGATAACATATTGATTTGTTGACTTGCAAACTATTTTATTGTTTGATTGACTGATCAGTTGATGTATTGCTGGGCTTCACAACTCTAAAAGGGACACAGCAAAGAGTGGTTGAAAATGAAAGTTGCTCACTCTTGAGGAACTGGGCTGTGGGATTGCAAAGGACCACATGTGTTCCCAGAGTGAGATTTCCTTCCAGGTTGGCAAGCTTTCGGCCCTCCTAACTTCCACTGAAAACATAGGACAGTGTCCTTTTAGGGATGATATATCAGCTTTCTCAGTCCACACCTGGTATGAATTCATAAAAGGTCTTTGACAATTTTCCAGGGCACAACTTTGGAGTACTTGAACCCATCAACCTACTCTTCTCTAGCCTATTTATCCCAACAGCAAACTGAATGAGTCCAGTTACTTTGTGTTGAATCACTGGCATAGCACAGAGAGTCCACATTCTGTGGTCTCCTCTTCCCTCTTGTTCTCACTCACAGGACTCTTTCTTAGCATAGCCACCTCAGGTTTATTCTTCCATGGATATTAATCTTAGTCAATGACACACCCTTTCCTCCCCTGGGCTTCTTTTACACTTTAAAATTTTTTAGGTTGAAAAAAGAGAAGGAAAGTTAGAAGCAGAATTTTAAGGTGGGGGGGAGGTGTGTGTGTGTGTGTGTGTGTGTGTGTGTATGATATGCTCTCCTGAGGCCCGGTTTGATGTTGGAAGGGCAAATATAAGTGAGAGACCCCCCTTTGGTGGGACTTTGACTTTCATCCAGAAATTTATCACCTGCCCATTTTCTCTAACTTTAAAAGACTTTTTGTTTGTTTGAGTACTTTGAAACAGGATGCATTTCCTTCACAGAATTCCATTTTATTACAATCAAGAATTGTTTTAGATAAAAATAATTCCCTTGATCTTTATGCTATCATTAACATTCACCAAACTGTTGGCCATGACTTGTGTGTAAATGATTGAGAGTCATCATTTTTCCCCTTGTTTTTCTTGGAGCTCACATCAACATTACAAGGAGAACATAGAGGAGGAAGAATTAACATGGCAGAGCAGCATGGAGACCCTCAGCTTGTCTCCTCCCTGAACACAGCTAGATCAGCATGAAACCAATTTGCACACCTAGGAAACTGATCTGAGGATTAACACAGTATCTGCATAACTTGAGCCACAGAACTCAGCAGGTACATGGTGCAGAAAGGTGAAATGGGGGAGAGGAAAAGCTGCAGAGGGTAGGGAGCTATTTTTGTGGAGAAAAGACAGAGAAAGGGGGAGAGTGTGGGGCACCAGGAGAGTGCAGGAAAAAACACTCCCCTGAAAGTAGCTGGAGAGAAAGATAGAGAAAGAGCGAAAACACTTGCAGGGGACTGAACAAGAAATCTGTTCCCCAAAACCACTGGCAGGAAGAAAGGAGAGAGTTTCTATACCACCAGGATTCTATAAACAGTGGCGTGCAGAGTCTGAAGTTCCGACGCCCAGTGCCTGGTTGTGCTCTGGTAAGGAAGTAGGGTGAATCCCCAGGAATAGGCAGCAGGGTCTGAGGGGTTTGTGTACCACACAGGGAGAAGTGGCTCCCCTGCTATAGCATTTGGTAGAGGCCATATGGCCTCCCCAAAGGCAAAGGTCCCAGCTGACCCCAGAGAGCAGCCACCTTTGCTGGTATTGGGACAAAGACGCCAGAGTGTGGAGAAACCTAGAGACGGCTGTGTGTTGTGATTTGCCATAATCTCTGAACCTCTGCCATGGCGTGATCACACGAATGTTTTCTGGGGCAAGACAGCACCTGGCCATTGCTGGGTGGGAGAGAGTTTGTGCAGGTCCAAGCCAAGCGGCCAGGGGCAGGGGGTGTCTCTAAAGTGTGGGGTTTTGAAACACAACCTCATCTGAGATAAAACTCTGGAAGGTGGTGCCGCCTGGTAGGCAGATGACTTGGATACAGACAGGGTAGAGGTTAGGAGTGGACAGAGGCCTGAGATAAAGGAAGGGTGCTTGATCATGGGTCTGTGAGAGCATGAAGTTCCTGTGCCACAGACCAGGCAGCTGGGTGAAGCTGTTTCCATCTCTCCCATGCACAGGCATGCACACCACACTCATCCATCCCAGTAAGCTAAGCAGCACCACCTGGTGGAGAACAGAGCCATTACACCAAGCCCTGCCCAGCAGCGTCCTCCAAGCACATCCCTTAGAAGACCAGCACATGTCCCTCCACTTGCTTAGTATATGGACTATAGAGTGCTTCATGGTTTCAGCTCTAGGGGAACTGAATGTAACTTCATTTTGGTTTCACTCTGTTTGCTGTATCATTCATTAGTTCGTTTTTTTGCTTCTGTTTTTGTTTATTTTTTTTCTTTTTTTCCTTTCTTTTCTTTTTCTTGGATACAGAAAGAGAAAAATTTCTTTTTATTTTCTTTTTTAAATTAAAAAATTTTTGTTATTTAAAAAATAAATTATTTTTTATTTTTTAAATTTTTTACCTATTTAATTTTCTTTATTTCATTTTATCCTATAATTTTTTTAAATTTTAAATTTTTTCTTAACTTTTTTTCCTTTCATTTCTTTCCATTTTTTTCTCTATTTTATCAAGCTTCTTTGGACAAGCAGACCAAAACACTCCTAGGATCTAGATTCCTTTATTTTATTTTTTGTTATTTTTACATTTTTTTATTTTAATTTTTTATTTTATTAATTTTTTTCTTCCTCCAAAATGACAAAATAAAGAAATTTTCACCCCAAAAGAAAGAACAGGGAGAAATGACAGGCAGGGACTTAATCAACAGAGATATAAGCAAAATGTCTGAACTAGAATTTAGAATCATGATAAAAAGAATACTAGCTGGGGTTGAAAAAACATAAAATCCCTTTCTCCTGAGATAAAAGAAGTAAATTCTAATCAGGACAAAATTTAAAATGGTATAATGACATGCGATCTCAAATGGATGCCACAGCTGCAAGGATGGACAAAGCAGAGCGCCGAATCAGTGATATAGAAGACAAACTCATGTAGAACAATGGGGCAGAAAAAAAGAGGGAGACTAAGGCAAAAGAGCACGATACAAGACTTAGAGAACTCAATGACTTATTAAAAAGGAAAAATATCCAAATCATAGGAGTCCCAGAAGATGAAGAGAGATAAAAGGGGACAGAAGGCTTATGTGAGCAAATTATATTGGAAAACTTTCTTCATCTGAGGAAGGACATAGACACTAAAATCCAAGAAGCACAGAGTATTCCCATAGATTCAACAAAAACTAACCATCACCAAGGCATATCATAGTCAAATTCACAAAATACACAGACAAGGAAAGAACTATGAACGAAACAAGGAAAAAAAGTCCTTAACGTGTAAGGAAAGATGGATCAGGTTTGCAGCATACCTATCCACAGAAACCTGGCAAGTCATAAGTTAGTGGCAGGATATATTCAACGTGCTGAATTGGGAAAACATGCAGCCAAGAATTCTTTATCCAGCAAGGCTGTCATTCTAAATAGAAGGAGAGATAAAGAGTTTCCCAGACAAATGAAAACAAAGAGTTCATGACCACTAAACCAGAAGGGAGACTCTTTAAGAGGAGAAAAGATAAAACAAAACAAAAAAGACCAAAAGCAATAAAGATGAGAAAGGACCAGAACAGGCAACACAATGGCACTAAATTCATATCTTTCAGTACTCACTCTAAATGTCAATGGACTAAACACTCCAATCAAAAGACATAGGCTATCAGAATGGTAAGAAAATAAGACCCATCTATATGCTGCTTACAAGAGACCCATTTTAGACCTAAAGACACCTGCAGACTGAAAGTAAGGGGATGGAGAACTATCTATCATGTTAGTGGTCATCAAAAGAAAGCCTGGATAGCCATACTTATATCAGACAAACTAAATTTTAAAATAAAGACTGTAACAAGAGATGAAGAAGGGCAGTATGCCATAATTAAGGAGTGTATACACCTAACGATCTCACAATTATAAATATTTATGTCCCCAACATGCAAGAAACCAAATATATGAATCAATTAGTCACAAACACAAAGAAACTCATTTAATAATACCAAAATAGTAGGGGACTTCAATACCCCCACTTACAACAATGGACAGATTGTATAAGCAGAAAATCAACAAGAAACAATGGCTTTGAATGACATACTGGACCAGATGTACTTAACAGATATATCCAGACCATTTCTTCCTGAGGAACAGAATGCATATTCTTCTTGAGTGCACATGGAATATTCTCCAGAATAGATCACATACTGGGAAATAAATCATCCCTCAACAAGTACAAAAAGATTGAGATCATACCTTACATATTTTCAGACTACAACTCTATGAAAATCAAAATCAATCACAAGAAAAAGTTTGGAAAGTCCATGAATACTTGGAGATTTAAGAACATCCTACTAAAGAATGAATGGGGTAACCAAGAAGTTAAAGAGGAAATTCAAAAGTACATACATGGAAGCCAATGAAAATGAAAACATGACAGATCAAAACCTCTGGGATGCAGCAAAGGTAGTCAGAAGATGGAAGTACACAGCAATCCAGGACTTCCCAAAGAAGGAAGAATGGTCTCATATACACAATCTAACCTTTCACCTAAAAGAGCTGGAAAAAGAACAGCAAATATAGCCCCAAACCAGCAGAAGAAGGGATATAATAAAGATTAGAGCAGAAATCAATGATATCGGGAAAAACAAAACAAAACAAAAACAAACAGTAAACAGATCAATGAAACCGGAAGATGGTTCTTTGAAACAATTAACAAAATTGATAAACCCCTAGCCAGACTGATCAAAATGAAAAGGAAAGGACCCAAATAAATAAAACCATGAATGCAAGAGGAGAAATCACAACCAACATCACAGAAATACAAACAAAAATAAGAGAATATTATGAGCAATAATATGCCAACAAATTGGGTAATCTGGAAGAAATGGAAAAATTCCTAGAAATATATAAACTACTAAAACTGAAACAGGAAGAAAGAGAAAATTTGAACAGACCCATAACCATTAAAGAAATGGAAAGAGTTGTGAAAAATCTCCCAACAAACAAGAGTCCAGGGCCAGATGGCTTTCTAGGGGAATTCTACAAAACATTTAAAGAAGAATTAACACCTATTCTTTTGAAACTGTTCCAAAAAATAGAAATGGAAGGAAAACTTCTAAACTCATTCTACAAGGCCAGCATTATCTTGAGTCCAAAATCAGACAAAGACTCCACTAAAAAGGAGAACTACAGACCAATTTCCCTAATGAACATGGATGCAAAAATTCTCAACAAGATACTAGCCAATTGAATCCAAGAATACATTAAAAGAATTACTCACTATGATCAAGTGGGATTTATACCTGGGATGCAGAGCTGGTTCAATATCCACAAATCAATCAATGTGATACATCACATCAATAAAAGAAAGAATAAGAACCACACCATGCTCTCAATAGATGCAGGGAAAGCATTTGACAAAATACAGCATCCTTTCTTGATAAAACCCTCAAGAAAGAAGGGATAGAAGTATCAGACCTCAAGATCACAAGAGCCATGTATAAAAGGCCCATTGCTAATATCATCCTCAAAGAGGAAAAACAGAGCTTTCCCCCTATGGTCAAGAACGTGACAAGGATGTCCACTCTCACCACTGTTATTCAACATAGTGTTGGAAGTCCTACACTCAGCAATCAGACAACACAAAGAAATAAAAGGCATCCAAATCAGCGAGGAGGAAGTCACATTTTCACCCTTCATAGACGACATGATACTTTATGTGGAAAACGCAAAAGACTACCGAAAAACTGCTAGAACCAATCCATGAATTCATCAAAGTTGCAGGATATAAAATCAATGCACATAAATCATTTGCATTTCTATACACCAATAATGAAGCAGCAGAAAGAGAAATCAAGGAATCAATCCCATTAATAATTGCACCAAAACCATAAAATACCTAGGAATAAACCTAACCAAAGAGGTGAAAAATCTATACACTGAAAACTACAGAAAGTTTATGAAAGAAATTGAAGAAGATACAAAAAAAAAATGGAAAAACATTTCATGCTCATGGATTGGAAGAAAAAATATTGTAAAAATGTTGATACTACCCAACGCAATCTGCATATTCAATGTAATCCCTAACAAGTTAAAAGGAGCATTCTTCACAGAGCTAGAACAAACAATCCTAAAATTAGTGTGGAACCAGAAAATACCACGAATAGCCAAAGCAATCCTGAAAAAGAAAACCAAAGCTGAAGGCATCACAATTCCAGACTTCAATCTGTATTACAAAGCTGCAATCATCAAGACAGTATGGTACTGGCACAAAAACAGACACATAGATCAATGAAACAGAATAGAGAACCCAGAAATGGATCCACAAATATATGGCCAACTAATCTTTGACAAAGCAGGAAGGAATATCCAATGGAAAAAAGACAGTCCTTTCAGCAAATGACGTTGGAGAAACTGGATATCAACACACAGAAGAATGAACCTGGACCTTTCTTACATCATACACAAACATAAACTCTAATAAAACGTAATACAGGAAGCCATCAAAATCCTAGAAGAGAAAACAGGCAACAACCTCTTTGACCTCAGCTGCAGTGACTTCTTACTTGACCTGTCTCCGGAGGCAAAGGAAACAAAAGCAAAAATGAACTATTGGGACCTCATCAAGATAAAAAGCTTCTGTACAGCAAAGGAAACTATCAGCAAAATTAAGCGGCAACTGACAGAATGGGAGAAGTTATTTGCAAACGACATATCAGATAAAGAGTTAGTATCCAAAATCTATAAAGAACTTACCAAACTCAACACCAAAAAAACAATCCAGTGAAGAAATGGGCAAAAGACATGAATAGACACTTTTCCGAAGAAGACACCCTGATGACTGACTAACAGACACAGGAAAAAACACTTAGCATCCCTCATCATCAGGGAAATACAAATCAAAATCACAATGAGATATTACTTCACATCAGTCAGAATGGCTAAAATTAACAACTCAGTAACAACAGATGTTGGCAAGGATGAGGAAAAGACGAACATTTTGTACTGCTGGTGGGAATGCAAACTGGTGCAGCCACTCTGGAAAACAGTATGAAGATTCCCCCAAAAATTAAAACTAGAACTACCCTACGATCCAGCAATTGCACTACTAGGTATTTATCCAAAGGATACAGGAGTGCTGTTTTGAAGGGTCACAGACACCACAATGTTTATAGCAGTACTATTGACAATCGTCAAACTATGGAAAGATCCCAACTGTCCATCAACAGATTAATGGATAAAGAAGATGTTATTTACTTGGCAATCAAAAAGAATGAAATCTTTCCATTTGCAACAAGGTAGATGAAACTAGAGTATATTATGCTAAGTGAAATTAGCCAGAGAAAGAAAATATCACATGGTTTCACTGACATGTGGAATTTAAGATACAAAACAGAAGAATATAAGGGAAGGGAAGCAAAAATAATATAAAAACAGAGAGGGAGACAAAATATAAGAGACTGTTAAATATAGAGAACAAACTGAGTTGCTGGTGGGGTGTTATGTGGGGGGATGGGCTAAATGCACAATGGGCATTAAGGAGGGCACTTGTTGGGATGAATACTGGATGTTATATGTAAGTGATGAATTACTAAATTCTATACTTGAAATCATTATTACATCATATGTTAACTTAGATTTAAATTAAAGAAAACAAATAAACAAACAAATAAGGAGAACATAGAACAGGAACACAAACTCCAGATGAAACCCAGAACTACCAAATAAGTCAAGGCGTTGCCAAAACAAATGGAAATTGAACAGAGCATGTGCAGGGAAGGACACAGAAAGGACTCCAATCATGGGCACCACTGGCTCCTTACTCTTTTCTGAGGGGAAGAACATAGACCAAGCCCTGGGCCCTCGACAGTAGGAACAAGTAGGTGCCTGGATGCAGTGGGAGTTACCCTGCTGACAAAAGGTATTTGTTAGAACCTGAAGCCCTGTTGCAGAGGGGAGGGGAAAGACTTTATATTAACAATCAAAGCTGACTTTGAACAGTGCTCCATCAAGGCTACCATTTGGTCTAGGACCCACTTCTAGGTAAATTTACTGGTGCTTGCAACCCTTCCCCCACCCCAATAAATCACATAGTTCCTTATTATTTCTTATTTCAGTCTTTCCCTGCAACCTCTCTGTTTCCAAAACATTTCATTTCCTTCCAGGAGGATGCCCATTGGTTTTGCTGTTACCTGTTGTGGCTTAGCTTAATCTAAGTTGACTTTTAATTTTTGCTTAACTACAGAAGTTTCTGACTTTGCTAAAAATGATTGAAGAAGACAATTTAGGTGACACGAACTTTATTTAACACTTCATGAAGCAGGCAGTCTCCATTCCCAAAGGCCCTAAGAACTGCTTTTTAGGATAAAGAACGAAGGACAAGGAAGAGAAAAATAGAAAATGAATGAAGAACAAAGAAGTAAGTGTAGAGCCCAGAGCTGCCGTGTCATTTGGGGATTGGCTGACTGGATATAGTGTGTTTCTGGTCAAGCAGAACAGCTACAGGGACACCAAAGTTACTTAAATTTTGATTTGCTGACATGGTACCAGGGCAGGAGTGACTCCATCTAGGGACTAGAAAGTAATTTCAACAGCTTTAAAAATCAGTCTTAAGTTTCAACCAAAAGCTGGCCAATATTTTGAGACAATTCACCAAAAGTCAATTTGCTGAAAGAGCAGTTTGTTCAATGACAATTCTTTGAATGGACAAAATATAAATAAACAGTTTATACAAAATCTTTGTTTATAAAAGAAAGTAGTCTCTATACTCAACGTGGGCCTCAAACTCACAACCCTGAGATCAAGAGTTGCATGTGCCACCAACTGAGCCAGTCAGGCACCCCAAGGTTTATATAAAATCTTTTAAAAGAAAAAAAATTTCTTGAATGTATATAATGATGAGAATATATTCTTCTTCTGAATAGGTTACCAACTGTATTCTTCTTGAATATAGTCAGTGAAAATATTACAAGAATGCATTCTATTTAGCTAAATTTTAAGGAATATAAATTTTAAGGAATGTTTAATTTGATAAAAGTAAGGATAATTTGGGGCGCCTGGGTGGCTCAGTTGGTTAAGCGTCCGACTTCAGCTCAGGTCATGATCTCATGGTCCATGAGTTTGGGCCCATGTCGGGCTCTGTGCTGACAGCTCAGAGCCTGGAGCCTGCTTTCGATTCTGTGTCTCCCTCTCTCTGTGACCCTCCCCCGTTCATGCTCTGCCTCTCTCTGTCTCAAAAAAATAAATAAACATTTTTTTAAAAAATTTTTAAAAGTAAGGATAATTTAACTTTCTTGTGGATATATATTTTTAAATATTTTTATATATATAATTTTTTAAGAATTTAATTCGGCTTTATTGAGATATACTTTACAAAAAATTGTAAGATAAAGTGTACATTGTGGTGATTTGATATACATTGTGCATACATTGTGAAAGGGTTTCACCATCTATTAATTAACACATCCATCACCTCATGTATTTACCTTTTTCAGGGGAGAGTGAGATCATTTAAGTTCTACTCTGTTAGCAAACTTCAATTATATAACACAGTGTTATCAACTATAGTCACCATGCTATACATTAGATCCTCAGGCCTTATTTATCTTATAGCTTAAAGTTTGTACTCTTTACCAACCTCTTCATACTTTCCCACCTCCAGCCCCCAGCAACTAATTTTCTCCTGTTTTGTATGAGTTTGACATTTCCCCCTTGTTTTAGATTCCACATATAAGTGATACCATGCAGTATTTGCCTTTCTCTGTCTCTCTTATTTTACTAGGGTAATGCTCTCAAGGTCCATTTATGTAATCACAAATGGCAGGATTTCTTTCTTTCTCATGGCTGAATGATTTTCCATTTTGTGATATTATATATTATACATGCATATATGTATATATATATATATATATATATATATGCATACATGCACTCACGCGCACACACACACACACACACACACACACACACATCTTCTTTGTCCATTCATCTGCAGATAGACACATAGGTTGTTCCCATATATTGGCTATTGTGGATAATGTTGCAATGTACATGGAAGTGCAGATATCTCTTCAATATCTGTTTTTCATTTCCTTTGGACATATACCCAGAAGTGGGATTGCTGGTTCATATGGTGGTTCTATTTTTAATTTTTTTGTGGAATCTCTACACTGTTTTCCAATACATATTTGAATATATTAAATACATTATTCTTATGAATACTTCCTGAGTTTCAGCATTTCATTTTGAATTTGTAAATTTCAACCTATTCTTTTTTGCCAATCCTTTTAAAGTCACTTCCTGTCTTATAAACATTATGGCACTTTTAGAGTTTAGGCTTTGCTGTGTGAATAATGACTAAATTTACCAAATTAACAAAAGATAATTCTTTTAACTATGTAGAAAGTTTACAACAATTAGTGTGGCCTGGATTTCATGGATTTTGGTGTTTTTACTCTGCATTGAGATATAACAAGGACATAGCGAAATGCATAAATGCTAAGGATATATAGCTTAGTGAATTTTAATATATGCATATGGCTGTGTAACTGGGTCAAGACATAGAATATTTCCAGCATCCAGAAAGCCCTCTACCTGCACCCTCTCTCCAGTTCATGACCCTCCAGACCTCTTTGACCTCTATTATGACCTCTATCACCATAGATTACTTTTGTCTTTTCATATAGCTTTTTTAAAAATATGCAAAACAAAACAACACCAACCCAAACAAACAAACAAAGAATGTGTAATTTGCATCTGTTCCTAATCCCTACTGCCTTGGCTGCTGAAGGCTGGGCAACAAAAAGAACTTCCTGTTAGTGGAAGAAACATGGAGGCTGCCAGTCCCGGGAAAGGCAGGGACTGAGGGCAGAGGAAGACACCGAGGCAGGGAGAGCATGAAGGCTCCAGAACCCGGGAGCCTTGCTTCCCACAACCCTCATAGACCCTGCCAATCCAGCTGATATTAAGTCTTATGGGCATTATAGATTTTTAAAAATCTATTTTTGATCAAGACGTAAATGTGGAAAGTAAATCATTTGATAAATTGATCTTCCAGTGTGTTGTCTTTCAGTGAGTTATTCACTGGCTGCAGATTCTAAGGGAAGACAGTCTTTGGACAGGCCAGCTTTGGAACTGGAAGGAAGGAATGGGTGAAATGCACAGGCTTGGAGAACTACATGTCAGCCTGTCCTTAGCTGAGCTGCTTCATCCACCCAGAGACAGTGTGGACAGAAGCAGACTCAGGGGCTCATGGAGAGAGAAAATTGTCTGCTCCTGACCCGTGAAGGAGTTGGCCTGACAGGCTGGTGTGAAATGCTGTCCCAACACAGTGAAGTGAGAGTGGCTTTGAGTAACGCCAGGTGAAAAATCGTAGTTTGACATCAGATCTCAGTTGCCACAATGATCCTGATTATGGTCTCAGACTGTAGAACTGACCAGACCTGATCAGAGATTTTGTTCTGTGTGTCAGTGGGCAGAATTAAAGAGAGAGGAACACAAGGTCAACCCAGAGTTTTCAAGCTTGACCAACTGGGTTCAAAATAGTGTCATTTGCTAATTGGGAAAAGTAAAAATTTGTGAGAAAAGTAAAGTCCGCAGTTTTCACGAGGTTATGTTTGATTTTCTTACCAGATGGGAAAATGGATATGGCAGGTAGGCAGTTGGATTTACAAACCTGGAAGTGAGAGGAGAGAGATAAATTTAGGAATCTTTTGCATATAGATGGTATTTAAAGTCATGGGGAAAGCAGTGTTTTTAGAACTGTGAGTCACAGTTCATTAGTGTATTACATCAGTTTAGTGTGTTAAGACCAACATTTTTTTTTTGCAAAATGAAATGAAATATAATAGGATGGTGGCTCAGTCGACTGGGCACCTGACTTTGGTTCAGGTCATGATCTCGCGGTTCCCAAGTTTGAGCCCCACATCGGGTTCTGTGCTGACAGCTCAGAGCCTGGAGCCTGCTTCAGATTCTGTGTCTCCCTGTCTCTCTGCCCCTCCCCCACTCATGCTCTGTCTCTGTCTCTCTCTCTCTATCTCAAAAGTAAATAAATACACTTAAAATTTTTTAAAAAAGAAAATATCAGAAAGAATCATATAGGTTCCTAAACTATTATTTTGTGAAACTGTTCATTTCAATATATGTTATCATAAAAACTATGTATATGTGTGTATATATATATATGTGTATGTGTGTATGTGTGTGTGTGTGTATATACACACACACACACATACACATACACATATATATCTGACATACATGTCATTAAAGAGAGAGTGAAGAGGACCCAGAAATAAGTCCCTAGTGACAATAGCAATTAGAAGTCATGCAAATGAGAAACTGGGAAATAATACTGATGAAATAGCTGATATTGGTATAAGGAAAACTGGAAACAGAGGGATCATAGACTCCAAGAGACAAGTAATGCTGGGAGGTGAGAGAGATGAGGTCAGGACTCCATGTATAAGACTTGGTTTCCTGGAGAGTATTGGTGATCTTGGCAAAAGTCTTTTGAGTGGGTTGTGGGAAAGAGGCCAGATTGGTGTGGGTTGGTGAGAGAATGGGAGGTGAGAAAGTGTAGACAGCACGTCTATGTAATTCTTTAGCAGGTTTGACTATGCAGGGGCTGAAACTGAAGGGAGCAAGATGCTGCAAGATGGTTTCATTTTAATTTAAATAATTTTTAGACACTAGAGAATGTAGAATATACTTGCATCTTTACCCCAGTAAGTCTAACTCTGCTGTTGGTTTCTTTGCTTAGACCAAACAGGGCAGCATAGATGCCTGAAAGGCAGTGCTGAGGACTATGAGGCTGTTTAATGGCATATTGCTATCCTTGACTTACATGGAGATGTTGAAAGACAGGTTAGTGAAAAATGATTTTAAAGGAAGATGACAGTGTTTAGTGGTTAGATTTTTCTCAGTTGCTTTAAAAAAACCCCAGAACAGTTTCATTCATTGAGCAAAAATATGTTAAATAACTATGAAACAAAACAGAAGATAGTATTATACTATAAAGGAACTTATAATAAAGATAAAGAAGTAAGATATACACACAAAACTAAATAGTAGTATATAATTGCATGCCTAAGTAGTAGAGAAAGGAAATGCTACAAAATGTGGTAATTAAAATGTGCTGCAGGAGTTGAGAAAAGGCTCATAGAGCAGTGTTTTTTGAACCATGAATCTCAACCCATTAAGGCATTGTATTCACTTGGTAGGCTGCCATAACAAAGAACAGCAGGTGGGTGCCTGAAACACCAGAAATTTATTTTCTCACAGTTCTGGAAGTTAAAGTCCAAGATCAAGGTGTTATCAGGTTGTGTTCTCACGAAGCCTCTCTCTTTGGCTTAAAGGCGGTCATCTTCCTTTGGTGTCATTACATGATCTTCACTCTATGTGTGGCTGTGTTCTAATTTCCTCTTCTTATGGGAACAGCAGTAATATTGGAATAGGGCCCACTGCAAAGACCTCATTTAACCTTAATTACCTCATGAAAAACAGTCACATTTTGAGGTACTAAGGGTTAGGACTTCAACATACAAATTTTAGGTGTGCACAATTCATCCTATAAAAGGCATCATTATAAAATCAATTTAATGATTTAAGACTGGAATTATAAAAGAAGTAAAATAGAATAAGGTACAATAGCATAGAAAATATCCATGTGTATCTTTTAGAATCATGTTAAATAATTTCTTTTTCTAGGTTATACCAAAAATGATAGTTTAAAAGCCACTATCATAGAGGAAACTGGAATACAGTCATATGTGAAAAATGGAAGGACAGAGGGAAGATTATAGATGAACAGAATAAACAGGAGATAGAAGGATACCAAACATGACATTTTCTTGGGAGACTAATCAAGACTCATCTGCTTGGAAGTGAACTCTCAAGCAAAGATATAATTAGACTTTAAAGTTAGATTATTCCAAAGTCTTGATGGCCAGGCTAAGAACATGGATTTTCATCCTTTTGGCAAAAGAGGATTTTAAGAAATAGTGAATTTAACAATTTATAATGATACTTTGGCAGCTGAATTGAAAAGGGGGAAAGTTTAGAAGCAAAAGGATTGTTTGGAGGCAGTTGAGTTTCTCTGGCATAGACTGAAGAGGGTCTAGACAAGCTGGTGACAGTGGAAATAGAAAAAGAAAGATGACTACCAGATATACATCAGAAAAAAATCAGTAGGACTTGTTGACTGAATAAATGTAGGAGACAGAAGAAGACAACTTGTGAAGGTTGGAGGGGTTCCAATTTCTAGGAAGGAAATAGAACTGTGTTGTCCAATACAGTAGCCAGTAGCCAGTAGCCACATGTAGATGTTTGAATTAAAATTAATTAAAGTTAAATTAAAAATTGGGTTGTTCAGTAACACTAGGCACATTTCAGATGCTCCATAGTCATGATGCGGTTGATGATTATGGTATTAGTGCAGATCTGAAACATCTATCATCCAGAAATTTCTATTGAACAGTGCTAAAGAATGCTTCCCTGTGGAGAACTTTCTTTTGAGATGCTAGCTAGGCATCCATGCCTTTCATACTTAGTGGCTTTTTCAGCTATAACTTTGATAAAATTATTTTGTGGTCGTTAGAAAGATCTGTCTGTCCTCATATCATTTACACATTGACCTATTATATTCCTACTGTTATTCCATTGTGTAGGCTTAAGCCCCATGCAGATCTAATTAAATCTCAAATACTCTAAAAGAGTCGTGAGTAAACCATCATAAAGGAACTATAAAAATTATTTTTTAGTGTGTAAAAAGTAAGGGAAGAATAAGGTCCTTTTTAGAGTTAGAACCAACTTTTAAGCATCTGTCAGAAGTTGGATGAGTTAATAAAATATGAAATGTAGCTTAAAAATTATTTCCAAGTTAATTAGCTATTCCATGGAAAGAAAATAAAACCCAGAAAAGTCAACTTCTTGGTGGGAAAACAAGTATTTTCAAGATTTATATTCTGGTCAAGAGCAGGTTTAGAATAGAGGAAAATGTTGCATATATTTACTAATTTAATCCTGCAAGATAGTTATTATTTTTCCTATTTTATAGCAGGAGGAAAAGGTGTCTGGAGAAGTTCACTAACTTGTTCAAGGTCATTTAGCTAGTAAGTGATAGGTCCAGGATGATTATTTGGCCAATTTCAGTGTTCTCACATGATTTAGCCACATCTACATGGGAACACAAGCATCTCTGGTTGCTTGCTTGATTGAATGAGGGGCTAGACCAAGTAATTAAATTTTTACTGAGAAACTAGTATGGCCTAAGGATATCCCCTTTTTACCTGGCTTGAAGGTGGATGGTACCCCAAATTCTGGGATATGACCACCGCTTGGGAAAACTGGTAACATTCAAATATTTCACTCTATTGTACCAACTTAGTTCTGTCTAATATCTACCATAGAACAGCTATCTGACTGAGTTCATTATTATCACCAAAATATACTTTATCAATAGGACTTTCTCCACCTTTACCAGTTGACCAAACACCTTAAACTTAATCCACTAAACAATGCAAAATATAGACAAATCACATTGTTGGGCACTCAGGCTCCTTTGTAGCATATGAAAATATTACCATACTGTATATTGTCACAGAGGATGTGAGTAAGGTGGGAACTAATGAAGCTGGTCTGTAAGCCAACTTTTTGGAATTTTTTTTTCAGGTTTTCAGGCATCGTGATTTAGGGTTCTTAATGAGTGAGACTGCTGCCAAGAAAATATTTGGTTTTATTTTATAGGGTATACACTTCAGCTCAGATGTAGATGATATCATCCCATATGAGATTTCTCTAATTATTAATACATATGTTCTCCGTACTTGCAGGCATTAATGGTGTGGTAGTAAAAATCCTGCCAAAATTTCGTTGAGGCCATGAGTAACTTGCTTTTCCAGATGTATTATATGTGACAAGATGTCGGGAATTAATTTTTCTCATAGGTTTCAGCAATAAGAAGCCTGGATTTTATTCTTGGGAGGATGGGTAAAAAACATTGTATAACTGGAATGTGTTGGGGAAAATGCAGCCTGCCTCGGAAAAAAACTAGATGAAGCAAAGAGGTGAAAAAATTTTTAATTCTTTCCACAGTCCCTGCAAGTGCAGCACAGCATTAAAAGCCTGCTAACTTTTGCATAACAAAGGGAAGACTATAAGTGTACATGCATAATTGCTTCATTTTAGACTATTATATTAATATTTTATCTTAAATATTGTGATTTTGTGTATAGCATGTCATATTAATATCATTATTCATATTTCATATTTGATGTAGGAAGTATTAGTATAAATATTTCCATATATTGTATATACAGGATATATTCCTCATATCATGTTTTCCCACTGTATCTTTGACATAGACACCTAGGAGTGGGATTACTAGGTCAATGGAAAATTAATATGCATATAATTTGGGGATCTTTTGTCAAATTTTGCTCCATGTGGGTTATGTAATTTTGCAGTTCCACCAACAATACATTACAGTATTTGTTTCCCCACAGTTTTGTCAAAAGGGACTATGTATTTTGCCAGTCTCACAGGTGGAATGTGGTTTCTTAGTGAGTTAAATTTGGATCTGTCTCTCTTTCTTTTCTAAAGTTTATCTATTTTGAGAGAGAGAGAGAGCAGGGGAGGGGCAGAGAGAGAGAAGGAGAGAGAGAATCCCAAGCAGGCTCCATGCTGTCACTGCAGAGCCTGACATGGGGCCTGATCCCACGAACTGTGAGATCATGACCTAAGCTGAAATCAAGAGTAAAATCCTGAGCCACTCAGGCACCCCAAATTTGTAATTCTTATTGTGAGTGAGGCTGATCATTGTTTTGTGTGTTTAAAGGCCAGTTGAATTAATTTTTCTGTGACCTACCGATTCATAATTTTTCTTATTTTTCTTGTGTTGCTGGTTTTTTTTTTTTTTTGATTCTCAATTTTTAGGAATCCTTCATTTGTTAAGGGTATTGACTCTTTACTATAAGTTGCCAAAAATACTATATCCAATGTGTCATTTGTCTTCAGATGTTGCTTATGGTGTTTCTTGTCATTCAAAAGTTTTCATGGTTATATTGTCAGATTTACTAATATTTTAAGTTGCTCCTGGATCTTGAATCACCTATGTCATTTACCAGTACTCATTTCATTTATAATTTTAGATCTCTGATTCCTTTCACTTTGGCATTTTGAATTCAAAATCAGTATGTCAAAAAAATAATTTCTCTCCTTCCCCTTCTCTCTAGGCTCACTTTCTTCTCTTGACTTCTTGATTTCTACTAATGGTTTCCCTTGGTCTCCTTATCATTTGACCCCCAAATCTCCAAGTTATTTTTGATTACTTGTCAAACCTTCTGAATAGATTTTTAAAAATTCTGTTAGTGATTTTCTTAATTAGTAGGAGAGAATTTTACAGAATAATGTTAAAATTATAGAAAAAAGTCATAAAATTTAGACCAACTTAAGAGTAAATGTTGAGTCTATCTTGGGTTAAAAGAATAATAAATCAGATATAATATTTGATTATATGATTATATTATATATTACTGGTCAGAATACTTAGCTGGAAGAATATATGTATTTTTATTAACTCTTGTTAAACAATTAAAACAATTAATAGACTCCAAATTCTCTGAACAGGTCTTAGAAAAATATAAATCAATGAGAAATAATTCCTTTTTTGACAGCTTAGGTAAGATGACCAGGCCTGCTTTGGATAGAGTTAACTCAAGGATGGCATATCTTGTTTGGTCTAAGACCAACCATTCTTGAGAAAAATTGTCCAACAGTTACCAAACCCTAGTTTAGTAGGAGTTGTCAGCATCAAATCTGTTGACAGTTACATCCAATTTGTAGAAGAATACCAGAAGAGCAAAATGTCTTGGACCAAGAGTATGTGAATGAGGGCTTGGTGATTGTTGTCACTTCTGTGTTTTTCTTTTTTGCCTGTAACACCCAATAAATAGGCTTATTTTTGGAACTGTTTGATGTTTTAAGGTTCTGTGTGGGAAGTCTGTGGTCACTCACATAAGCTATTGATTAATTTCTAAAAGGAATCCAGATGTCCAATGTCATTTGGTAACTGATTTTTAAGGCAAAATAAAGCTTGTAGAGAGCAGATATTGGAATGTTGTTAGTGGTTTGTGTAGATGATAAAATTTGTGGTCAACAGACCAGAATTTTACATTCATGACTTTTAACATAGCCCACACAGCTCTAGGGCTACTGATGCATCCAAAAGTTATGAGCAGATTTATAAGTAGGCCATCAAGAGAGTGTTAATTTTTTCTGTGAGGTAAAAGAACAACAGCATTTTTTATTTTAGTTTACTGTCTTTACATTTGAAAGAAAGCTTTTAATAATTGTTAACAACTGATCAAAGTAAAGTTTGCATTAAAGAATGAAAAAGGATAGTGTTAATAGAGCAGAGCCTGCTTGGGATTCTCTCTACCCCTCTCTGCCCCTCCCTGACTTGTGCTCATTCTCTCTCTCTCTCTCTCTCTCTCTCAAAATAAATAGTCTTTTAAAAATGAAAAAAAGGATAGATCTGACAAGAAGCAGAATCTTCTTAACTCGTGATATTCAGAAATAGATTTAGAAAATTTTAGAGTTAGGGTCTCCTGGGTGGCTCAGCTGCTTAAGTGTTCAATTTTGGCTCAGGTCATGATCTCAGAGTTCGTGGGTTTAAGCCTGGCATTGGGCTCTGTGCTGAGAGCTCAGAGCCTGGAGCCTGCTTCAGATTCTGTGTGTTTCTCTCTCTCTGTCCCTCCCCTTCTCACACTCTGTCTGTCTCTCAAAAATAAATAAATGTTAAAAAAATTTTTTTAACTAAAATTTTAAGGTTAAATTTTTGTAGTTCAAACTGATTATTCAGAAAAAACTATGAAATTAAAAGAATTTACTTAGGTGATTTCACAAATAATAATAAAAAATAAATGTATTGGGTGCCTGGGTAGCTCAATCAGTTAGGCATCAGACCCGGGATCTCTGCTCAGGTTTTGATCTCAGGGTCATGAGTTCAAGCCCCACATTGGGCTCTGTGCTGGGTGTGAAGGCTTCTTAAAAAAAAAAAGTAAATGTCCAAAGGTATAAGGATAAAATATAAACCAAAGTAAATAAACACACTATTGATAGTTAGCTTTCTATTCAGCATTGCCTGACTTTCAGTTTCTGTCCCTTACTCTACTCAGATCATTTTGTGCCAGTCAGTACTGTGGGACTTTGTACACGAATTTGTGACTGACAAAAACTGATGTGCATAGAATTAGTTTTGGCCCTGATCTTACACTATGATTGATGAATCAGTGACACAGTTTCCCCCAATTGTCTAAACTAAATTCAGGGTTTCTAGAAAAGTTTTAGGTTGCTATATTTCCCTTTGTGTGTTATTGTTTATCAAGCATCAATAATTAATATACATTATCCAATACAAATTAAACCAGAGCAGGAACATTCATAAATTGTGTTATTCCAAACTGCATAACAAAGCTTTTGGAACTTCCTTAAGAAGTGAAAACAGAGTCTGAAAGTAAATCTAAGGCTTTTTTTGTTCCCTAGGGATTTCTGTTTCTGTCAATATAGTAAACTAGATAACTTGAATAATTTTTATGACTAAAACCAAGTAAAATTCTGGATAAGATATATTTTGAAAATCTTTCTAAACATTGGTAATAAGAAAACAATATGCTGAGGCAAAACCAAAATTAGACAAGAATGCAGGAAGGCAAGCAAGTATTGATGTTAGCTTTCATTCTGAAATTATCTGTGTTGAGAATTTGAAGCTTTCCATTTGAAGTCCACAAGCAAAGAGGATGGATACAAGGTCTCAGAACTATGGCAGGTGGAGAATGTAACAAGATTTACTAATAAAATTACAACCCTACAGAATTACATTATTTACAATCTTAGCATAAGAAAGAATGTTCAATGTGTGAAGAAGGAGAAGGAAAGAAAAGTTAATTATCTTTACCTTGATGTGAGGTAAAGGCAAAAATAATCTCATCTGTGAATTGTAACTGAATTTGGCCCTCATTAAGATGTGTCATTTTGGGAGCACCTGGGTGGCTCAATGCATTGAGCATAAGGCTCTTGATCTCAGCTCAGGTCACGATCTCATGGCTCATGAGATCGAGCCCCACATTAGGCTCAATACTGATAGCCTTGAGCCTGCTTGAGATTCTCTCTCACCCTCTCTCTCTGCCTCTCTCCTGTTAGCTGTCTCTCTCTCAAAATAAATAAATAAGATTTTAAAAAATGTGTGAGTTTGATTTATTCTATCTATGTGATTGGACAAACCTCAAGCCACAGATTTAAAGTGGCCTATGTTTAGAAGTGACCCCAAGCTAGTAACACAAACAAATATAAATTACCTCTGAAAAAACTTAATACCCTGTCTTCAAAGTATTCTCACAGAAAGAATTCTGAGGAAAGTAGGAGCTCCCAGTCAAAAATTGTAAAAGACACAAGGTTCCATGAGAATTGATGAGACAAGAGATATTAGAAAAGAACCACAGGACTTCTGGTATTATCATAAATTGAATGTAAAATGACTATGGAATATATCTAAATAAATTGAAAATGAGCTTAACAATTGAAGCAGACAAGACTATGAAGACTATGAGCTTAACAAATGGGAAGAAGAATCAAATAAAACTTCTAGAAACTAAAAATATACAAAACAAATTTAAAATTATGTGGAGATTAAACAGATGAGACATAGCTGAAGATAAACTGAGTAAACTGGAAGATAGACCTGAATAATCCAAGATACAGATCTAAAAAGACAAGGTGAGGTAAATTATGAAAGGCAGATTAACTCCTATGCTTATGAAGGAAAGGACTGATAAGATATATATATAATTAATATATGTAATATATTACATATACTACATATATTATATATATATATATATATATATAAAATCTGAGAATTATTTCCAGTTAAATGTTATTATGGTCCCATATTTTAGTTCTAGCCTTTATTATGCCTATAAATTAATCATTATTATCATAACTAGTATATACATTTAATGTTTGTTTAGATTTACCCACACATTCACCAATATATTTGTTCACCTTTCAAAGAATAGTGAAAGGGAATTTAGCAGAATTGTTGAAAGCCATAAATCCTCAGATATAGGAAACTCAATGAATTGCTAACAGAAAAAATCCCCACATAGACAAATTATCATAAAGTAGCTGAATATCAAAGAAAAACATATATTTAAAGAAGACAGAGAAAACAATAGACCACCTACATAACAACAGAAATTGCACTAATTTCTAACTTCTCAAAATCATCAATGGATGCCAGAAGACAGCAGAATAATATCTTCAACATGTTAAGAAAAAAAATCACTGCTGACTTAGTATTTATACCCAGGAAAACTATCTTTCATTAATGTGGATAAAATAAAGACATTGAGAGATAAACAAGGACTGATTAATTTGTCACCAAAAGTTCAGGAAATTCTAAAGGATACCTTCAAGAAGAGGGTAAAGGTATCTGGGTGGAGTGTTCACTATGAATGTATGAAAGGTGAATAAATATATTGACGAATGTGTGGGTAAATCTAAACAAACATTAAATGTATATACTAGTTATGATAATAATGATTAATTTATAGGCATAATAAAGGCTAGAACTAAAATATGGGACCGTAATAACATTTAAGTGGAAATGAGAGTGATAGCAGTGAAAATAATCAAATTCATTTAGATAATTTGAGAGATGAATTTGGATATTGATAAAATTTAAACCTTGTTAAGTATACATGTTAAAAATGCCAGGATCCAAATACAATGTGGAACCTTCATTGGATACTAGAGCAATATAAAAAGGGTATTAGTAAAATCAAAATAAAATCTGGAGTTTATTTAATAGTAATATGCCAATGTTGATTTTTTAGTTTGATAAAAGTACTATGGTAATGCAAAATGTTAACAATAGGAGAAATTGGGTGAGGAACTTTCTGTACTACCTCTGCAACTTCTTTGTAAATCTAAAATTATTCCAAAATTAAAACTCCATTTAAAAGAATATCTGGTGTAACTACAAAAAAATAGCAAATAACACAGCACATCCAAATAAGTAGCGGGAAAAAATGGATCGAAAAATGGGAAAAAACCTCAAATGATCCAGAAGAAATCATGAAAGGAACATAACACGTGTATATATATATACACACATATATGCATGGGTGCACGTGCACTTGCACACACACACACACACACACACAGAAAAGATAAAAACTAATCAGTACTGAAAGATTAAGTGATAGAAACAAAGCAAAACATATAGTAATCACAATAAATACAAATGGTCTAACCTTTCCAGTTACAATGATAATGTCAAGTAGCTATAAAAAAAAAACACCCAACAACATATATTTAAAATATATTCATCTAAAACACTAAAAACTAGGCAGTTTGGCAGTAAAACTTGGAAAAAGATATTAAGCAAATACTAACCATAGTAAGGTGGTAGAACTATATTAATATCAGACAAAATAGACTTCAAAGCAAATGTTCAGTACAGATAGTAATAAAAAGAGAAAGTCAGTATAGTACATAAAAATAAAGTTGTTATGGAAAGACACAAGAATTCCATGTTTTATACATCTAATCTAAACATTTCTTTTCAAGAGGCAAGAAAATAGATTCTCCCCTAAAGACTTCAAAAGGAACACAAACCTACTGACACCTGCCCCACAAAGCTCATTTCAAACTTCCGACCCCAAGAATTCTAAGATAATAAATTTATGCTGTTTTAAGCTACTATCCTTGCATAATTTGCTATAACAATATTAGTAAACTAAAACAAATAGATATTTCCTTCAAGGGGGAAACACCAACAACCTATAAACATACAAAAAGATGCCTCATTAATAAGAGAAATTGAAATAAGCCCATACTGAGATAAAATTTCAATAACATCATATTAGACAAAATTGAAAAGTTGGTAATTCCAGGTTTATGGAGAGAGGATATGGAGCAGTTAGATTCTCACCAATTACAGGTAGTATAAAGTTAGAAAAAGACATTAAAGTCTTTTTTAAAGAAATTCTTGCCTGTGAACACCTTGATACCTGTACAAAATCTTCACAGCAGTAATGTGTGTAAGAGTGAAAATTTGGAAATAATTCAAATGTTCATTGACTTAAGAATGGTTAAATAGTGTTGGCTTTTCTCTCCATACGATAGAATACATACAAAATAAATAAATTAAATTCATACATATCAATGTGGATGGATCTCAGAAATGTAATTTGAGTAAATAAGGCTGGTCAGAGTGTATTATGTATAATGTGATTCCATTTACTTAGAGTTCAAGAATGAAAATAAATGACAATATATTGTTTGGGATAGTAGAATCATGAAGAAGAATAATGAAATGATAAATAATATTTGGAATTGTGGTCACCTGAAAGGGACAGGCTAAAGTGAGGAGAGCCACACTACGGTTTCAAAGATATTGGCAATATTCTCTATGTATTAATCTTGTTGCTGAGTTCATTTGTATTCATTTTATTATTTTTCTTTAAATTCCCATTTTTAGACGTTTATTCATGTGATGTTTCATAATATAAAAATTTAAATAAATAAACTATTTTATTTCAATAAAGAATTGTTTTTAGGCTAAAACAGGTTAAATATTCATATTTTAATAGGTTAGGTAAATATATTTAATGACTCTAAATTGATGATTTAGAAAAATACAAATCTTTACCAGAAAATTCATTTACTCATTCATTTGTTCATCCTTTCAATGTATATTTATTGATGCCTGTCTGTCAAGTGCAGTAATTGTTTTCTTTAGATTATTATTTGATCAAAACATGAATAACATTTGTTTTAGATAACCAAGATACAACAGTTTTTAAAAGATTGCATGAATATATTGGTATGTGTAAAAGAAGTGTAAAATAAAATGGATAGTCAGAGAATATATTGGAAAGAAATCAAATGACAAAAAAAGAAAATTACAGAAACAAATTATCTTACAATATGTAGTCCTCTGGGAAAGACGTTTGTGAAGAAATGGTAGCCCAAATTAGAAAACTAACTCCAGGCCAAACATTCTCATCTTCTTATATTTCATAATATTTCTCATAATATTCTAGTGTATTGGATGTTTATCTGGTAAAGGTGGTACTTTGCATCCTCAAGATCAGTGGTGTGTGTGTGTGTGTGTGTGTGTGTGTGTCTAGGAAATTAACCTCAAGTCAGAATCAGCCCTTAGATACAGAGAAGTTTAAGGTTATGCATCTACACTTGTTTCCACACCACTCAGTTTTTCCTCCTGAGTTTGGGCCCTAAATGTCAATTTAATGCTTGTATCCTAAATTATAATTCCATTTATAACTCTTCAAAATTCTAACAGGCATAAATAACTCCATACCTCACTGTAATGGGAAATCAAAAAAGATTACTTCTTTGGTCAATTTTGGAAGATGTAGCTAAAGATAAAATAAATAGCTGGAAGATAGTTCTTTGCTTTTTGTTTTATGTGTGTGTGTGTATGTGTGTGTGTGTGTGTGTATTTAATTTTAAACCTGCTTTATTTTTCTTTGATATGATAATGGAGACATTTCTTATGTGTTAGTACTTTACCAGTTCTTGATGACATTGGGTTCAGTCGCATGCTTTCCTGAGTTGGGTAATTTCTAGTGAAATCCCAATTCTAATTCTGTGCTGTGTCAGGGACCCCTAAAAACGTGTTTAAATAGTTCCCCGTGGTTTAAAATCTCACCTTACATTATTTTAAAACTTTCAAATTTTGGCCACAAACTGCACAGATAACTATTTTTCAAAGCCATCAGGGAGTTTGGCTGTCAAAACTTTTAAAAATATTCTCTTCTCAACTCCACAAGATGATGGCAGTAAGGAGGCAGTATCCTTTATTTCTCTTCCCTTGAATCTCAGAGATGAGTAATTACAGTCCTGAGAAGCTGTACAGAAATCACACACCAGCCTTAATTGTACAAATACCAAATGCTGAGCCTACAGCTCTCCATAGGAATTTCTGTAAACAATTGAAAATGCTAGAACATTGAGGCCTGGAGCCCTGGAAACCACAAGTACATAATGGCTCCATTCAAAGGAATTGTCACTTCTCTCTTGTCCTTTTCATTAGTCACTGCTACTCTTCTGTTTCGCCTGTTTCATTTTTCCTCCAGGCAAATGTCCTGTAAGGCATAAGAAAAGAGGGTGGGAAACTAATTAGTGTGTCAAGAAGAACTAGAAGGTATGGTGAGAAATTCAGAATCTCATTTTCCTTTTCCCCCCTTAGAATTGATTTTGCTGTCACCATTTAAAAAATAACAAATGGATGTGCTTCTATTATATGATGGAGATAAAGTACTTTCTTCCTCTCTACACATAATTTGCTGCAAATTCTGTTAACCAAATATATATTTCAGAACCAAAATTATTAAAAATTCTGCATAGGTCTTAAATAGTTTAATTATTTATGGCTATGATATGGATTGATTTTTATTTGTTTGTGTATGTAATTGGGGTAAATCCAGATAGAAGTAAGGTAAAAGATATATAATCAGATTAGAATGCTTGCCAGAAAAGTAATGATTTTTTAAAAGCTATGCATTAGGGGGGAAACTTTGCAATCTGCTATTAAAAGCATTCTATTTTTATCATTTATTTAGTTGCAGATTGAATCTGAGATAAGGCTTTGTTGTTATTTGTTTTTAATCCACCTCTAGACTCCTGTCCTGGTGGAAAATCTTGTTTATAGTGTGATTCGTGATTGCTGACAGGAAGTTTTCACAGATGAACTCTTATTAATGCCTTTGTTTTTTTCTTGCTGAGGAAAGGAGTGGGCAGCCAGCAGTGTTTTCTGTAAACTACTTTTATTTAATACTAAGAAGCAGATGCAGTTTGATTCTTTTCTGTTATCTTTTTTTTTGACTGATGCTCACATCCTTCCCAATTGGGTGTTTGTGATATGGAAAAGTTATTCTCTTTCCAGGTCCTCATTAATCTGAGGTGTTGGGTATTGATTAGGTAAATGTTCAGCCTACACTTGAGTTTCATTACTTTGTAAACTCTGTTGGTTTCTGTTCTTTTCCCTCATCCTGTTTCCCAAGTGATCAATGTCTGTAATAGGCCTGTTTGTTTCCAAAGGGATTGTTTTCCTATGCAGTTTGATTCAAAGAGATTGATTTATTTCCCCCCTCCTTCCTCTGGAATGATGTTTTGATCTTATTTTACTTCTTTATTTATATCCATTTATTTGCTTCATTAACTTGCTAGCAAAGAAATCAGTCTTCCCTTTTCCCCTCTGCTTTCTTGTAGAAAGTTATTTTAATGGGCATACCCTGTGGTTGGTTAACACACTTGCATGACAGGTGAATGAAAGTGTTCTATTCTTTCTGTGGAGAACGTAGTCTAGCTGCCTTCTCTCCTTCCCTTTCTCTTTCTCTCTCCTTTTCTTTCCTGTTTTCTTTTTTCCCCCTTTTTGTGGCCTATTATCTGCTTCAGGAAAACATATTTCAGATTTTAAAAATGGAACCGAAGAAGGTACCAGAAGACATTGAATTAGGAATCAGGGTCCAATCCCCATACCCCTAAATGTTAAAAAGATCAAACAGGACAAAGGAAATCAGGCAGGCGTCTTTTACAAAATGGGCATAATTTTCTCTAGGTTCCTTTAAGATCTGATTGTTCACGACCATCAGTGGAAGGCTGGCCCAACACCAATTCTTGTTATTTTCATAGGGCTTTCAACAACTGGATTAAAAATTAATCGACTTTTATTAATTAAAAATAATTGTTTGACTTCTCCAAAGGGAAATGTGAAGGGAAATGCTTAGGAGGTAGAATGGTCTTGAAGAACAACGGGGCAAGTAGTAAGTGAGGAATGAGGGCAGAGTGAGAAGGGGGATCCAGGAGGCCAAGTCCTGGTGGAAAACTAAGGCCCTGTGCCTTGGTTCACTTTCCTCTGTGCCTCACCCTGGCTGTATTACTTTGGGCACAGTCCCTAACCTTTCTGACTTCAAATTTCTTCATTTGTAAATGGGAAGATAGTATGTACCTTGCAGGGTTTTGTGAGAATTCAAGGGGGCAATGTTCACCCTGGACAGTGCCGCCCTGAGTGCAAGAAATTTGTCTTCTGTACCTTTCTATGCCCCGGCATCTAATATGGGGCTCACACAGAGTAGGTGTTTAGTAAACATCTAGTCAAAAGGGAGGAAGGGACAAAGAGCCTGCAAGAGCAGTATATTAAAAAAGCGGGTCAAGAAGATGAGCAGGAAAACAAAGGAGGAAAAGTGGAAAGAACAAAAAAGGTGGAGCACAGAGAGCTGGTCAGAACTTCAGGTTAAAACTGTGAAGTATCTGTGAGCCACCTGTCCCCCTACTTCTCATATCTCCTATAGAGGGGATCTTCTGCTATTTATTTAAAAGTCCATCAAGATCTAAACTGCAAATAGAGGATAAAAGTATTCCGTGTTAGTAAGTATGCTGGGGATGGTCTTTTCTTAAATGAGTTTGTAAACCAAACCCCTCTTCCCTTCCCTGTCAAACACTGATGGTAATTGGTTCAAATATTCCCATCTTAACCCACATGTGTATGAAAACTATAATTTCAGTGTCACTACTCACCCTGATTCACATGAAGTAACCACTAAAATTGTCCTCTGTGTCATTGTTTTATTTATTTGGGCTAGTAAGCGCTGAGAAATGTTAGAGAGTTGTGTTTCTTGTTTTCTCGGTGATTTTTATTAATCTGCATTTGACACCTTGAGAAACGTTCATGGGTTGTAGATGGTCAGTTCAGAAAGGTCATCTAATGTCAGCTCAGCCCATGGTGTATTGCAAATGAATCCTGACTGCAGTGCCTTGGCATTTTAGTGCCTTATTTATCATAAGTTTGGAATTGTTCTCTCATATTTCACCCTACCCAATCCATCAAGACACGATGGATCTGGGGGGATCATTCTCCTCTGTTTACATCAAGATCAACAACTTGAGGTTTTCATGGGATTTTTTTAATGCAAATCTACTTTTGATATTTATTTGTGTCTCAACACTCAAAATAATGAAATCCTTATATGCCAATAAAAAAGAAGGCACTGGTATAAACAGGGATGGACATTTAATAAATAATCAATATCAGAGAAGTTGCCAAATTCAAATACAACTAAACAAAATAATGAAGCCTCAAAATATAATCACTCCACATTTAAAACTCTGATGTTTTAAACCAAATGGAAGACTTGAGCATCTGTTGGGAAGAAGATAGTTCAAGGAGAAATAGGACCTTTACCTCCAGCCCAGAGGCACCTGCCTCCTCCACTGCTGAGCTGTCATCTCAACAGGTCCTCAGTCATCACTGACCATTGGGTGGTCAGGGAGTGTGACCTCTGGGCTCTGAGAAGGGACAGCTGCTGTGCTGTTTCCTCACCATTCGTTTAGACAGACCCATGGGAGGAGTTCTTCCGTGTGGGTTCTTCCATGTGAGGTTGAAACATAGGAGTGATTAAAGGCATCTACTTTGCAGCTCTCCTTCCCATAACACAGATTATGTCTATGTTCCATCTATCAATGTCATGCCCTTTGTACATATTAAATCCTCAAAAGATTTCCTGTGTATGAAAATTTCTTTGAATGAGCAATTAAATTTGATCTTTCAGAATGGACTTTCAACACAAGAAGAGTGTTAATGAGGAAGGGAAAGATAGTAGATTCAGTATCAATGAGTTTTAATTAAAAAACTATTATGTTCCAGCACTGTTCTGGGCATTTTCAAACAGAGCAGGGAACATGGTAGCTACAGAAGGTTGACACATAGGTCTGTATCATGATTATTGTCAAGGTAACGGTGCAAGTGTAAGTCCTACAATAAATTATGTTGACATAGCATCTCAGATGGTAGGATCATTCTTACTTGTTTTACTATCTTGTGCATTTTGTAGCCTCCTGGAAATGTCAAAGTGAAGTTCCATTTTGGGGAATAATTCACTTACTCTATTAGAGTGATAAGTGGTAGCCCTTTGCTAAAGCAGAGAGAGCATAGAGAGCCAATGAAAATAAAATGTCCTTGGATTCTATCATTACTCACAAACTTGTGACACTGTGTTTCCTCTGTGTTATAAAATGGCCGTTCCTCATGCTGTTATGAGGGCTGAAAGGTCATATAGCCTTTGGTTTATTATTCAGAGCTCTCAGAGAAGAGTTTAGTATTTTTTAACTGCATCACCCCACCCCCAAAACGACATTAGATGCGTGTCAGATTGGAAAAATCAGGCTAGGATGGGCTAAGGTGCCTCCTTTACCTGTGATAAGCAGCAAATATTTTCATTACTAAAAATATGAAAAACTCGGGATGAACATTTATTCTGAAGGACATTATGTTCTCAAATATTTCCCTATCTGTCTTCAAAAGAGCCCTAAGAGGTAAAATGATGGAGCAAATATTACTGTCCCCTTTATACAGATGTGGCAACTGAGGCTCAGAAAGATTGTCTTGCTCAAAGTTATCTGTGGGTTTATTTGTTGGCTCAATAAATATTTGTTAGTCATAGAATCATTGACAGAGCTGAAAATACAATTTGATTTTCTAGCTTTATGGTTTCTCACTAAGTTAGGTTTCTACTACTTTATAAATGACCAGATTCAAAATCTTATTTTGTAAAGACATGATTATATAGGATCTAGAACACAAAAATATGTCTACAATGGAAGAAAATTGTCTTTGATTCAGAACCTATCTTACCAGACATGGACAACCTAAGCCAAGTAGGAGATGACTTCTTCCTTTGGAAAGCCATTGCAATAAATTTTTGAAATGATACCTATCATCAGTCACATGTAGAAATTGACAATGAAATGATAATATATAAATATTCCTTGTGTGTTCATCAACAAACTCAGAAAACATTTATTTTGTTCTTCCCATTACATGGGAAGGGGCCTTGATCTCATAAATCTTTGAGAGATTTTTTTTCACCCTAGTTTTGAAGATGTCACCTCATTTCTTGTGACATTTAGATGGGCCAATCTCAACATTGGTTTAACAGCAAAGCAGAACATTTTCATGGAAGACCATCCTTGGAAGAAGGATCTGGGTCAGTGAGTGTAGGTAGGGTGTACCATGTTGAATTACTGGATTGGCAGCATACCAAACTGAGATCCTTCTCTTTTCATCTCTGGTTCAAGCTACCTGCTCATTACATCTGCTCATTTCTCCATACTTTGGTGGTTCACACACAGGACCAGAAACAAAAGAACACCAGTATGTGTTTTTGAAGAATACTCCTGTTAGTGACAGTGTTTTAAAATGTTGTTGCCTTAAGATTTCTATCACTTAGCTTTAGAGTGAACATTATTTCAGTAACTACACTCTGCCAAGTACCTTGATCGATGCTTCTGCCCTGTGTGGGCTGAGGTCTTAAGAGCCAACAAAGGGAATTGGGGAAGAAGAAAGAGGTAAAAAGGAATTCAAACACAACAGATTTAAGGCCCCCAGTAAACATTTGTCATCTTTTCGGGTAAGTGGAAACTAATATTTGTATTAAATATTGATTTTAAAATACATCTTAAATAGGATATTATTATTAAAAGTTCTCATCACAAGAAAAAAAATCGTAACTATGTCTGGTGTCGAATGTTAACTAGACTTACTGTGATGATCATTTTGCAACATACGCAAACATTGAATCATTATGTTGTACACCTGATACTAACATAATGTTATATGTCAATTATGTCTCCACAAAATTTTTAAAAAGAATAATGATATTATTCTAATACTATTCTCTTTTTACTGATATTCTAATTCACCCAGCAATTAAATTGGAGTGGAGAGCCTCCTTTGCTCCAACTTCTTTGTCCCTTTAATTACCATGGGCGCTCCCTCAGGGCAAGGGCTGTGTCTTTAATAGTGTTACCTCCCTTCCCAGCCTATAGAGTCTGCACACAGTGGTAAGTCACTAAGAGCCGTCATCTGTCTGATGGGTAATACAATTTTGTGCATTAGTGCAATGGTGATTTTCCTTTTCAGTGTAGTGTGGCTGAGCGACCCCATCTGCTATCTGCACTGCTTGCTATAATCATGGCAGTAGCCTGTGGCTAGAGGGCCAGTTTTTGATCAGAAAGTCATCTTTCGGTCTCTCAGATACATGTGGTTTTCAACAGAATGGCTGATTTTCAAGCATTATAGAGGAAGATGAAATTTCATATCCACGAAAACAAGACAGCAATTGCTCTGGTAAGCAGACATGGTAATCTAGCTAAGTTTGGTCTTTATGATGAATCATCTAGAGACTGTTACTTGCTCTGGGTCATTAGCTGTTTTATTTTTAGAAAATCTGAATTTCAGTTCAATCCTTTTGGTGGTACATAATCAGAGTGGACTTAGTCCAAACTAGGTAATTATAGGTCAGCTGGAGGTGATTATCTCCATCCACAAGCCTGCCTGGGGGTATGAGGCTCTATGTAAGGCTTTTAAAGCAACATTTTCTTCCTTAGGACCCATTTAGTATAAATGAGGCTCATTAAGGGCTTTTCTTGCATCATCTTAACTCGGCTTGCTGTCATTCTGCCTATTCTGGGGAGTGGGGGGAATAAATCTTCTGGCCAAAATTCTATCTGAAACAGTGAGAAAGAAAGAGTGTGGTTGTGCTGAGCTGATACCAATGGACATGTTTGCTGTTGTCAGGCCACCTTTATTTTGGGTGTCCTTTTTGAGGATTATTTTACCAGGCTTCCCAGGACAGCTTCAAACCATCCTATGATCAAAGAAGAGATGTCACAGGGATACTTTCTCTTTAAATTTTGTAGCCCTTAAAGAAAGTTCTAAAGAAAGATCGGCAATACACTTTTCTTTATAACCATTAACAGGAGAAAGCAAACACAACCATAGTAAATGGTTTAAATTTGCTGGGCTGGTTTGTGTCTTTAATGGGAGAAAGAGTGCTTGGTGTTGCAATAAGGATTTTTCATCTCCCGGCAGGTGCTTTTTCCCTGGGCACCAGATGTTTTTCTATTGTCGAGCAGTCAGTATCTCTCTCATCTGGTTGACTCTTCATGGAGGCTCTGATTCCTCTTCATGCCACCTCACTGACATGATGAAGTTCAAGAGGTTTTAATAAATGTGTCATTAACATTACAGGCTTTAGGTCTTCTATTTGTCACTATCTGCTTAGGGATCTTAGCAGGGAAAAGAAGAAATGTCTATCATTTAGATCCTGCTGGAAATAAGCCTAAATTTCTCCGGTAGTGGTTGTATGTTATTTCAGAAGACGTTTTCTGGAAACCCCGTTGACGACCACGTAATCCCATTGCCTTCCTTCACTGATCACTGGCTGCAGACAGTATTTCTGGCTTCATATAAGCTGGAAATGTAACTTTCGTGACCCCTTCTTCTGTCTTTCACTCTTGAATCTAAATTGCAACAAGTGCTATATGTTTGTGCCACTGAAAACATGATATGGTGACAGGAAATTAATTTGTTAAATTAGACGAATATGGGCCAACTAATAGAATAGTGATTCATTGACTGAGTAATCTTGGCATGCTTAATCTCCCTGTGTCTCATTTCTTCATTTAGGTAGTGGGATAATGTGTACTCTACAGGATTATAGAAATCATCAGATGTGGTTTATGAACCAACGAATATTCCAAAGTTAATAATTGTTAGCCTACTACCAATTTATGCATCCATATGGTCTAATTTTGTCACATTTATAGGTGGCAGAATTCAGTATTTTATATGAGTATGTGTTTAGGGTCTGTGAGTATTATATATATGATCATTTCTAAACTAGCAGCATGAGAGGTATGGATAGAAACATATGTCATATAAGCATGGAGAGGATGAACTAATAACAGAAAAAGAAAGCTCAATTAAAAAAAAAAACACCCTTAGGGTGTCTGAGTGGCTCAGTCAGTTGAGTGTACGACTTCAGCTCAGGTCATGATCTCACAGTTCATGAGTTTGAGCCCCGCATCGGGCTCGGTGCTGACAGCTCAGAGCCTGAGGCCTGCTTCAGATTCTGTGTTGCCCTCTCTCTCTGTCTTCTGCCTCTCTCTAGCTCACACTCTGTCTCTCTCTCTCTCTCAAAAATAAATCAACAATAAAAAAACTGAAAAAAAAAACACTCGCAGAGTTCTAAAATCACAAAGCTGGAAAAGACTTTAAAGTTGATGTAATGCATTCTGATTTATGGAAAAGCAAGGTCCATAGATAGTATGGGACCTGCTCAAAATCTCCCCAGCTACTTGGTCACAGACCTGGCTTAGCCCCAAATTGGACCTGAACTGTCAGTCATCCCTTTGCTCATCCTGCATGGTCATTATAACATGGTCTTCTTAAACTCTACATGCAAGCACATTGGGTAAATATGAAATGTTTCCAATTATAAGAGAACAATAACCTAGAACCCATGGTATATTTCCACATGAACAAAATATTACAATAGGATTGTACAGTGCTCATTATTTCCATTCTGTTTTTACCTCCACCCTAACTAAAGAGGTTGGTTTAGCTTATGTTGCTTCTCTGACATCTGCCTCCTTCTGTGATCATCTCAGATATGTTTGTGAGTTTTAAGATGGAAGGGAATACTGGAATCTCTCTCTCTCTTTTTTTAAGTTTATTTACTTATTTTGAGAGAGAGAGAGAGAGAGAGAGAGAGAGAGAGAGAGAGAGAGCATGAGAAGGGGGAGCAGGGGAGGAGCAGAGAGAGGGAGAGAGATCCCAAGTGGGTTCTTCACTGACAGTTTGGGGCTCGAACTCACGAACCCCATGAAATTATGACCTAAGCCAAAATCAGGATGCTTAACCAACTGAGCCACCCAGGTGCCCTGGAATCTCTTTTTTGTTTTCATCCAGTAGGAAATATGCTGTGACATCCAGAATCAGACTTTTAATATTCTGTCTAAATATCTTAAATTCTGGTTGTTATAATACATTTATGTTTGACTTGATGAACTAGGGTGGTCCAGCAAAGTGAGGGCCAAACTTATAGATTGAAGTCCAATAGTTGACATATATAGTGGTAAGAATGGAAATCCGGGGGGGCCTGGGTGGCTCAGTCAGTTAAGGGGCTGACTTTGGCTCAAGTCATGATCTCACCGTTTGTGAGTTTGAGCCCCACATCAGGCTGTCTTCTGTCAGCATGGAGTCTGCTTTGGATCCTCTGCCCCCTCTCTCTTGCCTCTCCCCAACTTGTGCTTTTTCTTGCTCTCCCAAAAAATAAATACTACAAAAAAAAAATGGAGATCCTATTGTAACTACATCAATTCTCCTTTAAAGATACAGAACATTTCCCAAGATTCAAACCAATCCCAAAAACTTATTTTAGGGGTAAACAGCTGTTGGCCAATAACTTGACCAAATAACAATCTCATCAGGCCTCAATTTCCTCTGTAAAACAGGGATAATAACTATTAGTAGTGCTAGAGGGAGGATTCAATGAGGTAATGAATTTAATGTATTTAGCACAGTGCCTGGCATAAAGTACTACCGATAAAGAAAAACTATTTTTTTCCCAAATCAAACAGAACTTGAAGAAACAGGAAAAAACCCCCATTTTGTAATAAAAATAAAGAAGGGTGATCTTTGCAGGTTATACTGGATAGGATGTAGATGTGAGTTTGTATGAACTACTTTGATCAGAGGACACAGAGAGTGAGTCAGCCTCCAGGTCAGCTCATTGGTCCTTTTCTAACTTTGCAGGGTGTTAACTTTAGATACATGACCTATTCCAAATAGGAAGCATGCTGCCCATCTTAGATCAAGTTTTATAGGTGAATATTAAAAATATGTTTGGTTCATTAAACTTCCATTTAGATTAGCTTTAACTACTTCCTAAACTGATACTTAAATTTGGGTAACACTGCCTGATTCTAAACTCTCCTAACCCCAGTCCCTGGAGTAGTTACACTTCTCATTTCTGAATCATCACTAATTTCTGGAATGGTCTGGCACAGTGTAGCATTGGCATTAGATAATGGCACAAAGAAAAAGTAAAGAAAATCTATAAAAAGACTCCATTTTACTTACTGGCTGTATAGCGTGTAGATAAGATATAATACTATATTAAAAAACCCTAATGATTAGAATGGATATTTAAGAAAAAAAACAAGCTAGAAGTGATGCAAACTTTTTATCATCTATCAAATTTTAGTAAACTTCTTTTTTGAATTTTATTCACATCTGTTTTATCTGACTCATTTTAAATTGGTAGACATCATTATTTTAAAACAAAACAAAATAACCACCAGACTTTTAATTAAAGAATCTGAATTCATAGTTTTCTGAAAATGATTTGAAAATGGAACTGTATTTTAATTGAGCAAACCTTAATGTAGTAAGATTTATAGACTTGAGGTACTTCAAAGATAACTAAATTCTTTTAAGAGTATTCTAATTTGAGTGGAAAGAAGAGTGATAACTTTGAACTAACATTTAAAATAGCCCCCCAAAATAAGGAAATTGATTTATTTTTTTCCTCTCCTCCCATACCATGGATCCTCTTTCTCTCACAAGATCTCATGATGGTGAAAAATGCTCATTCAGGTTTTAAACTGTTTCCCTTCACTTTCTGCTCTATCTTGAATTATTCTGTTAGCTAAGCATACTGTCAGATATCTTATTTCTATATTTAAACTTAAAAATCTTTTTTAATGTTAATTTATTTTTGAGAGAGACAGAGCCTGAGCGGGGGAGGGACTGAGGGAGAGGGAGACAGAATCTGAAGCAGGCTCCAGGCTCTGAGCTGTCAGCACAGAGCCCAACTCGGGGCTCCAACTCAGGTTGCAAAACCATGACCTGAGCTGAAGTCGGCCGCTTAACCGACAGAGCCACCCAGGCACCTCTCTATATTTAAACTTTATAGTGTAACAAATCATCCACCAATTAATTCAACAAGCATTTATCTAGTGCTTACCGGTTCCCTAGGTTAGGAAAATATGAACTTGCGTAAGACCCACCCTTGTAATAAAGGAGCTCATTAACCTTTGTCAACTCCCCCTATCCAGGCCATTCCAGGGATAGTGACCCAGTACAGTGGGAAGATCCCAGTTAGCACAGACTCAAGCTGTTAATTTTCTTTTGTTTTCATCACAATGACTTGTAACTCTTGCTTGTGACACTTTGTTGCCTTCTTTGTAATTTTTGGACTGGAAGTTAACTAGTGAATTAATCAGATTTCTTTCACAAAGGTGTAACATCACTTTTCAAGGATATGTAGGCAGTTTTTCTCCAGAAACAAGGTTTAGAATCCTATTTTTTTCCTTATTCTGCTACTAATTCTTTGTATAATCTCATCAATGTTTTCTACTTCAAAATTCTATTAATAAGAGCTGTTTGAGGATTTGCCAAAATTAAGATCAGCCATAAAATTTTGAGCTTTTGAACAAAGTATCATAACTAAGTTTATCCCAGTAGGGTGCCTTTCATTTTCCTGCAAATTGCTTGATACAAAAAAAATCCACTTTGCAAAAATCTAATCAATCACTAATTAGTAAATAGTGGGCAAAAATATGTCAACATCTGATCTCATTTTCATATTAGGGGATAGATCTGATTTTTATGTAATGCTTCCTATAGCAAATTACCTATTCCCATTGTCATATACAGGAATATGCTCCCAGAAAGAAAGACAAAGTTATGACAATCCCTCTCCCACCACAGTATATGTAATCTATTAACAAGTATTTTATTTTATTTTATTTTATTTTATTTTATTTTATTTTATTTTTAAATAGACAATTTAAATAATTTACCTTTTTCTATGTACAAGCTTGTTCATCTATTTCTCCCATAATGCCTTTCAAATATATTAGTCAAATGGCTAAACTTTTGAAATTTGCAAACTCATTTTAGTATGGGCATATGTTTAAGTGGAGCACACAATTTCCCCATCCTCAGGGGTCCTCACTGAGTCTGGCTTTGAATATTTAAACAGTCATACTGCTTATGTCATTGTTTCAGTTATTTGCTAGGCCACACTAATTACCTTAAAGCCACTGGAGGCATGATTTAATCAGTTCACCCACAGCAAATGTTCTATAAAGAATGTAACAATTTCTTTAAAAAGACCAGACTTCTAGAATTAGATCGTCTAGCCCAACCTTCTTCAAGCATCCCTTTTAAGGTAACTTTAAAGGATGGTCATCCATCCACCACTTGATTATGTCAAGAATTGGGTGACTCACTACTAGTTTATGGGGCATTCCATTCTAATGGTGGTTAGTACAAAGTCCCCTCACAAATGTACTGGTTATGGCTTTTTCAAAAACAGAGGACAAATCTCCCTTTTTTCTCAGAACTGTTTCTTAAATATTTGAAGAGAGAACCGTTTCGTAAATATTTGAAGACACTATAAGGTGGAATCAAGCTCCTGGCCTATTATTGTCTCCATTTAGATTTTTCCAATATTTGGACTAGCTATTCAGAAATGCTGGCTGAGAAGGTTTAAATACCTTAGAGGTTTCCAATCCAGTTTATAATAAGTTGAGACCAATGTGGAGGGCAAGAGTGTGGCAGACCTGAATCGTCATTGTGAAATCAGGTAGCTGGGCAAGGACAGAAAAGTATAAGCCTAGTAGAAGAGAAGGTCTAGGAAGCAAAGGATTTAAACAGTAGAAAGTCAGAACGCCCTGACAGTGGTTACTCCTATAGCTCCCTGAATGTATGTGCTTGAACCTTGGTAAGTGTTGTGAAATTAAGAGGTACTATAAGAGAGAAGTTAGTGGTAAACTGTCTAGGAGAAATCTTGGGTTGAATAAAATTAGACAGGTTTCTTTATCACAGGACCTGTCAGTCTTCAATATACCACAATAAATTGTCATTCCCCAGATGGGGTGTAAAATACAGTATTTTAAAGCATCTTTAAACCTGAAATCCTCTTTTGCACAAGCAGCTTGCGTCTATCAGCTCATCCTCAGTTTGGATGGCCAGCTTCTCTGGGCCTAAGAGTTCCTAATAATTTCTCAAGTAATTAAGATGATCTCAAGTTGAAAGGAGACAATAAATCTATGTCAACTCATTATGGGAAATATGAATTCATATTACTTGTAATAGATGTTATCAAAACTGGCCATATATCAGAATCACCAAGGGTTATAGTCCATAAAATAAGATATTTGAGCCCCATCTCAGAGTCAGAATCTCTAGTATGGGGATCCGGGATCTGCATGTTTAACAAGTTTCTAGGTATCTTCTCTTCAGCCATTCTGTCACTGACATCAAGTCTGCAAGACCCTTCCCTCGTAGGTCATTTTACCTGTCTCTAAATATTGTGAGCAATGGAGCAGAGTTAGGAACTGGGGCTTTGCAGCAGACCTAAGACCCATGTTGCCTGTTACCTGCTCTGTGGCCTTCGACAAACTTTTTAAACTTCCTAAACTTTGACTTCTTCATCTACTTAATAAAATCTTCCTCATAGTGTTTTTCTGAGGATAATTTTTTAAAAGTAAAATACAGTATTTAAGAGTCTGGATTGACGGGGGCTGGGGGAGAGAGGAAAGTGGGTGATGGGCATTGAGAAGGGCACCTGTTGGGATGAGCACTGGGTGTTGCATGGAAACCAATTTGACAATAAATTATACTTAACAATAAAAAAAAGAATTGCTAAAGAATGTATAACATAAAAAAATTAAATAAATAAAAAAATAAAAAGAGAAAAAATAAAAGTAAAATACATAGTATGTCTCATGGCACATACTTAGTTCTTACACAATACCTGGGAGCTATTATTCTTTTCACAAGTTTGTTAAAATTAAATAAATATAGCTGAAGAGGATAATTTATTCAATATAATTTCAAAGAATTTTTTAGTTAAAAGCACATGGGCTTCCTAAAAGCCATTTTCCTTCACCCTCCTTTTACAAGGGGCAACACCTGCAGCTCAAAAGAGAAGGCAATCAAATGTTCCAGTTGACTTGAGGCTTTGTTTCCTTCTCTTTATTTTTTTTTAATTTTTTAAAATTTGTTTTTTTTAATGTTTATTTATTTTTGAGAGAGAGAAAGTAAGAGTACAAGCAAGGGAGGGGCAGAGAGAGAGGGAGACACAGAATCTGAAACAGGCTCCAGGCTCTGAACTGTCAGTACAGGGCCCAACACAAGGCTTGATCTCACAGGCCATGAGATCATCACCTGAGCCAAAGCCAATGCTTAACCAACTGAGCCACCCAGGTGCCCCTGTTTCTTTCTCTTCAGAAGTGAGGCTTGACTCTGACAATGGCATAGGTTCAATGTAGTTTGAGAAACTTCTGTATATTATGGAATATGTCATTTAACAAAAACTAAAATGTGTTATTTATGAATGTGTTTCAAGGATCCCACCTAAATAGCCTCTTTGCCAGATGCTGACTAGAGTTTTAGGATTCTGTCCAAGTCGGTGTTTTCTTGATCATTTCCATGACACAAATGGCTAGGATCTCACCAACTCCTGAGACAGTAAATCCCATTTCTGGGAAGCATCAGCTGGGAGAATATTCTCTCTTACAGTAGAAAGTCTCGTTAGCCTGAGCTCTGGAAGTTTCCTTCCACCAGTGCAGAGACAAACTTCTCTCTGAATTGGTAGGCAGTTTTCTCCAACCACCTTTTTATTAGGGCATATCCTTCCAAGTTTCTGCTTTCTGCATGTGTTTCTGTTCCAACTCTCCACTCCTCCCTGGACTCCAAAATCTTAAATTCCATCCTTCTGTCAGCGTTAAAGCCATTGATCATTAGGGACAATTTCTGGGTCTGATAAAGCCTTCTTCCTCCTACTATCTTAATCCCATCTGAGTTTCCATTCTTTTTCATTTCTGTCCCATGGAGATTTTTCTTTCCACCTGTTGGTTTTTTTGCTATCTTCTGGTGTCACCCAAAAGGTCTTAATCCTTTTCTAGACCATAGTCCTTCATATATTTGCAGATAGTTATGTAACTCTACATCCTTTCCATGGATTTAACATTCACATTTACTCAGTATATACAGACTGTGGTCCGTGTTCTTTAAATGCTTTTTACTTTTTCAATTTACCATAAACTTGCAGATCCAGAGTAATGCCTCAGGTGTGTTTCAACCAATGTAAATAAATAGACTGCACTATCCCCTCTATTGCTCTAAATGCTATTCTTCTGCTAATTAGCAATCTATGATTGTACTCGTCCACTTGGACAATTCTGGAATCTGTTGACTCAGATTAAGATTGGTCAAAGAAAGCTCTTTTATGTGCTGCTGTAATGCTGGGTAGAATTGAAGTTTAATTCTGTTGACTGATTTTGGTCAATGAAAAGAGATTGAAAGTATATGTTAATTGCATTGGTTTTTGGAAGACTTGGTGATTTCTATTATCTATCTGAAGTATTTTGGTTGGGCTAAGGAGAAATAAAAATATTCACAAGTGAAATCTGTGAAATTAATTCAGACCCCATAATTTACCAAGTATAAAAAGGCAACACTTCACTAAAATGTATTCAACATGTGACTGATTTGGCCTTTTCACTTTTACTGGCTCAATTTATAGATTTTTTAAATAAACATCAGTGTTTTATACTTTCTATTTTGATACTTTTAAATTTTTTCTTTTTTAAAAAAATTTTAACGTTTATTTATTTTTGAGAGACAGCGACAGAGCATGAGCAGGGGAGGGGCAGAGAGAGAGAGGGAGACACAGAATTCGAAGCAGGCCCCAGGCTCCAAGCTGTCAGCACAGAGCCCAACGCAGGGCTCGAACCCACGAACTGTGAGATCATGACCTGAGCCGAAGTCGGACACTCAACTGACTGAGCCACTTAGGTGCCCCAATTTTTTCTTTGACATTGGCCTTGTGACTGTATATTTCATTTAACATATAAAATATTCAATCTATTTTTTTCCTGCCATCATACCTCCCCTCAATGAAATTTTAACTCTACAAAACACTTGGAGATAAATTTGGTTTAATTCAGCATGTGGTTTCCATTTTTAAAAGAATAGGTGGTGCATTTACTGCCATCTGGTGGAACATTTTAGAGGAAAGAGAAATAGCAACTAGAATAGTTAAAACATAAAAATATGTAACCAGGTAAAATTGCTCCATTGAAGCAGTATACTTGTTAACTGGAGCTGTGTAAAATTAATTCAGACCCACATTAAACCTAAATTAATTGAAACCAAAGAAAGAGTGGTATTCAATTTTATCTCTTCTTCTGGTTGTTAATTTACTATCCCAACTGTGTGACAATACTTCTGATTGTAATTCCCAATTGGTTGCTTAAACATGGAGGTGAAAGTCAGAAAAAAGGAAACTAAATGATTTCTATCTTAAATGTTCTTAATTTTTGACTCTGTGTATCAATGTTTGATCTCCTTGGTATATTAGCTTCATTTGGGCTTTTTTTTTCCCCTTAAACTCTCATCTGAGTTTTGCAGGTTGTCTGTTTAACATCCTAACAAATCAAAATCAGGTAAATTTTATATTGGTGTTTCCTCACACTATTTTCCCTTTCTTCTCAAGGCTTCTTTATTATTCGTCTCCTTCGTTCATGAATAAATAGTGAAAAGATCTAGTTCCATCTTCTTGCTAAACATCTCAGGCAAGCAAATGTACTTTTCATTCTCAGATTACATGTCTGTATACTGACACAGATTGACCTGTTTATACTAAATGGTTGTTTATAATTCTGAGACTCTATGAAGTCATGAATGAATTATTTAAATTGGTTTGACCAGTTAAATCCAATAGAAGTGTTAGCATTTTACTCAGAGCACTAAAAGCTGGTAGAATTGCCCAGACTTCAACACCAACCTGAAAAAATAGCATTCCCTGAAATCATACCACATGGGCGGCTGCCTGGTTTATTATTTAAAATTTATATTACGTTTGTTGTTTCTTTTATTTATCAACATAATGAGTCTGTTTTAGGTTTGGGGACATAGTTATAAAAAGCAAACATTAGGGGAAGAGAGACAAACAACAAATGCTTATAATAAACCTCAGTGGTTCATCAACTTTAATATCCACAAAATCAGCTTTCACATCAATTTGATGAAACTGAAGCTTCCTTACTCTCCAAGATTCTACTTGAATAGGTTTGGGATAAAACCACAAACCTGTATAGTTCAAAGCAGTTCAGGTGGTCCTGATACAAGTGATAGAACACAGCAGCAGAAAAGTTGATGTGTGGGATGGATATTATAGAAATGGTAAACACAAATGATAAGGGATGGAAGGGGTTTTTAACTTAGAAAGATTTAGGGAGGCTTTTTAGGAGTAAAGAAAGAAAAGACTGAATCCAGGAAGAGGTCTTAGATTCCAAGCAAAGGAATGAGAATTCCAGGTGGGAAAACTTGGCACTTTGAGGGCATAGCAAGTAGGTCAGTATTTCTGAAAAGTACAATTTGGGGATGGAATTGACCACCTATTCAGATATAAAGCAGGTGGCAGGAGTGCCTGGGTGGCTCAGTCGGTTAAACGTCTGACTTCGGCTCAGGTCATGATCTGGCGGTTCCTGAATTCGAGCCCTGTGTTGGGCTCTGTGCTGACAGCTCAGAGGCTGGAGCCTGCTTCGGATTCTGTGTCTCCCTCTCTCTCTGCCCCTCCCCCACTCACCCCTGTGTGTCTCTCTCTCAAAAAATAAATAAGTGTTAAAAACATTTTAAGAAAGCAGGTGGTAAATTTCAGAGAATTAGTCTAATTTGGACAATGCTTTCTGATCACAATGAGAGTCACTCATTAAATTTTTTTCTAATGTTTATTCATTTTAGAGGGGCAGAGAGACAGAACACGGGTGGGGGAGGGGCAGATAGAGAGGGAGGCACAGAATCAGAAGCTGTCAGCACAGAGCCCGATGCAGGGGCTCAAACCCACATACCCTGGGGTCATGACCTGGGTCGAAGTTAGACACTTAACCGACTGAACCACCCAGGTGACCCAGAGATTCACTTAGAAACCAGTAAGTTATTTTACAACTGCTTATGTCTAGAAATTTAAAACCCAGATGTTTATTTTATTTTTTAAAAAATTTTTAATGTTTATTTTTGAGAGAGGTAGACAGACTGTTGGCAGGGGAGGGTCAGAGAGAGAGGGAGACACAGAATCTGAAGCAGGCTTCAGGCTCTGAGTTGTCAGCACAGAGCCCGATGTGGGGCTTGAACTCACGGACCATGAGATCATGACCTGAGCTGAAGTCAGACACTTAACCAACTGAGCCACCTAGACACCCCAAAAATCCAGATGTTTAAGTAGTTCATAGGTGAAAGAAGAAATCATAAGAAACATAAAAACTGACAAAACCAAACTTTCATGAAAATGCCACACATTGAAACTGGTGGGAAATAGTTAAAATCGCATTGAGAGGAGAATTTAGAGCCTTCAGATATGCATTAAAAAAGCAGCAAGCTTAAAAACTAAAGTGGAAGGAAGGAAGTAATTGAAATATAAACTACTGAAAGTAGTCTCCAAATGCAGCAGAATAAGAATACTATATCAATTAATGTTTTTAGCAATTAAAAAAAACTTGCATGTACACGTGTGTATATTTTTGACTTATGAATTATTTAAACATGTGAATTATTGATTATTTGGCCTTTGAATTAACCTATGAATTGTTCAAACATGTAGGTTTTAAACTTCCAGACATATGAAATTTAAAAATAAGGTTTGTAGTTGTTATGGATTTCTACATCCAGGCCAAAGTTGGTGCCCCATGGTAATCTATCATAATATGATTCCAGCTGTATCTAAGAATATATATATATATATATATATATACACATATATATATGTATGTATATACATATATTAATATGTATGTATCACATGTTAATACACACATTATATACATGTTAATATATATATATATATATATATATATATACACACACACACACACACACACACACACACATTTTCATGGAATCAGTTACCAGACAAAAGAGCACATCATTAAGCCATAGATGTTCGTGTGATGCATGAAATGACTCCTTAGAGTGTTTTCACTTAGAGATCAGAAAAAGATGTATTGTTATCAGGGTTATTATGATAAAGATGCAATCCTATAGATATGTATCATGTAAATATCTGTCTTCTTTGTATGTCAATAGACAAAGAAAAAACTTATCTCCTAAGTAGTTGATATTCACAAATAAATGAATGAAAGTATTATTTTTTGCGTAAATATTCAACCTCAGTTGATCAGTACAATACCATTTTTTATTTCTTTTAAAAATAAATATTTTCAGTTTATTTATTTTGAGAGAGAGCAGCATGAGCAAGGAAGGGGCAAAGAGAGAGGGAGAGAGAATCCCAGGCAGGCTCCTCACTGTCAGCACAGAGCCCGATGCAGGGCTCCATGTCATGAACCCTAAGATGATGACCTGGGTCGAAATCAAGAATCGGACCTCTCACTCTAAAAAATGGCACCCTACCATTTTTTATTTCTAATAGCAATTATAAATTTTTTTTTAAGGTTTATTCATTTCTCAGAGACAGAGACAGAGCGTGAGCAGAGAGAGGGAGACACAGAATCTGAAACAGGCTGCAGGCTCTGAACTGTCAGCACAGAGCCCGATGCGGGGCTTGAACTCATGGACTGCGAGATCATGACCTGAGCTGAAGTTGGATGCTCAACTGACTGAGCCACCCAGGTGCCCCTCTAATAGCAATTATAAAAACAGACAAGTTCTGATGATATGATTGAGACAGGAAGAGGTTGCCCAACCAAAAGTATTTTTTGAATACCTAGTGTAATGCTATTGCAGTAGCCCTATCTTTCTTAAAAGTTTGCCTCTAACACAGTGACACATGAAGAGAAACATCTGCAGCAATTTAGGATTCATAAACATGTTGTACTAGGTTGGAATTATAATGAAAAAAATGTTGATAATCCTGGATACTTCATCTGCCCCTCCCTTTTGACTGCTTGCTTTAGGAAACTTGCCGGCACTGCAGGTGTTGGGAACTTTGGAGGATCTTTGGCAAGGCCGGAAGCCTTAAAATGTTGGCTTACGAGCTTGGAGAAGGTGACAATGCAGAAAAGAATTAATATAGTAAGTCTGATATTGCTATTCTTAGAAAGGTCTGCTTGCAAGGTCAAACTTTGACTGGTATTTGGTAACTTGACTGGTAAATAGTTCTCTATACTGATATAAAATTTTCCCTACTGTGAAAACAGTGCCTCACTGAAACTATTTGTGCAAGCAATGATTTATGTTGAATGCCTGCTTTCCTTCAGGAATTTGGAATTTTGGTACACGGTAGACAGAGAGTACCTACATTACCAGACTCCAATGAAAACTTGGAGCACTGAGTCTCTTCTAACAAGCTTGCCTGGTAGACAACATGTTGTCAGTTTCAAAGAGGGGACGGGGGGTGGAGAGAGGGTGACTAAGAGTATCCTGTGTGATTCCAGCGATGGAAGCTTACACCTAGTTTCATCTGGACTTTGCCTGTCTGTCTCTTCCCTGTGCTGATTTTTTAATGTATCCTTTCACTATAATAAGTGACAGCCACAAGTAGGACTATTGGTCCTCCTAGCAAATCATCAAATCTGAGGGTGGTCTTGAAGACCACCCCCGCACAGTGACACACAGGAATAAATGTTCCGGAAGGATTGAACTGCCATGTAAGAGTCCCTATTCATGATGCTTGAAAGTGGAATAGTACAAAGGAAAAAGAGGCATATAATAGACCAACCTGAGTTTTATCTGTATTAATAAACATCCTTTAAAAGTGTAAAAGTGTCTTCTAAAATTGCCAAGGGGTTCATCAGTTACATACCACACGAGCATTAATACTAACACTTAATACCATTGTAACACTTATACTAGGTATGTTCCTAAATTCTTTACATGGGTTATGTTATTCAATCCTAACATTGCCTTATAACAGTACCTATAATTATTTCTACTTTACAAATGGAGACTGAGGCTCAAAGTGATTAAGTAACTTGCCCTGGCCACACCTCTGTGAGGAGCAGTCAGGATTTGGACATAGGGAGTCTGACTCCAAAGCCTACCCTCTTCACCAACAATCTTTATTGCATCTTGAATTTGGACCAGATTTGTTTTTTTCCAATTACCACAGAAAGAAGGATAATCTTGATTGGAGAAAGGAGAGATGGGTAATTTTGGAATAAGGAACAGTTGATTCCTGGCATGTCAAGGTTGTAACTCCACTATATTCCATCACACTGTATTGCCAGATATATGTATATTTTAAAAAATCGTACACTGCACTGAAGACATAAAGGAAGGGTATTGGAGCTCTGTTGGCCCAGAGTCCTCAAAGAAGGACTTGGAAACGTCAGAGAAATGGAAAAATAAATTAGGAAAGTGACAAAGGTAAACTTTAACCTATATTTTTTCAAATGTGCCTAGAACCCAGTGGTCTCACTGAAGAAAAAAAAAAAAAGCTGAGTCTGACAACCCAAGGAAGCCGGACTGTGAGGCAGGTCTGCAAAAGGGTCCTCTTTTTAGTAGAGGTTTGGTAGAATTCTGATCTTGGTTTGCATGTAAGAGACTACAGGAGTCAAGGGAGAAAAAAGTCACAGAAAAGAGCAGGCAGAACAATCCCTAGAGCTCACATAGGATGAGGGACAGATAGGGTGAGGGAGAGTTGCTGTTTCCAAACGGCCAGAGTGGAAAAATGTCTTCAAACACACAGCACTGAGTAGATTTCTTAAGGAGTTATTGTCTCATGGGCACCTAGGTGGCTCAGTCTGCTCAGCATCTGACATCAGCTCAGGTCATGATCTCACGGTTCGTGGGTTCGACCCCACGTCGGGCTCTGTGCTGACGGCTCAGAGCCTGAAGCCTGCTTCAGATTCTGTCTCCCTCTCTCTCTGTTCCACCCCTGCTTGCAGTCTGTCTCTCTCTCTCTCAAAAGTAAATAAAAATATTTTAAAAATTAAAAAAAATAAAAAAAATTTAAAATTTTAAAAAGGAGTTATTGTCCCAGTAGTGGTCCAGATTAGCCCCCAATTTACCCCAAGCAGAATAAAAATGAAGAAAATGCCATAGGATACGGCGTAACAAAATTGCTTAAGTCAGAGCTAAAGAGAAAATGTTAAAATAAGCCAGGCAAGAAAAAACAAACAAGCAAACAATGTGAAGTATAGAGGAATGCCAGCAGACTTGTCGTCAGAATCCACTCAAGCCAGAAGAAAATAATGCAACATCTTTAAAGTACTGAAAGGGAAAAGGAAATCAGTGTAGGATTCTATATCCAGCCAACATATATTTTTAAAATAAAATAAAAATAAAGACTTTTTCAGACATAAAAAGGCTAAGAGAATCTATTGCTACAGACCCTCACTGCAAAAAGTCTTAAAGTAAATCTTTCAGGAGGAAGGAAAATATTACCAGAAGTTCGATCTACACAAAGGAATGAAAAGCAGTTGAAGAAGTAAACATATATTTTGAAGAAATTTAAAAGATAATAGACTTTCAGAAGCAAAAATAACTATATTTTGGAGTACACAACATATGTAAAAGTAAACTCATGACAAAGTAGCACAAAAGCCAGAAGCAGAAAAATGGAACTACACTGTTGTAAAGTTCTTATACTATATATGAACTTGAACTTGTACAACATTATTTGAATGTAGATATCACAGAATTACCATAAAAAAGCCAAAAGAGTTTTAGTTAATAAGCCAACAATGCAGATAGGAAAAAACACTCAATTAATACCCAAATGGCAGGAAAATAGTAAAAGAGAAACAAAGATTAGGAAGAATAAATAGAAAATAGCCAGAGGGTAATTTTAAGCTCTAGTCTATCAATTGCATTAAAAGTTAATGGTATAATTAAGAGGCAGAGATTGTCAAGTTGATACAAAAGCAAGACCCAATTATATGCTACCTAAAAAAGTCCAGTTTAACTACATTGAAACAGGTAATTTAATGGTAAAAAGATGGAAAATTATATCCCATAAATTACTGATCAAAAGAAAGCTAGAGTGTTTATGTTCCTATCAAACAAAGTAGACCTTGAAACGAGGAACATTACCAGGGATAAAGAAGTTCATTTCATACTAATAAAGATATTAAGTTATCAAGACCTATCAAGCTTAAATGTATATACACTTAGTATCAAGCTTCAAAGTGTAGGAAACAAAAATGAATAGAATAGACAATAAAGACAAATCCATGATTATATTTGGGTCTACTAACCCCTTACATTCAATAATTAATAGAAGTAAAAGAAAGAAAATCAGTAAGACTACACTAGTGCTGAATGACACTATCAACCTTTAATCAAATTGACATTTAGAGAATACTTCACCCAGAACAACAGAATGCATGTTCTTTTCAAGTGCACATGAAACACTTTCCAAGTTAGACTATTTTCTAGAACATAAAACAAGTCCCAAGAAATTTAAAATATTTGGAACCTTAAAAAGCATGTTCTTTGACTACAATATAATTAAATTTAAAAAACTCAACCTCAGAAACACACATGGAAACTCCCCAGATATTTGCAAATTAAAAATCACTTTCCTAAATAAAACATGGGTAAAAGAAAAAGTTTGCATGGAAGAAATGGGAGATACTTCGAACTACGTGAAAATTAAAATGCCACATAATGAAACTTATGAGATGCAGTTAATATAGTGGTTAAATGAAAATTCATAGCAATAAATCTTTATATTTGTAAGATTTCAAAATCATTGACATACATTTATACCCAGAAACCTATAAAAAAAAGAGAAAATTAATTTCAAAGTAAACAAAAAGGAGGAAATAATAAATATGAGAACTATTCAATGAAAAAAAGTATAAAAACAACATAGAATATCAGTGAATCGGGGGCGCCTGGGTGGCTCAGTCGGTTGAGCGTCCTGACGGTGGCTCTGGTCATGATCTCAAGGTTCGTGAGTTCCCGCCCCGCATCAGGCTCTGGGCTCCGTGCTGACTGCTCCGAGCCTGGAGCCTGCTTCAGATTCTGTCTCTCTCTCTATCTGCCCCTCCCCCAATGGCGCTCTGTCTCTCTGTCTCTCTCAAAAATAAATATATATATTTTAAAAAAAAGAATATTAGTGAATCAAAATTCTAGTTGTTTGAAAGATCAGTAAAATTGAAAAACCTACAGTTCGACTGTTGAGGTAAAAAGGGAAGATATAATTATTAATAACAGGACTCAGGCAAAAGATATCACTACAGATGATGCAAACATTAAAAGGATAACAAAGGAATAAAATGGGCAAGTTTATGGCAATAAATTTTCAACTTATTTGAAATAGACAAATTTCCTGGAAGGTACAAATCACAAAAGTTACTAGTGAATCTTAACAAACATATAAAGGAGAAATAATATCAATTCTATACTATATTATACCTATGCTATACTACATGATACCATCTCTTCTTGAAAATGGAAGACTTTTCCCAAATCACTCTATGAAGCTAACATTAACCTAATACCAAAGCCAAAGATAACACAATGAAAAGGGAACTACTTATCATTATTTCTCATAACATAGATGCAAAAAAATTCTTTAGAAATGCTTAGCAAGCCGAATTCAGCAATATATGTATGTAAAGAGGATTAATCACCACCAAATGGGATTTAGCCCAGTAATACAAGATTAGTTCAACATTTGAAAATCAATTGTTATAATTCACCATGTTAACAGCTTAAAAAATGGAAACCATATGACTATCTCAATAGATGCAGAAAAATCATTTGACAAAATTCAACACCCATTCGGAGAAAAGTCTCTCAGCAAATCTAGGAAGAGAATGAGGCTTCTTCAACTTGACAAAAGACACCTAACAAAAACCTAAAGATAACATCATACTTCATGGTGAAAATTTGAATGTTTCTCCCCATAAGTCAGGGAATAAGGTCAAAATGTCCACTCCTAAAATTTCTATTCAACATTGTATTATATGTCCTAGCTAATGTGATTAAAGAAGCAAAGGAAAAACACATACAGACTCTAAAGAAAGAATTAATGTTTTTATTTATGAGCAACATGGTAAGTTATAAAGAAAATTTTATTTATTTATTTATTTATTTATAAAGAAAATTTTATATCTACAAAATATTAGAGAAAAAGAGAGCTACAGAAAAGAGAGCTACGTGAGTTTAACCAATTTGCAGGATACACAATCAACATACTAGAATCAATGTATTTCTATTTCACACAAAAAAATGGACATTGATATTTTAAAACAATGACATATAGGAGTGCCTGGGTGGTTCAGTCAATTGAGTGTCTGACTTGATTTCAGCTCAGGTCATGATCCCAGGGTTGTGGTATTGAGCCCCACGTTGGTCTCCATGCTGAGTGTGGAGCCTGCTTGGGATTCTCTCTCTCTCTCTCTCTCTCTCTCTCTCTGCCCCTCTCCCCCACTTGTTCTCCCTCTCTATAAAATAAAAAAAAATAATTAAATAAAAATAAAATAAAAAAATAAAAACAATGCCATATAAAATACTTAGGAATAAATTTGACAAAGTATGTAGGAGAATGCCCTGTATCCTAAAGCTACAAAATAGTTTTGAAAGAAATTAATGGAGTAAATGGAGAGTTATATTAGCTTCCCACATCAGAAGACTAAACTATACTAAGTTATCAATTTCCCCGCATTGATCTATATATATTCAGCACATCTCAATCAAAATCCCAACCGATTTTTTAGGTAAGAAATGGCAAGCAATTTCTAAACTTTACATGGAAAAGCAAACGACAGTGAATAGCTAAAACAATTGAAAAAAAAGAAACACAAAGTCAAAGGACTTATACTACCCGAATTCCAGATTTAATCCTAGAGCTTTAGTAATCTAGACAGTATGTTGTTTGGATAAAAACAGACATATACATCAATGGAACAGAATGAGGAGTTTGTATAGATCTAATTGATTTCCAAAAAAAGTGCCAATTGATTTTCAACAAATTTGGCAAGGTAATTCAAAGCGGGAAAAGATCTTTATAATAAATGATGTGGAAACAACCAGAAAACTATATATATATGTATATATATATATATATATGTGTATATATATACACACACACACACACACAGTATATATATATATATATATATATATATACACATACAGTATATATATACAGTATATATATATACAGTATATATATATATACAGTAAAACCTTGAATTGTGAGTAACTTGTTCTGTGAATGTTCTGCAAGGTGAATAAACATTTCTAATAAATTTTAACTTGACAAATGAGTGAGGTCTTGCAATAGGAATAGCGTGTAATGCTGAATGTCACATGATTACAACTGAGCCAATGGTTCTCTCTTCTCTCTCTCTCTCTCTCTCTCTCTCTCTCTCTCTGAGGGATTATGGGTGATTGTTTCCCATGCTTGGCTACTCAGTCTCAGACTGTGGTGTTTGGCAGAAATCAGTAATTTTTGAGAACATTGGAAGGTGCCCATAACTGGCACTAGTGTATTTTTGTCACTTCAGAGTACCTATGGACAGTCCTTTGCTTCCCATTCAAGAGTAAGCTTAGGAATGCTTTGCTTCATTTTAGGTCAGGCTGCCTGCAGATATAGACCTTTTCTTCTGCTGCCTTATTGCCAGTTACATTAAATAGAGTATATGACAAGACTTTATTAGTACTGTACTGTAGTCAACATCCGTGCAAGCATATACAATGGCCCATGCAGAAAAAGAGTCCATTGAGCCAATGGACAGCAGTGATTCTGTTAGTGAAAGTGAAAGTTGTCCTACACAATAACCCTGCTCTCTCTTATCTCCTGCACACCAGTCACAAAGGTTTGCAAAGGTAAGTACAGGTAATTTGTTTATTTTTTTTATATTTTTATTTCCTTTATTATTTTGTATTATATTACAGTTTTGTAGTCATTTTTATATGAATATCTTTGGGTTGTGGAACGAAGCATCTGAGTTTCCATTATTTCTTATGGGGAAATTCACTTTGATATACAAGTGCTTTGGATTACAAACCTGTTTCCAGAACAAATTATGCTCACAAGACAAGGTTTTACTGTATGTGTATGTATATATATTATGTAATATATATAAGGAAAGTGAGAGAAAGAGAGATTAAGCCTTGGCTCTTGGTTCTTAACTCACACCATCTACAAAATTTAATGCAAAATTGATCATAGACCTAAGTTAGAACTCAACCTACAATACATCTAGAAGAAAACATAGGGAAAAATGTTTTTCCCTTAGTGACCTTAGATTGGGCAAAGATTTTTTTTTAATAGGACCTAAAACCAAAAAGCAAGAATAAAAACTTAATAAATTGGATTTTACCAAATTTAAAAATTTGACTCTTTGGGAAACTGTTACAATAATGGAAAGGAAAACCAGAGTCTGGGAGAAAATATGTACAAGACACACATTCCCTAAATGCCTTTGATTCAGAATATAGAAAGAATTCTCACTGCTCAGTAAGAAGACAAATAAAACAACTCTGTAAAAAAAAAAAAAATAACACAAGATTTGAAAAAATTTCAAAACCAAAGATACATAAATGAAAAGATTTTCAACCTCATTATTAGGCAATTTTGAACTATAATAAGATAGCATTAGTCTTGCTAAAATTAAGAATTGATAGTAAATGGGTGAATAAAACTGACAAAAGTCATCGAACTGAAAATTTGAGACTGATGCATTTTATCACACCAATTATACATTTTTTTCAAAATATCTACCTTAAAAGGTTCCATGATTACTAAGATGTTAAGTTGGAAAATCTGCTTGGGTCGTTCATCTCTGAAGTGAGAACTTTCATGCTTACCATTTCAGTGTCTTCCAGTGCTTCCAAGCACTGTTAATATCATATTAATAATAATAGTGGAGTAGAAGTAGTGGTGGGCAAAATAGTGAAGAGAGAGTGCTTTCGGCACATGTAAAACATGTTCTCCCAGTTTCCTTGCTGATTTAATCTGTCTTGTTGCTGAATCTGATATGGGCTAAGCGGTTTTATAATAATTTGTGTTATTGACACTTTCAAGATGAGAAGGATCAATGACAACGATCAAGAGACATCTTGAATGGTGAAGAATGATGAATCGTTATGCTGCTGATAAAATGTCTGTTCTATTACAAAATGACTCCACAAAGAAGAAACGATGTTCATTTTCAACCTTACTCGTCAAAGCACAAATAAGGTTACCACTTAGGAGAAAAAAAATTATTTCAATGCCTGTAACAAAAAGCTCAATTTATTGTGACTTATCCAATTAGAGCTCTTTAAATTGTTTCTTGTTTTTGTTTGTCTCCTAAATAGAAAGCAATGAAATAAGAAGTCCAAGACTGGTGAATTAATTCCATGATGCCATTAGAGACCCTGGCTTTTTCTTTTTGCTCAGCCTGCAATTCGATTCTTCATGAATGTCTTTTTACGGTCAAAAAAAAAAAAAAAGTGGCTGTGACATCTCTTGCATCACATCAGTGTTCCATGAAGGAAGAATGTTTTTTGTTTCTGCTTATTTTTTTTTTCACGCAGTAAGAATATTAAGAGCAAGGAGTCAGTGGCATTTGTTCACCTGCTTTTATTTTATTTATTTATTTATTTATTTATTTATTTGTCAATATATGAAATTTATTGTCAAATTAGTTTCCATAAAACACCCAGTGCTCATCCCAAAAGATGCCCTCTTCAATGCCCACCACCTACCCACCCCTCCCTCCCACCCCCCATCAACCCTCAGTTTGTTCTCAGTTTTTAAGAGTCTCTTATGCTTTGGCTCTCTCCCACTCTAACCTCTTTTTTTTTCCCTTCTCCTCCCCCATGGGTTTCTGTTAAGTTTCTCAGGATCCACATAAGAGTGAAAACATATGGTATCTGTCTTTCTCTGTATGGCTTATTTCACTTAGCATCACACTCTCCAGTTCCATCCACGTTGCTACAAAGGACCATACTTCATTCTTTCTCATTGCCACATAGTACTCCACTGTGTATATAAACCACAATTTCTTTATCCATTCATCAGTGGATGGACATTTAGGCTCTTTCCATAATTTGGCTACTGTTGAGAGTGCTGCTATAAACATTGGGGTACAAGTGCCCCTATGCGTCAGTACTCCTGTATCCCTTGGGTAAATTCCTAGCAGTGCTATTGCTGGGTCATAGGGTAGGTCTATTTTTAATTTTCTGAGGAACCTCCACACTGTTTTCCAGAGTGGCTGCACCAGTTTGTATTCCTACCAACAGTGCAAGAGGTTTCCCGTTTCTCCACATCCTCTCCAGCATTTATAGTCTCCTGATTTGTTCATTTTGGCCACTCTGACTGGCGTGAGGTGATATCTGAGTGTGGTTTTGATTTGTATTTCCCTGATGAGCAGCGATGTTCAGCATCTTTTCATGTGCCTGTTGGCCATCCAGATGTCTTCTTTCGAGAAGTGTCTATTCATGTTTTCTGCCCATTTCTTCACTGGATTATTTGTGTTCAACCTGCTTTTAAAGAGCTTTCTGAGAAGCCACACATAGTAACTTTGCTTACATTTCATAAGCTAGAAGAATGTCACTGGCCGTGCCTGCGTGCAAGGAAGACTGGGAATTTCTTTCTTCTTTTCTTCCTTTCTTTCTTCCTTTCCTTTACTCTCTTTTTGTCTCCTTTCCTCTCCTTTCCTTTCCTTTCCTCTTTCTTGATCAGGAGACAATATCACAGCAATAAATGGGTTCTGATGGTAAGAAGTAAAGGGAAATGGATGCCTAATGGTAACAAAGTATCAGCTACAGGCTCTCTTCCCTGCAATCAATGGAAGGCTTTCCTTGACTGGCTGTCAACTACTGAAGACATTGTATCTGTATACAAAACTTTAACCTAATTAGGTTTTGAATCTTTATAGACCTAGAGAATAATTCAACCATATCTACAGTAACTTCTGGTTTTCTTTGGTGTAAGCTTTGAAGAAAAAGTGAAAGAATTGGTCTCCTGGGGTGTGGAATGGCTGAGGTCTCTCTCCATCAAAAATAAAGATTGTATTTCTTCAAGTTCTCCTAATCTTGACTTGTAAAACATTAAAGAAAAAGATTTCCTTTTTTCAAAGAAACACATGGGTTAGGTTACCCTACTTATGGCTTTTAAATATATGTCTGAATTGTGCCTACTCAAAATGCCAATTCATCAAAAAACTGCACGAAACACCAATTATGCAATATTACTTTTTTTTTTTAAACAAGTATATGGGTACTTGATAAATAGCATCCTGGGATACTCATCAATGAGGAATTTTAATCTAACATGATTTCTTAGTTTGTCTCAAAAAAGAATTAATTTTTCAGTCAATGAATTGTGAAGTAATTCATTTACTTTAAAAAGAAGGAGAAACATTTTCAAAAGCAACTGTGATTTTTGAAAAAAAAGCATAGATACATTTTAGAAACAATGAGGAGCACAGAAGCGTTGCTGCAAATGAATGAAGCATGATGAAAGGGGGACCTAGAAAATCTGGATTTCGTTCTTTATTCTTCTACTCTGATTTTCTAAGACTTGCAGAAATTTACTTTGACTCTACATAATGTCAAAAACATCCAGATGCGAAATGAAAAAGGTTTTGATATCTTTTAGACATAGCTTTCATCTATTTGCACTTCAATTTTCTTGACACTCAGAAAAGCAATGCCTGTTTCTTACCCACTGTGAAGAGATTTTCTTTTAAAGTTTGAATTCTTTAGCCAAATTGATTTCATTGCATGAACAATTCACAATTTTTACCATGAGGAAAAGGATTCTATTGCCATCATTTTGGACCCCTTCTTCTTCTGTTCAAAATCAAAACAAGTTCCCAAATGAAATAAGCTTGGAGCTGTTGTAATTAATAGAAGTTTGGCTTGGAATAGGTGAAAACAAAAGCAAAGGGAAATAAAATTAATACCTATTGAGTATGCTGGGAGTCAGACAACCTGACCTAGTTCGGTCATTAACTGGGTTTGAGGTGTTGGACAAACACACTCCCATGGATGGACCTCATGTTTCTGTTACAACATGGGGTTGTAATACAACTGATACCTAAATTTTATTTATTTTTTTTAAAAAACTTTTTTTTAACGTTTATTTATTTTTGAGACAGAGAGAGACAGAGCATGAACAGGGGAGGGGCAGAGAGAGAGGGAGACACAGAATCTGAAACAGGCTCCAGGCTCCGAGCTGTCAGCACAGAGCCCAACGCCGGGCTCGAACCCACGGACCGTGAGATCATGACCTGAGCCGAAGTCGGACACTTAACCGACCAAGCCACCCAGGTGCCCCTGATACCTAAATTATAAAATGTAGGATCAGTTTGGGGCACCTGGGTGGCTCAGTCAGTTGAGTGTCCAACTTTGGCTCAGCTCATGATCTCGAGGTCTGTGAGTTCAAGCCCCGCCTTAGACTGTGCTGACAGCTCAAAGCCTAGATAGAGCCTGCTTTGGATTCTGTCTCCCCCTCTCTCTTTGTCCCTCCCACACTCACGCTCTGTCTCTCAAAAACGAATAAATGTTAAAAAAAAATTTTTTTTAATGTAAGATTAGTTCATTTTCCAGTGGTACTGTTTTCTCAAAGAGAAACGTGGATATAATACTGAGCCAAAATAACTTCCTTTGTGGTTATATTTATAAAAATGATTCATATTCTTCAGGGAGAATTTGACTGGGTCTCTCAAAGCAAGGCATCACTTGGGTTTGCAGTCAGCCATAGCTGAGCTGTTCAGCTTGAGCTGTTGAGCTGAGCCTTGACTGACACATCTCACCTAAGTCCTGGAAAAACTAAATGAATTTATGAAGCTTATGTATGGACCAGGCTTGAATAATTGACTCACTAGAGTCAATAGTTTTGCCAGTTAACTAAACAGTAATTATATTTGGCATTTTCTTAGCACATACTTTTTTTGCTAGGCACTGAGATTTTTATATATTATCTCAAGTCTGCAGAACAAAAACTCAAAAGTGGTCATTAGCAGTCCTATTAGAGGAAACCAATTCTCATAGAGGTTAAGTAATTGCCTATGTCCAACTAATTGTTAAATCCCAGAGATGAGATTCAACTCTGCTAGACTTCAAACCCCATGCTCTTTCTTTCACATACTTGAGCCTCAGTCAGTCCTCAGCTTGGAGGGGTATGAGGTTCCTTATAGGTCATTTCTCAGGTAACACTGCCTTTGGCAAAATTTAAAATCCTTGGCATTTCGAAAGTGATATGAAACTCGTCGAGTCCCTGGAAAGTGTAATAAAATACACAGGAGTAGAATGTTGTTTAAAAAAGCCACAGAGCTCCCTTAAATGAGAAGACTAGGCAAAGGATTACAGATGGGTTAACATTTGAGCTGGGCTTGTGAAGGAAAAAGGAGGGTTGACAAATTGGGTAAGTAGAGGCAGATGGGACATTGGGAATTTTGCAAGAGACACTGAGATGTCCCTACCCACAGAAGCACGGAGGGAGTTGTAGTTAAGTTGGGCAATAATATTCAAGGGAAAGAAGGCAAAGCAAGACTTAATGTGTGACAATTACCCCAAGCCTTCTGATAGATTCTTCATCGTTAACATTTTGAGGCCCTTTCAGTAGGGAGGGAGGGTGTCAAGATAAAGAGTGTGTGTTTGAATTATTTGACAATGACAATCCACTGACATCTTTTGAACAGAATGTAACCAGATTAGTGGCAGGTTTTAGAGAGATTACTCTGTCAGTCCTCTGCCAAATACATTAATCATGTAGGGGAAAAGTTGAAAGGAGACCTGTTAAACTGTAAGTAGAACGCTAATCCGTGGACACAAATCCATTATATATACAAATGCTTTCCTCAACTCCACCTCACAAGCAATGATTTGCATTTTTTTCTCAGTTTTTAGGGCTATTCATTACTTTTTAATTTAAGACAATTATTTTAATGAATAACAGCTCATATTTTCTAAGTACTTATTTACGACTATTCTAAGTGCCTTATATCCATTTTTTCAATGTATATGAAGGCAGATAGTTAGCCTTATTCGATAGAAATGGAAACTGAGATTTAGACAGATTAAGGCACATGCCCAAGACCACACAGCTGGTAAATTCTGGTGCTGGCATTTATTCTTAGCTATGAATCCAGAGATTTTGTTCTTAACCACTGTGCTACCAAAGAGCAGGCCAAGGAAAGAAATGTCTTGCCACTTTGAGAAAAACCTCATTTCCTTTTAGTGAAGTTGAAAAATTGACTTTTGAGGCCTAGATACTGAGAGAGCTAACAGAATGTTAAGAGCACTCCTGATATTAGATTGCTAGAGATAACTCTTTGGGTAGAGAGCCAATAAAACAGGCCCACCAAGAAGGAAGAAAGCTTCAAAGTTCTATTTAAAGGAGATCCAGTGAGATTCACTTTGAAAATAGGAAGTGGGGCCAAATGATTCAGTGAAGCACATCAAATACCCATTGTGCTTCCAAAATCAAGATCCGGCTGAAAGAACTGAGGAGAATTATGGGGGAGTCTCTTTGTGAGCAGGTGGGTGGTGCCACAATGTGATAGGTTAAGGGGAGAATGTGTTAGAAGGACTGACTCATTCTACTCCCTGCTGCAGCTATTCTGAGTTTAAAGATAAGGTTTAAGCATTGAACTCAATTTGCTGTGAAGGTGACTTGTTGAGAGCTGAAGATAATCACAACTGGATCTCAAGTCTCTGCTAAATAGGCTCTTAAGTGACATTATCCACAGTGTTGTGGACACTCATGGAGACCAAAATGTTTCCATTGTAGTTCCAATACCTGCAAAAGATCAGGGTTTGTTTCAGGTGGCTTTATGGAGTGTCATTCTAGCAAATTCACCATTGGTCCAATTGCTGGATCTGTGGCACTGAAGGCTAGTTTATCATAAGGAGAAATTGCACTGGAATTTATTCATTCTATCCAATTGTACAGGGTGCTGATTTATAAACCAGAATTCAGTTATTAATTTTAAAACCTCAAATCCTTCATGGAATGATTCAAAATACAAATAATGGGAGGCTGGGTGAAAATATGGAGAGAACAGATGGTCTAGATTCAGAAACAGACAAAGCTGTTTCTGAGAACCCAGTTTAGCTAGATGACCTTGAGCAGCATCTTAACAGCTCTGAGTCGCAGTTTCTTTTGGGAAATGGAGATGATGTTATGGAATAAGGCTAGTTTGACTCTAGAATACTCAGCTCAAAGGCAAGGGACATGGTGGGGAGAATTGTAGCCTGCTAAAGCTGGCCCCAGCAATTACAGATGTATGTTCCAATACTCAGGGTCCCAAGAGAAGCAGCTGTCAGGTATGAGTTAAGGTAGGTGTATTATCAGGAGTCTTAATTTGGCGGTTGGACTGTAGCAGTATGAGTAGATCCTTTCCATTTTAGAAAACCCTGGACTGCAGTATTCTTCACCCCAAAGTACAGAATTGTCAAGACATTAAATCAGGTCTTTGATCACATGGCACTGATTTCAGTGTCTGGTCCAAGTGATAGAAGAAGAATGGCAAAATAAGGCGGGTAACCAGGACAGTTCTAGATGGAATTCTGTGCAGTGAACCATCTATCATCATCATCATCACCACCATCATCATCATTGGAGAAGAGTCCCTGGTGCATCCAATCTAAGCCCTAACATTTGATCCAATTCCTTCTGTGTGATGAAAGCAAGGTTGTTATCTTTCCCACCAATTGTACAGCTAACTTTGGTCAACTGTCAAAGATCAAATCAGGGAGGCAAGGCAGAGTTTCTTAGCATCAGCATAAAAGACATTGGATAGTAATGAGGCTCGAGGGGAGTTTTGGAAAGTGCCCCAACTTCATAAGGAGCATCTCTTCCTAGTGCTAGTAAGGTATCAGTTGGGACCACTTGTATGTTGGATCTAAATAGCATTGGTACTGCACCCTCTCCCAATTTCTCAACCTATAGAAGTCACACGCCAAGATTTCTCAGAATATTTTTGTATTTTCAACGAGATATTTTTTTCTTTTTTCCTTCCATCCCTTTTCTTTCTTTCCTTCTTTTTCTTTTATTTTTCGATACCTCTGTTACATACCACAATGGCCAAGATATGAAATCCAGTCCATTCTTCAAGTTTAAAATACACCTACCCACCCCCCAACACACTCTCAAATAAAGTGATCATGACCCTGGTAGACTTCACTAGTGATTTTTGGAAATGAGCAAGAGGATAGGTTCACATAATAGCATGAGAAAAAATAAGTATAATGGATAATTATCTCATCTGGAGATTTCATTACTCTTCCTCCTCCTTTCTCATTCCTCTTTATTTATCTTTTCCATTTCCTTTTGGGTGCAAACTCCCAAAATTACTCTTTTCTCAAACAAAAGAGCTTTCTTCCTCATCAGTTACAACATCCTTTATTGATGTTTATCCCCTCTGCTAAGTTCTTGTCTTTCTAAAGGGAACATAAGGCAGCTTTTGAGGAGCATGATCTCACTACGAAAAGTTCTTATTTGACCAAGAAAGACAGTAAAATAAATTTGATCTTAAGTACTGGTGACCAGGATACTCTGGTGCTCAAATGATTCAGAAATTTTCTTGAATGATGCCAAGAAACACTTAGCAGTTTTTTAAAAAGCCATTTTCCTTCTTTTTAACATTGTAAGCAAATGGCTTTATGAGTGCAATGTTACCTAATGATAATAAAGTTTAAAATTGTCAACTTTTAAGCTGATCTTGTGTGGCTCAGCCAGTTGAGCCACTTGGTTTCAGCTCAGGTCATGATCTCATGGTTCATGAGTTCCAGCCCTGCATCAGGCTCTGTGCTGACAATATGGAGCCTGCTTGGGATTCTCTCTCTCCCTCTCTTTCTGCCCCTCCCCTGCTCTCTCTCTCTCTCTCTCTCTCAAAATAAATAAATAAACTTTAAACATTTTTAAAAAAATAATCAAATCTAGCTTTCCTTGTGTTTATTGCATTTTCGATGGAGGTCGGAACATACAGCGTTTACAAAACACTGTGTTCTCATCAGCAATATTTTTGATGAAATATCTATTAGAATATGATTTTTTCTGCAAAGAATTCCACAGGAGACCAGAATCTATTTTATTTTCTTTTTGTTAGGTTCAGTTTCTGAAAGATACTTTTTAACCCTCTCCCTTGATTCTGAGAGTGGCCCTTATATAAAATCAGTGATTCCCTGTACTCTGGCCATTGCTTCTGAGAAGTACTATGATGGTAACTTTTGTCAATTGTTGCTGCCAGTATAAATGGAGGCACAATTGACAGGGATCCAAAAATATTGCTTCTGATTTTGTTGTGCAGAAAAATGTGATTAGTGTAACCAAAATTTTTGCTGATTCTGCCAAAAATAATCTGTCTCTGTGCAACAGGAAATTTCACTTTTTTAATACTAAGAAATTTATTTTAAAACATTTTTCATATCATTGGTATTTCTAAAGAAAGCAAAACATGTCAACTTCATGAAGAAAGATATAATTCTCAATTTTTAGGAGGATATTTTGAAGCATTGTAATTTTTTTCTATTTCTCTTTATAGTTCCATCAATTTCTGACTTATTTATTTTTTTAATTTAAATTTTAGTTAGTTAACATGTAGTGCAATATTGGTTTCAGGAGTAGAATTCAGTGAGGAAAATTCACTTTTGGGATACTTCATCATGATGGTGGCCAGCAGTATATTTTAGAATAAAAGTTACCTTATACAACCACATTAACAGCGAAACATTCCAGGTATTGAAAACTAGGAGGGGAGGAGATGAAAAGATAAAGAATAAGTAAAATAGTAGGGTAAAATAAAAGAAAAGGATACGATATTGTACCTCAATGTTTAAGCATAAAACTGACTGACTTTTTATAGAAGTTTCCTCTAATACTTAGTTACAAATCTTTTTGGTGATTTAAAATACGGCACATCTTTGCATGTATCTTCCATTGGTATTGCCTGGAATTGGGGCACTTGGCTGGAGAAAGTTGATACAACATCACAAAAGAAAAGATAATATAAAACTAAAAATTGCTCATGCATGTTCCAATAATTTCCTGTCAATGAACCAAGGCAAAAGCAAACCTTTCTTGGCATCACTGTAGTTTGAATGGCACATTCAGTCACTGGCCAAAAACTTTGTGTGTCTGTTTTCTTTTCCTAAGATTCCAGCACATTAACTAGAAGAAACGATGAACTGTTTGGTGGTCCATAATTCCATTGGTGGATTAACATGCTTAATCATGCATACTTTTCCACTTCAATTCCGAAAACATTAAAGAAACATCAAGAGTAATAAAATAGCTTCAAAACACACAGCATAATTTAAACAATAATTCCCATATATAAAATAGATCCCTGCCATTTGTATCAGTGACGGGGCTGCAGCTGTGCTGCCTTATAAATCATCCTCCAAGACAGAAATGAACAAAGCAGGACCAGACCATGGACTGAGGTGAGATGGGGGAAGCCTAAGACAGTAAGGCTGCTTGCTTCTTTCTTTCCTCTTGGGAAGGGAACAGGAGACCAGATCAATGAGTATGTGACAACCTAGAAGCCCTGCCCAGGCGTCACATCTCTATTAGATAAGTGTTGTCCACAGCCCTTTGGGGGAAGAGGTCTTCTCGGGTCAAGTGGAGGTTGCCAGGTTCTTAGTTGGAAGGATGGTGGAAGCTGATACCAAGAACTGTGGGAATATATCTGGTAGAGATGGGGAGGAAGAAGAAAGACTGAAGGCCTCAGCTCCCCAAGCCAGCCAGCTGAACCCTCAGGGATAGCCACTAACCCTGTAGAGAGCTAGAAAGCCACAGAAAATCAAGGGTCTTCTGCAGCCAATTAAGTCGACTGTAATCTTTCCTCATGGGAGCCTGGTGTGCAATGGCTGCAAACAATAGCCTCCTTGGTAGTGTATGCAGCCTGTTGAATATATGGGTTGCCCTAAGGAACCTTGGAGATGGCCCTTTCCAATGGACATTGATGTTTGACCTCATGCTATCTCCAATCTAGGCTCCAGACAGGTATGCAGGGTGCCTTTGGAAAGCCATAGGGCACAGTGATCAGGGTCCACATTGGCCAAGCATCATGACCATCTGTACCAACTTGCAGAACAAGGAGCATGTGACTCAGGCTCTACGTAGGGCCAGTTCCCTGGCTGCTAGAAGATCCATATTTCCAAGAAGTGGGGCTTTACTAAGTTTAATGTAGATGAATTTGAAGACATGATGGCTGAAAAGTGGCTTATCCCAGATGGCTGTGGGATCAAATACATCCCTAATGATGGCCCCTTGGACAAATGGCAGGTTCTGCACTCATGAAAACCTCGGCACTGCCCTTCCCTATTCATGCCCACCAATAAACCTTACTTCCTGTCTGAAAGAAAGAAAGAAAGAAAGAAAGAAAGAAAGAAGAAAAGCAAGGGTCTTAGTAGAAGGACCATTGAGGCTCATTCTTATATGAAGTGGGTAGTTGGAGAGATCTAGCCTGATGCCCACAGAATAAACTTTCTTTCTGAATTTCCAAGAGTATTTCCAGAGACATGTTGCTCATTTACAGGACCTCCTGATATACCAAAGGCCTGCATTCTAGTGGCCCAGAGACTGAGTGGCAGATATTATTAGTATAGGTATCTAGGTCCAGATTGTAGCTACCTGAGAACTACAGTTTTGATATGGCTTAGAGAATGATTTGAATATATTAGAAATTAAGTTATATACCTTTCCATAAAAATTAAATGTTAAAAAAGTGAAATATTAAAATTAGCCCATTACAATATTATCTTTATATGGGCTTTTTGTTCTTATTCCTTTTGATCTTAAAGAAGAGTAAAGAATGTTTTCTTTCCCCAGTGTCCTGGGGTTGGATTTTTTTAATGTGTATGTATTTATTTTGAGAGAGAGAGAGAGAGAGAGAGAGAGAGAGAGAGAGAGAGAATCCCAAGCAGGTTCCATGATGTCAGCATGGAGTCTGATGCGGGACGTGAACCCATGAACTCTGAGATCCTGACCTGAGCTGAGATTAAGAGTTGGATGCTTAGCCGGCTGAGCCACCCCAGTGCCCCCTTGGGTTTGATTCTTTAAGAACTGGGTGTATAGTTTGACAAGTAGGAAAGAATTATATCCTGCTTTATTACCCTGGGTTACCAAAGATCATATTTTTTTCATATTCAAACTAGATGATTCTGACCCCATACCCCACCTGTTACAAGAGTATCTCTCTTCTCTGTCTGGGATCTCTCTCTTGTAATAACTGCAACAACTTCAAGGATGCTTTGTAAGCCCAAGTCAGTCCAAAGAGTCAGGCCTGGTTATTCTGTTTTTCACTCTATTGCTGCCATATCAGATCATGAAAGCTCAGTTGGTCTTGCCATTCTAATATCGACCTTGTCTGCTGAAGGGCAGTCTGCCTTGAATAGAGCAGGTGCCTCAACACTGGGCTGGTAACTCAGTAAAGTGGTGCAATCTTGGTCTCCCTTGAGGCACTTTCTACAGTAGGAATGAGGTATGACACATACTTGGGTGTATTAGTTTCCTAGTGCTGCTGTAACAAACGACCACAAACAAGGTAGGTTAGAGTAAAATGGATTTACCATCTCAGAGTTCTGGAGGCTAGAAATCCGAAATCAAGTTTTTGGCAGGGCTTGTTTCTGAAGCCTCTAGGGGGAGGATCTTTCCTTAGATTCTTCCTAGCTTCTGGTATTGCTGACAATCATTGCTGTTCCTTGGGCTTGTAGCCACATCCAATCTCCACCTCCATCATCACTTGGTAGTCTCCTGCATGTGTGTCTGTGTTCACATTTGCCTTATCTTACAGGAACATTAGTCTTTGGATTAGGGTACATCCCAATGCAAAATGAATTCACCTTACCTTGATTATCAGCAACTTGATTATTTAACCTTCCTCATGATCCATCTGGCTCTGTTGTTCTTCCCACTGACTTGCACCATGATTTCAGCTTCACAAAAAAAGAACTTCATTGACCTGATGTCCTTCATCTTCCAGACAGTCCAATTTTTTTTTTTGGCATGGCATCTTCTTTCTATGTCTGCTCATGCAGACCGATAGACTCTTCTATGGACACTGAATTCATCTCTTACGTTGGACACTAGCCTAGCTATATGCTTGTAAGAAGCATGGCTATATTCTAAAAAAGTTGAGAAGTTAAAAAATATACTGAAAATATCTGATCCCAGTTGAATTGAAGAATTAATTAATTTCTTTAATCATTTAATCTAGTAGTGTCTAATGTAATTTTCTGTGAAAATGGAAAAGTTTTATTTCTGCACTGGCCAATTCAATAGCCAATACCCACATAGGATTACTGAGCACTTGAAATGCAGCTGATGTGGCGGAACAACTGAATTTCTAATTTTATTTAATTTTAATTAATTTTCATTTAAATTTAAATAGCGACATGTAATTAGTGGTTACTGGATTAGACAGCCCAGATCTACTCCAATCTGTTAACATAAAGGAGTGTGTGATAGAACAACATTTAAAACCTCAGGAACAAATAATCAAATTGAATTCATTTGTTATGATAAGAACTTTATACGCTCTTAAGGGTTAAAAAAAAGAAAAGGTGATGAAGCGGATATGGGAGCTTAACCAAATAATTCTAGGGCAAAATGAGTGAGGTCCATCATCATTTATGTGTTGTTGAAGACTGACATCTTAATTTTTCTAGCTTCAAGCATACTTCAAGTGTTATGGGAAACCTGACAAAGGTGAAAATGTTTAAAGTGTATTTAGCCATGTTTTCAGAAGCCAGATGAGATCCTGGAGAAGCCAAGAACCTAGCCTTTCCTGATGAGTAGCTCAGCCACTTGATAAAACTTCTTGGCTCTCATTTGAAGCTACTGCACCAGTAAAAGATAGATTAAGGTATTATCTTCCCATTTTAAAATTGTCTCTTTTAATTTCTCAGAGTCCAATTTACTGTTTTCTTTAGATAAATTGCTTCATTAGCATTCATATGCAAAATGTTATCCAGACTTTAAAAATAGAAGATGTCAAAGTTGAGGTAATATGTCTGATTGGGAGATTATCTTGCTCCTGAACTGGAAATCCAAAGAAAACAAAGAAAGAGAGAGCAGTTAAGCAGAAACATGTCATTGACCCAGGGAGCATATCCATCATAAAGCCTGGAGGAAATATTTCCTTATGCCTCAAAAAGATGAGTTACTTTATGAAAAACTTCAATCAGTTTGATTCAACTTTAAGATGTTAGGGTTTCTGAGTTCCATATGTTTCTGTGGTTGTCAAGAAATCCTTGCAGAGAAAAGTTTTAATGAAAGGTAGCTGAATCTGGAATTAGTATAATGTACCTTCCGATCTCATGGGATAGCTCTAGAGAAGATGGAGGTGTACTGAGTAGACACGGAAAAGGAAACGGACGAGTTGGAAATAATTTAATAACATAAAGACTGCTAATACCTAACTCATATAAACTTATATAGGCACAAATTCCTCAGTCTTTTTCTTTATGAATTCTATCCTAAAGACCAAATAATCTCCAGCTTATATGAATTTGAATGTCCATATATTTACATACTGGCTTTCCAGTTATTCCCCCAAATGATTTTTTTAGAATACACTTGTAAATAAAATCCTCACTTTCCTTAGATAGGAATCAGCTCCTCTGAAATGTAAACTTTGGGTAATTTGCTTTATTAAAATGAAATACTAAGTCTGAGTGTCTAGGTGGCTAAGGAGACAAGGCCCCTCTATCTCTCTCTCCCTTCCTCCCTCATTCCTTCCTTCTTTCATTCTTTCTTTTTATCATATTGCTTTCTAGATGTTGGTGAAAATTATGAGAATTAACTGAGAAAATAAATTATTTTAATATTTTATCTTTCAAAATATTAGTGAAGCCTTCAGTGGTCAAACCAATCTTGTTGCCTGATTTCTATGGTGAGGTGGGAATCAACTGATTATGAAACCCTCTGCCTCCTCTGCTACCCATCCCTCATATTCATCTAAGACAAGAATGCTTTTCTTTTCATTCTCAGGTTCTCCTTTTATTTATCTTATTAAGTCCTTTATTTTGCATAGAGATGAGGAGATGTTTTACTGTTCATATCACTGTCACTTGCCAGGAAACTGATTTATCATATGTGACACTAGAAAAAATAAAACACTAATTTATATTCATGAAGTCCTCATTTGTGCTTTCTAAACAGATATAATGCAATCTGTCTAACCTCCCCGGGATGTTCCAGAGCCCTGTCATTTTGTGACATTTTCTGTCCAGTATAAATAGGAAAAAGTACATGAAAGGTAAAAATAGTACAAATAAAACAGAATTGAATATCTAAAGGATATCTAAATGAAAATTAGAAGGAATTATTAAGTGATGTTTTAGTTCCTAAACTTAATTTTATAATATGTCAGAAGATGGAATAGAAAACTTGGACTTGAAATTTGAGGATTATCATGACATTTCTCTCATGTACAAAGGGATATCTAAATTGACAAACAAGCAAACAAAAACCAAAAAACACTCATCAGTAATAACTAGCACATTCAACCACAGAAACCTATATAAGAGCCTTACCTGAAAACTTACAATGTGTCAAATCTTTTCTTTTTTTTTGATAGCCTGTAAAATTTTATCATAATGCATATCTAAACCAACCAACCAAAAATAAATAACATATATCATTTTTCAGTTAATGCCATAACATTCAAGATTCCCAGTGAAGGCAGATAGGATCAAATAGTGTTTAAAGATCCCTTTCTTAGAACAAGTTTCCCCAAGTTGCCAGACTTAGCTAGGTCCCCCTCTATTACCTTTGCAGCCCTATTTCCCCCATAGAACTTTGTACAGTTGAAGTGTAGGCAGAACTTTTGCAAACATTTTTCTCATGATTGTCATTATTAGACCAAACTCCATGATGGAGACACTGCATTGATTCTGTTCCCTCTGCACACCCAAGACTGAACACAAGACCTCCCTGATATGTATACCATACTTGCTAAACAAAAACAAAAACAAAAACAAAAACAAAACACCACATTGAATTAATGAGTTATGACTCTTACAATCACCTTTAAGGTATTTAAAGCATTTCACCTTTGCATATGGAGAGGGATCACTCCCTCTGAAGGGAATTGGCTTTTGGGGTAAACCTACCAGTCTGGCCCAGCATATCACAACATTGGATTCTGTCAAGGGCCTAGGGGTGCATTCCTTTATATTTGCAATTATATCCTGAAAATAAAAACAGTGAGTAATGTGTGTCTAAAGTATGTATTTATGCGATAAGGTCACAATTAGGCTTACTCTGTGACTAACTAAGCTAATTCTTCTTCCATCAGAAGTTCAAAGCTAAGGAAAATGAAATGCTGTTGAGCAGGGAGGTGACAGCATCATTGACCAAGAGCTGAGCAGGCATAGGCAGCTTCAGAGTGGAATCCAATGCTGAACAATTTCCTATCTCAGCAGGGCAAAACCAAGTGAATTGAAATAGGATAAGAAGCTTTTGTGAAGGGTGAGTTGGGATAGTTTGTCAGTAAACATACCAACCAAGAGGCTGGTTACGAGTCTGGTCTTCCAGAGTGTTGAATGCAAGCACTCTTGAAGTATCACTAAAAAGCTCTGATAATCAGGGAATTCTGAGCTTATTATTCACAAGGTCAAGGAGAAGGGAGGGCAGAGTTAGGATTTTTGGGGGGCTTTATAGTCTGATTTAGGGTTAAGACTGGGTAAGAATCATGATACAATAACAATGCTTTCTATGAACATAAGAACACAGATACCTTAGGTATGGAAACAGCTTAATTGTCTGTCATTAGATAAATGGATCAAGAAAATGTGGTATATTTGTAGAATGGAATATTATTTAGCCTTTAAAAAGTAGGAAATCCTGCTCTTTGTGACAACGTGGATGGACTTTGAGGGAATTATGTTAAGTGAAATAAGCCAGGCAGAGTCAGCTCATAGAGACACAGAGTAGAAAAGTAGTTGCCACGGATTGTGGAGGGTGAGGAGAGAAATAGGGAGGGGTTGGTAAAATGCTACAAACTTTCAGGGGCGCCTGGGTGGCTCAGTTGCTCAGGTCGTGATCTCATGGTTCATGAGTTTGAGCCCCGTGTCAGGCTCGTTGCTGACAACTCAACCTGGAGCCTGCTTTGGATCCTGTGTCTCCCTCCGTCTCTGCCCCTCCCCTGCTCACACTCTATCTTTCAACAATATATTTAAAAATTTTTAAAAATTTTTTTAAAAGGTACAAATTTTCAGTTCTAGGATGAATAAGGTCTGAGGACCTAATGTGTGACATAGTGACTGTGGTTGATAACACTGTATTGTATATTAAAATTTTTTAAGAGAGTAGAACCTGAATGTTCTCACCAAAGAAAAGAAAAAGGATAAATATGTGAAGAGGTGGGTGAGTTAATTAACTAGATGATGGAAATCCTTCTACAATGTATATGTATATCAAATAATCACAGGTACACTTTAAATATCTGACCATTTAATTTGTCAACTATACATCAGTAAAACAGAAATAAAAAATAAAATTGACGGTACGGCACAAAAAGGGGTTTATGGTGAGGTTTCCAAGAATCTCAGAGAGTAAACTGTCATTTGATGCTATCTATTGAAAAGCTGGTCAGTCTGGTATTAGGTGAAATAAGATTTTGGAGAAATTTCCAAAATGAACAATGATGTTTTCTGCAACTTTTATCTTCATGGGCAAGAGTTTCCTGGAATAGAAAAATCCTGTTGATGAAGAGGGTCAAGTGGTTAGTCCTGCCAAAAGTGGACAGTGATCAGTATGTGTGTGGATAATTTCAGGTCTTTGTATTCTTGTTGCTCAATGACGCCCTACTGTTTCAGATAAAGGAGGACCATTGGAGTAGGACTGTGAAAATAAAGGTTACCTTACTTCAGAACTGTAAAAGTCAGCAGTGGGAAAGCGCTATGTCTTTCAACCTACCTACTCTATCATGAGACTTATTACTTATCCTCCACTTCAGAGTGGCTATTAGGGCTCATGAATTTAAATCTCCTCACTCCCAGATTTCTAATGAAATAAATATAAAGCAATGAACAGGTACTAGAGCAGGAAAAGAAGGGTAATAGCAGATGCTACATTTACTTGTTTAATTCATATGCTTTATGCTTTGAGGCTTCCAGAAATATTTGGCGGGAGGAATTATTATATGGGAACAGATAACATAAATTTATAAGGTTAGTTATTAATGCATATGCATAATATAATAATAGTATAAGCAGTATAATACTTCTGAAAGGTACGTGGGGGAAATGCTATTAAGTGGGCAGCTATAATTTGTTTTGTCTTATTACATGCTTGGTTAAAAATGGCCATTCTCATAATCAAATAAATACTAGGTGAAGTGAATGCTGATTCAATTTTAAAACGTGAAAAATATTTTTAATAAAATACTTATTTAATTTTGGTGGGAAAATATTGCAACTTGACGAATGCATTAAAATGCTATGCAGAATTCTGAAAAGAAAGTCAGTACGTCAAGAACCCTCCATGGAATGGGAAGCTAGCAAATCCTCCTGACCTAAACTGAGGAGACAAGAAAAACCCATTAAAATTCTTACGGTTACAAAATTTTACATGGACACACACCTGACCAACAAGGGTCAGATGGTAGCAATAGCATCATCATTATTTTAAGTGATATAAAGGGAACTGGACTGGCTTGGGTATGCACGTTGTACCTCCCTTCTCTTGGACGTAACAGGACCCATCTTCTTCTCCAGATGCTTCCCTCTGAGGGGATGGTGGCAAGTCCACATAATGGCAGAAGTCACAAACTCCAAAGTCCACAGAGAGCAGGAACCCAACATAAGACAGTGAAGTGGGCCACAGTAAGATTAAGGTTTGCACTTGGGAACGGTGGGGACTGGTAACTTAGAAGGAGCACAGCTACCCAGGTCTCGTTGATTGTTACCATGTAGGAATCTATGCTCAGTGTGCCAAAGGTTTCAATGTTTCAAGAAATGCTAGCAATTCAGATTTTTATATACTAGCTTTCTATTTATAAAGCATATTTAATTGCCAAAAAAATCCCACACATCTGCAGGTTGAACTTTGTGGGCCTCATCTTATTTAAATAGCTGAATTCTAAAGACACAGTAGCCAAGATGGGATTGACTTTGCCCTTGCTCCTCCCTTGTGTCAGAAATCAGGCCATTCATCCTCTCCTGCCTAAGGCAGGATCTGAATTTCCCTTGTTGGTGACACATTATTCTTTTAGGACAGGGGACCTTTAGTTCCCTGTTAAACATTAAAATATCTCTGGGTATTAACTTATTGAGTTAATTTATAGAATAAATCTAATCTAGTAGTAGCTTCTGCAGAAACTGATGAGAAGAGAGCAAAGCTTTGGGGGAGTGGTTCTACTGTGTTAAAAAAAAAAAAATCACTTCTTCAAAATGCAGATGCCCCGGCTGCGGCCCTAGAGATTGGAATTGTTGAGATCTAGAGGAGCGACTGGAATGCCTGCTCGGCAAGCACTCCTGGGTGATTCTCAAAAACAAAACCCAAGCAGCGGCTCTCAAACTTTAGTGAGTATCAAAGCCACCTGGAGAACTTGCCCTAGCAGACTGCTAGCCCCCATGCCCAGAGCTTCGGGTTCAGTAGGTCTGGGGTGGGGCCTGGGAATTAGCATCTCTAGCACATGTCCAGGTGATACTGAGGCTCTTGGGCTGGGGACCACACTGCATGTAGACAGGTTGTCTGGGGTGAGCATGGTAAGCGCGCGCAAGGGCTGCAAGTGAGGACGGAAGAGGTGGGACAACTTCATCTGCTTCATGAAGTCACCTCAGGTCTGGTGCTGGAACTCGAACTGCATTGCAGACTTTGCAGTTGGTTCAACCACTCATCAAATATTCAGTGACATTTGCCATGTGCCAGATACTACGCTAGGCCTAGGTCTATAAATTAATAAATTTATCTTGTTAAATCACGAATTAATAAATTCAACAAATATCTATTGAGCTTCCGCCATTACCCAGGCCGTGGGCTAGCTGTTGCTAAGAGTCAGGTCTCAGCTTTCAATGAATCAGGAGCCCAGAATCTCTTGGCTTCTCTGCTGTCATTCATATTCAGATGACAGCTTGAGGAAAATATTGGTTCTTTCTGCATAAACAAAACAGAGCACAGTAGAGCCAGTTTGTTGTGTTATCCTGTGGAAATCGTGTTCTGCACAGATCCCTGAAGCTCAGAGCGGAAGGCACTTCTGTCTGAGCCGAGCTGACAGCTGCAGTCCCGCAGGCCCAGTCGGGACAGTGGGCACTTTCTTGTTAGAAGCAACCAGGCTTCCCATAGTCACCCTGTGCTTGGAAGCAGGACCCCAGACACACTCCTTCTAGAAACGGTGCCTTGCCAGTGAAGACAAACGCATATGAGACAGGCTGTCAAAGCCTGCCCCAGAGCAGCCCTCCTGCATTGCTTTCTAGAAAACACATCCCATATGCCCCACAGGAGGCCCGCCCTTGCTCTGTCTGCAGCCCATGGATTATGGAGGGCTTGGTGGTCAGAAGCACATATATTTCTGACATTACAGAGGCTGCACCATAGTTTACCTGATGACAAATAATTTATTATTATTATTATTATTGTTATTGTTATTATTATAAAAGTCAGGGCCAGAGGGAATCGGGACTCTTCTGGTAGCTCTGCATTGGATTCAGATCTCTTTTTACAAATATGTGGTACAATGACACCAAAGACAAAAAAGGGACTCTTGATTCCGTCTGATTGTTTTTTTCTTTCTTAGTTTCCTGAGTCTATCCATTTTCACAAAGTCTAAAAAGTGAGTTATTACTCAGGTAATGAATATTGAACATTTTACGTATGTTTAAGTGGATTGGTTACTTTGTCTTCAAAACATAGATCATTTCCTTGAGATAGCATTGTGGTTTTTCAATATTGCGTTAATTAAAAAAATTTTTTTAATGTTTTATGTATTCTTGAGAGAGAGACAGAGCATGAGCAGGGGAGGAGCAGAGAGAGAGAGGGACACAGAACCCTGAGCAGGCTCCAGGCTCTGAGCCGTCAGCACAGAGCCCGACGCGGGGCTTGAACTCATGAGCTGTAAGATCATGACTTGAGCCGAAGTCGGTCGCTCAACCCACTGAGCCACCCAGGTGCCCCATTTTATTAATTTTTAAAAATCACAATTGTTTACCTTGCAATACTTGTGCTGAAAACTCTTTGAGGATGGAAACTGGCTAATTCTCTGTAAGAGAGATACAGACATGCATATAGTGGACACTCAATGTATACTTGTTGAATATATGCATGATAGAGCCAAAAAAAAAAAATGAATGGCCACCAGAGAATATTGAGGAAGCAGGCTCAGGGGAGTGTGGTGGTGTCTTCAAGATTTTCTTGCTACAGAAGTAAGTGAGAACATGTCTCCTGCCTTCCAGGGTGGGGTTCACCACACTACCTCTGTCAGAACCCTGCTGACTTTTATCGAGAAGGATGGATGCTCGTTCTCAGTTGCTGAATTTGAGCTTTGAAGACTCCAAGGAAAAGTGAGCCACAATCAGAATAGTATATATTTTATATAAGTAAAATTAAAAATAATTTACCAGAAAGGTAGTTTCTTTTTTTTTTTTCCTTCTAGGGGGCAAATGTAAGTGAAAAATTTAATTTATAATTCTAGACTCAGGATTCCCATAATACTCTAAATCCTGCGAAAGCAGTTACAGGGAAACATAGGTATGCACTTTACTACAGATATTTTAATTGACTTGATAAATTGAGTTTACCAGGAGGTGGTAAAATCTCAGTTAGACTGGAAGGAGGAATATCTAATTTCCATATCTGCTCAGGAAACTATTTAAATAGAATACTTATCTTTATGGCTGGATAATAAGTATTATTTGAATATAGTGAATCTAAGACTTAGTGAATATAAAAACAGAAGTAGCTCTAAGAATTCTGTGTTTATCTCCTCCGTGTTCTGTCTCAGTTAACAGACTGCTCAGGTCACAAGCTCCATGCCCTTGTCTAATTCTGCCAGTTATGCCTCTGAAATATATCCCAGCCCTGTTTCTCTTTTCCATTTTCTTTGGCTAGCTTTACATGCCCATCACCTCCCTTCTCCTTCTTCTTCACAGTGTTTATCAACCCTCATTTTGAAACACAAGATAGATTAGGTCATTTCCTAAGACCCCACAACAGCTGTCCGCTGTGCAGAGTGAAGTCCTAACCCTCCAGCAAAGGGTTCAAGGCCCCCTACAGCTTTGCTCCAGCTACTACTTCCAGACTTCTCTTCCACCACCTCCCTCCACATAAACTCTGCTCCAGCCACATTTAGCTACTCATGGTCCCTCTTCAGAAGATAAACAAGAAAGACCACAGAGTGCAGGTGTTAAGAGTAGGAGCTCTGGAGGCACGCTGCCTGGGTTCAAGAGCCAGTTCTGCCCAGACTTGGTGACCTTGAGTGAGTTACACTGAGTCTTGATTTCCACCTCCGTGGAACAAGTAATGATGGAACCTCCCTTGCGGGGTTATCAAGTTCAACACCAGAGGACATGAGAGACATGCCTAGCACAGAGCACATCGTCATCATTGTCATCTTTCACAATGTTGCTCACGATCCCCTCCTCGTGCCATCAGGCTCGCACCCACCCGGCAGTGAGCACTTTCCATACCATTTGGAAACCAACAAAGGGAATTGATTATTTTTCTGGATTCCTGCAGCACTTTGGTTGCCTTGAGTGGTAACGAGGAGTTTTGCTGTCTTCATATTCCCCTCCAGATGATGAAATCCTTGAGGGCATTGTGTGATCCTCTCTCCATCTGCTGTACCAGCACAGGGCTTAGCACCTGGAAAAAGAAACTTTTAACATTGGGTGATTATCTGAAAGACATTCCAAGCACTTATGTTTAAATACACACATCCAGGAAAATAATCCGATTTGAACCTTCTACTCGTTTACCTGATGTGAAAGCTAATCTCACTCATTCAACAAATATTTATGGGGTATCTATTATTGCCAGTCATGATTCTAGGCACTGGGAATAAACAGTTAAAAAATAGGTAAATTTCCTGCCCTCAAGGAGTTTCTTAAAATGAAAGATGAATAGAAGTGGATGAAAACAGTTAATGAAAAGGATTCATGAAGGTGTTAAATGCTATGAATAAAAGGAAAGCAGAGATGAAATATAGATGAAAGATTACTACTTTGTATACGGATGGTCCAGATGGGCCTCGTTGAAGGAAGACATTTGAGCAAAGACCTGAGGGAAACTTGTAGCATGTGAGGGAAGAGCTTTCCAGGCGGAGGAATGGCCAGTGCCAAGACTGTGAGGTAAAGTTCTCTTGGAGATGTTCCAGACCTGTGTGGCTGGAAGAGTGTGATACCAGGAGGGAATGTAAGAGTGATGTCAGAAGTAAGTAAAGCTGGAACTTACAGTGGTTGTGGAGTTCATGCAGTTTGAGTGTATGACTCCCTATCCTCACCCTATCACAGGTTACCCTCACCATCAGTCTCCTCTTCTCCATCAAAGAACACTTTGGGGCCCAGTTCATTGTCTGCTTCTCTTTCCCACTTTTTGAACCTTAGTTCTAGATGTTTTCAACACCCATGTAGACAAGCATCCAATGATACAGCAGACAATTCCAGGTCCCCTGGCCTCAGGCGACCTTTACCTCTTCTCCAATCATCCACTGTCAACCTGGACCATTACATCACTTGGAAACTGCCCTCTGAGACCTTTACTTACCACCTTTCCAGTCTCATCTTCACTGGAACTGTCTGTGGAAATTTCTAGACCTCCCAGCTGTTGATGCTGCCACCTCTCTTGTTCCACCTGTTCCTCTGGAGTGTCTTTCTGAAAGGTCTGTTTAGTCCAGATGCAAACTTAATCATCTGTGTTCTTTTTACACTTTCATTATCAATTTACTGACACTTAATCCTTCTGCTGATCTGTTCTTCAAAATTCCAGTCCTATGTTAAATGCTTAAAATCTACTCTCTTCAAAATTAATGGCAGGATTCCTCAGTGTTGCTGAAAAACAGAAATGCATAACTAAACATGCCTTGACACCCTTCCAGATTTGTGGTCCCACAACTTAAGTGCACCATTAAACCTGCCCATTGATCTTTTATTTCTCTTTTTTTTCATTCTTGTTTTCCTTCCCTTCAACTGCCATTCTACATGGCTGAGGGTGGCCTTCAACCAAAACAGGGAGGCCACTCTGCTTTATGTAATTATTTCAATTTTTAGAAAGTTAACTTCTTTTCAAGTAGTCAATACATGCACAGCATCATAATTCAAAAGTTAAGGGGCTTTTGGGTGACTCAGTCAGTTGAGTATCAGACTCTTGGTTTCAGCTCAGGTCATGATCCCAGAGGCATGGGATGGAGCCCTGAGTCGGGTTCCACACTGACAGTACGGAGCCTGCTTGGGATTCTCTCTTTCCCTCTCTCTCTACCCCTCCCCCACTTGTGCACGTGCTCTCTCTCTCTCTCTCTCAAAAAAGAAAAGAAGGTTAAAAAAGGTAAAAAGGAAATTTCCTATAAAAGCATCCCATTAATACCCAGTTCCCCTTTCAGAAGACCATCATGTCTTGAATTTCTTATATATCTGTCTAGAGACATACTTTAAAATACAAGTAAAGGGGCGCCCAGGTGGCTCAGTCGGTTGAGCGTCGGACTTCAGCTCAGGTGATGATCTCACACTCCTTGGGTTCAAGCCCCGCATCAGGCTCTGTGCTGACGGCTTGGAGCCTGGAGCCTGCTTTGGATTCTGTGTCTCCCCTTCTCTCTGCCCCTCCCCTGCTCATGCTCTGTCTCTCTCTGTCTCAAAAATGAATAAAAACATTAAAAAATTTTTAAAAAGTAAACTACAAGTAAAAACATTTGTATGTGTGTCTATAAATTCAAGTCATAAGCATGTAAGTATGTGTATGTTTGTGTGTGTGTACACGTGGTGGAATGTTATAGACGCTACCTTGCATCTTTCCATTTCACACTATAATTTGGAGGTTCTTGCACATCAGTCGTGTGGATCTGCCTCCTTACTGTAACGGCTGTATAACATTCCTTTGCTGCTCACACCCCCCTCTGTTTGGTCACTGTCAAACTGATGGACATTTAGGACGTTCCAGCATTTTGCTGTCATAGACAATTCTGCCATGAAAAACTTTCTGTATGTGTCATTTCTCACAAGTACTAGTTATGATAATCCTAGAATGTTCCTGGAAGTGGAATTGCTGATTTAAAGTGCATGGACGTTTGAAATTTTGAAAAGCATCTTAAATGTAGATAAATAATACCCAAACACCATCCACAAAAGTTGGACCAATTTACACTTCTGCCAGCCATTACCTTTGAGGGGACCTGTTTCTCCACTAAGTGAAAATGGCATCTCACTGGAGTTTTAATTTACATTTCTCTGATTGTAAATGTTGACCATCTCTTCATATGTTTATGAGACATCTGTATTTCTTTTCTAGGAGCAATCTGTTCATATTGGAGTATATTTTGGACTCTGCTTAATTGTCATATGTTTGAAGCCAGATTGTTCTGGTTAATATTTCTTCCTATTGTATTCCCAGATTGAATAATGTTACAGTCTCCGTCATCCTGCTGTTTATCTACCAAACAGCTCCCCCTGAATATTTTCCCTAGAGAAGATTTGTGTATTGCAGATGTAGCTTGGGGACTGGGGTGGGGAGCGAGTATTGTCCCAGGACAGTAGGGCAGACTTCATTGGATCCTCATTTCTACAGTCTGTGAAAAGTCCCAACCTCCCTTCCCTTGATTTTTCATGATATTCGGGAGAAGGGGGCACCCTTCATTCTCAGGGTCTCACTCTTCCTTCTGTATGTTTGTGTGATATTTTTGTTTCCACTCTTCACTTTATTTTCATTTTCTCAGTATAGGCAACAAACTCACTCACACCCTTTACTGTCTCTCTCAAGCAATGCCACAGAGTATTTCTTGCATTTGGATGAGTTTATCAATGGCGCGGTAGCCTCGAGAAAGGTCACTCTTCCTTCCTCTTTATGTCTCCCTCTTCTGTTTCATCTCCTTTTCTTCACTGAACTCTTTCCCCACTTTCTTCCCAAGAATAAAATACATAATACGTTCCTCTCTTTTATAAGTACATGTATGTACCTGCAATCACTTTTTGGTGAACATTTTTGTGTATTCTGTGATATCACTCTCCATACACAATGGCACACTCAAGTATTTTTTTGAACAATGCAGTACTTCCACTAAGAGGAATTCTGGTGAATAAAGTTTCTTCCATAAGTGTATATCTGCACATCTCTGTAATTTCACTGTGCATCTCACCTACTAATGCTGGGCATAAGAGATGGATGTAAGTGCTATGGTGTTGAGTTAAATGCCACCTGATGCCAAGACTTTATGAGACAGAATTTACAAGGCTCTTGCAATGGAATGTATTTTGAGGCAGGTGCAAAAGGCTCTGTGATAAGACTGAGGAAAGTGCCTGTCTCTTTCTTGTATGAATTTGTTTGGAATGGTCACTTATGGGAATGCATGCCCAAGTTCTAATGGTGCTGCAGACTCATGGCACCAATATAAAATTCTATATGGCAGATGAGCCCTCAGATTCTTTTTTTTAATGTTTATTTATTTTTGAGAGAGAGAGAGAGAGAAAGTGGAGGAGGGGCAGACAGAGAGGGAGACACAGAATCTGAAGCAGGCTCCAGACTCGGAGCTGTCAGCACAGAGCCCACTGTGGGGCTTGAACCATGAACTGTGAGATCATGACCTGAGCTGAAGTCGGACACTTAGCTGACTGAGCCACCCAGGTGCCCTGAGCCCTTGGATTCTATTACATTTCTTGAAAGGCCGATGTGTTTGGAAAAAGGGTGCTAGAACTAGCAAGGTTTTTTTTTTTTCCACTTTAATCAAACTTTCCCACTGGACTGTTATTCCCTAATAGGTTTATGAGACACTTATTGGATGACCTTTCTACCTTCTTGAGAAAATTGAAGTCATTGGACATAATGTTTTTCATTCAACTACTGTTTCTGTTAACAAATTTATCTACAACCATTCATTCTTCCCATATTTCCAACAGTCTTAGTGGACTAGGGGCTCCACTTTCATCTTAAGGTCAACCCATTCCTCTGTACCCTTAACTCCAACCACGGCAAACCCCTTTAGTTTGTGATTTTACTACTCCAGTTATTTCTCATTTCCTTTCAACTGGTTTCCACACATTAAACCATAAACCTGCTCAGATATAAGTAATCTCCTCCCTACCAAAAAGAAAAAACACAATCTCTTCCAAAACTTTTGACCCTGAATCATCTAGGAATTCACCAATCTCCCCCCCCCCCCCTTATCAAAACTTGAGAAAGTAACTCCATCTAATGTTCTGGCTTCTTTCCCTCCTGTTCACTAAGCTAACAATTGTAGCTTGACTTCTGCCCCCACCAATTTACTAATTTCACCACGTCACCAATGATGACACAATTTCCAAACAAAACGGATTATTTTCCTGGATTTTATCTAATTGAACCACTCATCTGTCTCTGTTGTTGTTGACTCTTCCCTAATTCCTGAAAATAATCCTTCATCTTGCCTTCCATAGAACCACTGGTTCTCTGTAAACTTCCAATATCAATCCTGACCAGTATGGGTTTAAAATGTCCCTGTCCCTCAGACTCTGTCACTGCCACTGCCCGTGTAATCCTTCTGCTGCTTCTACCCTTCAAAATTCCAGTCCTGCATTTTGTGTGCAAACTTCTCTCTCTCCACCTGCTCCCTGTGTGATATCTTCTTGGGTTCACCTACTGCTAATATGATAAAGACCCTCAAATCTCTGTCTTGCTCAAATCTCTCTACCAACTCCCAAATTTTACAGTTATTTTAACTGCTTGCTGTATCTCATCTTCATTGCAAATCCACCTTAATAGTTCACAAATCTTCCCTTTTCACTGCATCCCTGCCACCACCTCCCCAGCTGGGACTTTCTCTCGCTTGCCTGTCATGTTTCAGCAGCCTCCTACAAGCCCTCCAGCCTCTCCAATCTTGGCTCTCTGTGTTGTTCAATGTATGCTAAGGTCGTGTTTCTGTAATGTAAGTGTGACACTGATCCAGCAGTGTGACTCCTGCTGCCTCTCTGTCTCATGTCTTACCCCTCCTTTCCTCACGACACTGCTCTTCTTTGACATCACGATGTTTCTTGTCCCAGGCCTTTGCTAAGACTCTCCTGTATCAAAGGCTTTCTCACTTATCATTTCCCAGTTACCAAACCACCAAGTAAATGTCAAGTGCTCCTTGTTTTTTTTTTAAGATTTAGATAAGATGTCACCACCTCCAAGACACTTTCTCAAATACATCTTTTTTTGTTCACGTCTAGTTTAGGGGATCCATTCCTGATCTCCCCTGGAACCCTGAACCTACCCCTTATTATCTTAACACATTTTATTAAGCATTGTCTGTTTACATAACTGTCTCTCCCCCTAGATTTGAGTAAAGTTTCTTTTACCTACTTATGTATATGTAATTACTAGGTCAGGGCTGGGCACATAGTTTATGTTTAATAGTGTTGCTGAATAAATGTATGAAAGAATAGTTTAGATTAAAACATGGAATGGATATCTCAAAGTCAAACTGAATACTGGGCCAGTATAATCTTTTCATGTCTTTTAGTTATTCTCATTGTAGAATGGGAATAGTGATAGTGATCACCTTATATGATTTTTTTTTGGTGAGGATTAAATGAGATAATATTATGTAAAGTACTTGATATAATGCCTAATATAACAATTGCTCACTAAATATTATAATGTAATATTGACAATCCTCTCTATCATTTCTAGTGATACTGTTGATTAAGCATTATCAGGGGAACTATATGTGAAGTCTATTCTTTTCACTTACCACTATCATTAGTCTTCATAGTGGGGAAATTGGCCTTCAGGTGGCTCATTTTCTCAATAAGTGAGCTCAAGGATCATGCTGATTTATTACTATTTTTTAATTACAAAGCCATTTTACTTTATTTTTCCAATTAAAAAACAGAGAATGGAAAGAACATATAAAAATTTCTTGTAACCCCACCCTCCAAATACAACCATTATTGATGTATATATTTTTCTCCTGAGAGCCCCTTTTTTAGACATACACTGTTAAGAGTTGTTAGTGACGGTGGTGCCCCTGATGTTAAATCTGCTCCTTAATGCAAGGACAATAGGCACTGAGAAAGTGCAGATTAGAAGATCAGCAAGTTGGGGCGCCTGGGTGGCTCAGGCGGTTGAGCATCCGACTTCGGCTCAGGTCATGATCTCGCAGTCTGTGAGTTCCAGCCCCTCCCCGGGCTCTGTGCTGACAGCTCAGGGCCTGGAGCCTGCTTGGGATTCTGTGTCTCCCTCTCTCTCTGCCCCTCCCCTGCTCATGCTCTGTCTCTCTCTCTGTCAGAAATAAACATTCAAAAAAATTTTTAAAAAAGATCAGCAAGGAAAGGAGACAGGTTTAAGTTGGGTCGAGAGCTGAACAAGAGCCCCAAACAAAGACAAAAAGTGAGACCCTCTCTTGGTATCAGATCCGGCAGCAGACACAGAAATATGCATTTTTCTTTATTTATTTCAAAACTCCAAGACCTAAGGTTGGTGATATCCACAAATAACAATGGTAGCTCAACTAACTACTTGCTCAGCTAATAAGGATTTCAGCAACAACATCTAACTTCCAAAATACTTTGTTTCATTATACTGTGATTTCTCAGCATGTTACAGTTACTGTTTTATCAACAGCCATATGTTGTCACCCTCTGGGCGTGAACACCTGTCACTCTCAAATAGACTTGTCACAAATTCACCACTTGTTTAGCAACAAATATTAAGCAATAGCAGTGGACATTATTTCAGTTTGAGTCATGCTAAGACTAAAAGTGAAAAAAAAGAGGGATTCATTCATTACTTCTTTAATTAATTCAATAGTTATCCATTCCCTGACTTTTATATTCCAGGCATAGTCCTTGGCTGAGGTGAAACTGTCATGAACAAAATTGGCATGGTTAATGTTTTCAAGGTGCACCAGCATAGCCAGGAGACTGATAGTATGCAAGGAAACAATCAAATAAATTAAAAAATTAGGATTATGATAAGTGCAATGAAGAAACAACATGCATCTCTGAAACATAATAATAAAGTTGGAGAGAATGCAGTGGGGAAAACCACCTTCTGGTGTTTAGGGAAGACCTCACTGAAGTGGCAATGTTTCAGCTGAGACCTAATGCAATATAAGGGCCAGCCAGGCAACAAGCTGGGGTAAGAGTCTTTTGGCCTGATGGCTAGAAACAACTTGCTTCCTGGGGCAACCAAAAGGAAGTCAGTGTGGCTGGAGTGTGGAGGTGAGCAAGGGAGCAGATGAGGATGGATGTACCAGATCTGACCACACAGGACCTTGTAGGCCAAGTTAAGGCATTTAAGTGTAACCAGAGCCTAACCTGCTGGGGTATAATGAGAGCCTAACCAACCTGGGGAAGAGAAATCTCCAACTCCAGCCCGTACCAGCCATCTTGTCCCATCGATGGGGATAGAAAAAAACTGAGAAGCACTTATGAAGTTCATAGTCCAGAGGCGTGGGCTCACTAAAACACTGATATCTAATCACAGGACTGTAGAATCCTTCCTTTTCCTCCACTCATCATGACCACCTTACTAAAGACCTTTTGCAGCAGTTCCTTTTACCCAGTATATCATGTCTGACTACCAAGGAAAAATTACAATGAATACCAAAAGGCAAAAACAAAAACAAACAAACAAACAAAATAGACACCCAAAAGCCAAAAACAAAAACTGAAGAAACAGAACAAGCATCAGAACTAGATGTGGCAGGGATGTTGAATTATCAGACCAGGAATTTTAAATAACTATGGTTAAGATGCTACGGGCTCTCATGAATAAAGTAGACAGCATGCAAGAATAGATGGGCAATGTAAGAATTGAGAAAAGGAAGGGCACCCATCCACTAATTCTTCGATTATTTCAACAATTATCTATTAGAAACCCTAAGAAGCAACCAGAAAGAAATGCCAGAAATAGCTTGAGGGTCTTGAGACCTGTTATTTCCAAGCTAATGCCTTCCTCACCAGATGCTCTGCTCTAGAAGATTGTCACCATCAGTAGCTGTCCAACACACCTGTGCATAATGTTACCTTAGTGCCTTGGTGTTCCTCCTGCCTGGGATGGAAATAGTATCAACTTGAATTAGAATGTCTGCTCAGAGACCTAAAGCAATAGAATCCTGGGTAGGTATTGAAACCCTGCTGGGCCTCATATCTTGTAAAATTATGGAAAGGTGTATCTCAACATTTTGATGTAAGAAATAAATGAAAAACTGTATGTGAAATCCCCTTGCATGGGGCCTGATGAAAAACAGCTACTCAATAAATGTTAGTTTCCCTGTATCTCTCCCCCTATTGAATTTCTATCCATTCCATTCCATTGCCTTTTCATAGGATTTGGTTCTCACCACCGATTTTCTCTTACCCAATAATTCACTGTGGATTCATTTTTATGTGTGTGTCTCTTCTCCCAAACCTCATAGTCATGAGTAGTATTGGACACAGAGGCGATGTCCAATAAGTCTGTTGGGTTTGTGTAATTATAAGCTAGTGAAGCAAAGGAAATCTTGACTGGCCAACCGCAGAGGTTTCGGGTAACAAAAAGGAAAAGGAAAATGGATTTTATGAGCAGGGAATTTAAGGAAACTTGCAGAGGGAACTTGGGTAAAGAGGAGAGAATGCTGTTAAAGTAGGGAGAAAAGATCCTTTATATAATGATGGATACTTTAGACGTACCCCTGGTTATGCCTATATTCCCAAACTATGCAGTGAATTCACTGGTGAATTAAAACAAGCTGATTTTTTGGGCTCCCCATTAAGTAATTAATTCAACAAACATTTATTTAATATTAACTATTGACAATGTTATATCTTAGGCTAGATGTTGGTAAAATATCTGGAATAAGTACCTTAATCTTGCACAGACTGAATATTATATTGTTTGATCCAGGTGTAATTGTGAGTTGAAGCATAGATCTTATATTGTGTTTTCTACGTTAATGTTATAACATTTAAATCAACATAGGTTATCTGAATATATTTTGATTTGTTGTGCTATACACTAAATTAGTCAATGAGATTTTCAATTGTTAGAGATGATAAGGTTATATGCTTTTTTAGATAGAAGAGAAATAGTATTTTCAAATCTTTTTCTTTGAGAATTATTTTCATAGGTACTTTTGCTAACAGTATTGAGGCATTTTGATAGGGCAATGCAAATATATAATCTATAAAATACAAATGATTTGTTCCAAGTCTCCATGTAGAAAAGAGATCAGCAGGGTTTATGGGCCATATTATAGTTGTTAGTTCAAAATTCTATTTTTAAGGGCATGTCTGTTCTTTCCCTTTCCAAATAGCATTTTTTTTAATCTTTATGTTTAACTTTCCTTTAATTTTTTTAACGTAAGCACTTTAAAAGCAGAGGAATTTATAAAGTTGAATAATCCCTTGAATATTTTTATGTTCCACTTTTTGGTTACTTTATCCCCCGGTGTCCCAAAGTAATATTTCTTTTTTTTTTTCCTTTCAATAAGCCAGTTTCTCAGATGTATAGTAATTTGATTTAGAGATGCTGCATTAATAAGTTTATTCCTCTAACTAGAAGAAAGACCTTTATTATATTAGGGTATTTCTCCAAGGTATTTAAATTTATCTTCAACCCCATGGTCCAGGTTCCAAGAGATGCCTGTAATTAGATGTAATTACATGTCATATGAATCAAATGGTGGCATATCAGGTTCCAATTCTGTTACTATCCACCTTGCACATTTCCCACGTTATCTCCCCACCTCCCTCTTTAGAGCCTCCCTTACGATCCCCACCAAGAAAATATATCTAAATTATATCCTATTTCTAAAACTGTCTGGGAACCGGCTCCCCCAAGAGCCTGAAATCAAATGTGATAACAGGGGCACAACATTGTTATAATGTCCATTTTCCCCGAGGAACACATCTTTAATTTCCAATTTTAAATCTCTGTTGAAACCCGTCTCAAAAAGGAAGCTACAATTGACCTGGAAGTCTTGCTCTGAAGGAGCTTCTTCTGCTTCTGTGTTTGCATTATTGTCTATGATACAATTTTTCTGCTTTATTTTTTCCTGCAGTTCCTTAGAGTGTAACAGCCAAATGATGGTATGGTTTCTCATGGATGTCAGAGGAGCAGTTCCTGGCCACCTTTTCCAGGATTTGCTTAAAAAGAAAAAGTTTAGACTATGGCTCAGGTAAACTCTGGGTGGAGTGTGAGGTCCAGGAAGATGTCAGGAGGTAAATGTCTATTGGAGATTTGTTTCCATTCTGCACTCAGGGACCTTAGATTCTTCAGAGGCCTTCTCCTAACGGATTGAGTGTGGGCAAGGATCTTAGAAAACCTGTCATTTTCTCCCTTCCTTCTGTCTTTTTTTTTTTTTTAACAAATTTTGCTTTTCATTTTCCAACATGTAGTTTTCCCCTTACAGATTGTCTTAAGCTGCTTAAAAGAACCACTTAAATCATATAAATAGCAGGTTGTTAACCTAGTTAGTATCAAACTTACAGTCCCCCTCTCCCTTAATTCACTAAGTTTTCCTGAGCTTTACTGAGCAGGCCCAATTTGGTGGTTTCCTAGTATCACACTGAAGCATGGGCAGATATGCTGTTGCCATGGAAACAAGGTAATTGCTCAGAGGATTCATCCTGCATGGGTAATATTGAACTAACTGCTGTACGGTTTCTCATTTATTACAAAACATTTACAAGGAAAATGTGATGTGTTTCACAATGTTAAAGTGTTTGCCTTTTTTTTTCAAGAAGCTAGGTAAAAATTTCTTATTGGAATAAATGCTAAATGGGTTGGAGACTCTTCAGTGAAAAGTGAGCTCAAAATATGCAGAGGTAAGTGATGACACAGAAAATCGGTTGGTGGCCCTCCGGCCTCGACTGGGTAGAGGACGTGAACCAGTCACTCCTTTGGGTCTCAGGTGGGTTTCTGCAGTGATTGTCACCAGGCCTGACTTGCACAATAACACATGACTGGAGTATACATTCTCTTGTGCAACTGGGACACCATATCATATTCCCTTTTCTTTGACTTTGCCCATAATGACCTGATCAACTTTTTCTGTCCTACCTTTCTTTCCCTTTCTCTAATTTTCCATATTCTCACCCATAGTAAATTCCTTTTAAAAGGAAAGCATTTTGGGGGTGCCTGGGTGGCTCAGTTGGGTAAGTGTCCAATTCTTTGTTTTGGCTCAGGTCATGATCTCACAGTTTTGCATTGGCAGCGTGGTGCCTGCTTGGGATTCTCCCTCTCTCTCTCTCTCTCTCTCTCTCTGCCCCTCCCCCATTTGCACTGTCTCTGTCTCTCTCATAATAAATAAATAAACTTAAAAAAATTTTATAAAGCATTTTTTCCTCTCCTTGTCTTTGGACAGAATAGAATTTACCACATGTTTTAATTCTATTCTTAAAACACCACCTTTCATGTAGCAGGATCTTGGCAAATTTTCACTGAAAATGGCTTCAGACAGGGCATTCATTCTTCTTTGGCTCCAGTGCTATCCATAAAACCAACAGCCAGATCAGTGCTTTCCAGCTTCTGGTCCATAGCTCACAAGTGGCTTCATAGATAGCACACCTTCTGGTTAGGTTCTTTGCTTTTCTAGTTTGAGTGCAATCCCACTCCTGTTCTCTAGCTTAAGACAGCCCATTATATACTTTCTCACAGTGCACACCTGCTCACACAGCTCCACCCACTCCTAGTTTGACCTTGACACTCATGGATTAGAGCCAGAAGACCTCCAAATTCACTTTCTGTTCTGTTGCTCCACAGGTCAGTGACACTGTTGTCCTGTCACCTCATTTAGGAAATCTGCTCTGAGAAGATTTGCTTAACTTATCTTTTATGGACTCCCAAATAGCCTATGCATACTTTTATTATCACCCTCACCATATTTCATTAATGTTATCTCTTTAGCTATCTTTCTCCAGTAGACTTGAACTACTTCAGGAGGATTTTGTTTCTTATTTAGAATTGTCTGCATGTGGCCTAGCAGAAGGGGTAACATGGATCTTCAATAAATACTTGGTGAGCCCAACAACTGGTTGGTATTTATGTTGACATACTTATATTGTCTAGATTACAGCTCTATCCATGCATTAAAACCAGATTCCAAGCAGGGAGCTTTTGTAAACCTTTGCTAATATGGCTGTAACATCTCCTAAAATATATTCAAGTTCAACTGGAACCAAGAAGGGTTAAGAGACTGGTGAGGGTGGGATGGTTAAATTAATGTGACTAAGCTTGAAGAACACATCTGGGAATTTGTTTGTATTCTTGTTTGTATAACATCCTTCCCATGCCAAGTCTGATTGGTTTGCTTAAATGGTGTAGTATTAACATTCATGCTTTACAATGCTTGACCAATTATTTATTCATAGTATTGCTCATTGGATGGCCACTTTGTTGCTTGCATTTAAAGGCCACAGGATGGAGCCAAGTGATGACACCTCCATTTCCTCCAGAAGAGTTACAGAATCGGATTTCAGTTTCACAAAAATAAATAAAAATAAAATACATGCCCTTATATAAAATGTCAACTAAAATTAATAGTAATCTATTTCCCTTGGAGCATGAGCTGGACCCAAACAATCAATTAGCAGCAAGCTTGTCAAAATGTACAGGACACAGGCTGCTGGGTGCTTTATCATAATTTTATTTGGCCAAGGCATTTGAATAAATGAGGTGAAATGTTGCCTCAAGTCTCTGAATCTTTGATAGATAATTTCTGGACCTGTGCTAAAATACTGTTGGCTAATCTTCTGCAGTAAATTCTCTCAGTGATTGTCACAGCCTGTAGGAATAGACGACTTTTCCTCCCATACGTTACTATGCCCGAGTGCAAAGAGATGACACACAGGCTGTGTGTATGTCTGTGAAAATGCAGCTGTGTGTGCATTTTTTTTATGAAGAGAAATAGCTTTCTCCAGAGATTCTGCTGAAAATCCCATTCCTCCTCCCAAATAGCGGGCAGCCAATAAATATTCATTGGAGGCACACCGCATTTTGTGTTATGTATTGGTATTCCCCACATTTGCAGGATTGGACAGCAGAGTGGAAGGGTGATTAAGCTTGGAAGAAAAGTCTGGTGTGATATCGCACCAACATGGTCATAGATAGATGTCCAAATTGGCAATTAGATACACAAGGCACAAATAAACTTGAAGGCTACATTTCCTTAGCTTTATAGAAGGATACAGGCAAGTGCTTTAACAAGTACAGCATCATCTCACGGGGGCCCAGCAGCGACTCAAGTATACAGGTCCCTTTTCCTCCTCCCTCACTCGGGACATAGGCAGCTGCTGCAGACAGGAGCCAAGTCCCCCGCATGTCTTTTATGCTCTTCTAGTCACATCGGTCCAAGTCCTGCCAGCTTTCAGCTTCACAGCCCAAGTGTAGTTCTACAGATCAGGCGTAAATACAACAGAGCTGGTACAACATTCCATCTTTATCTTAACGCTGCAGTTTTCAAGGAAGCAGTGCAGTGGGAAGACACTCTGTCCTGCATCAGCCCAAGCCTGATGAAAACCCTTGACACAGGCCTTAATTTCCATATCATTTGAATTGCAAACTAGACACAAGAAATGATTTTTTAAAAAAGAGAATTCTATTTTCCACTGACTTTCGTTGTCCAGTTGGAGAGGTGCGTATAGAGGAAAATCACTCTGTTAAAGTAAAATGAAAATTTCAACCATTAAGGGCTTAAGATGCTGATCAATCCCACACAGAAGAATAAATGTCTGTGCTCCTAACTGAACAGACAATTGGATGTTTGAATTAAAACCCATGGAGTTTCTTCTTTGCAGTCCTTTTCAACTCTTTCCTTGGTTCTGGACACCTTAATATTTCTCTCAGAGAGATCTTTCCTCTTCCCAGCAACCCACTTACTCTAAATTTCTGTCTTTCATAATTTTGCACTTATTCTCGCCTAAAAGGGAATCTAAAACACAGGCCCATAGGCACCAACTACAATTGGGTTAAAATCCCTTTAGCTGGCTTTATTCAAAAACTGTACTCTAACTACTGATTACATGAATTCAAAATTCCCAGTTTAATTTTACCCAAGTTCGGCATGATTTGAAGTTTGTTATTTCTTTGAAAGGATGGATATCCTATGAATGAAATAACCACTAATTTAAGTCTTAATTTTTTTAAAAAAGAGCATAATAATCCTGTTCATAATTTTCCAGAACTAAGAAGTCTCCTTATAATCAGAATGTTGATTCCAAAGGTAAATTTGAATCATGCTTTGCCTCCCCTCAAATGACACGGCTGTGTATTGTATCTTCATATGTAGACATCTCCAGTGGGAGTGAAACAGAGGTTCATTCCCACTTGACTTCCCATTTCCCTTGTTGTCTGTTACTCTAGTGGAGAATAATTTAAACGTCGCTTTTTATGAAAAAAAAAATCACTACTAGAAAATGTACCCATCGAGCATAGCTCCTGAGAAATATGGAAACAAATGTAATTCCCATACATGTCAAGGCTTTAGGCATAAAGAAGAATAGATAAAAGATGATTGAAATTGTTTAAAAATCTATCATTTCAGCATTATGGTTAAATTTATATTGTTCACATCTGAGAACTTCTGTCATTGGGATGATTACTTTTTAGTGGAAATATTAATTTAGGTACATTACTGACATACGTCAAATTACTTGAAATAAGGTACTTAAGGAAAAATCACTAAAATATTATGGATAGTGGAAACATAAAATTATAAGGATTAATTTATGTGATGTTACTAAAAATTTTTGTGGTGCAAAACTTAACATAATTTCCCTCACACCATTGGCTAAAAATGCTGAGGAATCTGGATTATCATATTTCTTACATGTCCACGTTTGTTGTAAACATACAAAGTGCCATTTGTGGCTTCTTTTCATCTAATCTTTAATTCCCCATAATTCCATTTTTTAAAGTTTAATGATAATACTTCTATCATTTCTTCAGTTTTCTCCATTAAGAAATTTTATGTAATTCACATAATTTGTATCAACACAGGTGTCCTGCATTCTCCATTTAAACAAAACTTTTCTTTCAATTAAATGATTCAGAAAATTAAGACTGACATCTTTTTTGCTTGTTTTTTAATAAATTGATTATTTCATTCGGCACATATAATGAAATTAAAAAGTCTTAAATTCGCCAAACTTTCTGTGAGGAAGAAAAGAACAGTGCATTTGAGGTCATAGGAGGATAAAGATTAGTAAGAGAATATTTTCAAACAGGACTATCTAGTCTAAATCTTGCTCACCCTTCCCTCCCCCCGCCCACTTCAGCGGTCTTTCCTTCTTTTGGAGAAAGATGACTTTTTCTTCCAGGTTGATCCCACCTGCTGTATTCCAAGATAATTCAATAACACACATGATACCACAAGATACACTTTCTGCCTTGAAACCCTGTCCACACTATCAGAAAATCAATCAGAAAGTTCCCAATTAGTTCCTATTTTGCTTGATTTCTAAAAGAGGGACACATGCTGGTTACTATACCCCCATTTTTGATGGAGGAGATGGGTGGAAGTGAAAAACGTATATCTCAGAAGCTACTGACTTCAAGCATACATTGCAAATTCATAAATGTTTCTCCCTTAACCTGAAAAGTACAACTTAGTTCGTATCTCCTGATCTGAACTTTATCACTTGGTAGGCTCTGACTCAGCAAGCTCTGAAGAGGATAGATACAACTGGAAAGTGCCAAATTCGATTGCAGCTAATTTGTTAATACTTATGGCCTCAATCCACAAGATGAGTTATGTGAGCACACAGCAATTTCCAGTAGAGCATTCATGGGAAGGTGAGATTTGGAGTAGGAAATGATAGCTTTGAAAAAAAATCACAGATAAAATTTTAGGATAACTTTTAGTGACTCTAAAGCAATATTATGGGTATTTTGCATAATACATAAAATTTGGAAACACGCAAACACATCCATTTAACCCACACACTAATAAATATTTATCAACTTTCTAGATCACTTTACTATGACACACTAAGTTTCAAGACGGCAATAACCATTATCTGATACCACTTTTTAGATTAGAACAGTAAAAGAAAAAAAATGATTTGTTTCTATCCAATATTCTCTTTAATTTGGTTTGTACAGTGTCTAGGAAAATGGCTGTTGTTATTGAATATGCATGGAGTTTTACATCTCTAGCCATTTTAAAGTATTAAGAGCTGTCCCTGAGAGGCTGAAATAATAATAGAATGTGATAATACATATATTGAATACAAAGTAGTGTTTATATATATATATATATATATATTTTTTTTTTAAATTAAAGCCATTGGAAATCCCCTTCTGGTAGTCAGATTTTAGGATGCTAGGAGTCAAATCATGTTTCTCTAGTGATGAATAGTGCATTTTTCTAAAATACATGGAAAATGTAGAAAATTAGTGTGATCCTTGCTTCTGAGGCATTGTTTTAAGATAATATTTACATGTCTATGGATAATTTGCTATGTGATTTCACATTTGATCAGATTCTAATGAAGGCACACTTATTGGTTTTGAAGTCATCATGTTCTTGGTGAAAATAGAAAACTGGAGATCTGTCATCGATTTCGTCTCTGAGTCAGTAGAGACTAAGACTTCCATCAAGATTATGACATTATCCACTATGAGGTGAGAAATAAGCCAAATGTCAGCTTCATGCTGTGCAGACATGGTACCAGAGAGCTTGTCTTAAAAATACATGTCTGACAAAAACCATAGCAGAAACAGAGAGGATTATTTAATGTTTTTAGTGATTATGTAAAGGGTAAGAAAAACGACATGTTTTACTCAATACCAATATCTAAAATGTGTTTCAGTGAATCATTAAGTGAGCCATGGATATTCATCCCCAAGACTATTTTGCATGAAGATAAATTTTATGCATACACAGTTTTTATTAAAGTCCATACATATTTTAAATTTATGAAGAAAATGTCTGCTGTTTTCCCTATTTTGTTGTCCTTGGGAGAGGCACCGTTGCAGTCATCAACATTGCAGTTGCTCTCCTGATTTTATAATCCACATTTTATTTTCTCATTCTCTGTAGATTACAGCTTTGGGAATGGCAGATCCTACAGGATACAGGAAAGATCCATTTTCATCACATGTACAGAATTAGATGGGTGCCTCTTTGTCTCGATCTGACTACCAGACCTGATAGCCATGCATATTCATAGCAAATAGTGTTTTTTTTTAGTCTAATTTTGCTGAAAACTTTGGAAAGATCATCACCATGTACAGAAGAAAAGCCATAGCTGACTGATAATGTTTGCTGGCACTGAGCCTGACCTTGCTGAGAGAGGAGGTTGAGACAAATAGCAGACGGAGACTGCGCATTCCCCACCCATGGGTAGGCCTGGCCATCCTAAGCTATGCGTGGTGGGAACTTCCAGCCTCTCTATCCAGTATACTCTTCCGTCTGCTGGCTGAGGTTTTACATTTCACTGAATGCCCATAAAAATTGTGTTTACGATAGTATTTCATACCTGAAATACTTCCACATTTAGAATCACTGAATTTTAGATCCGAAAGCTAAGAGAACATTTACTCTCACCCATCACAGATGATGGCACTGAAATTCAAAAAGTTAAGTGGCTTTTCTGAAGCCATGTAGCTTTTTTTGTGACAGTGTCCAGATATTCTCAATGATGCTTCAGAGCTCTTGCATTTCCACTTTAAGATAACTCTTTTGTAACTAGCTCATTGTGTGAAATCTATGTTAAAAGTCTATATCTTTCCATTTAGGCTTTTTTTTTAAGTTCTAGCCATGTAGAGTTTTATATTTTACGTAAATTACCCAGTGAAAGGTGCAGTATAGAGTTGAGAAGAAATTCAAACAAATGAGTGCATTTGACATTTCAGAACTTGAGTATTAAGAATCGATTATGAGCAGCAAAAGAAAACACCTGTTAATATTTCTGAGATGTTGTAAATTCAAAGAAAGCAGGAACCATGTCTAATGAAACCCCCTGTTGCTGGTGCCTAGCAACTTATCTAGCTCATGGTAGATACTCAATATAGTTTTTGAATGACTGAAGAAAACATTTTGGTGGTGGGCAGTCAGAAAGAACCAAAAGCTTGCTCTTAATGTGTGTTTAAAATAGTTCTGCTACACAAAATTGCAATGAGAGATCCCAAGAAGTTCACATACTTTAGGGATATGTCATCAAAGAGAAGCTCAGAAAGGTGACAAAGCTGGCAAATGGATCAAGGAAAGGTTTTGTCATTTAGGAAAATCAGGGGCCTTTATATGCACCTGCTCCACAAATGTGCTGAAAACAGAAATGAACCCCAAGGATTAGAAATAGAAGCAGAGATGCCAAAGTAGGAAGAGACAGGTTTAAAGCAAAGGATAGAAAGAACTGGAAACTTTCAAAGAGGAGCTATGATGTTGGTGACACTTGCCTAGATCTTAGTGAAGTCTGGAAATGACACTGTGGTTTGGTTTTGCTTCCAAAGCTGATAAGTATAAGGAACAAAAATAATGGACTCTTGGGGGAGAGTCAGGACCAGCAGGGGTAATAAACCCTTCTTCCCGAGGGACTTCGTTGTGCTCAATTTTTATTTCAACTTCATTTCTTATTGAGCAAGTCAACAAAATAGTTCTTCTTTCAACCACTTTTATAGAAATATGTATTCTACTGGAAAATGGAACTACACCCAAAGTTACATAAAAAGTAATGAAGGCAAAAGTGACAGAGAAATCTTTTTTGAAGAGATCTCAACATTAGGAAAGAGATTAAGTATTCATTTGAAATGGAGGCAAGGTAAAAAAAAATAATTTAAAAATTAAAGTTACATTAGTAAAGTAAGTTATTGTAGGGGGGGAGGGTGTACAAGGACAAATATAAATAGGTTAGTGTTCCTAAAGCCTAAAGATTAAAATAAAAAGTGATAGGAGCTATCAGGCCCTCACTCTTGGGGATAAAGATTTCCCATCCCTTGACCTGCTGCTAGACTCAATGTTAATAGGGGAAAAATGAATAAAAGAAAGTGAAAGGATTTGTGTCAGAAACCCAAATGAGCATGACATAAGATTTTGGAGGTTTTGGGGGACTATGTCTTGGGAAGCTCACCTCTGAGGCTCTGATCTCATGTAGACCCCTCCAATGAAGTCTCTTTTAAGCAGTCAAGGGACTGAGATTAAGGTTTTCTTAGTGCATACTGCTAAAATGGCTTCCAGTGATTAGATAAATCTTACATTTTGCCTCAATTTCCCTTATCCAGCTTGGTGCTGATATGCCAAATTTCCTGAAGAAACAAAGCCAGTGAAAAATATACTAAGACTCTCTGAGGCCTCTGAAACAAAAGCTTTCAATGTGTTTGGGTTCTGGGGAAAAATAAGCTAAGTGGTTGAGATCTTCATGAAATGTAACCTCAGAAAGCTTTGAAATGCTCCAGAAGTTTTTGAGACTGACCATGAGATAAAATGCTAAAAATACGTTGGGACTAAATTAAAAGGAAGGTCAGGACACAGCCATGTCTGAATGCGAGATATAAAGCACAGTGAACACAAATTGATAATGCTGAGGAGAGAGATCATTTATTGCTCTTCCATTTTTCTTTTAGGGAACAAGCAATAAAATTGAAACGAATGAGCCAATTTTAGAGCTAATTTTCATACAGTATCATTTCTCCTGAAGGTTCACCAATGATAGAAATCAAAGAGAAAACCAACTTATTTTGTCTTCAACTCATCTCTTGGAAGAAAGACTTAATATTTTTGCCTGAGGGCCACTTCTTAAAATACAAATTCTGAACTACAAATTTTGAAGTCCACTTTTTATTTTTATGTACATATGCTCTTAACTTGTATGTTAATGCAAAACTCAATAGCCATACTCACACATGAAAAACACACACACATACACATTCACACCCCCAAATATACACTCTATTCTTTCTGCCTCTCTGTGTCTCTGTCTTTGTTTTCCTCAGTCTATCCATGATCTATCTCATCTATCTATCTACCCATCTATCTTTATTTACAAGTCATTTAAAATATGGTTTGCTTCTGTGCGGGGTAGTTTTTATTCTCTTCCTGCTTGTACCTGTCTTTTTCTCACTGACATGTATGTCTGCTTTAATTTTTTTCCTAAAAACTAAAAAGTTGTTGTTTGATAGATTATTAAAAGATCCTATGTAATTCTTTCTTTGGAAGTTGAAAACTGTTCAGAACTGTGAAAGGCCTGAAATTTTACCCTGCTTGCAAACTAAAAAGGTTAGGCTGTCATAATCTTCTGGATTCTAGCAGAAGACATGAGACTCTTGTATCAAAGACAAGGGACTTTTTTATTCATGGCACAACAGGCTTTATGGCTTCATGTTCACATCGATTTCCTTTGCCCCCCTAGTCCCAAGGCAGGCAATGCAGAACAGCCCAAGTGGATGCTACACACACAGTGGTTTTGTGTCCCAGGTGATGAACCTGAGTTGAGGAAACAGTCTTTTAAAGAAGCTGCAAACAAACAATGCTCAACCTTTGCCTCATTGAAGACGTTATCCTTATTATCCTGGACAGCAAAAAAAAAAAAAAAAAAAAAAATCTGCTATCTGCCTCAAAGGGAGACACTCTATTTCCAATGTTGTTTGCTTTACAAGCATCCTTGAAAAAATAGTCTAGAACAAAAGGCTGTCAGTTCCTTTCACTGAGAAACTCATTGACAATTGTCTCCCAATACAGACTTGCTCCTGTAGTTCTCCACAAATATGCTCCAATTATTCATATTAATAGTCTAAGAGATAAATACTTATCAGTTTGCCTGTCAATTTCCACAGAGTTCTCTTATCACACAATAACTTTACTTTTCTTTCTTTTCCATCTCCTCTTCCTTCTCCTCTTCCTCCCCCTCCCTCTCCTTCTTTTAAAAATCAGTCCTGGTGCAGAGATATCAGTCTCTTGGTCCTGTGTTTTATCTGTAATACTCTGAACAGTTTTTCCAACAGGTGCCACATTTATACAATCTAATTTTTCTTTATTTCTACCTTTCCTCTTTCTTAGTCCCATGCTACTTGGCTGAACATTCCAACTCCAGTTTTTATTTGTCGCCAATGCCTACTGCAACTGATGAGCCAAACTGTGCTTTTCAGGAGGTGGAGTTTCTAGCAACATCTGATTGCTTTATCCTTGGATTTTTTTTTTTTACACATTATGCAGAGTTCTCCCCTATTCTATCAAGATTCCTGTGAGTATATATATTCATTTATCTTACATCAGTTTCACACTGACACAAGATCATACTCCTAATGCAGAAAAGTAATGTTTGCAAGTACTTCTGTGAATTACACAGGTTCATAAACAGTGCTCTGCCTGGATTCCTAAATATAAGAAAGAAGAGGGTTTTAAAATCTTATTTAATCCTTATGCAACAGGAAGGAAATGCTACCCTGAATGTAATGAGAATGATAACATATCCTAACCTTTGCCTTGAGAACAGTTTGAGCCCCTTCAGAAATGAACTCCTTGGAAGTCAGAGACTTACTTCAGTTTCTCTGCATTTGCTCAAAATATTTCTGGAATTGTCTTTAGGATCTGATATACATTTCTTGGACTATCTTCTGTAGCGATAAGCTAAAAGCTGTTTAGAGCCCAATAAAAAGTAAACAAATAAGTGGGGTTAAAAACTGTGAACATGTGCAAGGAAACATATCCTTATGTGGTCAATAAATTAGCCTTGAATACAATTCTAGCAAAAGAGTTCCAATTGTTCCAGGTTTCTGGTATTTTGGAAGAAATGAAAAGTAGCTCTTCTTTCCCAAAAGATTGAAAGTTCCTTCATTAAAAGTATAAATGTTAAAGAAATGTTCCACTGCATTCTTTTCTTTTTGTATTAATTCTTTAACAGGAATCATTTTTAAGCTAAAGAGAGTATATCAACGTGGAGGGATTTTGTCACCTGGGTATTGCCAGAGCCAATGAAATTAGTTGCAGAGTTGCCTCCTTTACTGATAAAATGACTTAATTTCCCTGACTTTTATATATTTCCCATCTTTCTTTGCCTTGTTTTTGAAAGATAATGTGTTCACTCTGAAATAATAAACATGTAGGAGTTAAACTTATTACTCACAAGACATTGAGTAAATTTAGGCAAGTTACTTAACCATTCAGCCTAAATTTACTCTAATACAAAAATGCAATAGTAATACTCAATTTACAGGACAGTTTGACAGTTTTAATGTTTATTTATTTATTTTGAGAGAGAGAGAGAAAGAGAGAGAGAAAGAATGCACATGGGTGTGTGCACGAGTTGGAGAGGGGCAGGAAGAGAAGGAGAGAGTCCCAAGCAGGCTCTGTGCGGTCATTGCAGGGCTTGATCCCACAAAATGTGAGATCATGACCTGAGCTGAAATCAAGAGTTGGACACTTCACTGACTGAGCCACCCAGGTGCCCCTACAGGACAGTGTTTAGGTTAAGGAGACAACGTATTTGAAGATGGATGGCAAAATTGGAAGGAAATTGCTGCTCAAGTCTCTTCCCACTCGCCCTGGTCACAATTGAACATTTTACATATCAATTGAATATTTCCTCTGGAATACAAAAATGGGTTGAAACCTTAAGTTCATGATGGCTGAGCTGCCAGCTTCAAAGTTATTCTCAAAATGCATGCCTATCTTGGACAAAAAGACAACAGAGAGAAAGGGTCTATTCCTGTTGGCACCTTCTCTGTAGAATATGGATGGGTGACTAACATGGTGGGAATATAAACTGAACCCGCCCCCCCAAACTACTGGGGTGGGCTTCAATCCTATGATGTTAGGCACAAGAACTGTTTAAAAAACATTTTCCCCAACATGTAACTCCCCCTCAGTGGAGGAATCATCAGGAAAAACTTAAGACCTTCCATGGGGTAATGGAAGGTAATGAGAGCAGTGGAGCAGAAGAATAAAGTTCTCTTTCCACATATGCACCATTTTGCTTTTCCACCAGGTGGCAGATGGGGATGCTGCACCTGAGAGAAGTAGGACTTCTTAGCTCAATAAGTGTTGGAGGTCTGGTGGGTGTGCAATGGGAGACAGTGAATGAAGCACTGGGAAAAGAGGGTTTCGAAGTTTTGAAGATTCTACTTTTTTCAGGCTATTGACAATATTCAAAGATTTTGTGGGGCATGAACATCATTGCATAAATGTGACCCTCTGATTGCTGTTTTGCCTGAGTCTGATCTTCCAGAATGTAAGAGAGATCACTGGAAGGATCTGGGTCCAGCAGAGGTGAGGAAAGTGGCATCCTCAGCACCCATGGCATCCATCCCATGGACCTAGATATGGTCCTTCCTCAATGATTCTCAGCTTCTACTTTGGGACTGCTAGAGTTATTTAAGCTGTTAAGGTGGTGGTCGGGGGGTGCTTAACTGCTAGATTAAATATGTGTTCTCCATTGAATCTTGAAGGTGTGGGAAAGGAAAAAGATAAATCGGGTGCTCTTTTGGTTTGTCCTTGCCATCATCGTTCCATCCATGCCTCAGCATTCTGAGACTGTCCACAGCACAGCGCCAGTCCTGCTAGATGAGATCTGAAGCTCCCAGCAAGAGGGAAAAGAGAGAATACAAAATTGGAATGGGGAAAAAAGAATAGTTGGCACTCAAGAAAGGGCCATGGCAAAACCTGTATCTAATTCCCACTATAAAAAGTGTCTTTTTTTTCAATAAGTCTAGAATCCTTGGACATTCCTTTTTTTTTTTTTTTAAGTCAAGAATGAAATCTCTGCTCATTAAAATAATAAATAACTTTTTTCACCAGCAGAAGTGAGTACATGTCTGAGAAAAAAAAATTCTAATACTTTTCTACTGATAAGGTTCCTGGTAACTACTGAACAGTCAAAACAAGAACATATAACTGAAGCTCAGTCAAGAAAAAAAAAAAAGGAAAGAAAGAAAGAGAGAAAAGATCAGGTGGATACAATAGGGAACTTACCTTTTAAAATGATTTAAGGTAACAAACAAAAAGGAGAAATTAGCAGGAGACCCTGGAGTGAATTTGAAAAATTAGGCTCTAATTATCATTATCACATATATTTATAATTGTGAATATAAGAAGGCCTTTCAAGAAAAAAATATGTGTTGGAACAGAAACCCATGGGGGAGAGGAAGGAAAGAAAAAAAAAAAGAGGTTAGAGTGGGAGAGAGCCAAAGCATAAGAGACTGTTAAAAACTGAGAACAAACTGAGGGTTGATGGGGGTGGGAGGGAGAGGAGGGTGGGTGATGGGTATTGAGGAGGGCACCTTTTGGGATGAGCACTGGGTGTTGTATGGAAACCAATTTGACAATAAATTTCATATATTGAAAAAATATATATATGTGTTGGTTCCTTTGCCTGTGATCACTGGACTGTAATGAGCTAACTACCCAACTTGATAGTACATGTGGACTTCTGTCTTCGGCGTAGCAGATATGTGATTCCTAGCTAAGATTGCAGGGGCGGAGATACAGTGTGAGCCCCATGATTCTCCATTACGACCTCCAGGTGCTCTCTTGGTCTGGCCTTGTGACCAGACCTGTATAATGCACACTCTAGTTGTGTGAGTACTGCTGTTTATTCCGTCTGTGTTTGTAATGAAGGATCACCCCAGTGGGAGAACTGTGAGGAATTAATATTTTATTCCTGTAGCCACCAAGGGTCTGTAAATCATATTTGCAGGTCCTGGCTTTCTCTGCCTGTGGCCCGGCTGGCTGATGGGGGGCGGTGCATAGGAAGGAGGAAGTAACTGTTTTGCATTCAATTTCTGAAGCTCAGCACATCTTAGGAGCTTTCTTCCACCTTCACTATTTTCAGAGTTGCATTTTAAGGTGACTAGGATACGAGTGAATAGCTCTTGATGTGCATTACTAAACAATGTGGAAAATCAATATCCCGTTTCAGGGACTGTTTTATTTCATAGGACTTTCTTGACGGCTGCTCACAGTTCTGGTGCAGATTTTCTTTTTTTCCATAAAGCCCAGAAAAACCAATAATACTTCGGTACCTTTTAAAATTTTTATCAATGAAATTCCAATGGCTTTCCAAGCTTTTCAGAAATGCTTGAGGTATTTTTTGAATTAGAGATTCAATTTTTCTACTACTGAATGTAACCATCATTCAGAGACATAGATCGTGTGTTATGTACCCATCCACCAAGGTGTACGGGCAAGGCCCTAAGAAACATAGCTCCACGTATCCAATCACAAGCAAGTCCTTTTATTCTGGATCTCTATTAGTCATTTATCTGCTATGGGTTCTCCGTATATACACATACAGACAGAGACAGAGAGAGGGTGAGAGGGGGAGAAGGAGAGGGAGAAAAGGACAGAAAGGGGAAGAGAAGGACAGAGAGAGGGAGACAGATCTATTTTAAGGAATTGGCTCACATGATTGTGGAAGCTGGCAAGTCTGAAACCCACTGGGTAAATCAGCAGGCTGGAAAGTAAGGCAGAATTTTGGTTACAGCCTCATGGCAGAATTCCCTGAATTCTCTGAGACACCTCACATGTTTGCTCTTAAGGCCTTCCGATGCATGAGGCCCACCCACATCTTGAAGGTTAATTGCTTCACTTAAAGTCAAGTGATTATAGATGTTAACCACATTCACAAATATCCTGGACCAAACAACCCGGTACTGTAGCCCAACCAACTTGACGCATAGAATTAACCTTCACAATATGCAAACTATCTCAAGCCCCTCCACTTATCTTTACCTTTGCGGCTACTATTTTTATTTAAGCCTGCGGCTTCCCTCACCTGGACAAATGCAACAGCCTTCTAACTTCTCTCTATTGGTAAGTTTACACCACTTTTTGCTATAGTACCAGTCAACTCCCAATTTCAGTAGCTTACATTGGTAAGGGCTTGTTTCTGGCTCACATTACATGTTGGCTATGGCTCTGCTCCATGTGTCTTCTTTACTGGAGGTCTAGGCTGAAGAAGAAGCCCCTATTTGGGACATGCTGCTCTCGTGGCCAAGGGAAAAGAACAATGGCAAAACTGCATGTGGCTCTTAGAACTTATGCTATGATGTGTCATCAATTATTCTGCTCAGACTTTATTGGCCAAAGAAAGTAATAAGGTCAACACTGGTTCCAAGGGGAAGGAGGTATATCTTTTTACAGGGAGAACCAAAGAACATTTAGAAACAAAATTGTATTTAACGCATCTCCCTTCAATCTACTCTCCACACTGCGGTCAGTGGAGTTAAAACCAGATTGGATTATATCAATCCCCTGCTTAAGAAGAATGTTCACTGCTCTGTTGTCACAGTTCTTCAGAGAAATAGAATTAATAGGACGTGTGTGTGTGTGTGTGTGTGTAAAAGAGATTTATTATAAGGAACTGGCTGACATGATTATGGAGGCTGGCAAGTCCCAAGATCTGCAGGGTGAGTCAGCAAGTTGGAGACCCAGAAGAGTTGCAGGTATAGTTCCTCTCCAAATGGCAGTTGTCTCGAAACCCAGGAAGAGCCGAGCAGAGGTTTCAGTTCAAGCCTGAAGGCAGGAAAAAACCCAGTGTTCTGGTGTGGAGGCAGTCAAGCAGGAAGTCATCTCTGACTTTGGGGTCTATTCAGACCTTCGACTGATTGGATGAGTCCCACCCACATCAGGGAAGGCAATCTGCTTTGCTCACAGTACTTATTTAAATGTAAATCCCATCCAGGAAACCCTCCCTGAAATGCTCAAAATAATGTCTGACCAAATATCTGTCCCACTCAAGTTGACACCTAAAATTAGGCATCACAAATGCATTCCCAGATTCCCAGCACGTTTCAAATGAAATCCAGGCCCCTGGGTGACTCAGTTGGCTGAGTGTCTAACTTCAGCTCAGGTCGTGATCTCATGGCCCATGAGTGTGAGCCCCACATCAGTTTCTGTGCTGACAGTTCAGAGACTGGAGCCTGGTTTGGATTCTGTGTCCCCCTCTCTCTGCCCCTCCCTTGCTTGTGCTTTCTCTCTCTCTCACACAAAAATAAATAAATAAAATTAAAAAAATAAAAACAAAATGAAATCCAAACTCCTTTCTGTGACCTTCAAGGTACCACATGACCTGGCCCTTTTCACTCTCCAGCCTCATCTCAGGACTAATTTCCACTTGTTCATTCTATTCTAATTACAGGGCCATCTGTCCCTGGCCAAAACATGTCAATCTCTTTGCTGCTGTATTATCTTTTTTTAAGAGGCTGATGGAATTTTCTTTTTTGTTTTTTCCAAGTTTATTTATTTATTTTGAGAGAGAGAGCACAACTGGGGAAGGGGCAGAAAAAGAAGGAGAGAGAATCTCAAGCAGGCTCCGTGCTGTCAGTGCAGAGTCCAATGAGGGGCTCAAACTCACGAATCGTGAGATCATGACCTGAGCTGAAACCAAGAGTTGGATGCTTAACCAACTGAGCCACCCAGCACCCTGCCACTGTATTATTTTTATGTTTGGTGATCTCTCACGCCAGGGTCACTCTTCTTCTAGCACCTACATATTTCATATGGCTCAACTGGATATTTCCTGCTTTTCTGGTCTCAGTTTAAACGCCTCTGCTTTGGAGATGCCTCCTTGGATAATTTATTTAAATTATTTAATTTAGGGGCGCCTGTTGGTTAAGCTCAGTCAGTTAAGCGGCCGACCTCGGCTCAGGTCATGATCTCACAATTTGTGAGTTCGAGCCCCGCGTCGGGCCATGATCTCACAGTTTGTGAGTTCGAGCCCCGCGTCGGGCTCTGTGCTGACAGCTCAGAGCCTGGAGCCTGTTTCAGATTCCGTGTCTCCCTCTCTCTGACCCTCCCCTGTTCATGCTCTGTCTCTCCCTGTCTCAAAAATAAATAAAACGTTAAAAAAAATTTTTTTAATAAAAAAAATAAATTATTTAATTTAATGTCCTATTTAAAGGACAACACTTCTAACCCAGTGTTTCTAATAAAGCACCTTGTTTATTTTATTTGTATTTTTAAAAAGTAGACTCCACGCTCAGTGTGGGGCTTGAACTCATGACCCTGAGATCAAGAGTCTCACACTCTACTGACTGAGCCAGCCAGGCACCCTGACACCTTGTTTATTTTTTAATAGGCATTTTTCCTTTATCCAAAATTATTTTATTTTTTGTATTTTTCCTTTACTAGATTTAGGAGCCATGAGGGTCATAATCATGTCTTTTTTCCTCATGATTGCCTACCCCCAACCACAACACAGTTCATGATGCATTGTAGGCACTCCATAAATACATACTAAATAAATGAATAATTGAATGGGCCATGGGAACATAGAAAGATTAAGGCTGATTCATTGGTCCTAGGTATGATTGTAACTCAGTCAAAATGGAAGGCCATTTTAAGAGAAAAAAATTAAATCCATAAAGATACTTTTTAAAATACTGAGTTGGTGCCAGGAGTTTTTAAGCTTTGTTTGATTATTTCTTCTTCAGAAATAATTTAGAGAGGTTGGATGACAATCCTGTGATAACCCCAAAATTTCTTTAATTCTGACTAATCATTTTATGTGACTAATAGAAAGACTGACTTCACTTTGACAGAGGGACTTACATTCTGCATTTCATATTTAATGATTTATTTTGTTGTACTGGGTTGGGTTACAAATATCACAAAGCTCATGGACTCCTCTGAGTACATTCATCCAATACACCATTGTCATATACAAATATTGGTTTCCAAGCCCCAGTTTCCTCAGATACAAAATAACAATGACAAGTAATATGTCTCTTCCGAAGTGCTTGGCAAAGATCTTGGCCCATAGAAAATCTCAATGATCTGTATGTGTTCTCAGTGTCTGTGAGGTAAGATGGGAAGTCTTGGCAGGTTAGCCCAGAGTTAAGGAAGCCTTGCTTAGGAAACTGGGAAGCTCGAGGACAGGACAGACATAAATCAAGGATATTGGGTCACACAGTTTCAAGAGTAAGACTTTAGAAGCCAGGAGAATTGGCAAGAGAAAAATAGTATAGACATTTGAAAGGAATTGTTTCAGAGTTCAAGATATGAGAACAGGGGCTAAGGGATGGGGAGAGAAGGCCAGAGATTAGTTAGAGAGCTGAGGTTTAGGGCATACCAGAATCTAAAAGTCTAGTTTTATAGTGAATCACTGGTCCAGGCTCCTTGTCTGATATCTTGTCTGATTAGAATGAGCTGGTCCAAGCTAAGTAGCACCAGTGATGGGAATGGAACTTTTGGACAAGGAGACAGGAAGTCCATACAGTTATGCATTAGACCCTAAACTTTATTATAATCTTTATGAATTAATATAGAGGTTATTATTTAGATGATAATGCCTTGACTTTACAGCACTGATATAATACCCTTTCATCCAAACAATACTTATCTAGGTAGGTTGTACTTACATTTAATAGATGTGAAAACTGAGAGTAAGGATGGTTTAATCATTGATTTCAGCCAGGAAGCTGGAGTAGGAGCATTACATAGGCCTTTTGATGTCCAGCCCAGAATGATACCATTTCTAGTAGAGACCTACAATCAGTAAATATTGAAAGTATAAAAAACATTCTCACCTGCTTCACTTCCCCAGAAAGATCTCCGTCTGTTTCAGTTGGGTACCTAGTGTACCCTCAGGGAGTTTGGTCAGGGAAGTCCACACATGATTCTGGACTGGACACCACCAACAAAATGTATTTTCCTAAATAAAATGCAATCAGATATCCTTTCCCCTTATCTTGTGAATCTGAGCTGTCTTGACTGTTCACATTTCATTTTCATTCCCACCTGTGGCTTGATTCTCTTTTCTCTTTTATGAGAGATCTTGCAGTTGTATTCACTTGGCATAATGTTACTCCTTACGCACAGATGGATTAGGTAGCTACTAACCAAGTACAATTTGAAAATCTAGATTATCTGATTCTTCTACACCTGTCATCTCTACTTCCAGCCTGCCTGCCAAGGTAAGGTACTGCTGAGACCTTTGTGCAGCCACAAGTGTCACTTGGAAAGGAAATATAAGAAATACAATGAATCATCATTAGTCATGAACACACGCACAAATCACTTCAGCAGTGTAAGGCAATCACTGTACAGGTAAAAATAAACATTTCCTTCTTTAAGAATAGCTATGAAAGAAGTTTATATTGGGAAGAAAAGGTTATTCTAAAATCTTTCTATTGTCTCAACTTTGATAACAATTAGACACATTAGAATAATTTGGGAAGATTCTGAAATCCTTGTCCCCAGTCTACACTCAAACCATATGTCTGAAATCCCTGTAAGTTGAACTGCAGGTCCAGTAATTTTTATAAAGCTCCCAGAGTAATTCCATTGTACAGCCATGGTCAAAAACCACTGTTCTAGATGTTTTCCAGAATAAATAAATAAATAATGATCTTAAACATTTCTTAAGAAAAAATTGTTTTTCCTCAAATGAAATTTAAAGATAAAGCTAATTATTTAAAAAATAGAATGAAAATAAATTAATCATTGGTCCAAGATACATGGAGGCTGGGGAGAGAGAGACAATGCCTTCATTTATATGTGGCCACAATGGTGTTCTTTACCGAACTTGCTAACAGTGAGAAGAGAAAGGAGACCTCAAGGAGAAGAACAATTAAGTTTAGTGGTGTTGATAAGAGGACGCTTTGAGCAATAAGATCTTGTATTGAATATTATTTTTCTCATATGACTAAAAAGCAAAACTGAGAAAGACATGTCAAGATTTATATTGTATTTCTTCTCTGCCCACCCCCCTTTTTTTACTTAGGTACAATATACCTACTGGAAAATTTCTTTTTTTTTTTTAATTTTTTTAATATTTGTTTATTTTTGAGAGAGATAGAGATAGACTGAGTGCAAGCGAGGGAGGGGCAGAGACAGAGGGAGACACAGAATCCAAAGCAGGCTTCAGGCTCTGAGCTATTAGCACAGAGCCTGATGTGGGGCTCGAACTCATGACCTGACGCTCAACTGACTGAGCCACCTAGGCACCCCCAAAATTCCCTATTTTTAATGTTCGGTTCTGCAAGTTTTGACAAACATATACAGTGAGCAACTGTACCTTATAGAACAATATTACCCTTCAAATTACTCCATGCTTATCTGTAGCCAACACCTCCCCACCCCCAGACCCTGGGGGTCTCATCTGTTTTCTATTCTTATTTTTCTTTTCCTGAATGTCATACAGCTGGAGTCTTGCAGTTTCATTGTATTCTTAATAGTAATATGCTGATAGAAAATAATGAATGTGTGTATATTGTGCCAGAAGGTGTGACGTGATCAACTATCTTTTCTGAAAGAGAAACTGAGCTGTCCTCCCTACCTACCGTGGAGCACTTGGGAGAGCCTTGGCCCTTGGTATACATGCGGACCAAGAGAAGCTGAACTGCTCGGGAGGGCAGTTTCCTGATTTAAATCAAATCTGGGGATAGAAATATTGAAATAAATTTAAGGAAACATCAGTCACATAATTAAACCCAAGAATATAAAATATAAGACACAGAAGGGCTATATAGTTTTAATTAATAAAAAATAAAAGATTATTCAACCTTGTACAAAAGCAATAATAGTAGAAAGGTCAGAAACAAAGGTAAGCAAATAGAAGGAAAAAGCCACAGCCAGCTGAAGAAAAGGCATGGTCTTTATCTAGACTTTAAAAATATTTCACACATAATCATCACACACGTTCATATAAACACATATAGAAATATATAGAGAAGTAAATATATATAGAAATATATATAGAAATAAATATATTATATAGAAATATATATATATATATGTATATATATACTTACAAGACTGGAATGTCTTACATGCTGTTCCATGAAAGATCTTTCTCTCAAACCTTTTTACTGAATTATGACTAGTTCCTTTGTGCCCACAGTACATGTTAGGGGTTAAAAGCGCAGTCATTAGGAACATGGACTCATGAATCAGACAGACCTAGCTATTATCTCAGTTCTTCCACTTAGTTCACATATGACCTTGGGCAAAATGCTGAACTCGTCCAAGCTCCTTTTTTCTCATTTTCAAAATAGAGACAATTATATCTAATCTGTGTATTTGATGTGAGAGTTAAAATGAGATAATGCACAAAAAGCACTTAGTATAGTGTTTGGAAAATAATAATGGCTCAGTTATTCTACCAAGTTAATGAACAAGAAAAACTCAGGATGTAATTAAAATAAATGTTTTGGTTCTGCCTCCCATTGACCCTTCATCAAATGTATTCATCACCAGTCTCGAGCTGAAATTTCTCACAGTCCTTGTGGCTTTTCTGTTCACTTTTAGGTAACTGAGTCCTGGGTTACTTCAAAAAGCATTATATTCTCATTCGGAAATTAGGTTGCTACTTTCAGATCATGACCACAGTTCTTAACTTCAGGTTCTCCCCAGCCCTTGCTGCTGGAAGGAGGCAATGGAAGATGTCATTATGATTGTACATTTTCTTATTTTTCTACATCGCTATTGTCCTCCTTCCCCTGCCTGCCACCCCCTCTCTGATACTTGGAGCAGTAAATATACAAGAAAAGTATTGCTTAAAGTTGTTCTAGACAGATTTGGGCCCTTGGGACCAGCGGGCAGCTGATTCTCTTGGGGACATTTTTTAGGGCTTTTGGAACACCCCTGGACACTCTGTCCTGCAGGTCCTTGGACCATGGGAATACATCTGTATTCTGGCACGTATTCTTCAGCTCCAGTAATCTGGCCTTCGCTTCCAGGTTTTGGCTGCTCTTATTCCTCTGCCCCTTTTGTGGTCATTATAAATAGACCAATAATGGCACTCCTCTGACATCTGAAAGTCTTTCTCTCCTTCTGATCCACAGCAACCCTTGAACATTCCTTGCACCGGCAGGCTGAACCTACAGCAACACCCTCTAACTCCATGACCAAAGGTGTTAGGGGTAAAGAAACAAGGGCAGTGTTAGAGTAGTGGTGAGAAAATAAATTTTAATTTGTTATCCTCATGGCCCAGACTGGGACTGAGCTGTGATTTGTGACAAAGATCACTAATTCCAAAGATCTTTCCATCATACTTTTCCTGTAAATGCAAAGTCAGTGCTCAATAAGTATTTGTTGAATCTGCATCTACAGCCACTTATAGAAGTGACTATCAGGAGCCCTAAAAAAAAAAAACCAAGAAGGAGCTATAAAATTCAGTAGCAAATGATTTTTCTCAAATATTTGAGAGAACCATTTACTGTTCAGTCAAACTATAACAGCAATGATCTCTTTTGAACATTAACTCAGATTACCTGTGATAATTTTTCCTATTCTTTTTTTTTTTCTCTCAAACACTGAGCACTCATTAGCTATTACAGGGTAAATACTCTCACTAAATGAAACATCAGTATTACATCCCAGCCACCTGACTCCTGATAATAAAGCACCACCTAACATGAGAACAGTCCAGTTAAATAAAATACAGACTGTACTAATGCCACAGCTTTGGCTCTGATTGAATTTTTTACTACCTAGTCAATGTACCATGTTAGCCACAGCTCATTTTAGTGATAGCATTTTAATTCTGTGCCTGTCCCGACTTCTCACTTGGCATTTGACTAAAATGGACAATGGTAGAATGATTTTAAGGTTTTGTTTCCCCTTTTCCTCACTAAAGCATTCTCACCGGGGCAGTGTCTGAGGGAAATTTTTAAAACCGGGTGGAGCCTTTCATTTGTCTTCAATGTATCATTATTCTGCCCACATGGAGCCTGGCTCACATCCAGTGTCCCAGAACCTTGGCTGCTAAAAGACCCACAACCCCGCTGGAAAGTTGCCCAAGATAGGTAACATTTTGACCCAGGAGCTGCAAATAGAGGTCAAAAGAAACACCGTGTCTTCAGCATTCTTTTGAAATGCTGGAAACTTTATTTCACGACCCTAGATGATAAACATAAAAAAACAAACAACAACAAAAAAAACAACTACGTGTCCTGAGGCAAGTAGAACTATAAATGACTAGTTTTGTTGATAAGCCCAGCCTAGTAAAACTCAATTATTTTTTTTCTCATCTACCCCTTCAAAGGGTGAAACTTCAGAGATTGGTGCAGCTGGTAAAAAATGTTTGAAAAATGTTTCAGCAAAAATGTTTAAAGTGCTTTCCTATTATAGATTTAATTAAATATAATGAATATATATAACATACATACCTTTTCTAAATACAGTGTTTTGTTTTGTTGAAACTCATTAGTATTCTTTTGTTTGCAAGTAATAGAAACACAACTAGAACCAGTTGAAGCAAAAGAGAAAGGATATTAGAAAGATATCCCAAAGGCACTATGTATACCAAAATGTATTACGGAACCAGAAGACGTGAAGTCCAGTGGGCTTCAGAAATGGGCCACAAGACTGGAACTCTTATGGAGAACTTGGAGCACTCCTTTGTCTTTTATCTGACTTTTTCCCATGAATGTATATTTTTCTCTTCTTGTGCTGCCCCCAAGTCTACATAGTGGTGCAGCATAACTTTCAAAAAGTGTTCATATTTTATTTTATTTTTTTATCTTTACAACTGGAAAAATTATTTTTATTCATAATCAAAGCACAGTATTTATACTTTTTTCACAGAACTCAAAGTGAAATCCCTTCCCCAATTCAGTTTGGAGAACCATGCCCTGATAATTACTAATTACATTTCTTTTCTTTTTTTTTTTTTTTTTTTTGGATGAGCACTGGGTGTTGTATGGAGACCAATTTGACAATAAATTTCATATTTTATATATCATAACTGAGAGATATGACAGGGAGAGTTTCTGTCCCCAAGTTCCCAAGGAAGGGATCATTTGACTCAGTCTAAGTCAAGTACCTATCCCAAGAATGAACTGTGGCTGGGGTCACTAGGTCATCCTGCAAAATTACTACTCTGGTTTCAGATCTATGGATTGGCATACATGGGTCAGGTTCCCCCGAATTTGAGGTATTTTCCTTGAAAAGTTTTGTGGGTTGGGGGAGTATTGGGAAAACCCAAGATGTTGGTATGTTGTACTTTCGACTTTTCACATAGTGAATGTTAAGTTGCTGAAATTTTAGCCAGAATTATGAAGATAATTGAATGAATTAATCGAGAATTAAATACATATAGCATTACCACAAAATTAAAATGCTACTCATATTTATTTGGGAAATAGTTAACATAACACAAAAGTTAAATATTGACTCTGGAGATTTTCCCCCTAAATTGAAATCTGACTCCATTATTAACTAGCAGTGGGACTGCTCTGGGTCCAAATTTCCTTATCTGTGCAATGGGAGTGTTAGCATTACCCATTTTGATGGGTTATCATGAGATTAAAATGAAAAGTGCTTTTAACAGTGCCTGGCCCATAGGAACACTCAAAAATGTTCATTGCTCTTGTTTTTTCCATTCAGATGTTCAACAAGAGAAATTAATTCCACTTTTTTCTCACCTAACTAAATAACTGTGGAATAATACAAGTCTAAATTTTTGTTGCATAAACTTGGACTCGGCTCTTTATGTGGCTAATATAGGCTTCAGTTGCTTTTAGTGAGATCTTAGATCACTCAAAATCATTAAACTCTTTAATAAAGCAAACAGCAAAGACTTGGGCAATATCCGATAGTCAGACGAGATCTTGAATTCAATTTTAACTTTATGACTTTAAATCAATCTATATGACTGTGGGGATTTCTCTTTCACCCATCATGTAAAAAGACAGATGCAGGTAAAAAACATTGCATCTCAAAATTAGTCATTTTATGCACACATAAAATCAAGAGGCCTGTAGGTTAGAAAATAATAATATGCCATTGTTTTCAGCTTCATAAATATGCATATCTGCACATAAGTCTTCAAGTTTTCATAGGCTCATGAATAAATCCTGGGACATGAATTTGGCACATATTTTTTACTTAGTGTTTATGTGTTTGTCCATCTGTTGTCTAATCATTGGATCACAGCAGAACATCCATGCAGCTTAAAGACCTATTTCTACTCCCCAAACTATTTTCACAAAACGATGGGTATGTTTGATGATGGAAGGGCACTGTGAAGTAAGTTACATACAAAAAGCAAATTCCACCCTTTGTTCTTCTACCATTTTCTCTTACACACACACAAACACACACACACACACACACACACACACACACACACAAGGCCCATGCTGCTCTAGTTATTACTTGAAATTGAAGCCAGTAGCCACATAGCAGGTTGAAATGGTTATTAGGCTTAGCTGTGTCTACAAAACTTACAGAGTAATGCAGTAGTGCTGAACTCATTTTGTCAATTTCAGGAGTCATATTTTTAATTTTTTTTAACGTTTATTTTTTTGAGACAGAGAGAGACAGAGCATGAGCAGGGGAGGAGCAGAGAGAGAGGGAGACACAGAATCCGAAACAGGGTCCAGGCTCTGAGCTGTCGGCACAGAGCCTGATGCGGGGCTTGAACTCACAGACCACGAGATCATGACCTGAGCTGAAGTCGGACGCTCAACCGACTGAGCCACATAGGCGCCCCAGTCATATTTTTAAAAGGAATATTAACAAGACAGATCTTGACCAGAGAGGGACAAATGAGCTGTTAAGGGGTCTGAAAATTGTATATTTGAGAAATAATGGAAAGAACCAGAAGTGCCTTAGGCTCTTGCCATTCAATGTAGCTCAGTGGTAAAACCTTCTCATGACTTTAAAAATTGGTCACAACTTTTATGCACAAATATGCTTTAAAACCTGGCTTTATTAAAATAGTATATAATTGCTTAAACTCTTAAAATACAAAAATTAGACATTTGTTTTACAAGGTATTGTGCTAGATACAGTGTGTTGTGGGTAAGCCTAGAGGCTTGACTTTGGACATGAAGCATTGGAAAGGTTGTCAGAATAGTCATACAGAACAGGCAGGAAAATGGCTATTCTGGTCTGAATCTGGATAGAAAAATTGGGACTACGGCCACCTGGGTTGTTCAGTCGGCTGAGTGCCTGACTTGATCTCAGCTCAGGTCTTGATTTCATGATCCTGGGTTCTGGCCACGCATTGGGGTCTGTGCTGGGCATAAAGCCTACTTAAAAAAAAATCAGGGCTAAATGTGAATAAATATGGGTGTCATTTGGGTAAAAATGATTAATTTAATTGCCACAGTGAGATGATAAATGGCCTAGGAACGGAATTGGGGTACTGAAGTTGCCTATATTCTAAGAGAGTTAAATCTCCATCTCCCACTCACCCTGCCTTACTGCCCGAATTCAGCTGCCACTTGGTGACTAGTCATTTTCAGTGGAGAGTGAGAGTAGACATGGTATCATTCTTCCATGGAAAGCTTTTGTGTGCATGTGTGTATAAATGTGTCTATTTGTGTGTCTGTGTGTATAAGAAGGTGGGGGAAAAATAATTTACTAAAGAAGTAAAAGTTACAATAGGGGCACCTGGGTGGCTCAGTAAGTTGAGCATCCAATTCCAGCTCAGGTCATGATCTCACAATTGGTGAGTTTGAGTCCCAATAGGGTTTGCTGCCATCAGTATGAAGTCTGTTTGGATATCTTTGTCCCTCTCTCTCTGCCCCTCCCCCATTCACACTCTCTACCTCAAAAATAAATAAACATTTTGAAAATTAAAAAAAAATAAGTTTCAGGAAAAACCAGAGGAGTGTCACCATTGACACCAAGGGTGAAGAAAATTTTGAAAGCAGAGTGATTAGCAATGTCAGGTGGTGAGGAAAACAAGATAAGACTGTAAAAAAGCAATAGACTTGGATAATTAATTTATTGAAGTTATTCTAAAAAGCAAGATATAGTGGAGTTTTAGACAATGATCTTATTTTTCAAAGCATTGGAAAGTAAACTGAAACTGGGTGGGGGGGTGTGCAGAGGATGTTCTAAGTGAAGTCTTTGAGCACAGTCTGCTATTTTTAGAAGTTCCCTATTAAAGAGAAGAGATCAGACAGTCGCTTATGCAAAGGGAGGACCAGGGGAGGGATTTGTTTCAGGATCTGGAATGTAGAGACATGTTTGTAATTGGAAGGGCAAAAATAGAGGAAACTGAAGAGTTAAAGATAAAGAACAAGGACGATTGATGGGCTGAGAGAATAGAAGGACAAAAGGCATCAAGATAACAAGTGGAATACATATTCTACAAAAAGATAAAGTAATTCTCCCTCTGAGATGGGACTAAAGGAGGAAAGTATGGGTACTGATCCAGAGAAAAATCTGAGATGAAGAGGAAGATAACAAAAGAGGTTGTCCCCATGAATCTTATGGAAATGCATCCAGTATTTGGTCATCTCTAGCCTAGGAAGAAGGAGCTATTGGCTTATAGAACCGTGTGTCTGCTATGGATTATAATTAATCCAATTCAGCACAAAGCAGTGATTTCTATAATTATATAAGGCAATAATTCTGCTATTCAGTGAGACCTAATGACCAGGTCCAGATCTGTGGCTTGGAGGTATTGTAGGCCAGCACCAGAGCAACCTTCCTGTGCCTGCATGTGCATCAAAGGGCCCAATGTTTTTCCATTCCTGGCTGCTGTCACTTGATTTTTCATAAGCAGTCCTGACCATGGTTGCTCTTTTCAGTAATGTTTGAACTCCTTTTAGAAGCTGTTGGGATGGGTGAGGGTCCAGCCCAAGAAGACTCCTAGAGCTGAAAAACAAGCCCAAAATACAACTGGACCAAGCAGAGTTTGAAATTTTGTTTATATTTCAATGATAAAGCTGAGGAAAATAGAGTTAGTACGGACTATTTGGTAAGTATTGGGTAATTATGAATAATTAAAAATTCATGTTTATATCTGAAGTCAGAAAAGATTGTCAAACCAAATTATGAGAAGCCCATGCTAATCAATCAATCAATCAATCAATTCTTAGCTTTCCTTTATGATTTTTATCTTTTCATATTATGCAACAACTAGTCATCCAGATAGCTCAAATAGCATTCCTGGATTGAGTCAGATTCTCTGCAATCTACATCTTTTTTGTGAATTACCTTTACTGGACTATGCTTTGGTAGTTTGCATTGAGACAGTGTGGAGAGATTGTGTGAAATGTTCTTTTTATCTCCTGTAGGAATATTACTGAAAGTGTTACTCATCATGGCAGGCAGTGTCTCCTTTATGCGGACCTAGGGAAGAATTTTTCTTTGGCCTTAGGGCTTAAATTGACTTATTTCTGAGCAGCTGGAACATTTTGATTTTATGGGCTTGGGGATATTATAATTGGTTGTGATTCTTTGCTTTTGCTTTGGCTGTGTATCAACTGAGAATGCTCTTAGCTACAATTACTTACAATAACTTAAGTAGGTTTTTTCCTTTCTTCTTACATAGCAAGAAGGCTGAAGATAAGTGTTGGGATTGGTTCAGCATCTCATCTGGGAACCCATCTCTTTGCATTTCCTATCAGACACAGGATAGCTGCTCAGGTTCTAGCGATAGTTCTCAAACTTTTGTGTGCATTGAAATCACATAGAGAGTGGATAAAGCAGAGGTACATGCTCCTTGAGAATAGAGCCCAGGCCCATGGTCACCAAGTTCCTCAGGTGACCCTAATACAATCCAAAGCCTGAGAACTCTAGTGTCTGCCACTCCAGACGAGAAGGGAAAAATAGGGCAAAAGTCTTTCCTTTCATGAGGTTCTGTCTTCTTAGCTAAATAGAAAAAAATTTTTCTGAGTCAACCCAGCTGACTTCCTCTGACTCCTCCTGTATGGAAGCCTGGGGAGGAACAAACTGTCCAAAAATCAAAGACTTCTGTCTTTGTCCTGCCCCAAGCTTTGCTGATAAGGAGGAAGCATGTTGTTGGATAGGCAAAAGACAGTGGTTTAGGACCAAAATTGCCTTTGCTTATTACATACAAATTTATTTTGCATTTCTTTATGTGGTAACTTTATTCTGAATCAATTTCTATACTATTTTTATCTGATTTTCTACCAAAAATTAGCTGTCTTGTGTGAATTTATATAATCTACTTTCAATTATTTTTAAAATATGTGGATTTATGGTGACTATGATGAATCTATAGGTGGTGAACTTCTGCTCTCTGAGCTGCCTTGAGGCCATAATGAGGAGAATGCTGGCATGATCTGTTTTCCACTTGTTCATGCTCTGTGCTGTGAAGCAGGCTGTCTAGATGATTTTGCAGAGTCAAGGTAGACCTGAGACTCTACCTTGATTGGGCACAACTTGGGAATGACCTTTCCTGGCAATTCTCTTTTAGCCTATGTATGAATCCTGGTGACTTCTTGACATTTTGTGTCTCTAGCTCAATAGAACATGACCGTCATAATGCCTGAGACTCACCTAAAAAACCAATGCCTTGTCCCATCCTGACTGGAGGTGAAGCCCAGGCATCCATGTTTTTCTCTGAAAGCTCGCCCGGTGATTCTTATGTGCAGTCAGGGTTGCAGAACAGCTGGTCCAGCTGACTGACTCTTGTAACTCCATCTTCTGTGCTCTGCCTTTGGTTTGGCTCATCTGATTCTATTCCTGATTTCAATTTCTGTTTGCAGGTTTCATTCCAAGAATCTCTGTCCTACTGTTCCTCTGTGGTAAACTGGCTTCGTTCGTGATTACTCTCCAAGTTCTGGATTGATTTCCTTGATCCTAGACTGTGGACTTTAACTATCCTGCTCTTGCATTTCAGTGGCAAGTGCTGAGTTCCTTTCTCTGATTCTTAGCAGAATGCCAGCTTATCCCACTGATGGCCACAAAGTGTGGGGGAAATTCTGGAGCTTACAAAATGGACATAGGGAGGCAATAATTGACCCTGCACAACATGATTGCAGAATTCCATCTTCAGGAAGCTTTTTATTTTTTTTTTTTAGTTCCAACCAATTTCACGTCCATATCTGCTAGAAACTCTTTTGGTCTCAAATAGTTTCGACTTCAACTCCTGTCTCAAGCAACTTCTTGAGACTCAGAGCTTGTGGTTTTATCCTTCTGTTTTCTCAACCCAGAAATCCCCACAACCCTGCTTTCCCCCCACAGGCCACCAGTAGATCATCTTCTTCATACCGGTCCTTTTGTGAATTTAACCTTTACACTCTCCCCCAGATTAATTTTTTCTTGAGTTTCAAACCTTTCTTTCTCATCAACTTTCTTAATATTCGCAGCCCTCTGACTATGCTTCGTATACCAAGTTACCTGAAAACACCAAATATGCCTCAAACATAAGTAATAAAATGAGTGGCTAAATATCCGAGTTTTGAATTTAGGCAGCCTGAGCCCAAATCCCAAATCTGTGACTTCAAGTTTGTTCCTTCACTTACAGAAGGAGTAATAACAGTACTTAATTTGTAAGATTGTTGATACAAGGAAATAAGATAATGCATATAAACCTTAGAGGGTTTCTTGCACAGGGTGAGTGCTCAAAAAATGTGAAGTGTTTGTCCAAGATGCTAAGATAGAATCTGGCTCAAATTTATTTATTGAAGATCAACACCTATGAAAGGAAGCAGGAGTCAGAGTTTGACAGAGGAAGAAGACCAACTTCTGGCAATGATGAGTTTTCAAGGGAATACTGCCTGACAGACTTTGTTTTATTGACCCCTGCCTGCCAATCACCAGATATAGGCTGCCTCAGGGAAGTTTATGGCCTTGTGTGAGGTAGCGCTCTACAGTTGGAAGAGACTATGAAGAAGCAGACACCTGGTGGCTGTTCACTGAACACACTCTGGGACTATGAGGCAAGGGCTCTTGTGGAGGCATGTCTGGGCAGTGCCTCTCCATGCTGCTAGAGCTTTTCTATTACGTCTCTTGCAGGTGAAGACACACAGGCCTGGCGCAGACCCAGCCAAGGTGACGCGGTTATTCCTCATATTGCCTATGCTTAGAAATAATGCTCTCTTCTAAGACTCCTTATCAACAAATCTGTGGACCAAGGGCATTTGGAAAGCCAGCAGACGTGATCATTTCTGGTTAATGGATTCCTGGACTAAGGTCTAGGTTTTTATCAGCACAAATAAGAAGAGAGAAATAATAGAGGTAAAAAGAGTGGTGAAAGGGTAACTCTAACAATGTATCAATCCTTTGAGGAAGTACCTGGAGATTCTGCTGACACGTCTGTCAGCAAACAACAGACTCCGTGCACAGAACTCCCAGGAATCCACTTTCCAAAGTCATTCAGCCCTACCACTTCATAATATGTAGAAGGACTAGTTTCAATAGCCCGCACAAAGTTTTAGAAGAGAAACCCAATTCTTGATTTGCTGCTTGTTTTCCAAAGAAACTGAAGTTCAAACTTGATTTATTTAAAATGGTTATTCCAGTTCTAATAAATGTTTCAGTTTTTCAGATGCTGTGGTATTTGTCTTTATTCTTTATTTTCAGCTCAGCAGGGACTGAATTAATTTTGGAAGAAAGACAGACTAAAAAGCATTTTCAGTAGCTTTGGGTAAAAGTTTCCTGAATCCCTTTGGCTTATGTGCTCATAAATACACAGCATAAGCAGACATCTATGGAACCTCATGGATAGGGACACAAGAGACCACTGGACTTTGGATGGTCTGCAGAAGGACATTGCCCCCATGGTTCTCCTCGATAGCTCGTTAGTGCATTCTTAAATCATTCTAGTCAAGTAGCAAAGGCAGCATTCTGGAGGCATTCTGTCTACAACAATCGGAAACATAAACTTGGATCCTTATCATCTGTGTAAAGGTAATATAGCTAAGCAGTGAAGAACACAGGTTTTGGAATGATAAAAAAAAAATGGATTTGAATCTTGCCATGGGAAGAATGGCTGTGGGACTTCAGACAAAAATGCTTTGCTTATCTAAGCTTTGGTTTTCTTATCTAAAAAAAAATGAGGTGGTGGGTGCCTGGGTGGCTCAGTTGGTTAAGCATCTGACTTCAGCTCAGGTCATGATCTCACAGTTCATGAGTTCGGGCCCCACGTCGGGCACTGTGCTGAAAGCACAGAGCCTGGAGCCTGCTTCAGATTCTCTCTCCTGCTCTCTGCCCCTACCCCTCTTTCACTCTGTCTCTTTCAAAAATAAATAAAATTTTTTTTACTAAATAAATTTTTTTAAATGGGGAAAATAATCCCTAACTGTGTGGCGTCAATGTCTATTGCAGTACTTAGCACTTTAAACATTCAACAAATGGTGAATGGCATCAATACCGTCCTCCTCCTCATCTCTCTTTTCTTTCGTCCTGGCAATACTCAAGAGAAGAACCATCTTTCCTTAAATGCATTTCATGTTTTGACCCTTATTGCAGTTAGTTCTTTTTCTTTTCCATTTTTTCCTTTGCAAAGGTCACATGTGGATCATTCCTGGTATCATTTCTTGTCCTCCTATTTTTTGTTTGATGGGGAGTTTTGTAAAGTAAGTAGCTCACAGGGTTGGGGCAAGGGTTTGGGTTGTACTCATTCTCAGTGACTTCCAAATGATGACATCACTGTCAAGGATTAACTCAGGGACTACATTGGACCAAATTATGTTTCTTGGGAACATCTTTGGATTCTGCACAGTTAGCAAGGTATTCTTTAAGTTCCCAGTAGACATCGTGTAAGGCCCTCAAGATTAAAGAATGTCCATCTGCCATGGGAGATGCTAACTGCACCTTGGATGGAACAAGAGCTTCTCTGTAAGCTTCATACTAAAGAAAATCTAAAATCTAAATTTTTCCTACACTGCAGGAGCATTTTCTAGCTTAAAGTTGAGTTGAAACCAACATTAATTCATTTTACCACCTATTCTAGCTTCTTATCTGTATTTTTACAATTCTTCAAATTCCCTATCCTTGGCAACCATTCTTGCTTTGTGTGCCTTTGGGTTAAAGAAAGAAACACATAATAATGACTGTGGGCTTAAGACTTGTGACACATGTGGTGGCTAGAAATGAGTCAGACAAATGTATCAGGTATAGACATCAGCTTCAAGGACTATTCTGTGGTCCAAGAGGTTCAGCCATGATACTGCAAAACCCTCTGAGTGGCTAGTACCTTTGTTTTCACTGACCCTGTTCCTCTTTGCTTCTCTTTTAATCTTAACCCAGTTCAGAATAGCTTTAATATGACACATTTTAGAAGGAGACTTCCTGGGTGCAAATTCTGGTTTTGCTACTTACTAGATTTTATCCTCTTATGGTTCAGTTCACTCATCTCTAAAATAGGAGCAATTATAATACCACTCTCAGGGCATTCTTATAAGAATCAGGTGAAATAATACATGTAATATTCTTAGGATAGTACCTGAACTATTAGGTTATTATTATTATTAGCAGCCAATAGTTATTGGCACTTAATAATAATAATAATAATATTCACATGCAACCCACTGAGTTCATGATAGGTATTCTAGCCAGGTTTCACTGGGATCTGTTTCTTTTTTTTTTCCCCCTTTGGGGGAGTGGGTCACCATCGTATAGAGCAACCATCCTTTAGTTCAGGCAATGAGAGCTTTAACCAAAAGAAAGATATGATGAATCTTAAAATCATCTGCAAAAAATTATAAAGAATGTACAAATGAAATCTTTTCCATAAAGTTACAGAGGGTAGATAAATATAAGCCTGGTTATAACGACCTGTCTTAACCAGATTTGCTACAACAAAATACTATAAATTAGGTGGCTAATAAGCAACAGAAATTTATTTCTCACAGTCTGAGATCAGAGGCCAATATGGCCGGATTTTGGTAAAAACCTTCTTTCACATTGCAAAGGCCTGACACATTACATCTTCATATGGCAGAGAACAGAGAGAGAAAGTAAGCTCTCTTGTGACTCTTAAAAGGGTACTAATCCCATTCACAAGGGCTCCACCCTTATGACCTCATTAATCATACTTACTTTCAAAAGCATTACCGTCTCATACCACCACATGGGTGGGAGGTAGGGTTTCAACATATGAATGGGGAGGCACAAATATTCAGTCCATAGCACCACCCTACCAAGCCCCATGACTTTGTCACATTATGCAGACCTCGCACACTCCTTCCCTCATCTTCCCTATCATTCTCAATGCAATAATAGCTCAAGGAACCAAGCCCCCCAATAGAGGTCATAACAAAGTATTAGTTGAAAAGAAATAGTAAAATGTGCAAAAGTTTGCTTTTTAGTGGCTTCATTAGGAACAATTTCTGAGCATTGGCTTGCTACACAAGCAAATGAACAATTCATGTGTTCTAGGTGAATACTCCAAAGGCGGTCTTATTTGGCACAAAGGTTTCTAAAAGTTAAAGAGACTTTGGGGAGAATAAAAACATGGTCACGAATCAATACGAATCTGTAATACTACATACGCATACTCGACACTCTGACCAGTCAGCCAGTTGTCACACATTGGTCTATATTAAAACAAAAACACTGTGAAAGGAAATGAGTCAAAATGTCTATAAATGGAAAATGTACACTTTACCACAGTTGCCAAGATATTTACGGTAAAGGAGCTGTAATATGGATTAAGTACAGTTGGTGACATTTGGTAGTGTTTTCAAGATTGATGTCTTCTTACAATTTTAAGCATTCCATCCCAGTATAAGGTCAATACTGTCACCTTTACCTATCATGGCAATACCAGAAACCACATCCTTATCTCTGTTATTGATCAGATTCCCTTCAAACCTCCCTTTTCAAACCTAAAATGATTAAAATGCGCTCTCCCAATCCTTAATTCAAAACTCTTAATCTGTCTCTTGGCTGTCTGCACAGGGATACATGAAAATGCAAGATAAAATATAATCTCCTCAACACACAGAGCACAAAATGACCACTATCATTGGAGGCACGCATAATTTAAAGGTTATGGAACAGTATGTGGTATACATTTGCATTAAGTAAGCAAATCCTTTAGCAATGCAATGCAAGTCTTCTGAACAAAAGAAAGAGGATTCCATTTGAATTAGGTCTGGAAAGGGGTGCCTGGGTGCCTCAATGGTTAATGGGATGGACATTGGCTCAGGTCATGTTCTCACAGTTCGTGAATTCGAACCCCGCCTAGGACTCTGCTGACAGCACAGAGCCTGGACCCTGCTATGAGTTCTATATCTCCCTCTCTCTGCCCTTCCCCTGCTCACACTCTGTCTCTGTCTCTGTCTCTCTCAAAAGTAAATAAACATTTAAAAAAATTTAATTAGGTTTGAAAACACTATGGAATAATAGTGATATATACCATTCAGCTTATAGTACCTTATTTCTCCCAATAAATTATGATGAATTTACAATGATCTCATACACTGGTATTTTGATTCTAGCATTTGAGAGAGAGGGGTCTATATGTCACTATCCGTGAATAAACAAATGGTCTTGAAATGCATTCCTCCATGAATTATAGGAACAAAAACCTAAAGCATCTTTTGTGGAATAAGCGTGAACGATAAAATGTGAAATACTCTATAAACAGAAACGCAATGCCTGAAGGCATGAATATTTTCTCCCTCCTTTATTTTTGCTTTTCTAGATCACATTTCATCTCAGATTTTATATCACTCCGGCTAATAATTAACTTATTTCTGGGTAATGTAACCTGTGAAATGACAGCATGGAAGTGCTAACACTACCTTAGGAAGACATGACAATGATTTCTCTCAGGTGTCTGAAGATGAAGCAAGAATATGGTAAAGAGGAAGTGGATCTGATAAGCAATAAAGATAATGGCAGTGTTGCTTTTGGGAAGAAATAACATGAATAATTTATCAAAAACATCAGTGCATATATTTAGCTATGTACCATGAAGGTGAACGCCTGGGCCACGTGTTTCTCTTGTATCACTTCAGCTCACAACAACATGTGTTGGGTCACTAACCTTTCCAAGAGTATTTTAAAACAGACATGCAATTTTTTTTTCTAGCACAATAACCAAGAAATATTTAAAAGGTGTGTTGTCTGAATTAAGAGACTTGATCTAAGGGGGAAATCTCTTCAACAAAGGAATATGTCATAAAGATGGCATATTGTATTTCTAAAGACTATCGGATCCAATATGGATTTGAACCTTGTTGTGAAATGACTTCTGTGCTCTGCAATTCCCCTGTGTCCTCTTTAATAACCTGCTTCTGGCCTCTCTACAAGTTTATTTGTTCAAGAAACCACAAGACTAGTAGACTACAAAGCATACTCAAGAGACAGCTGAGCCATTGTTACTTTTTCATTTGAAATCTAAATATATGCTTTTTGATGCATCATCATCTGCTAAGGGTTAAGTTGTTGTGTCCCGCAAAAAGATATGTTAAAGTCCTGAACCCAGGTACCTGTGAACATGACCTTATTTGAAAATAGTCTTAGGGGCGCTTGGGTGGCTCAGTTGTTTGAGCTTCTGACTTTGGCTCAGGTCATGATCTCATGGTCTGTGAGTTCAAGCCCCACGTTGGGCTCTGTGCTGACAGCTCAGAGCCTGGGGCCTGCTTCAGATTCTGTGTCTCCCTCTCTCTCTGACCCTCCCCCGTTCATGCTCTGTCTCTCTCTGTCTCAAAAATAAATAAACATTAACATTAAAAAAAAAAAAAAAGGACTCCCTCCCGGTGCCGCAGGGCCCCTCCCAAAGTGGATCGGATCTCCGAAGGAAAAGTGAGCTGAGCCTGCCCCTCCTGCCCCTGTGCACCTTGCCGATCCACCCCAGCTAATACGCCAGATCCCCAGCACCACAAGCCTGGCAGTGTGCAAGTAGCCCAGACAGGCCACGCCACCCCACAGTGAATCCCGCCCCTAGGAGAGGGGAAGAGAAGGCACACACCAGTCTGACTGTGGCCCCAGCGGTGGGCTGGGGCAGACATCGGGTCTGACTGCGGCCCCGCCCACCAACACAAGTTATTCAAGACAGCACAGGGGAAGGGCCCCGCAGTCCCGCACCACTCCAGGGACTATCCAAAATGATGAAACGGGAGAATTCCCCTCAAAAAAAGTCCCAGAAATAATGACAGCTAATGAACTGATCAAAAACGATTTAAACAATGTAACAGAAAGTGAATTTAGAATAATAGTCATAAAATTAATCACTGGGCTTGAAAACAGTATAAAGGACAGCAGAGAATCTATTGCTACAGAGATCAAGGGACTAAGGAACAGCCAGGAGTAGCTAAAATGCTATTAATGATCTGCAAAATAAAATGGAGATAACCACGGCTCGGATTGAAGAGGCAGAGGAGAGAATAGGTGAACTAGAAGATAAAATTATGGAAAAAGAAGAAGCTGAGAAAAAGAGAGATAAAAAAATCCAGGAGTATGAGGGGAAAATTAGAGAACTAAGTGATGCACTAAAGAGAAATAATCTACGCATAATTGGTATTCCAGAGGAGGAAGAGACAGGGAAAGGTGCTGAAGGTGTACTTGAAGAAATAATAGCTGAGAACTTCCCGGATCTGGGGAAGGAAAAAGGCATTGAAATCCAAGAGGCACAGAGAACTCCCTTCAGACGTAACTTGAATCGATCTGCACGACATATCATAGTGAAACTGGCAAAATACAAGGATAAAGAGAAAATTCTGAAAGCAGCAAGGGATAAACGTGCTCTAACATATAGAGGGAGACCTATAAGACTCGTGACCGAGCTCTCTACTGAAACTTGGCAGGCCAGAAAGGAATGGCAGGAGATCTTCCATGTGATGAACAGAAAAAATATGCAGCCGAGAATCCTTTATCCAGCAAGTCTGTCATTTAGAATAGAAAGAGAGATAAAGGTCTCCCCAAACAAACAAAAACTGAAGGAATCCGTCACCACTAAACCAGCCCTACAAGAGATCCTAAGGGGGACCCTGTGAGACAAAGTACCAGAGACATCGCTACAAGCATGAAACCTATGGACATCACAATGACTCTAAACCCATATCTTTCTATAATAACACTGAATGTAAATGGACTAAATGCGCCAACCAAAAGACATAGGGTATCAGAATGGATAAAAAAACAAGACCCATCTATTTGCTGTCTACAAGAGACTCATTTTAGACCTGAGGACACCTTCAGATTGAGAGTGAGGGGATGGAGAACTATTTATCATGCCACTGGAAGTCAAAAGAAAGCTGGAGTAGACATAGTTATATCACACAAACTAGACTTTAAATTAAAGGCTGTAACAAGAGATGAAGAAGGGCATTATATAATAATCACAGGGTCTATCCATCAGGAAGAGCTAACAATTATAAAAGTCTATGCGCCGAATACAGGAGCCCCAAATATATAAAACAATTACTCACAAACATAAGCAACCTTATTGACAAGAATGTGGTAATTTCAGGGGACTTTAACACCACATTCACAGCAATGGATAGATCATCTAGACACACGGTCAATAAAGACACAAGGGCCCTGAATGATACATTGGATCAGATGGACTTGACAGATATATTTAGAACTCTGCATCCCAAAGCAACAGAATATACTTTCTTCTCAAGTGCACATGGAACATTCTCCAAGATAGATCACATACTGGGTCACAAAACAGCCCTTCATAAGTATACAAGAAATGAAATCATACCATGCATACTTTCAGACCACAATACAATGAAGCTTGAAATCAACCACAGGAAAAAGTCTGGAAAACCTCCAAAAGCATGGAGGTTAAAGAACACCCTACTAAAGAATGAATGGGTCAACCAGGCAATTAGAGAAGAAATTAAAAAATATATGGAAACAAATGAAAATGAAAATACAACAATCCAAACGCTTTGGGATGCAGCGAAGGCAGTCCTGAGAGGAAAATACATTGCAATCCAGGCCTATCTCAAGAAACAAGAAAAATCCCAAATACAAAATCTAACAGCACACCTAAAGGAAATAGAAGTAGAACATCAAAGACAGCCTAAATCCAGCAGAAGAAGAGAAATAATAAAGATCAGAGCAGAAATAAACAATATAGAATCTAAAAAAACTGTAGAGCAGATCAACGAAACCAAGAGTTGGTTTTCTGAAAAAATAAACAAAATTGATAAACCTCTAGCCAGGCTTCTCAAAAAGAAAAGGGAGATGACCCAAATAGATAAAATCATGAATGAAAATGGAGTTATTACAACCAATCCCTCAGAGATAAAAGCAATTATCAGGGAATACTATGAAAAATTATATGCCAACAAGTTGGACAACCTGGAAGAAATGGACAAATTCCTAAACACCCACACGCTTCCAAAACTCAATCAGGAGGAAATAGAAAGCTTGAACAGACCCATAACCAGCGAAGAAATTGAATCAGTCATCAAAAATCTCCCAACAAATAAGAGTCCAGGACCAGATGGCTTCCCAGGGGAGTTCTACCAGACGTTTAAAGCAGAGATAATACCTATCCTTCTCAAGCTATTCCAAAAAATAGAAAGGGAAGGAAAACTTCCAGACTCATTCTATGAAGCCAGTATTACTTTGATTCCTAAACCAGACAGAGACCCAGTAAAAAAAAGAGAACTACAGGCCAATATCCCTGATGAATATGGATGCAAAAATTCTCACTAAGATACTAGCAAATCGAATTCAACAGCATATAAAAAGAATTATTCACCATGATCAAGTGGGATTCATTCCTGGGATGCAGGGCTGGTTCAACATTCGCAAATCAATCAACGTGATACATCACATTAATAAAAAAAAAAGAGAAGAACCATATGATCCTGTCAATCGATGCAGAAAAGGCCTTTGACAAAATTCAGCACCCTTTCTTAATAAAAACCCTCGAGAAAGTTGGGATAGAAGGAACATACTTAAAGATCATAAAAGCCATTATGAAAAGCCCACAGCTAACATCATCCTCAATGGGGAAAAACTGAGAGCTTTTTCCCTGAGATCAGGAAAACGACAGGGATGTCCACTCTCACCTCTGTTGTTTAATATAGTGTTGGAAGTTCTAGCATCAGCAATCAGACAACAAAAGGAAATCAAAGGCATCAAAATTGGCAAAGATGAAGTCAAGCTTTCACTTTTTGCAGATGACATGATATTATACATGGAAAATCCGATAGACTCCACCAGAAGTCTGCTACAACTGATACATGAATTTAGCAAAGTTGCAGGATACAAATCATTGTACAGAAATCAGTTTCATTCTTATACACTAAAAATGAAGCAACAGAAAGACAAAGAAACTGATCCCATTCACAACTGCACCAAGAAGCGTAATATACCTAGGAATAAATCTAACCAAAGATGTAAAAGATATGTATGCTGAAAACTATAGAAACCTTATGAAGGAAATTGAAGAAGATATAAAGAAATGGAAAAACATTCTGGGCTCATGGATTGGAAGAATAAATATTGTCAAAATGTCAATACTACCCAAAGCTATCTACACATTCAATGCAATCCCAATCAAAATTGCACCACAATTCTTCTCGAAGCTAGAACAAGCAATCCTAAAATTCATATGGAACCACAAAAGGCCCCGAATAGCCAAAGTAATTTTGAAGAAGAAGACCAAAGCAGGAGGCATCACATTCCCAGACTTTAGCCTCTACTACAAAGCTGTAATCATCAAGACAGCATGGTATTGGCACAAAAACAGACACATAGACCAATGGAATAGAATAGAAACCCCAGAGCTAGACCCACAAACGTATGGCCAACTAATCTTTGACAAAGCAGGAAAGAATATCCAATGGAAAAAAGACAGTCTCTTTAACAAATGGTGCTGGGAGAACTGGACAGCAACATGCAGAAGATTGAAACTAGACCACTTTCTCACACCATTCACAAAAATAAACTCAAAATGGATAAAGGACCTGAATGTAAGACAGGAAACCACCAAAACCCTAGAGGAGAAAGCAGGAAAAGACCTGTCTGACCTCAGCCGTAGCAATTTCTTACTTGACACATCCCCAAAGGCAAGGGAATTAAAAGCAAAAATGAATTATTGGGACCTTATGAAGATAAAAAGCTTCTGCACAGCAAAGGAAACAACCAACAAAACTAAAAGGCAACCAACGGAATGGGAAAAGATATTTGCAAGTGACATATCAGACAAAGGGCTAGTATCCAAAATCTATAAAGAGCTCACCAAACTCCACACCCAAAAAACAAATAATCCAGTGAAGAAATGGGCAGAAAACATGATTAGACACTTCTCTAAAGAAGACATCCGGATAGCCAACAGGCACATGAAAAGATGTTCAACGTCGCTCCTCATCAGGGAAATACAAATCAAAACCACACTCAGATATCACCTCATACCAGTCAGAGTGGCCAAAATGAACAAATCAGGAGACTATAGATGCTGGAGAGGATGTGGAGAAACGGGAACCCTCTTGCACTGTTGGTGGGAATGCAAACTGGTGCAGCCACTCTGGAAAGCAGCGTGAAGGTTCCTCAAAAAATTAAAAATAGACCTACCCTATGACCCAGCAATAGCACTGCTAGGAATTTACCCAAGGGATACAGGAGTACTGATGCATAGGGGCACTTGTACCCCAATGTTTATAGCAGCACTCTCAACAATAGCTAAATTGTGGAAAAAGACTAAATGTCCATCAACTGATGAATGGATAAAGAAATTGTGGTTTATATACACAGTGGAGTACTACGTGGCAATGAGGAAGAATGAAATATGGCCCTTTGTAGCAATGTGAATGGAACTGGAGAGTGTGATGCTAAGTGAAATAAGCCATACAGAGAAAGACAGATACCATATGGTTTCACTCTTATGTGGATCCTGAGAAACTTAACAGAAACCCATGGAGGAGGGAAAGAAAAAAAAAGAGGTTAGAGTGGGAGAGAGCCAAAGCATAAGAGACTGTTAAAAACTGAGAACAAACTGAGGATTGATGGGGGGTGGGAGGGAGGGGTCGGTGGGTGATGGATATTGAGGAGGGCACCTTTTGGGATGAGCACTGGGTGTTGTATGGAAACCAATTTGACAATAAATTTCATATATTGAAAAAAATAAAAAATTAAAATTAAAATTAAAAAAAAAGAAAGAAAATAGTCTTAGCAGATGTAATCCAGCTAAAGTAAGGTCCCTGGAATGGGCCCTAATCCAGTTTGACTGGTGTCTTTATAAGAAAAGGAAGAGGCTTCAGACACAAAGACAGAACCAGGAGGTGGTGGCTGAAGAGATCGGGGTGATGCGCCACAAGCTAAGGAATGCCAAAAATTGCCAGCAACACCAGAAGCTAAGAGCAAAGCACTGAAAGATTCTCGCATAGGGTCTTCAGAGAGAGAATGCCCCTTATTTCAGACTTCTTTTCTCCAGAACTTGGAAGAACAAGTGTCTATTGTTTAAAGCCACCCAGTTTGTTGTATTTTGTTAGAGCATCCCAGGAAACTAATGCATGATCTAAACTTAGATCTTCAGAGTGAAAGGCAGTGAGCTAGCGAGTATACACAGCAAACCAATAATGCATGCTATAGGCATTCACCAACGGTGAAGATTTCTATACATCCATTAACAAAAGACATATTACCATATAGGTTGGTCCAGTGAGTCTCGGTCTGTTCGAGCAGTTCTTGTTTCTGCTTACCTTCTGGATATAATAGGCCCCTTTCACTTTCACAATATCCCTGTTTGGATGTTATATTATGGTTACTCTACTTACGTGTACCCTATTAAGCACTTAGGAAAAAACAAATAAAATTTCACCACTTGTGTTCAATATTTTTGATTAAAAAAGTTGTTGCTAGTATCACAGTCAAAATCCCTACAACAATGCAGTAAATTGAAGGGTCAATATTCCAGGAGTTTGATTACTTTGGGCTTAATTTACTCCGGAACTCACAAATTTACACCTCTCTTTCCTGGTCACTCTCCTTAGAAAATAATGCTCTGGGGGCGCCTGGGTGGCTCAGTCGTTTTCAACCGGCTTCGGCTCAGGTCATGATTTCACAGTTTGAGTTCTGCTCTGGGCTCTGTGCTGACCGCTCAGAGCCTGGAGCCTGCTTCTGATTCTGTGTCTCCCTCTCTCTCTGCCCTTCCCCACTCATGCTCTGTCTCTCTCTGTCTCAGAAATAAATAAACATTAAAAAAAAAGGAAAAAAAAGAATGCTCTAGCTTTTTTAAATCAGTTAGACTGAACACCATCAGTCATACCTCTGGGATCAGGGAGCAAGGAGGAGAGGGAAGAAAATGGCAAGTTGGTTGAGAAGTGGCAGGAGGAATATTCTGAACCCTACAGTCCATCCCATTACTGCCAGGGAATGGAGGCTATCAGCATGGATTCTGGAAGACTTAGAGATTTGGCTTTTCTTTCTCACTGTGTCACAAAGCCTTCCTGACCTTGAATAAATCTTTGTCCTCAGTTGTCCCATTTGGCAAGTGAAGACCATAATAATTAGATTTTAATTTTGTTGATGTTTGTTGGTTAATTAGGGAATGCCAGTGAAATGCCTTGAATAATTTGAGAACCATGTTGTATGGTCTGTGCCTTGATGATGGACCTATATAGAATATACTGTGCAGTGTTGGAATAAAAATGAATTCTTATTTCTTATCAGTTGTATGTTATATCACCAAATCATACTACTGGTTAAGTGATTAGTATATGAAAAATGACTTAACACATGTCTCCAAATCTTTGTTCACTCTGTTAATTTCTCCTATCTACTGTGTTCAATTTATTTACTTATTTTTCTTTTCTTTTAAAGTTTATTTATTTATTTGGATACTGTGTTCAATTTAAAATAAAGCAGTTGACATCATTCGACTGGTGATTGCTTTTAGCCTCAACTCTGGCTTCTGAAGTTGATATGAGGTTCATTGTTCTTTCTACACTTGTGATTATCAATCTAATGGCTTGGAAAGACAGTAGGGGATGTAGCTGATTACAAAAAGCAGATTGGAAGTTGCTGGTATTGGGACAGTGTGATGTTTCCCAAGATATTTGTAATTGTAGGTATGGGCAAGGTTGTCTAGTGTAATCAATATCTTACATTGCTTCTTCTCTGAGTTCGTACAATATCCTATGAATAATACCACACAATGACAACATTATTATGATTTTGTTTATAGCTTTGCTTCTTCAACTAGAAGTGATTTCTTAGAAGTTTGGAATATATATTACTCATATTGTTATCTCCAGTATTTCCCAAATACTAGAAAATAGGTGGCCCTCAATGTACATTTGTTGAATAATAGAGCAGTAACTTTTTAAAGAACAAAAATTGGCTGGTAATTCCATCAGTGGACTGGCATTTGGGGCTTTGCAATGTGTTGACTTGGCTAGGGTGAAATGTTTACAAGATTTCTTTTTCCTGAAAATTTTCTTTTAAGATGATCCATGAGAGGCTTTTTGCATAAGATTTGGAAGGTGGAAGTGATGCAGCAACCATCTTATTTTTTAATGCTCAAAGGTTGAAGCAAGTTCATCAGATGTTTTGTAACTCACAAATGCCGTTGACTATTTGCTGATTCACCTCCTCAGCATGGGATAGCAGCCAAGTCTGAACCTCCTTCACCTGCCCCCACATCCTCTTGGATTTTTTCCAACTTGTAGGTCACATATGTGGTCAGCACCATTATGAAGGGTGCCAGTGGGTCCTGTGGAACCCTTATATTTTCAAGATTGGAAGCATTGACAATTGAGAACTGGTTCCACTTGTCCTTGTGGGTTCCAGCTTGCTCCTGCTTTCCTCACTCCCCAGCCATTTTGCCTTTGGACAGCCTGCCCGTGGACTTGAAGCTACAGGATCAGATTTGAGGACAATAGCCATACTGAGTCTGCTTAACTGTCACAACTTGTAAGATGAAATTTTTGTAGCAAATACAGTTACACACATGCACATACAAATGCACATCCCACACCTATATAAATAGGTGTGTGTGTGTGTGTGTGTGTGTGTGTGTAATGGTGGCACTTCTATTGAACCTTGATTGATACAGCTAGTCTGTGAGACTTTAGCAGTAAATTGCCTAAGAGTGCTGATCTTTCTGTGCGTATGTATATGTGTGTGGCATGTGTGAAGACACATGAATATGACCAACATAAGGGCACTGTGGGTTAGTATAATACCAGCTATTGAAACCAAAAGATCTTCAAAATAAACTTAACAATTTAGCACAATAGGTATTTTTCTTTGCTCTATAAAAGTCTAGTATTTGTATTCTTGCCTGATATGGAGAGAACACATTCTTTTTTTGCACCTGTTTAGAAACCCTCCCTGAGGAGATTAAAGAAGTAGCTTCTGAAGTTTCCCTGGGCAACAAAATTCAGGCAACATATGGGAGAACAGAGAGGCTAGAATATGTGTATGTACTTTATAGCCACCTCAGGTTAGAAGTGACACCATCCTGCTTATGTTCTGTTGGAGAGAACCAGTCCCATGGCACTACTTAGCAGCAAGTAGTGGTGCTGGGAACAGAATCACGGATGGGGCGGCTCATTCCAAGCCACAACCACTTTGTAGAAGGGGAGCGCAAGTGGTTGGGGAACAGCTATCACTGCCACACGGAAGCGTATATAAAAAATGCTTGTTAAGTCAGAAAAACTAACCATCTCTGTTTGACATTGAATTTCATCCTGGTTCCTTGCTTGGAAAAAAAGAATGAAAATAAGTCTGTAGGGGCCTAGAGTGGAGGATCTGGCCAGCTTCAGGATGGCTTGTTCAATTGTATCCTGAGGCAAATGGAAGGGGCCACAGCTTGCAGCCACCTTAGGAGATCTGGCCCTTGGAGTTCAAGCTAAAACTGAAAGATCCGTTTGAAAATTCTACACTAACTTCCAATTCCATTAATGTCTAAGTTCCATCTGAATGTGTCTTGAAGGTAGCTCGCCAACTCCTGGATGCAACAGCTCCACCACAATTGTTCCCTTTATTTCTTGTTGGCTAACTGCAGGTACAGATACTACTGGCCTGGAAGAAGCACTTATATACCAGCATTTGGTACACCTTTTGGAAGAAGTTGGTTGGCTAAGCTTCCAGGCGTTTCTCCTTCTTTCCCTCCAGACTTGGCAGCCTTTGTGCTGAAGTCAAAGTCAACTTCTATTTGAAATCCAATTCTGTGTTCTTTAAATGTGTTTTGTATTAAGTATTTTCAGGTTTCCATATAAATAAGAGATCATATATTTGCAATTTAGAAAGAAATCAACATCTAATTAGAACTTACATATGTTTATGTTTTTCCTCCATTTACTGATTTGTATATAAAATTATTTTTCATTTCTTTTTTTTTCCTTTTCTGATTTTTCTACTTTGGCATTTTCTCCTTATGTTTGTTTCATGGACTGAGACTTTGTGGTCTAATATAAATCACAAAACCATCAGAGAAGCAAGATTTAGTAAGGACTGTGTGTAATTCAACAAGCTGTACATCTGCTGAAATCTCTTTTTGCTAAAAGCAGCACATCTGATAAATTCTTGACTCACTTTTTTGACAGTTTTCTCTTAAGAAAGGGGAAACAACCAGAACTACTATTTTGTACTTAAATCTAATCAAGAAGTATGTCTTTTTTTGGTGCTATCAAGGTAAGATAAGATGCAAAAGAAAGTATTCACCATCTTAACGTTTTTATATCCAAGGGAGGGAATGATGAGCCTAGATAGACATATGAACTAAAGCATAGACAAGCAGGGGTTCCTGGGTGTCTCAGTTGGTCAAGCATCTGACTCTTGATTTCAGCTCAGGTCATGATCTCATGGTTCCTGAGATCAAATCCCATGTCGAGCTACTAGTATGGAGCTTGTTAGGGATTCTCTCTCTACCTCTCTCTCTGCCCCTCCCCTGCTCTCTCTCTCTCTCTCTCTCTCTCTCTCTCTCTCAAAATAAATAAAAACAATTTTTTTAAAAATCGCAGACAAGCAGATTTCTACAAGTTCAGGAAAAACCAACCCAGTAACCAAAATGGAAGAAGGAATTAGCTCAAGAATGATGAAAAGCTTTCAAAAAGAAAAGTTTGCAAGCTAGGCACAAATAATCCTAGTAAGAAGAAAAGAGACAACCATTTATAATGGCTCTAAAAAATATTTGCACTTTTAAAGGACACTTACAATAATGGGGAAAAGTTATATAACCAGTAATTATTATAGAAGAGTGTCACAGAGCTACATAAATAGCATTAGAAAAAGCTAAACACCCAGAATCAAAAGAGCTTTCCAAAAATGCAGGAGATCTACTACATAAAGGGCATTTTCCTTATGTACAAAAGGATTTAAGACTGAGTCAGTCACGCTCTTAGCTCTCAATGAATTTTCAATCAGTTGCTAAGGGAATTACATGTAGTTTTAAATCTTTTTTAAAAGCAAACAACAACAACAAAAAAGGTAGAAGAGCTCATGGCTTCATCATGGTTTTATCAGTGATATAATGTAAATATAAACAGTGAGAAATGATAACTTTTCAATTCTTACTTTTTTTTACTATAAAAAGAATGATTTAAATTAACAAGATACCATTTCAAAGTAAAACCTTGCATTTAAGTTAAATAAATTATACTAGTAAAAGCACTGCTTAATAACTGCTCATATGAAAAATATCTAGGAGTTTTATATGACTGTAAAGTCAATGTAAGAAGGCAGAGCTGCAAGGCTTTCAAAAGAATATAAATGTAGTCTTCACACAAAAAAGAATTCTAATCACTGGAAATAAGGTTCACATTGTAGCTTGAAGTGGTTGCATGTAGAATCTCAGATTTATAAAGAATATATTAAAGTTGCCTACTTTAGGTGGTGTATCTTCTTACAGACTAACCTTCTCAAAATAAAAAGAATTAACAAGAAGAATGCAGCATGTATGTGTGTGTAAGAACATACATGTTTGAAGGCATTAGAAGGCTCTTTAGGTAGTCATGATTTGAGGTACCAGAATCCCAGAAACAAGGAAAACGAATCAATATAGGTCTGGATTTCTATAGAAATTTTCCTCTTGTAATGTTTTAGCAAAAGTCTAAGAAGCTGAGAATCAGTGGAAGATAAGGGATTGGGGTCCTGGGTTAAGCTTTCAGTAGTCTCATTAAGACTCTAAAGCAGAGCTATTATAGCAGTCAAGACTTGAGAAATGAAGATCTTGGAAAAAGGAAAAACACACTGCAGTGGTCCCAATAGTCTGCACTGCTTTTCGTCTTGAGGTATTTGCCAGTTCATGAACAGGGCAGAACTAAAGGGCTACAGAGCAGAGCAGAAAGATTTGACTAAGAGGTTGGGAACTGAGCTGAGTTCTCAATAGTTTCACAAAGGTGAGAACACCACACTTGAAGTCAAAGCCTGTAAGCAGAAGAGGCATCTGGACTTCTAGTCAGAATCCTACGAGATCTGCACACTCTAAGATTAAGATAAAAAAAGAAATTAATCAGGGGCGCCTGGGTGGCTCAGTCGGTTAAACACCCGACCTCAGCTCAGGTCATGATCTCACGGTCCATGGGTTCGAGCCCCGCGTGGGGCTCTGTGCTGACAGCTTAGAGCCTGGAGCCTGCTTCCAATTCTGTGTCTCCCTCTCACTCTGCCCCTCCCCCACTCATGCTCTGTCTCTCTCTCTCTCTGTCAAAAATAAATAAACATTAAAAAATTTTTTTAAAGAAAAAAAGAAATTAATCAGAGTACAGAAAATATCAAAACTTATCTTCAAACTAGTTATGTCTCCGTTTGGATTAAATGACATGTCCTAATCTGAATGTCTTCAACAAAACAAAAAAGTCAATTCTATCTGGAAAAAAGATAACATTAGCAAGAGCTTTAAATTCTTTCTATAACTGTTCATACGCAATCATTAGTCTATTAGTCAGGCTAAAAGATGGTAACAAATGACTAAAAGCCAAAAAAAAAAGATAATAAAAATAGAACCACAAGAATTTAGATATTGGTGTTAAGGGGCTTGGACTTTAACATACAAATGGCTAACAGACACATGAAAAAATGCTCACCGTCACTCATCATCAGGAAAAAACAAATCAAAATCACAATGAGATATCATCTCACACATGTCAGAATGGCTAACATTAACACCTTAGGAAATAACAGATCTTGGCAAGGATGCAAAGAAAGGGAAACCTCTTACATTATTGATGGGAATGCAAACTGGTGCAGGCACTCTGGAAAATAGTGTAGAGCTTCCTCACAAAGTTAAAGATGAAGCTACCCTATGACTCAGCAGTTACACTACCAGGTATTTATTCAAATGATACAAAAATGATGATTCAAAGGGGTACATGCACCCCAATGTTTATAACAGCACTATCAATAAGAGCCAAATTTTGGAAAGAGCCCAAATGTCCATCAACTGATGAATGGATAAAGAAGGTGTGGTATATATACAATGGAATATCAGTCAGCCATCAAAAAGAATGAAATTTTGCCACTTGCAATGACAAGGATGGAACTAAGGTATATTATGCTAAGCAAAGTAAGTCAGTCAGAGAAAGACAAATGCCATATGATTTCCCTCATATGTGGAATTTAAGAAACAAAACAGATGAATATAGGAGAAGGGAAGGAAAAATAAGATAAGATAAAAGAGAGGGAGACAAACCATAAGAGACTCTTAACTATAGAGAACAAACTGAGGGTTGCTGGAAGGGATGTGTAGCGGGGGCAGGGGATAAGGGATGAATGGATGATGGGCATTAAGGAGGACACTTGCTCTGATGAGCTCTGGGTGTTATATGTAAGTGATGAATCACTAAATTCTACTCCCAAAGCCAATACTACACTCTGTGTTAACTACTTTGAATTTAAATAAAATCTTGGAAGAAAAAAATGGACTTGGATTTTAATATAACTATGATTAATTTGTCAAAGGAAATAGATGAGAAGATGTATAACCTTACCAGAGAATGGGAATCTGTAAGAATATCAAATGTAAAGTGTATAAGCAAAATATAGAATAGTTGAAATTAAGAACACAATAGATGGCTTAACGATAGATTAGACATATAGAAGAGAAGATTAGTGAATTAGCAAGCAAATCAATAAAACATATTAAGACTGAAGACAAAGAGAACAAAAAGCAAAAATATGTAAAGGAATGTAAGAACCATATGGGTTACCAATAAATATCCAAGTAATTGATTCTAGAACAAGAGTTGGCAAACTATAGGTTACAAGTCAGCTACCTGTTTTTGTATATACAGTTTATGGGAATATAGTCATGCCTGCTTATTTACATATTGTTTATGACTGTTTGGAGGCCACTTTAGCAGAATTGACTACTGGCATCATATGAACTGCAAGCCTAAAATGTTTACTATCTGGCTCTTTAAGAGAAAGTTTGCCACATCCTCCCTTGAGGACCCAACTAACCTCTTTTCTGACAGTGTGGTTTTGAATATCTATACTTTTATATAATGGCATTATAGTTATTTCCCAGAAGAAGTGGGACAAATGTAATCCAAAGAGCATGACAGTAGTTTAAATTTTTAAAATATTAGTATTTACAATGAATGTATTGTCAGACTGGATAAAAATAACAAAACTTCAGTATATATTGTTTATAAGAGACATACCTAAATATAAAGACATAAAAAGATTAAAAGTCACAGTAAGGAAACTATATATACTGTGAAAAGCAAAACACTAAGCAAAACAGTAACACACACACACACACACACACACACACACACACACACAAAACAAGGTAATGTCTTGCTGTTACTTAGTAAAGTAGATTTTAAAGCAAGATATATTGTTAGTGATAAGAAGAGATACGCCATTATAAATAATAGTCAATCTACCAGGAAGATATATCAATTCTAAATTTGAGGGAAGTACTAACATAGCTTTAAAATATATAAAGCAAAAATAGATGCAACTAGCAAGAAAAATACACAAATTTACCACCATAGTATGTCTTTTTCATGCATTTCTTGCAGTAACTGATAGAACAAGCAAAGAAAACAAGAAAATATTTAAAATATTTGAAAAATGAAATAAATCAACTTGACCTAATGGACATATATAAATACTGCACACAGCAACTTCAAAATACATATTTTCTACAAGCACATGTGGAAAATTTACAGAGTTAACTTTTCATACAGCCAGTTTCCACAAATTTCAAAAAATTGAAATCATTCAACATATGTTTTCTGGCAACCGTGCAATTACGCTAAATGAATGCACAAAAAGGAGAGAAATTCCCAAATGCTTGAACCCTTGCATATTGAAAATCGCTAGGTCCATTCTCAGGGTCAATGACTCACTGTGAGTAGTCAGAGGAGTCAGCATATAGTCATGCTAACAGCTATGATGTATTACATGAAAGGATACAGAGCAGAACTGGCAAAGGGAAAGGGACGGGGGGGATGGAGGGAAATCAGGTGGAAGTTTCCAGAATCTTTTCCCAGTGTAGTCACACAGGATGCCTTAATTTCCTCAACTGCAACTTGTGGCAACATGTGTGAACTGCTGCCAACCATGAATCATAGAGACTCTGTGACTAGAGTTTTACTGGACACTGGTCAAGAAGGCAGCCTCTGCCTGGTGTGTACCAAAATCCCAGACTCCCAGGAGGAAAGCACAGACTATAGTTCAGCATAAACTATGTTGTTTGTGTAGTTTAGGCAGAGGGAACCACTCATACCAGCTGGGATGGGGAGATGATAAGAGCTTCCAAAATCCAAGTTTCCAGATGTCAGTCAACGGCCAACCTTGCAAGCAGTCCTTTCAATAGATAGCAGTTAGGTTTGGTGTGTTAACTCTTTTCTGCATGTTACAGATCAAGTAAGACTTCAAAATGGGAAATAGAACATATGTTTAATTAAATGATGCTGAAAATATGATATATCAGCATCCACAATGCCACTAAAGCCATGCTTAGAAATTTCTCTTTCTAAATGCATGTGTTGGAAAAAAAGAAAGAAAGAAGGGTTGAAAATCAATGCCCTAAGTATTCATGTAAATAAATCAGAAAAATAAAAAAACAAATTAAACTCAATAAAATAAAAAAAAACACAACCATGCAACAAAGAAAATCAGCATAGCCAAAAATTACTTCTTTGAAAAATGTAACAAAAATGAAACACTCTTGGGAAGACTAATCAAGAGAAAACGAATGATGTGAATTGCATACACCAGGGATGAAAATGGAAACACTACAGATATTTTATCCATTAAAAGAATAATAAAAATATAACCAACTTATGCTTACCAATTTAAAAATTTAAATGAAATAAAAAGAAATTCCTTGAAAAAATATAGCTTATTACCACAGATTCAAAGAATATAAAATCTTGCTACTCAGATATATAATAAAAATAAATATGTAATTGAAAACCATGCAATAAATTAAAGTTCCAGGTTCAGCTGGCTTTAGCAATGAATTCTATAAACTTTTCATTAGGAAGTAACACTAAATATACATGTACTCTTCTAAAGGAGAGAAAAGGAAGAAATATTTCCCAATTTTATTTATGAGTACAGCATAACCTTGATACCAAAACCTACAAAGACCTTGTAAGAAAGAAAATTATAAATGCAAAAATCTTAATCTAAATATTAGCAAATCAAATTTAGGAATATGTAAAAACAGGAACATATCAAAAATTGGGTTTGTTCCCAGAATGCAAGTTTGGCTTAACTTTCAGAAATCAGTTGACATAATGCATCATAGTTATGAAATAAAGGAGGAAACCAGAAGATCAGCTCATTACACATGAAAAAGTAGTTGATAAAATTCAGTACCTTTTTATTACACACTGTTATATAACCAGTGTAATTTGAGAAGGGTTTTTAATTTGTCTAAATGGAGAGTTGCTATTTAAGAGGGGATAGCATAGGAAGTATTCTCTTGTGAAATTATCAATAGCAAAATAGTTCAGAGACATGTCTTCCTTCCTTCTTTTCTTCCTCCCTTCCTTCCTCCCTTCTTCCCTTTCTCCTCCCCTCCTTCCCTACTTCCTTTCTTCTTCCCACCTTCCCTTCTTCCCTTCCCTCCCCCTCTTTCCTTCCTTCCTTCTTTCCCTCCTTCCTCTCTTCTCTTTCTTTCTTCCTTTCTTTCTTTCTTTCTCTTCCTTCCTTCCTTCCTTCCTTCCTTCCTTCCTTCCTTCCTTTTCTTTCTTCCTTCCTTTCTTTCTTTCTTTCTTTCTTTCTTTCTTTCTTTCTTTCTCTTCCTTCCTTCCTTCCTTTTCTTTCTTTCTTTCTTCCTTTCTTTCTTTCTTTCTCTTCCTTCCTTCCTTCCCTCCTTTTCTTTCTTTCTTTCTTTCTTTCTTTCTTTCTTTCCCTTCCTTCCTTCCTTCCTTCCTTCCTTTTCTTTCTTTCTTTCTTTCTTTCTTTCTTTCTTTCTTTCTTTCTCTTCCTTCCTTCCTTCCTTTTCTTTCTTTCTTTCTTTCTTCCTTTCTTTCTTTCTTTCTCTTCCTTCCTTCCTTCCTTCCTTCCTTCCTTCCTTCCTTCTCTTTCTTTCTTTCTTTCTTTCTCTTCCTTCCTTCCTTCCTTCCTTTTCTTTCTTTCTTCCTTTCTTTCTTTCCCTTCCTTCCTTCCTTCCTTCTCTTTCTTTCTTTCTTTCTTTCTTTCTTTCTCTTTCTCTTTCTCTCATTGGTCATAGGCACAGACAATTGATTGGCCAAGAGATGCAAGGTTTTTCTTGTTATCCCACCAACCAAACAACCTCATAGTTACCCTCACAGCAGTTCTCTTTGTGGGAAGAAAGTTTCTCCACAAAACTACACTTGTCCAGCATTTCTGTTACTTGAGATTGGAACAAAGCAACAGCTTTATGAACACATTGATACTTGTTAGTTTAGGTGATTAGCTAAGCCCTTAGAACCAAAAATAGGGCCTAAGAGAATGGACCATAGAACAAGAGCATATTACAGTAGAGTCAGGAAGGTCCAGAGTGTAGAGACTGAGCCTCTTTGGGGGATGTCAATCTCATCTGGGGCACCAGAATAGGGTGCTCAGGCACAAGTGGGGGAAGGCATTTGAGTAGGAAGAGAAGAGGAATGGGAGAAACGATGAGGTCAAACCTAAAAGGAAAAGCAAATGTGGAATCCATGCTAGGAAGAGACCTTAGAGAACATCTTTGAATGTAGGGAAACCAAAGGCCTTAGAGGTGACTGGCTTCCTGAAGGTCATAGGGCTAGTAAGTGGCAGGAGGAAAATTGGAGCCCAGGTGACTGGAAGAATCTTTTCCCACCACGTGAAACCAAAGTTATTACAGCTATCTATATTCATGGTTTTTAATACTAATTTAACAGCTGACCATTAGCCTGCAGAAGCCGATAAGAATACAATTCCCACTTTAAAAAAAATGAAGCACTTGAAATAGCATTTAAGTGGGTTTTTAATTGAAATACATTTGACATATAACATTGTGTAAATTTAAGGTGCACAACCTGTTGATTTGATGTATTTATATATTATAATTGTCATTGTAGGGACAATTAGCACCTATATCATACCACATAATTATCATTTCTTTTTAGGAGTTGGAATAATTAAGATCTAGTCTCTTAGCAAGTCTGATGATTCTAATCCAACATTGTTGTCTTTTTCACTCTACTGTACATTAGATCTGCAGAACTTATTTACTACTTGTTGCAGATTTGCGCCCTTAAACAACATCTTTCCTATCCCCCTACTTCCCAGACCCTGTAACCACCATTTTGCTCTCTGTTTTTATGAGTTTGGCTTTTTTAGACTCCACGTATAAGTGAGATCATGCAGTATTTACCCTTTTCTGTCTGACTGATCTCATTTAGTATGTTCCTAAGATCCATTCATGATGTGGCAAATGACAGGATGTCCTTCTTTCTCATGGCTGAATAATACTCCATTGTGTATATGCACAGACATCTTTATCCATTCATCCATCAATGGGCACTTATGTTGTTTCCATATCTTGACTGTTGTGAATAATGATGTAACAAATAAGGGAATGCAGGTACCTTTTGGATATCCTGTTTCCATTTCTCTGAGGTATATAACCCGGAAGTGGAGTTGAGCTTCCTTTTGTTAACAAATGCAAAACACAGCAGTTTGTGAAGACAGACAAAAGAAATGACAATAGAGGGGTGCCTGGGTGGCTTGGTCGGTTAAGCGTCCGACTTCGGCTCAGGTCATGATCTCACTGTCCGTGAGTTCGAACCCCGCGTCGGGCTCTGTGCTGACAGCTCAGAGCCTAGAACCTGTTTCAGATTCTGTGTCTCCCTCTCTCTGACCCTCCACCGTTCATGCTCTGTCTCTCTCTGTCTCAAAAATAAATAAACGTTTAAAAAAATGTATTAAAAAAAAGAAATGACAATAGAGTACACATTCTCTCACTTGTCTTTATCTTCACTCTTAGACTCTATGTTCCTTGAGGAAAATGTTTTGACTAATTTATCTTCATTTCTACTTCATTGTGTCACACAGGGTTCTGTGCTTAGAGTCATCCAATAATAAATGCTTATTGAATGAATAAAGGGAAATGTCTGCTTTTAAAAACCCAGCAACCCCTGTTATTATCACAGTCAGATTTCTGTTTCTATACCCATATATACTATTTGAATAATAGAAGAGTTAAACATCCAGGCCAAACAATCAATTTGACATTGTATTGATATTCTCTCCTATCTTTCCCATGGAGGAGACTGTTAGGTCACCAAATACTCATTGTCCTTAACATTTCTTGGCCTCCTTTGTAGTTGCTTAGGTTTCATATCTGGGTTTGGGCCAATGGAAAATGTGTAAAGTAATTCCAATGCTTAAAGTTATTTCCCAGTTTCTCTATCCCTGTCTGCTGTGCCCTGGTAACCTTGAGGTCACATGTTCTAGGCTGCACAGCCTATGATGGAGTTAGCCATCAACTCTGCACTGGGTTTTGACTGACTGAGAACAAAATGTTTATTATGCTAAAGCCTCTGCCATTTCAGCTTGCCTGTTACATCTGCTAGTTGCAATTACTTTGTACACACTCCTTCTCCTACCAGGTATTTACAATATAATGTGTTTTAAAAACTTTAACTCTTCTGTGCTGACTGTTCTTAAAACTATATTTAGTGAATGATTGGTCCAAACCACACTTTCTTGGCGTCTTCTTATAGAAGGGTACAAGGATAGGTGCTATATAGTAGGAGGCTGCTTAATTATTGTCAACAACTTTACCTGATGCCATTGGAAATGTTTCTCTCTAAAAGTGCATGTGGTGTAATCTCATTCTTGAGATATTTTTACCAATTTAAATTCGTAGATAATCAGTTACTTCTTGGTCTTAAATTCTGAAGTGGTGTAGAAATACCTTCTTCCTGTCACATCAAATTTTGAATAGTTACAACAGACATCTATTGAACTCCTCTCATATATACTAAGATCTATATTACGTAGTGTCAAAAGAGCTGAAGAGAATTTAGAGCCTTGACCTTGCCCTCAAGGAATCCATCAGCTTGCCAGACCAGTGGGACATGCCCTTATGAAACATTTGATCTATAGCATTTGTTCACATTTTCCCAGAGAACACACCTTTCACAAAGTATCAAGCTGCCTTTGCTGAGTTTTGATTCAACCATAATATGTTTAACATTGTAGTTTGCCATCAAATTATAATCTCAGCAGCAGGCTAGGAAGATAAATCTGAAGTTAAAGACGTCAGGAATAACGTTGTAAAGGGAACCGGGGAAGGTTATGTCTGTCACATACATATGATATTGAAGTAATATCATCAGTCTAAGCAATTAAGGGGATACTTTGGGTTTCCCTTCTGTGAAGAAACCTCCCCCCATCCAGATAAATCAAAGCTTAAAGAATTTTTAGGAAACAAGAATCCTAAAACAGATTTGGAGTGAGAAAGAAGCCATGAGGAGGTTTACCTCCAGATTTCATAAAAGATTGCTAATTTTCTCCAAAACCGTGTACTTAAATATTTTAACCAGAGAACATTACAGCACATAAACTGCAAGTAATTTATTGGGAAAAAAAAGATTGAAATTGGGAACAAAAATTACTGAAGTTTGGAAATTTTCACCAGAGAGTTGACGTCTGTAAAAAATAAACAGAAATTATACAACTGAAAAACATAATAACTGATAAAAATATTAAAAGCAATGAACAAAAGAGACACATTAAGTTCAAAGGATCAGTAATAAGTTTTATCTGAGTTTTGCACAGATATTATGGAAACAGGAGGCAATAGAATGACATCTTTAAAGGCTGAAAGAAAAGCTTCCTATCTAGAATTCTATGACAAGTGAGAAAATTTGTTTATTTTTTTTATTTTTATTCATTTATTTTGAGATAGAGAGCACAAAAGTAGGGGATGGGCAGAGAGAGAGGGAGAGAGAGAAACCCAAGCAGGTTTCCTACTCAGGGAGGAGAGCAGTGCAGGGCTCGATCTTACAACTGCGAGATCATGCCCTGGGCAGATATCAAGAGTTGGAGGGTTAACCAATGGAGCCAGCCAGGTGCTCCTGTTTATTTATTTTTAATTGAGTTATAGTTGACATATATCATTATATTTCAGGTGTAAAACATAGTGATTGGACAATTATATATATTACAAAATGCCCACCACCTTAAGTGTAGGTACCATCTGTCACCACAATTTATTAACAACTATGTAATGTTAATACAATATTATTGACTATATTCCCATGCTGTACTTTTCATCTCCATGACTTATTTATTTTATATCTTGAAGTTTGGACTTCTTCATCCCCTATTTTGCCCATCTCCCCTCCTCCCCTCTAGCAACCACTAGATTTTTCTGTGTATGTATGAGTCTATTTCTCTTTGTTGTTTGTTTGTTTTGTTTTTTAGATTCTACATAAAATTAGAATAATATGGTGTTTGTCTTTGTTTGTCTAATTTATTCCACTTGGCATACCATGTTGTTGGAAATGGCAAGATTTCTTTCTATTTCACAGCTAAGTAATGTATATAACATCTACTTTATACATTTATTTAGATTGATGGACATTTAGGTTGCTTTAATAATTTGTCTATTATAAATAATGCTGCAAAAACATAAGGGTGCATATGTCTTTTTGAATTATCCCAGCTAGATACTCAGAAGTGGAATTACTGGGTTACATGGTAGTTCTATTTTTAAGTTTTTGAAGACTCTCTGTACTGTTTTCCTTAGTGGCTGCACCAGTTTGCCTTCCCATTAACATTGTATGAGGGTTCCCCTTTCTCCACGTCCTTGCCAACACTGGTTACTTCTTGCTTTTTTGATACTGGTCATTCTGATGGGTCTGAGCTGCTATCTCATTGTGGTTTTGACTCACATTTCCCTGATGATTAGTGATGTTGAGTATCTTTTTATGTGTCTGTTGGCCATTTGGATGTCTTATTTGGAAAAATGTCTATTCAGGTCCTCTGCCCAGAAAATTTTCCTTTAAAAATTACCATAAAAGAAATACTTTTCAGCAGACAAAAGCTGAGATAATTCATCATCAGAAGACCCGCACTACAAGAAGTACTGAAGGACCTTTTCCACGCTGAGGGAAAAGGGATTCTGGACAGACACAAAAGACTACAGGAAGAATGAAGAGCATAAGAATGGATAAAAATTCAGGTAATTAAAAATGGTAACTTTAAAACAACAATAACAACAACGTCTCATGGAGCTTGCAATTTACGTAGAAGCAAAATATGTAATAGCAATACATATTATTGCTATTATAACGTTGCGTAAGTATTATATATTGCTATAGTATAACGTTGAGAGTGTGGCAAAAGGAGTTAAACTGTTCTCAGCATCTCTGCAAGGGTGGTAAGGTATTAGTATGAGTTAGATTGTGATGAGTTAAGGATGCATGTTTTGATCTCTAGAATAGCCGCTAATGAAAATATACAAGAATGCCAACCTAAACGATAAAAAAAATAGAAAATGGGATAATAATACAAACTACCAAAAGAAGGCAGAAAGAGAGGAACAAAGGAGCATAAAACAGGTGAGACAAAGAGAAAACAAATAGTAACATAGTCGGTCTAAACTCAAAATCTCAATAATTAAATTGCATGCAAATGAATTAAGAGGGCGGAGCAATGCAAGTGCTTGGACGGGACACTCAGAGGTCTCCTTGAAGCAACTCTTTAGGACTAGTAAGGATGTGTTAGTCCAGCTCTACCAGTTTGTACCAGCTGCATATCAGCCCTGTCAAGGAACCCAGCATGCAGATGAAGAAAGTAAAGTCCATTGTTGTTTGTGACCTTTCAGATTCTCTGTGTACCTTTCTTAACTCATCCCATTCTTTCCTCCTTAATCAGTGATAACTATCCTATTTTTTGTGTTTGCCATTTCCTTGCTTTACTTTATAAACTTGGGGCACCTGGGTGGCTCAGTAGGTTAAGCTTGGCTTCGGCTCAGGTCATGATCTCACAGTTCATGGGATCGAGCCCCGTGTTGGGCTCTGCACTGACAGCACAGAGCCTGCTTGGGATTCTCTCTCTCCTTCTTTCTCTGTCCCTTCCCGCTCACACTGTCTCTGTCTCTCTCAAAATAAATTTAAAAAGTTTAAAAATTTTTTACTTTATAAACTCACCAAATATGCACCAATGACTTCAGAATATACTGCTTAGTTGTTTCTGTTTTTAAACTTTATATAAATGGAATCATATGGTATATATTCATCTTCAACTTTGCTTTTTTGTTCAATATTATGTTCTTGATATTTATCTACATTTTTGCAGGCAGCTGAAATGTGTTTATTTCCCCTGATATATAGTAATCTCTCATATGATGATTCTAATTCTTTTTCCATTCTACTGTAGATAGACATTTATATACATCAAAGTTTTTCTCTAAGGTATGTATCCAGGAGTGGAATAGTTGAGCTACATTCACTGCACAAAATCACCTTTACTAGATAATGCTAAATTGTTTTCTGAAATGATATATATAGTACCAGCAGTGCATAAGTTTACTAGTTGTTCCATATCCATGACAACACAATTTTTGCAAATGTGCCAGAAAAAGAATGGATTCTGGTGAATTTCTATGCATTTCCTTGCTTACTCATGAGACTGAACATGTTTTCGTGTGTGTATTTCTATACTACAGAGAATTCCTCAATGAAATGCCTTCTCAAGTCTTTTGTCAATATTTTCATGCCATTTTCTTATTGATATGTAAGAGTTCTTTTCTTAAATTTATTTTTGTAAGAGTTCTTTTCTTAGATTTACTTTTAGATGATTTATTTTTAATGCTACTTAAATTCTATATTTTTAATAAAATTATATATTCTACCTGCTTTTGTTCATCTATTGAAATTCAATTTTTTAAATCTATATTACAACCAGCAAACTTGCTAAATTCTTATTTATTTTTATTACTTATTTTATTTTTAAAATTTATATTCCATTCATTTAAACTAAAAAAAAAAGCCAACAACAGTTCACCCATTTCTTTCACCCCTATCCCTACCTCTTGCAACCACCAATCTGTTCTGTGTATTTGTGAGTTTATGTTTGTTTGTTTAGACTCCACATTCCAGAAAGATACAATATTCTTTTTCTCTGACTTATTTCACTTGGCATAATGCCCTCAAGGTCCATTCATGTTGTCACAATAGCAATATTTCACTCTTTTTTTTTTTTTAATTTTTTTTCAACGTTTTTATTTATTTTTGGGACAGAGAGAGACAGAGCATGAATGGGGGAGGGGCAGAGAGAGAGGGAGACACAGAATCGGAAACAGGCTCCAGGCTCCCAGCCATCAGCCCAGAGCCCGGGCTCAAACTCACGGACCGCGAGATCATGACCTGGCTGAAGTCGGACGCTTAACTGACTGCGCCACCCAGGCACCCCTCTTTTTTTATGGTTGAAAAATACTCCATTCCACAGTTTCTTTATTCATTCATCCTCTGATGGAAATTTAGGTCATTTCTGTATCCTGGCTGTAGCCTGTTATAAACAATGCTGCAATGAACATGAGGGTGCATATTATCTTCTTGGGTTAGTGTTTATTATTTACTTCAGATAAATACCTAGAAATAGATATTCTAAACTATAGGATAGTTCTATTTTTCGTCTTTTGAGGAACCTCCATACTGTTTTCCACAGTGGTTGTACCAGTTTGCATTCCTACCAATAAATGTACAAGGGTCCCCTTTTCTCCACATCCATTATTTCTAATATTTTGTGTGTAGTTTTTTATTTTTTTGTTATATAATCTATGAATAATAACACGTCCTTCATTAATCTGACAACTTTATTTTTCACATCTGATTGTGTTTACTAGTGCCTTCAGCATAATGAATAGTAGTGAGAAAAATCATATTTGTCTTTTTCCAGATCTTAAAGACAATGTTTTTTCCCACTTTAAACAAGTATGATGTTTGCTATAGGATTTTTCTAGCCCTTTAATGTGGTAAGAAAATTTCCCTTTTTTCTTAGTTTACTAACAGTTTTTATTGAAAATCAATAGTGAATTTTAGGGCACCTGGGTGGCTCAGTCAGTTGAGCATCAGACTTCTACTCAGGTCATGATCTTGTGATCCATGAGTTCAAGCCCTGCATCAGGCTCTGTGCTAAAAACTCAGAGTCTGGAGCCTGCTTCAGATTCTGTGTCTCCCTCTCTCTCTGCTCTTCCCCCACTCACTTCTCTCTCTCTCTCTCTCAAAATAATAAACATTAAAAATTTTTTAAAAAAGAAAATCAATAGTGAATTTTATTGAAAACAAGTTGTATCTCTTCAGAGAATCATACTCCTCTCTCATTTAAACTTTCAATGTTGCCAATTATATTCAACAATTTTTAATATTATGCCACCCTTGACATTCTAAGGTAAAACCAACATTTTAAAAATAACTGGCTTGATTCATTCTGGAATGAATTTGTGTTTCTGTCTCTAAAATTTGAGATATATGATCAGAATTTTAAGGGAAGGGAATACCCAACATCCCTATTCATACTAATTCCAAACTGACAACAATCCAAACACCTGTCAAGATCAAATGGATAAACAAATAGTGATCTTTTCATAAAATAGAATAATACCATATAGCCATGAAAATGAGTAACTACAACAATATGGGTAAATGTCATAAACATAATGTTAAGTAAAATAAGACAGATGCAAAAAGTATGCATACTATATAATCCCATTTATATAAAGCATAAAATTAGAGAAAACCAATCTATGCTCAGAACTGGAGGCAGTGGATGCCCCTCAAGTGGGATGGTATAGTGACTGCAAGGGAGAGTGAGTGCATTTTCAGGTTCCTGAGAATATGATAATGTTTGGTCTGGTTGATGGTTATAGAGTTTTGTCCAATTTACAGAAATTCATTGAGGTGTACAGTTTTCTCATGTGCATTATACCTCAACAATTTTTTTTTAAAGTTTATTTATTTATTTTGAGAGACAGAGAGAGAACAAGCAGGGGAGGGGCAGAGAGAGAGAGAGAGAGAGAGAGAGAGAGAGAGAGAGAAAATTTCAGCCAGGCTCCACACTGTCAGCACAGAGCCTGACGTGGGGCTCTATACCATGAACCTCATGGTATAGAGCTGAGCTGAAACCAAGCTCAGCTGAGCTCAGCTGAGCTGAAACCTGAGCTGAAACCAAGAGTCAGACGCGTAACTGACTGAGCCACCCAGGCACCCCTAACAAAATGTTTTTTAAAATGAAAGATGCAGTATGGACTAGGAAGCAAAAGACATCAATTTTAGTCCAAATCTTACCCCCTTCATGTAGTGGATCAGGAAGAAATATGCAAGGCCATCCTGAGGAACTAGAATGACTCCCAGGCTGTTAAGAATCAATAGAAATTTGACTGGAAGTATACATGTATCTAGAAACGAGTGCGCCCAGGAGAATAGAAGTTTGGTCAGCTATGAGAGCACAAACTAAAGAGTCACAGGACTAAAATGTGGCCCTGACAGAGTCAGTCATCTTGGAAATGGGCAGATCAAATGCCACATACCTTGTGATCAAAGAAGTGAAGTTCGCCACACTTTAGTAGCTATATTTCTGAGAACTATTAAATCGACAATATAGTTTTAAACTTCAGAATCTTGTGACATTTGCTCAAAAGAGTAAGCATCTTCAAACTGAATACACACATTCATTCATTATTTATCAAACATGTATTGGCATCCTACTTACAGGGAGATATAGATAAGGAGACAGGACCAGTCCTGACTTCAAGAAATCGATAGTCTGATAAGGGAGACAGATATGGGTATTAACAATATAGAGAGTTAAGAGCTTGGAAAGAGGTAAATGTGGAATCCTATGGGACTATTTAGAAAGAATGCCTAATCCGTGTTTTTGAATTCAGGGAAAGTTTCTTTGAGGGGGAATATTAAGATTCTGACAAAGCCTTTATAACCGAATTTCTAACTGTTATTACTAAGGGCTAAGCCTTGGACCATGGGGGAATTTACTGTAGTAAAAGTCACTTTGTGAGATATCTTGGCTTTCAGCCATGCAAACTGTCTTGGTCGTGACACAGCATTTGCCTGATGGCAGCACGGAAGGAGAGAGGTGAAGGATGACGCCAGACTCAGGGAGAGGGAGCTAGGCAAAAACTAATAGTCTCTTGTGTCCCTCTGATGGTGGCTTCAGTTATACCATGATTTGTGTTCTTGAAGTTATTCATGAGGGTTAAATGAAGCATGTATCAAGTTCCTTGCGAATGTTAAAAACTGATTCACTTATTAATCACTATCATTTTCTCAGGAAAGTTAGTCTTTGTTCATTAAGAGTGAAATATTCAAAACATGCTTATTCTGATTAAGTAAAATATCCAGTTCAGCATTTCCTGAGTACTTCAGTAAATTTCCTGCCTGACACTATAGCCAGTGGGACACAGAAATGAGAAAGCTACTGCCCCGAAGAGGTTCAAATGCAAGCTTAAATAGAAGGCGTATAAAAATGGGGTTCCTGGGTGGCTCAGCCGGGTTAGTGTCAGACTCTTGGTTTCGACAAAGGTCATGATCTCACGGTTTGTAGGTTCAAGCCTCACGTTGGGCTCTATGCCGACAGAGTGGAGCCTGCTTGGAATTCTCTCTCTCTCTCTCTCTCTCTCTCTGTCCCTCCCCCATGCTCCCTCTCTCAAAATAAATAAATAAACTAAAGAAAAAAAATGTATACAAATGCTATGTAAGTTACTGCTGTCCAGATGGACCTAGAGGACTTCAGCGCCCTCTACCATAAAATTTCCATCAGCATCCTTAAGTCACCCAAATGAGCATCCAACCTATAGAGTCCGTGTACTTGCTTCAGCAGCTACAACTTAAAGGCAATAACCCCAATACCAAATGCCCACATCCAGCAGATACCTTCCCAAATGATCCCCCCCCCATTACAAGATAATGCAACAATACGCTTGCAGGAGGAAAAGGAGTCTGAGGAGGAATCCCTGTAGAAATTATCTCTGAACTTGAATCTGACCAAGAAAGAAATGCAGACAAGGTAGGAAGGAACTTCAGCATAAAATTCAGAGATGGGGAGAGTACTTGCAGGGGTTGGGGGACCCATGAGGTTAGGGGCGGGCCATCACCTGGAGAGACAGAGAAATCAGAACTCAGAGGGCCCTGTTTACGGTGCCAACAAGCTTCGACTTCATCTGTAAATAGGAAGGGAACATCTAGGAGTTTTAACTGGCTAAAATCTAAGAAGAAACATTTCTATGGCCTCATGGAGATTGTACTGGAAGGGAGAAAGTTGAGGAAGGGGGAGTGGAACAAGGCAGTCGAGAGGAGATGTGCTCAATTTGCTCACATCATGTTCCTTAGTCCTCTGATTCATGCTCACCTTAAATGCTTCTAAGCATTTTTAGCATATGATGCAGACCATTCTGCCTTGCCAGATTCTTCTCCTCACACTGGTTATTTTAGTGCTGTTCTACCTTGCAATAATAGTTATTGGTGAGGTTTCATCTTAAAGCTATTTTGCAGAAATCTTAACAGTTTTCACAGTCATTGCCAATTTGGCAAAATCAAATTTTGAGGCCATTCTGCCAGATTTGTTTTTTAATCAGGGTGGTTTTTTTCATGACAGGAAGTAGATCTTGTGCTTTTTTATAATGCATCATAAAAATAACCGCTCATTTAATAAGATAATGCAACAAGAACCCTGGATGCTTCAATGGTTAATGAACGTGGCAGGATTCTTTCCAAAACAGCAGCTCTGAGCAGGAGACAAACATCAGTGTTCAAATGAAGAACTTTGAATAAGGAATTAATGGGGTGGGGAATTGCTACTTTTAAGCAGAAAAGATCTCTTAACCACCCCCACAATCAAACAATTTATATTCAAAATGATTTTTCTGATTGAAAGAAGTGAGACATTCTTGCATATAACTAGCCTCCCTCTCTCCCTCCTTCTCTCTCCCCATCCCCACCTTCTCTGTCTCCCTCTCTGACACACACACACACACACACACATGCACACGCACACACACACACGCACACGCACACACACACGCACACACACACACTGGAAATTCACAGAAGCCAATTTCCAAAGAATGAAGATATATAGTGTGCTTTCTGGAATTACCGACCAAAGGTAAACCCACCCTGAGCGAGTTCTTATATTTACCGTTCATCTCTCAAGACGGCCCCAGGCACAAAGCAATATTTCCTCCTTATGCAGTTTACTTCTTTCAGAACCTTAAAGAATGCTGTCAGCCAGCAACTGTGGTTCTTTCTGAGCTTGAGCATTAAACATTTCATCACTGATTGCTTTTAGTAAATGTGTGTACGGTGGAGTCTTTTGTTCCCTAATTGTCTATAATTATATTTCTTTTATGCTTTCTAAGAACTCAAAAGAAAAAGTGAAGAGACACTGGTACTTTAAACTGAGACCCTATATAAATCAAATAAAAAGAAAGTAAAATGGTAAAGCGTTTTATAAACAGGTATGTGATAGCTCTGGGTTACTTACAGAAGTTAGTAAAGAAAAACAAAGGAAATTAACAATTTCTAAATTACAGACTCAGTAATTTAGAAATTGCTAAAATACTTAAATATTCAATTCCACCCAAGTCTGAATCCATCAATATTACCCCTTCTCACCCACTTGAAAGCAAAAATACATGCTATGAGGTTTATTGGAATAATGTGAATACCCTCACATTCTTCCCCAGAATTGATCTTTTCCTTCTAAACAACTTAATGGTAAGGTTCTCAAAGCATATTTTTTTTTGTCGTCTGTCTTAATACTCAAATTACTCTATTCAGTAATGCTTACGTTATTCTTCACATGAAAGAGCCTTTGCTCAACAACATTTGGCAAGGGAATTTAAGATAATTATTCAATTATTTTAACAACTTAATTATCAGCTAGCTAACAATGGTCACATTTCAGAAGAGTATTTTTCTATATCAAAGGTAGCTACTGCCCCTCGAATTACCTCCATCATTTTCTTGTCTTTTGTTCTCCGCCCACTCTCACAAGTCTATTTAAGAGTTCACATTATCACCTGCAGATGTGGTACCAACGCATGAAGTCATGCAGGCTGTACATGGTGCAGTTCCGGACTGTGCTCACTTACACTGCAAGGGACCAGTGGCCTTGACATCCTCAGTGAGGTGTGAGAGGAGCGGTCCTCACCCACATGCCACCCTGGCCAAGTTCGGTTTGTGTGCGCGTGAGTTATCAGTGACGGAAGTGCGCTGTGCCTGTGAACAGGAGGCAGACTGTGATGGTAACGGCCAAGTTTGAGCCCATAATCCTCAATAATAATATATTTATCTCAATTTCAGATTGTTCTTAAGGACATCTTTAAGCATTTTTTTTTCTTCCACTCAATTACATTCTTCAGCTCAGTTTGAAAACCTTACTTTGGGAACCCGGTAGTGTTAATAGCCAATAGTCTGCTTAAATCAAAATCATGCTTATTAATTATTAAATAGATACTAATGGGATTCTCTTGGGAAAGAAGTACTTTGTATTAAAGTTCCAAATAGCAAGTTTATTGTTCGTGGTGGGGCAGAGGTATAGAGTACAAGGAAGGTTTATTGAATCTGAACTAGAGCCCCAGAAGATGAAATTCACCTTGGAGGCATTTATCATATTTCGTGGCTGGTCCTCAACTTTACAGGCCCAGAATCTTAATTTTGGTGAGTTTTCCTATCTCTTGGGGATACATTCACATCGGCAAATGTTATTTAAAAATATATGCTTATAAATATATTTAAAAATATATGCATATATTTAAATATATATTTAAAAATATATGCTACCTTGGTAGCTCAGTTGGTTAGGTGACTGACTCTTGATTTTGGCTCATGATTTCATGAGTTTGAGCCCCGCATAGGCTCTGCGCTGTCAGTGCAGAACCTGCTTGAGATTCTCCCTCTTTCTCTGCCCCTCCCTCACTCACTCTGTCTCTGTCTCTCTCAAAATAAAAAAATAAACTTAAAAAAAAGATTTTTAAAGATAGGTATATATAAATAGAATGTATGTAATAGAATATATGATATATATTATAGAAATACATAACAATTATATAATTCTGTTTACATCTATCTATATATTTCTATCATATATAATATATGTATTTCTATCATATATGAGAATATATTGATAGACTATATATTATATATAATATAAAATATTATATAGTATATGTTGTATAAATCTGTCTATATTTTCTAGAACGATACACGTCATATAGAAATATATACACACACACATGTCCATACACACTCACACACAACCCCAGAATGCCTGTTTATAATGAGAAATAAAACTGACGGTTAGATATACCAGCATACTCATGTTGGCAAAGCTATTCACACTTGTCCTGCATGCGGACTGCATAAAGGTGGCTTTATCTAAAGACTGCATGGTATGTCTGGGCTCAGAACAAGGAAGGTTAATATATGGCGTCAAAGGAAACAGCGTTATCTCTACTATAGATGGAGTTTTTGGGTGACCCCTGAGCTTGCCTGTCTGGGTATGCCCCCTGCTGGACAGGGATTAAACTACCACTGTGATCTGGAATTTTGCTTTTCGTCCTCTGGAAATATGTCTATTCACGCACACAATACAATTGGCCAGGCTTCCATTTCCTGAGTTATAGTCCTGCCTTGCTTTCCTGAGGTACCGGGTCAGCCATAGAAGGAGGTCTTCTAGTTGTCCTCAGAGTACCTGCTACACCTTTCTGAAATGTCCCCTACACATTGTGAGTCATCTTTATACCATATGTTCCTGCTCCCTTGGCTACAGCTGATGAGGACAAGGCTGAGTGACCCAAAGGCAGAGGCTTCCACGTAGCTGGAGGCCTGCCAGGCAGCTTGATATGAGACTCCTGTCTGGCAAGACGCTGTGCACCAGTAATTTGGCCAACCTATTTAAATCCTCTCACTTGAGGAGTGGTGTACCCGAAGGACACCCACAGAGGACGCTGGCCACTGGGTCAGTGGAAGCAAAAGGTACTTTTCAAAAAGGCAGTGGAAGCAATGAAGAGGGGCAGCAAGCCACGAGGCAGTAAAGCCTCCACATAAGCAGAAACCACCACATAAGGAGAGAACAGAATCAATTTAGAAGATGAAGCAGAAACATGGAATTGTAAACTCATTGCAATGGCAAAGCGTGGAGAGGAGCAGTGACATCTGGTTCTGATAAGAGAGGTTCTGTTGGCTCTTGTTGACTCCTGAGCAGACTTGCAGGGTCTACAATCTCTGTCTGTGAGGCTCTTGAGAAGGTCTCCAGTATCCTTCACTTCCCTGTGATTCTTTACAATAGTTGTCCCTTATTTGAGGCAACCCGAGTGGGTCTTTGCTTCTTGCCATCTTGAGATAGGCTGATTAATCATTCTGAAATTACTGCCTGATCACAACTTTTGAAGTTTTGTAGTCACCTATTGATAATCCCTTAGAATTTGCTCCCACAGGTAATCGATCCCATATGTGGATTTTCAAACTGTCAGAGGCAAATTTATTTCCAGACTCTCAAGGGATGCCTAAAAGCTGCCCTGGTGTCTTGACTTGTGTAAAGGCAGATGAGCCAAGAGGCTGTGTGGATTCCCTTACAAACTCACTTTGCTTATAAGCTGAATTGCTAAATCACAGAGTATTTCTACCATCACCTTAATTAGTAGGACTGCAATCTTGTTCTTTAAAGTACAGTGGCAAGGCAGCTTTCTATTAATCAAGGCCATAACTTTAAGAAGTGACCTGCATTTGGAGTAATATAACCTTGCTCTAATCATTAGTCATTTGCAGCCAAATTGAGCAGAGACTGATTACAGCTGCTGTCTTCTAACCAAGATGTAGCATTTGCTCATCCTTCAAGACTTCATTGCAGGATCATTCATGCATGTGAGTTTAGAGCAACAAAATAGCACTTAAGCATACTCAAACTCTTAACCATACCAGTGGCATAAGAAGGTGCCTGTAGCCTGTCCTTTCCCCACAATCTAATGCCCGAATCTCAAAGAGGGCAACAGAATGCGTCACAGTGGGGAATGTGAAAGAACCATCAAACATTCTGTAATCAGATGGATAAATTGAGAAGATGAGTCACGATTTTAGTAGGTCTAATTTTTCATCACAACAGAAAATAGAACAAAGCATGATTATGACTGTCATCTCCTTATAATATTTACCGCTAGCACATATCCCCTTCCTTTGTCTGTGTCATACTTGCAATAAGACCACATGTTGCCTAGCCCTTTAAATGCCGAGCTTATCAGGGTTCCAAGTTGAAGTCACGATCTGAAATGTGAGGGCTGCAAAGAAATGGGAAACGCAGGGATTATCCCAAGGAAGAAAAACAAGAAGACATGGGAGGTTTTAGGTAGAATCTGGGCAAAAGAGTATTTGATGGCAATAGCTCAGACAGGCAGAATTCCTTGTCCCAAGTTGCCTTTCTGGCTACAAGTCTGGAATGTTACTGTTGTTCTAGGTTATCTGACCAATCCCTCCACTGGCAGGGACTCTGAGCTTTCCCAGCTGCAGGGCTCTCTCCGGGTGAAGGCTCCCTATCCTTCCTTGCATCAGAGGAGGGAGCACTGATATGCATTGCCTGATGTGTGGCCTGGTGTCAGCAGCTTTCCTTGAACAGAAGGGAAGAAGTGTTCATTTGCCATCATTCACCCTAATTCACTGAAGTTTAGGGAAGACAGGATAGTTCACCTGTGATGTTTCATTAAGTGGAACACAGTTCTGTGTAGCAGATGAAGAGACTCAAATTCATTAATCCATAAGTGATTCAATGGATTAGTGATTCCTTGGAGCAAGAAAGACTGTGGATTTCGAAACATAGGAAAACTGCAATAAGGTTTCAAAAGTACATGTATGATAGAAATTTGATGCTATCTTCCTGTTGTAAGCAGCACTTCCAAATGAAAACAGTGTCTAGCTAGGATAATTTGACTTCCATGAGTAGGGGAGATAGCCAAAAATAAAATCAGAGCTTTGAAAGACATCCAAAGCATATCATTTTTTAAGCTGTCTTTGTTCTTCCTGCTCTCCTAGATAATAATAAAAAGTCTAAGAAAAGATTCCTTATTGTTATATTTCAGAGCAGTCTCTATTCCATAGGGAATTCTGTTTCTGCTTAGGTATCTGAATGACAGTCAACATTTATTGTGGCAAAATTTTTTTCCCTAGAGTTATAAATTAAATTTCTACGCTGCTCTGTCTTCATACCTCAAACCTCTCTGTCTAGAGGATAAGAGTCCTTGCTGGTGATTATTTCCCATCACCACCATCGTCATAGAAACAAATGATAATGCTGGAAACCCAAGGACTCTGACAAACTCCCTAACAGATCTTAGCAGTGAGGACCAGTGTTACTAAATCTCACTTAAGCCCAAGGTTCCCTGTGTGTGTGTATTTCCAAGTTATGAGCTATGTGAGCAACAAACTGTGAAAACTGAAAATATGTGAACAGGATTTCATGTCTTTGTAACAAAGACAATGTAATGCTTCTTAATGATCTGCATAAGAATTGTGGAGTATTGTATTTTACATATAAATGGCAAGCCAGTCCCATCAATGAAAATGTAAGTCTTATATGAATAGCCAAATTGAGCATTTTGGAGATTAAACTGGGGGAGAGAAAAGTAGTCAGTGTGGGAAAGATGTGGACTGTAGGGTCAGTGGGTTTGGAAAAGGGTCTAAGGTGAGCTCTCCTCATTGTGGGAGGGGATCCTCCAACAGAGCCTTAGGGCATGGGGGTTTTGGTTAAACTAGCTGTGTCCAGAGTGGCTGCCCAAGATATCAAATAATATTTGGTATTTGGTGGTGAAGAAAACTGGTCATTGGGAACTACCAATACCCTAAGGCTATTGGTACCCCTATTATATTCTTTAGGAAGAAAAGAAAATAGATATGTGGTTTGATGACTCATTAGTGGCTTAGGTAATAGGCTATGCCTTTCTATAAATGAATTGGTAGAAGTCTATCTATGGGAGGGTTTTAATCCTCATAAGCTGATTTATGTGTCTGCAGGATGGTGATATTGGGGCCATCCAAGGCAGCAAGACCATCATGCCTGTTTTCAGCTCCAAGCCATAATATTTGTTAAGTCCATTGAAGCTGTGACCCACACGGTCCTTTTAGAACCCAAAAAGCATGGAATTGATACAGGTTCTCAGAGATACCTCCAGAAGTCCATACTTCTCTCCTACCTATTTTCCTCATACATCCCAGTTCATCTGTACCAATCTCTTTCAAACAATGTCAGCTCCCCACCAGCCTCCTTTCCAATTGAACTTGTTACCAGCCCCTCCCTGTCTCCTGATTCTTAATCGCCAAGTCCCAGTAACCTTGTGGAAAGAGTCTTTCTTGGGGAAAGAAGGTCAGGAAGAGGTCTTCTTAGTTTTCAGGGGAGAGGAAAGCACAAGAATAGTCATTATATTGTTTTATTAACACCCGTACTCAAGAAATAGAATTTTGTAGGGGGAGCAAGAAAGAGCGGGGATGAGAAAGATAATTCTGAAAACATGTAGTGCAGAAGAAATGAGCTCATATGCTCATATACCCTCATGTATTCAAACTCCAAAAGGTACAGAAGTCAACACCACAGAAAATCTCCTCCCTTCTCTGTCCCTAGCCTCTCTCTCCCACTGTGTAGACACAGCCAATGCTATCAGTTTCCAGTGTACCATTTTGGAGGTATGTCATGTAGACGTGGACGTACATATATTCTCTCCTCCACTCTTTTTACCCAGATGATAACATTCTGCACATGGTGTTCTCCACCTTGCGTTTTCTCCCTCGATTTGACTTGGAGATGATCTCCTACCTTCAGCAGAAAAGATTTCTCATTTGGGTGAAAGGATGGGATTCAAAGGTATGCACTGTATAAGAGAGACACAGTAAATGGCAGCTGTCCCTTTCCTACCCGAGTTTTGAGTTCACTGAGAAAATAAGACAAAGTTCAAAGAAGATGGACAGCAAAATATATGTATTACTGATAAACTGATACTAGAGAATGTAGCCCAGATGCGCAACAATTTCCTAATACTGAAACCCCAACTTAGACAGACTTACCATCCAGTCATAAACAGCTCAGAGAGCCTCAAGCCTCCCTACACAGCTCCCTCCCTAAAAGGCTCATGACCTGGTGAAGCAGCCACATCCTGAAAGGAAAGATGGACGGGCTCACTTACACTGGCCCGATTTCTCACTCAGACTCACTAATTAGGCAACTCACTTCGGCAAGTAATGGAGCAAGAAATTAAGAATGTTTAGGAACAACTCCTTTTGATGAAAGTCAAAAAAGCATGGCAGTAACATCCCCCCACAAACCAAACATTAGGAATGAACGGTAATTGATTTAACTAGTCTCCTATTGACAGACACCAAAGATGCTTCCAAACTGTTCCTATCACAAAATGTAATGAATATGAATCTTCAATCTTTTGCTGTTACACAAAAAAAATGAATATGAATATTTGAAAATGAATAACACTGTACATATAAAATTTCGCACATATGGGTTTATATCAGAATGATGAATTCCTGGAGAAAAGGAGTGTGTGCATTTAAAATTTTTGTGAGACATTATCAAGTTGCCCTATATGGACGGTGTAGCAATCCACTCAGAAGTGTGTGAGGGATTGTTATAACACCCTTTTCTTCACATTTTTCAACATGATGTATGAATAAGACCTTTTAATGTTTGCCAACCTAATAAACAAAATGTGGTGTCTTTATGGTGTTTTTTTCTCTCTTATTATAAGTTAGAGTAAATATCTTTTCTTATATTCAAGAGGTATTTTAAATTTTTTCATGTCAGCTATCTTTTTATATCCTGTGTCCATTTTTCTACTGGATGGTTGTAGGCTTTGCTTTTTTAAAAGAGACTTTATTTTTTGCAGCAGTTTGGAGTTCAGAGCAAAATTGAGCAGAAAGAAAAACAATTAAGTGAAAGATACAGAGATTTCCATATGCCCTCTAGCCTAACCCCCCTAAACACAGCCTCCCCCATTATCAACATCCTGTCATGGCATGTTTTTCTATGTTAATTTGTAGACATTATTCATATTTTAGAAAATTTTGATTATGATACAAATTGCAATTTTTTCCAGGTGTTGGCATTCTTTTGATATTGCTTATCATGGTTTTGCCATGTTTAATTTATTTTTAGCAAAGTCTAATTTATCATACTTTTTTATTATTTCTTCTGAGTTTTGTATTATTCTTCGAAAGACCTTCCCTACTTTGAGATTATTAAATTTCCCCCTCCTGTTTCTTCAATTACTTTCATGGTTTCGTTTCTTGCTTGTATTAAAATCTTTGAACAATTTGAATGCAACAGGAAAGGATCCAACTTAGTTTTGTTTTTTCCTAGATGGCTATCCAATATCATTTTTTAATGAATCCACTTTTTCTTCACCACTTTGAATTTCTAATAATTAATCATCTTCAATTAATAGGGTGAGATAAATGAATGCAGTTGAAATGTATACATAAAGACCCCAAACCAGAAATCATCTGTTTGAAAATGTTGCCCATGATTGTTCCTCTCATTAACACTTTTTTTTTAATATATGAAATTTATTGTCAAATTGGTTTCCATACAACACCCAGTGCTCATCCCAAAAGGTGCCCTCCTCAATACCCATCACCCACCCACCTCTCCCTCCCACCCCCCATCAACCCTCAGTTTGTTCTCAGTTTTTAACAGTCTCTTATGCTTTGGCTCTCTCCCACTCTAACCTCTTTTTTTTTTTTTCCTTCCCCTCCCCCATGGGTTTCTGTTAAGTTTCTCAGGATCCACATAAGAGTGAAACCATATGGTATCTGTCTTTCTCTGTATGGCTTATTTCACTTAGCATCACACTCTCCAGTTCCATCCACGTTGCTACAAAAGGCCATATTTCATTTTTTCTCATTGCCACGTAGTATTCCATTGTGTATATAAACCACAATTTCTTTATCCATTCATCAGTTGATGGACATTTAGGCTCTTTCCATAATTTGGCTATTGTTGAGAGTGCTGCTATAAACATTGGGGTACAAGTGCCTCTATGCATCAGTACTCCTGTATCCCTTGGATAAATTCCTAGCAGTGCTATTTCTGGGTCATAGGGTAGGTCTACTTTTAATTTTCTGAGGAACCTCCACACTGCTTTCCAGAGCGGCTGCACCAATTTGCATTCCCACCAACAGTGCAAGAGGTTTCCCGTTTCTCCACATCCTCTCCAGCATCTATAGTCTCCTGATTTGTTCATTTTGGCCACTCTGACTGGCGTGAGGTGATATCTGAATCATTAACACTTTGGAAATACAGACATTTATCTGGATTCAAGTCCTTATCTATTTACTAGTTGTGCAATCCTAGGTGAGAACATTTCTGAGAGTATGGCTTTGGGTTTGTTGTGAGGACTATAGGAAAGAATACATAAATAACAATTATTAATATTAATTTATTGCTTAATTATTGCCAAGTCCTGTTTTAGCCCATTCTTCCATTCCCCCACTTGCAGAGAATCTGGCAATGGATAACAATCTTACCATTCCTCTTTTGCTTATGAAACCCCAAAGGAGTGCCAAAATGCTTCAGAAACCTTTTCCATGGAAATGCCAAAGCAAGATAGGTCTGTTCCAAATTTCCTTGGAAATGCTGAAGCAAGATAGTCTGTTCCAAATTTCCTTGGGGGTATACGTGGGTGTTTGATGTGGCTGAGCTTATACATAGTTTAATGGAAACTATGTTTAGCACTGTTATTTAGGATACAAATTCAGAAATAGAGTCAATATTTATAGAAGTAAATAGAAAGATGTTCTTGGTTGCCTATTGAAGATACCAAGATCTGGAATTAGGGAGAAGTGATCCTGGAAGACCTAAGGCAGAACAGGTAGTGTTCTTCCTACCATTTCTCAAATAGGACTAGAAGAAAAGTTAATCTGTCTCATTTTCAAGAAGTTCTTCAATTCAACTACCCAAAATAGATCTGCCATATTTTCAAATATATCCAGAACAATAAGTTTGCCAATTTTCTTGGTTTCAACCTCTACAAAATAACAATGATCAGAACGTCTTCTTTTATGATCACAAAATTTCTTGTTGCTGCTTTAGTCCTTCTTTGTTCTTTGTGGAAATGAAAAATAGCTGTTCATCTGTTGCTTCATCATCTGTTGCTTCATATTCCAGAAAGTAATTAATAACTGTATCTCAGCCTCTACTTACATTATGAAAATACCAGTTCCTTTAATGTTCCCCTAAATGTCCATTGAATTATTCAGCTAAGGAAGAACAAGGGAATTACTACCAATTATGATAATAAGACGAGAGGTAAGTTAATCCCAGCAAAATAAGAATGAGTATTAGTGGTTGATGCGTGCACTTTGTAAAGATTTCAATGGTCAGAATTTTTAATTATTCTTGGAAACTGACTCTTGGCAAAAGATAGCACTTGTAGTTAATACCAGTAGATGCTGCATGGTAATTATGTAATGCAGTTTGGCATACTGTGGATTTAAGTGTTGGGAGATGTATGTTAACGATGAAAGACAAAACATGTGTTTTGCTGTTTTGATGCTTATTATCTGTTTTCTGTTAAAAGAAATTAAGTGTTAATGGAAGAGTGTCTTGGGTAGAATCACAAAATCATAGATTTTCCTACTGCAATAGATGTAATGGGATCATTCTGTTCCAACAGCCTGACTTTACAGACGAGGAAACCAAAACTCAGAGATGGAGGGGCATTCACCCAACTTGTTTGGTGTGTTGGTGGCCAAGTTGGGACTCTTAGTATGTATTTTATATCATTTACTTTAAAAATTTTTTTAATGTTTATTTATTTTTGAGAGAGAGAGAGACAGAGTGTGAGCAGGGGAGGGGCAGAGAGAGAGGGAGACACAGAATCCAAAGCAGGTTCCAGGCTCCGACCTGTCAGTGCAGAGCCCGACGTGGGGCTTGAACTCACAAGTCATGAAATCATGACCTGAGGTGAAGTTTGACACTTAACCAATGAGCCACCCAGGCACCCTTATATTACTTTTTAAAGAAAACACTTATTTGATTGACAATGGTGTTGCAAACATTTTGCACCAATTTTTTTTTTCTTCATTCCTTTACTTGCTCAGTGTGGAGCCCAACACAGGGCTCAATCCCACAAGCCTGGGATCACAACTCCAGCAGAAACCAAGAGTTGGACACAACCGACTGAGCCACCCAGTTGCCCCAACAACAGGTTTTAATAACATTTCCTGACATGCAGTGTGGGCTGGCAAAGATCACAGAACCCAGAGTTTTCTGGATAGTTCCATTTTCAAATTCTCTGTTTTACTCAGAATCTAAGTGAAGCTTGGAAACCCATGCAGACTTTACACAGCCTTACTTATATTAGATAATCCATAAACATCTCTTGACAGACCTCACAGCATCGCTGATTTGGTCAAGCCACCAACTTTCCCCCATAATAAACCACAGACAGAGAAATGAGTCCGGTACGTGTTCAGTTTGTCATTCCTACGAAAAACCTAGAAGGCCCCTTTGGGAAAACGTGCTGTGGAAATAACAAGCCTTGTTTTAAATGTGTACTTGCCATCTGGATTCCAGAATAAATCTTAAAAACAGCATCTCTCCTGTCAAGTGGGCATTGACCTTTGACAAGGAATCCAGGCTCTTGTTCCAGAAAGGAGCTGTGCCCAGAGGACTGGGTGGGAGACAATTCTGCATGGAAGTCACAGAGACTAACAGGGTGCGTCTCCCAATTTCAGCAGAACATCATTTATCTGCTTGTCTGAGTGCTTTCAGGCCTGATACATGAGCTGACGATATCAAAGAAAATAATATATACATTTTTGACAAATGGGGCAGGAATTACTTGGGAGGTTTGAGTGACGGGTATTGATACTGATTAACGACATGTTCACAGCAATCTCTTTGTTTGTACTCCTGCTTCTTCAGTGGCAGAGACAGAGACTTTCTTGAAAGCAATCACAGGGGTCTCACTCGAAGGAATGAACAGAGCAGGGTCATTATTGCTGTCTCACCATTACTGCCTCGCTAGTCTGTAAGAGACTACACCTGATTCTTAGTGACTGCAGGGATTTGGTTACAAATGGGTCTACTCTCTGTGGGGCTGCCCAGGGGAATGAGTCATCAGGACAGTGTTCATCTCTGTCAGCTGCCTCAGACACAGGTTTGTGACAGAGGAATGCGAGAGTCAAGAACTGGGCTTGGGGGGCTTTCTCATTCCTTCCTTCCCTCATTCAAATGATATTTTGTTTGAGAAGTGTGCTTACTGTCCAGTCATTATAAGCCAAACGTATAACATAAGGCAAAGGTTGCTGTAATGTTGCAACATAGAATAAAGAAAGGTCTAATTTATATTTCTTTACCTGGAGTTTGATACGAGTCCTTGGTTTTGAGGAACCTGGCTCTAGGACAGGCCTGCCTTTGCCTTGTGGTCTCACTGCTGGAGCAGGGACCTGGGGTGTCATGATTTTGCTTTCCACAGTCACACTGTAATTGCTAAAGACACAGAAAGTAAATTCTGTACAAAAAACTTAGCCCTTCACCCTTACACACATTCTCTCTCTCTCTCTCTCTCTCTCTCTCTCTCACACACACACACACACACAGTGAAGAAGAGGGTGTAAAATTTTACTTTTTAGGCATAATATATAAAATAGCAGATAATTTGTATTACAGTGTATACCTAACAATTCAAACCATGTTTTACAATTCTTGTGCAAACTTGTTTTCTGAAAAATTAGATCATATACAGGAAGGACGACTTATGAAGATGCATGGTCTGGTGTTTTTGAGACTTGCAAGGACAGCCTCTTCTGAGCAAAATGCAATCTCATTGACTTTTATGTCCTTCCTTTTACCCACATTAATGGGGAAAGACTTCAGTGTTCAGGTAAGTAATTTTTGTGGTTGAATCAGAAGGATTTTGAGTGATGTGTGAGAAAAAGCATTCCCACATTTCTCCTCTCGTCCAATTAACTTCACCTAAGTGTTCTTGGAGGACTTGCTTCCAGAGAGGTCTATTTATGAAATTCAAGGATAAGGAGAAGATAAAAGATTTTCTTCTGACAAGAGGAAACGGACTCCACCTTTAGTTTTAAGAATTAATGTTATATTGGCTGTAATGGCTAGAGGAAATTCTCTGCATCAAGCCCCAGGAACATCCATCCACCTCCCACTAGCCTCGGTGGCTTAGGTGACTGATTAAAAGCCAGGGTCAGAAATTATTCTAATGAGTTTTTCAGAAAGTGGGTAAAATGTATCCTTTTGGGTACAAGTATCTCTTACTACAGAAGAGCTCCAAACTGCGAAAAATACGCAAGCAACATTTTAGGCAAGATATTGTGTGGTAAATGGAAAAGAGTTACCCTGGGTTTAGCAGAGTCAAGAACAGCTGGAAAGCCCAGCTGCAGATAAGTCTGTCCGGCTTTGTAATGGGCTCTGAACAGTCCACTAGGCAGGATGACTTCCTCTTTCTCATATTGTCACAGCTCCAGTGTTTAAAACTCAACGGTCTCTTGCAGGTGGACACTGCGGAAAGGACAGCTGGTAAATGTTCTGTGTGCAACGTGCACACTCCAGCAAATGCTGTGCGATCAAACACAAACATACACCCTCCATGTGCTGTCTGTAGCATGAATATGTCAAGATGCATTACCCAAAGGCTGTGGGTTTGAGATTTTGAAATGAAATGGTTATACTTCTTCCTATGTCTCTTTTCTCAACAGAGTTGATGCAACACGAATGGAAGAGTTCTCTCATCCAAGGCAACTTTTCAAGCAAGGAGGCTAGACATGGGGACAGAAGCCAGGGAACCTTCCTTTCTCCCTGGGTGCTAATCTTCCTCCTCTCCTTGCCCACCTTTCATACTGACTCCTGGGATGCTGATTGATGCAGGTCACGTCCAGTTTTCAATTCTGTTTTCAATTTCAGTGACTTTACTGGCATGACAAGGTATACAAGTATGACTCTGTCTTAGAAGGAGTCGTGTTTGGTATCTGTTTCCCATAACTTCTTATTTCTGTGATAGGGACAGTGCTGACTGCTTCTACATACTGCATTTTTTTAGACAAGAGGTACAGGTCTACACTTCTCACTTGCTAATCAAGGTCGACTTACTGGTTTTGCTAGTTGAGAGAAAATGTAATTTCTTTTTTTTTTGTTATATGAAATTTATTGTCAAATTAGTTTCCATACAACACCCAGTGCTCATCCCAAAAGACGCCTTCTTCAATGCCCATCACCTACCCTCCCCTCCCTCCCACCCACCATCAACCCTCAGTTTGTTCTCAGTTTTTAAGAGTCTCTTATGTTTTGGCTCTCTCTCCCACTCTAACTTTTTTTTTTTTCTTTTTTTTCCTTCCCCTCCCCCATGGGTTTCTTTTAAGTTTCTCAGGATCCACATAAGAGTGAAAACATATGGTATCTGTCTTTCTCTGTATGGCTTATTTCACTTAGCATCACACTCTCCAGTTCCATCCATGTTGCTACAAAGGGCCATATTTCATTCTTTCTCATTGCCATGTAGTACTCCATTGTGTATATGAACCACAATTTCTTTATCCATTCATCAGTTGTAATTTCTTTTTAAAATTTTAATGTTTATTCACCTTTCGGAGAGAGAGAGAGAGACAGACAGACAGAGCATGGGGGTGGGGGGAGAGAGAGGGAGACACAGAATCCGAAGCAGGCTCCACGCTCTGAGCTGTCAGCACACCCCCCAATGTGGGGCTTGAACCCATAAACCCTGAAATCATGACCTGAGCCAAGGTCGAACACTTAACTGACTGAGCCACCCAGGCGCCCTGAGAAAATGTAATTTCTAGCTTTTCTGTGGGCAGAGCAGATGAGGAGCCTTGACGCTAGAGGCCAACAGTGCCATGGTCAAGATCATGGGCTTACAGTCAGCCTGTGTCAAGTCCAGGCTCTCCACTCATTACAAGACAGTCATCTAACTTCTCCAAGTTTCTGATTTCTGTCTGTGCAACTTTGGTAGTGTTTGAATTTTGTAACATGAGCATACTTTACTTATTCAGAAAGAAATAAAAATATATTAAAATAGCCAAGCCAAGGAGATGTGATGTACAGGATGTACCGGAAGAGGAAACCCTGGAGGAGTTGTTTGGAAAATATCATAGTAATCTGATCTGAGATGAGGAGATCCTACACTTGGAATAAGACTGGAGGGGATGGATGGATTACAAAACACAGCTTGGGATTTAAGCACTGAATGAGGGAGAGAGTTCGATTGGGCTGAGCTGTGGCAGCTAGTGGATGGCTCTCTCCAGAAAGCAGTTCTTTGCATGGGGCTTCTCCTTCTCAGACCCTCCCACCTCCACCATCCCCTCCTCCACTCTCTGTCCCCACCTTTCTCCCTTCTTTCTCCCTTTCCACTCTCATGATTGTCTGATGAATTCCAAACTAGAACTCCTCTCCAGTCCCCCTTATCTTTACATTTTCTATCTCACTAGAGATTTCTAATGTGTGTTACATGATTCTAACAAATTCCTGAGGTCTTTCTGCTATAATTCCTCCTTCTGTTATAATGTGGAAAGTGGCAGAGTATTTGCACAGAGGGTGGGAATAACTATTCTCACTCCTGAACACATACCCATGACTTCACAGCTCCTGCCATCAAGAGTTGAAGTCTACTTCTGCACCCTTTAAGTCTGGGTAGCCTTGTGACTTGGTTTGGCCAGTAGAATGTGGCAGAAGTGACATTTTGAGAATTCTGAAGCCTCTGTTCTCACCCTCCTGGAATGTTGCTCTGAGCTCACTAGGTCAAGAAGCCTGGCCCAGGCACGTGGAAGAGAAGCCAGTGCCCCCTCCCACATTCCCCAGCAATTTCCAAAGATGTGCAAGGGGCCATCTTAGACCATAGTTGAGCTGCTAGGTGACTGAGATGGCATGAATATTGGTCCTGGCCAGACCAGCCCAAGTCGCTGAACCACAGAAGCATGAGCAAATCAACAGCACTTATTTAAAGCATCTAAGTTTTGGATGGTATGTTATGCAGCAATAGAAAACTGAGGCAAGGATTCTGATTAAATGTGGTGTTAGAACATCCCCTCTTGTTTTTTATAGGTATATCTGTGACTTCACAAACTGGCAGGTAGTAGTCACAGGTAAGGGAGGAAATAGCAGGTGAGCAGATACGAACCTTGGGGCTGTCCCTGCTGGAGCACTTTCTTCCCAGAAATAGCAGCATAATTGCTAGCAGAAGTTTTCCTGTAGAAGATTTAATTTTTCACTTACCGAGCAAAGATACATGGCAGAGGTCTCCACATTTCCTTCCCATCTTTTCTTGTGGGTAAATACCAAGACTAACGTCCATTATGTTCCCCAAATCTAGATCTTTTTCTGTGAAAATTTAGGAATCTAAGCACCATAGACAAGGTTATCTTGTCTGCAAAGTTTGCATCACACCATCTTGAGTTAGAATTGAAGGGAGTTGAGTTCTAGAATATAACTACAAGGAACAAAGGCGCATGGAAGAGATGGACACACTGAACTGAGCTGGTGTCGCATCAAATGACCCCCAAGTCGAGAACCAAACGCAGTGTGACTTGGGGTTATTGTAGAACAGGGCATGGAACTGGTAACATAGAAAAGTACAGTCCAGGGGTGCCTGGGTGGCTTAGTCTGCTAAGGACCTGACTCTTGATCTCAGCTCAGGTCTTCATCTCAGGGTTGTGAGTTCAGGCCCCGCGTTAGGCTCCACACTGGACATGAAGCCTACATTAAAAAAAAAAAAAAAGGTGCTATCCACTGGGTCAACAGGGAGACATGGTGGAGCCTGAGGATCGAGAATGTACACAGTGTTTAAAGGGGAAAATCACTGCTCTACTCCCCTGATATTTTTGGAATGAAAGCCTGTCATCACTAGTACCTCCAATTTTTCAAGAGGAGCTAAAACTATGGGTTATTACATGAAACCACTGAAGTTTAAAAAAAATTTTTTTAGATTTATTTTTTTGATAGAGAGAGGCAGAGCACGAGTGGGGGAGGGGCAGAGAGAGAAGGAGACACAGAATCCGAAGCAGGTTCCAGGCTCTGAGCTGTCAGCACAGAGCCCGACGCAGGGCTCGAACTCACAAACTGTGAGATCATAACCTGAGCCGAAGTCGGACGCTCAACCGACTGAACCACCCAGGCGCCCCAAAACCACTGAAGTTTTAAAAGCCACTTAATAGTTTTAGAAGAATGTAAAACCCTGGGAGGGGCACACAAATCATGTCTGTAGGATACCAACTTATAACTCTGATAAATATGGTAAAAAATGGTATTTACTATATCTTAGAGCTGGTAGATTCACCATGTTTGACATCCAGTATTCAAGCTACAGCCGTAGTGCTGAGCTCCTGCTCTATTGTCAGGCTTTAGTTGCTGGGTCGTGAGGAGCTTCAGAGGACATTGGCACAGGGACAGGGTCCTGAGGCCATGTGGTAGCATTCAGTAGACTGCAAAGAGCAGTGGCTCTTTTCCAACCAATGCGGGATTATTTCAACATCTGAACAGAGCGTAGTGTCTGTTGGTATCTACCAGATGATGATCAGCTTTGTAACAAGGAGAGCAAGTTCGCAGTACTCCATATTTTTTTTCAGTATTTTATTTTCTGTTTTACTATTGAAAGCAAAAGGATTAATGTAAAATCTTACTGCTGAATATTATAGCAGTTCTTGCTTTTATTCCCAAATTGCTCCTCCAGTGCCCAGCAATTGTTTCCACGGCAACTACTTATGTTTTTATAAATCTTAGATTGCAATGAGCTGGGGAGGAAACAAGGGTAATGGCAAAACCTTTACAAGCCACAATTTTCTTTCAAACATGAAAAAGTTTCTAATAAAAGCTCAGATCCTTTGCTTTCCAATTTATACATATATCTCAAGTGTCTGAGTACTGGTTATAACCTAGACAAATAAAATTTATAGCCCAATCAATCAAATATTTATTGAATATCCACTGTTCATCCAGCACTTTGCTAGATGCCGTCAGGAATTCAAAAGAAAAACTAAGCTCTGAAAGACCATCACAGTTACATGGAGAAATAAAAGGGGTATCAGGGCAATAGTTGAAGCAGAGGGCACAAAGGAGAGGGATTGATCTGAGTGGAGCCTCATGTGAAGAAATGATGACAGGCGACCGACGAAGGGAGAGAAATTTGAATTCTGAGCTGTCAAAATTTATCTTCTGCCTCTAAATACCCTGCTGTTTAACTTAAACCATTGCCTCCCTTTCTGTAAAACCTCCAGGGAAATTCCCACCATGCCTCACAGTAACTGTTAGATGCTCAAGATTCCTAGATATCCCATATACACACCATTGAATATACTGTCTGCCCTGGTGATTTCCAGCCCACCTCACCTTCCTTCACCTTCCCACACACTCGGGTTGTGCCCTTGGTAGAACACAGTAACAACAGCATTTGCCTCTGGAAAGCCTCTGTCTCTCTTCTGGACACTGCTTCAGGATCAGCTCTAACTGAATTTAGCTGTGCCCTCCTCCCCGCCCCAGGGACACTGCCTCCCTTGAAGTACCATCAAGCAAAGGCTCCCAACCGCTCAACCCCGTGTGTTCCAGGGCCAGCAGGTACTTATGGTCTCTTTGCTTTTACTCTTCAAAATATTTTCTCTTCCTAGTTTATTAAAACAAAAGACGAAAAACAATTAAATGAAAAACACAGGTCATTTGAAAACGTGACTCTACCATATTGCCTGTCTTTGTCGTTGTCAGCAGGGACTTACAGACTTTACCCAGGAATACATTAAAACTGGATGCTCACCTTCTTCTCCTTGGTTGTGTTAATAATTCTGACCAATTTCAAGCTCAGAGCCTGGAGCCTGCTTCAGATTCTGTGTCTCCCTCTCTCTGCCCCTAATCCACTCATGCTCTGTCTCTCTCTGTCTCTCAAAAACAGATAAGCATTAAAAAAATAATTCTGACCAATTTCATATTCCAAAGGAGAGAATTTATCTAACAGTGTTTTTGTAGTTTTGTGATTTCCTCAGCAGCAATGATCTTTTTCTCAATATCACAACCATCCGGTCCTAAGATGCATTACAGATTTTGTTATGACCCTAAATCGTTCATTTCTAAAACTTAGTTTCAAGCATCTGGCTTCTAACTTCCATCTCTTATCCTTCCAGATCCTTTTTTCCTAGTATTTCCATTCTGACAAGGTTTCAAATTTATTAGGGCATACAGTCCGTTGACTATCAAATTTATTCTCCTTACTATTCCTTACCTTGCCTCGTTCATAAAAGAATTTGTACGCTAATGCCAAAAGAAAATTCCGAGAGCTTTCCTTGATATAAATATTTTATTGAGTGAGAAATAAACTGTTCTCAAACATGGATACTTCAAACTTGAAGCTGGTATGAAGGTCACAGGTATGATGTTACAGGATGGCTTATAAAGTGTAAGTGAGGAAGACGCTCAACTTTCACAAAGATTGGTTATTACAATGGGAATTTCCAGACAGCAGGGGATTGTTTAAAATGATTATCTTATGCCATTTTTTTGAGGAAGATGGCTTCAGTTTTGTTTATGAATATCAGAGGTATTTCCAAGAAATAACCTAAGTTTTGCTTACCTCCATGAAAGAAGCTAGACTAAGTTTTGCTTACGCGGCTTAACTGGTTTTGTCTGCCTGGAGGATCTTTAAACCTGGTCTCCATTTTATTTTATTTTAACACTAATAATATTTCAAACATAAAAGATAACTAACGATTAATGTAATGAAAGTCCACTTATCATCTCTTTTATTTTCATATTTTAAAATATGAAACTCCTTCTGATCATATTCCTACCTTCATGGCCTCTGAAGTAACCATAATACTGAGTATGTTTTTAGTATTTAAATTGTTTTTTGAAAATCATTTCCTACACGTTATTTTCACTTTTAATAATAGGTATGCATTGCTAAAGGAATATAGAATTGTTTTAGATTTTACAACAATTGTATTATACTTTATATATTTTATCAATTTCCCTTGTTACTCAAAATTATCTTTGTGAAATTCACTTGTATGGGTACATGGACTCCAATTCCACCATTTTCATTTGTGGCACATTATCCTATCAAATAAATATGTCACAATTTATTTATTCTTCTGATAATGGACATTATGTCGTCTGTTGTTATTATGAAGTGTGTTTTTTTTCTACTACCAACTGCTGATTATATGGGTCCTTTATATTTTTTCACACTATTTACTCTTCTGTTTAACTATTGTAGAACTTCCAGAATAACCCAGATTTTGCCATTGTCTTAATCTCTTCAGGCCATAGACTGGGTGGCTTATAAACAATGAATTTGTTTCTCATGGTTCTAGAGGCTGGACATCTAAGATCGAGGTGCCGGCAGATTTGGTGTTTGGAGAGAATCGCTCCCTTGTTCATAGATCGCTGTCTTCTTATGGTGTTCTCACCTGTGGAAGGAGCAGAAAAGTTTTCCGCAACCTCTTTCATAAGGACACTAGTTTTGTGTATGAGGGTTTGCCTTCATATACCACCCAAAGACCTGATCTCCAACCCCGGTCATACTGGGGTTTAAGTTTCAACAGATGAATTTGGGGGAGGACACAAACATTTGGTCTATAGCAGCTGTAACGAATTCTTTTTAAAATGAACATTGTATATTTTATTTGCTAAAATGTCTTTCTCTATGATCATAAGTGATATTGCCTGTGATTTTCCTTTCCTTCATGCATGCCTTTTTCTCATATTTGCATGAGAAAATTAGATACACCATTCTCATAGAATGAGTTACAGAGTGTTCTGTCTTCTTCCATTCCCTGGCAGAGTTTGTACAGATTGGAAATAGCTATAAACTGAATGATTGCTAGGGATCATCAATAAAATTCGTAGGGTGGTGTGATATTATTGGCAGATTTAAAATTGTTTTTCAAAATCTTTAATGATTAGAATTCTTCTTAGATTTTCAGTTTAATTTGGAATTAGCTTTTACAAGTCATATTTTCCTATAAAATAATTTACTTCCTTTTAGTTTCCAAAATTATTGTCCTGAAGTTGTTTTAGCATTTTTTATCTTTCTTTTCTTTTAGTTTATTTATTTATTTATTTATTTATTTAGAGAGAAAAAGAAGGTGAGCGAGTGCAGGGGAGGGACAGAGAGAGAGAGAGAGAGAGAGAATCCCAAGCAGTTTCCAGACTATCGGCACGGACCTGGACACAGGGCTTGAACCCATGAACTATGAGATCATGACCTGAGAGAAATCAAGAGTGGGATGCTTAACCGACTGAGCCACCTAGGCGCCCCCTTTTTTGTTTTTGTTTTGTTTTGTTTTGTTTTGTTTGATATTTCAAATGACTTTACTGAAGCTCTTTAATGTGGAAACTGACCATATTGTTTACTTTAGATAGACTCAACTCTGGACTTTGACAGGAACTGTATAACGTGGTTGAAAGTCTTCCCTTTGCTCTTTCAATTTATTTGTTATAAAAGACAATTCATCTTAACTCTCTCAATGTCAGTCTTTCTTCCTCTTCAGTCCCTTCCTTCCTTCCTTCCTTTAACTAACTTTCATCCAATGAGGATGCCTCTTATTTATTTATTTATGTATTTATGTATTTATGTATTTATGTATTTATGTAGAGTATAATTGACATATAATATTATAGCAATTTATGATTCAATATTATGTATATATTGCAAAATGATCACCACAATAAGCCATATGGTAACATCCCTCACTATACATTATCACAGCACTTTTTTTTTTTTTTGGTATGAGAACTTCTTAGGATGCCCTTGGCAACTTTCAAATATGTAAATGCAAAAAATTAGCATTCTTTATCATCTTTTTAATCTCTCCTCTATTTGTGGTTATATACATCTTTTTGTTCCAAATATGCGCTTGTGGCTTCTCTGTTTTCTCTTCATTAGCCTTCTCAAAGGTTTAGTGCTTCTCCAGCCTTTCCAAAGAACATGCATTTAATTTTGTGCATCTTCTCTGTGAATGTTGTTTTCAATTTCATTTATTTCCACTTATCTTTATTGCTTTATTCATTCTACTTTCCTCATGATTATTCTCATTTTCTTTTTTGTAATAGTGCATTAATTTTAAAACATTCTTATAATGACTACTAGGGCTGTTTTTCAAAAGGTTTGCTAGATTGTATTTTGTTATTGAAGTTCTCAGTGTTTTTCCATTTCTCTTACAATTTTTTTAACCCACGAATTATTCAGAAGTAAATTTTTAATTTTCAGATATATTTATTGTTTCAGTAATTTTGTAACAAATATATTTCTTAATTGTATTGTGATCAGAGTATTTGCATGTTATGATACTAATTCTATAAAATCTGTGGTCATCTTTTCCCTAAATCTTTCAAATGTGCTGAAAAGAATGTGTAATCTCTAACCTGAGATCCTCTATATCCATAGGACAAGCTCATTAAATCTTATATACATTACCAACTTTTCTTCTGCTTTATCTGTTCATTACAGAGAATAGTATAAAAATTTCCAAAATTATAGTTTATTTGTTAATTTCTCCCTTTAATTCTATGAATATATATTTGAAGTGATCATTACACATTTTAAATTATTGTGGTTACACATTTTAAATTATTGTGGTTTGTCCAGCCTTTATTATTGACATACAACTTACAAAAATTTGAAGTGTACATGTGATGATTCTATACACATATATATTACAAAATGATTATTAAAATAAGGTTATTAACATCACCATCCCTCAGAATTACCCTTTTTGTGTGTGTGGTGATAACATTTAAGATCTACTCCCTTATTCTTAAATATAGAGAAAAAACTGAGGGTTGATGGGAGTTGGGGGTTGGAGGTCAGGGAAAATGGGTGATGGGCATTGAGGAGGGTACTTGTTGGGATGAGCACTGGATGTGGTGTATATAAGTGATGAATCACAGGAATCTACTCCTGAAGCCAAGACTACATTGTATACACTGTATGTTAGCTAACTTGACAATAAATTATTAAAAGTAAATAAAATAAAAATCCACATAAAAAATAAAAGCAAATTGTTTAAAAACGACCTACTCTCTTAGCAACTTTTATTTTATTTTTTTGGTCAGTGAATCAATTCTCAATATGTTTATTTACTTATTTATTTATTTATTCAATATATGAAGTTTATTGTCAAATTGGTTTCCATACAAAACCCAGTGCTCATCCCAAAAGGTGCCCTCCTCAATACCCATCACCCACCCTCCCCTCCCTCCCACCCCCCATCAATACTCAGCTTGTTCTCACTTTTTAAGAGTCTCTCATGCTTTTGCTCTCTCCCACTCTAACCTCCTTTTATTTCTTCCTTCCCCTCCCCCATGGGTTTCTGTTAAGTTTCTCAGGATCCACATAAGAGTGAAAACATATGGTATCTGTCTTTCTCTGTATGGCTTATTTCACTTAGCATAACACTCTCCAGTTCCATCCACATTGCTACAAAGGGCCATATTTCATTCTTTCTCATTGCCACGTAGTATTCTATTGTGTATATAAACCACAATTTCTTTATCCATTCATCAGTTGATGGACATTTAGACTCTTTCCATAATTTGGCTATTGTTGAGAGTCTCTTAGCAACTTTTAATTATGTAATGCAGAATTGTTCATTTTAGCCACCATGATGTACATTATACCTCCAGAACTTATCCATCTCATAGCTGGAAGTTTGTACCAACATCTTAGACCATCAAGTTTGACCAATATCTCCCCATTGTCTATTTCTCCCAGCCCCTGATAAGTATCATTGTACTCTCTATTTCTTTAAGTTTGGCTCTTTTAGATTCCGTATATAGGTCAAAACATCTGGTATTTGTCTTTCTCTGTCTGACTTATTTCACTTAGTATAATGCCTTCACAGTCTATCCATATTGTGACAAATGGCAGGATTTCCTTCTTTTTTTATGGCTGAACAATATTCCGTTGTACATACGATATATACATCACATCTTCTTTATCCAGTCATTTGTTGATGGACACTAAAATTGATCCCATGTCTTGGCGATTGTGAATAATGCTGTGATGACCATGGAAGTACAGATATCTCTTTGAGACAAGGACTTCATTCCCTATGAATATATGTGGAGGTGGGATTGCTGGATCATATGGTGGCTTTATTTTTAATTTTTGAGGAACCTTCATACCATTTCCCATAGTGGTTTACAGTCTAACCAACAATGTACAAGGATTATTTTTTCTCCCTCTCCCGAACACTATCTCTTATCTATTTTGATGATGGCCATTCTAACCACTGTGAGGTAATATCTCTTTGTGGTTTTAATTTGCATTTCCCTGATGATTAGTGATGTTGAGCATCTTTTCATGTATCTGTTGGCTACTTGTACATCTTTGCAAAAATGTCTATTCAAGTCCTCTGCACCAGTCAGCCCGTTTGGAGATTCTGGGTGAACCATCTGATGGTTTATGCTACCAGGCTTGCTGCAGGAGTCCTACAACAGACTAGTCTGGTTCCTGGGTCAGCAAATGGGCAGGCCTGGTGCTTGGGTACACAAGGATCAGCCTCAACCTTGGGTTTAATGGGGACAAACAGGTGCCAAGGACCACTGGGATGTGCCCAGCATCTGGATCCACAAAAGCCAGTCCAATACTGTGACTGGTTGGGAGGCTACTTTTGCAGGAGACAGCCTAGAGACTTGGGCAATGAAGGCCCACCTGGTACTAAGATTAGACTGGAGCCTGGGCCACAGGAGTTGGCCTGTAACTTGGGGCTTTGGAGGCCGGCCTTGAAGTTAGGTCTGCAGGGGCTGATCTAACACTGGCACAGGTCAAGAGCCTGGATCCTTAAGAGCTGGCTTAGAGGGGCGCCTGGGTGGCGCAGTCGGTTAAGCGTCCGACTTCAGCCAGGTCACGATCTCGCGGTCCGTGAGTTCGAGCCCCACGTCAGGCTCTGGGCTGATGGCTCAGAGCCTGGAGCCTGTTTCTGATTCTGTGTCTCCCTCTCTCTCTGCCCCTCCCCCGTTCATGCTCTGTCTCTCTCTGTCCCAAAAATAAATAAACGTTGGGAAAAAAAATTAAAAAAAAAAAAAAAGAGCTGGCTTAGAGTCTTTGTCCATAGGTGCTGGCCTGACACTGAGGTGGGCTGGGAACCTGGGGCTGCAGGAGTCAGCCTGGTGCAAGAAGGGGTCAAAAGCCCAGGTAATCAGCCTGATGCTGGGGATGGCTGGGAGCCTGGGCTCTGGGGGCTCACCAGGAAGCTGAGTTCATGGGGGCTGATTGGGATCCTGGGGTCACAGGAACTACCCGGGGGCCTCTGGAATCAGACAGCATTGGGATATGTCAAAAGCATGGGTTCATGGGAGCCAGTTAGGAGCTTGGGGCCACAGGAGGTTCCTGGTGTCCCAGAAGCCACCTGGGCCATGGAAGCCTTTCAGCACAAAGGTAGACCAGAGGCCTGGGTTCCTGGAAGCCCCTTGGGAGCCTGATGCTATGGAAGCCACCTGGGGCTGCAGGACATGGCTTAATACTGGGGTGGGCCAGCAAAGGGGCCTGTGGTGAAGTTGGGACCTCACATCACTCTCCTCCACAGGGAAGGAGTCTCTGTGCTGCACTGCCTTGGTTTGGGGGAACGGGGGAGGAAGATAGTATGGATCTTTCTTTTTTATGTTATCACTGCATCTTTTCTTCTATGCTTCACTCAGATTCTGTCATTCCTCATCAAGAATCTAGATCTTATGAAGTTATTTTCGTCCATGGATTGCTGTTCAAATTTACATTCCTGCTAGGAGAAGGGTGCTAGAAATTCTCATACTGCCATTTTGCTGAAGTCACTCCCTATATCTGCATTTTCATCTCTAGGTATACAATGTTCACTCTAAATAAAAAGCCGAAAGGCTGGAAGGTTTAAGAAGAGACTTCTTTGTATATGGTGCTACAGAGTTTCAAATCTTTTCTTCCTATGAGTGATGGCAAAGCTTATACTGGAGCAGATGAACAACCAGATGAAGATACGCAGGGGGAGATTCGTGGGAAAGGGTGCGAGCCTTCTGGTCCACTCTGCAAGCCATTGCCCCAGCACCTCCACATGTCCCCAGACTGGAATTTTCTTTTGTTTTCTTTATGAATTGTGTCACTTACTCTGAAATTTCCCTCTCTGTCCCTAAGGATAAAGACCTTTAAAAACAAACCTATCAAAGCTGGTATTAAAACTGCTATGTTTGTTAATATTTTCTGGCTTATACCTTTCATACCTTTATTTTTAATATTTCTGCATTCTTATATTTAGGAGTGTCTATGTTAAATAATATATAGGTAAAGCCTGCCTGCCTTCTTTCTTTTTGCCCCTCCTTTCCTCCCTCCCTTTCTTCTTTTCCCTTTATCACTGTATTGAATGAAACTTTATATATCTCTAAATTACTGATAGATACACATTTTACCTTTCATATTTACCTTGCCTCTTCTGTGATTTTTTTTCTTCTCCTGCCTCCTTTCAGCCTTTGCCTTTTTCATGTGAAATATTATATACACTTGTTTACTTTCTTTTTCTAGTTTACTAGTGGTTATTTCTAAATGGTAAATGCTTACACCTAACAAATCCTAAAACTATATCAGCATTTTTGTTCTTCTTCTGATAAACACAAGAACATCTGTATGCTTTAACGTCTCATGTCTCAACTTACCGTTATACTTGTATTTGTACCCTCCAGACTAGGCATCATTATTATTGTTTTCTGTAGCCAATGTGAGTTTAGATGTGCCTGTGTTTCTCAATTTCTTCTCTTGTCATTGATTTCTGAATCTCAGATTTCTTTCTGGAGTCACTTCCTTTTTCCTAAAATATATTCTTCAAATCTTCCTTTATTGATAGTCACTTATGTGCAAACTCTGTCAGTTTTCAACTTTCTGAAAATCTCTATTTTAGTTTTATTCTGAAAGATGGTTTATTGGGTATATAGGTTTCTATGTTGACAGTTATTTTGGCTCAGTTTTTGAAAATACTATCTTACTTTCTGACATCATCATTAGAGTTTAGAAGTTAACTATTAATCCAATTGTTATTCCTTTGTGGATAATCTTCATTCTGTAGCTGTTTTTGTTTGTTTGTTTATTTGTTTGTTTGTTTGTAGCTGATTTCAAGATATTCACTTGGCTCTCTAACACCTTATATTGTGGGTTAAGATGGAGATTATTTTGGATTAGTTGAATATTCCAAGTCTGTATATATATATAATAGTCAATTCTGGAAAAGTCTTAACCACTAACTCTTAGAATGTTGCCCTTCTCCATTTCTCTTGTTAATCCTTTCCAATCTTTCTAGAACTCCACTGAGATGCATGTTAGGCTTTCTCAGTTGAAATAAATGTTACTGCCATGATTCTCAATATTCCAAGATTATTCTCTTCCATATTGACTCTGGGTGTGTCCTTATTACTTCCTTTGCCTAATGAGATATATATCAAATATGACATAAGAGGGCTTGATAATGCACTTGAATATGACAGTTTGGTCCCTTGGAACACTCCACTACCATGTGAGGAAACTTATCTAGACATCTTGGGGATGACGATTTTATGAGGAGAGAGGTTCAGCTATCCCAATTTTCCAGGCTGAGCCTAATCAATACTTAAGATATTCCCAGGTGAGTATGAGTCCAGGCGGAACTAGCGACAGGACTGCCCATCCAACTCACAAAATGAGAAATGAGCTAGTGTTGTCATAAACTGCTATGTTTTCAGGTGGCTTGTTATGCAGCAGTAGATAACTGATACATCATTCACTCTTCTACATCTCCTAGTCTCTCTTTCAGAGTTTTTGTCCTTTGTGTCTGTTTCCTTAGGGGTGACTTCTTCAGTTCTGTTTTCTAATTTAGTTATTTGTTTTTCTGCTAGGTTTAACATGTTCTTTAACTCATCCACAGAATTTTAAATTCCAATTATTATATATTTAGTTTCTAAATTTTTTTGGTGCTTTGTTCAAATCTGTACTTTTTGATTAGCATTGGGTTTCTCATGCATTTGACTCAGCATTTTATTTCTTTATGCTTTTTAGTACTATTTCTTTAAAGCGAAATAATCAAAGAAATAAAGTATGAAATCAGCTTGCATTATCTGAAAGTCTGAGGAGTCCAACTTTGTTTTTGATTTTCCCTCTGCAGTTCAGCCATGGTGGCTTGTTTTCTCTTGGGATTCTAATCTTGTATTTAGGATTAGAAATTGTATATTTTCTGGGTTGAGGGCATACCATTACTGTCCAGTTTCTTAGTCTTGTTCCACTAACCTGAGTTGTTCCAGGACCACTTCTATTAATTTCTTGGCTTGGCATGTACTGCCCTGGACAATATTATAAATTCAAAACCCAACACTTGTGAATAGGACTGTGGTTAAAATTGTCCAGGATATTTTTTTAAATCCAGATACTAAATCAAGTTGGAAAATTTCTATGATCATCTTTCTTTCTGGAAGGCAAGTATTGTCATAAATCACATTTCAAAGCAGGTTTAGGTATGTGTCTCAAATACCAAAACCCGGTGGCCATTAAAGACTGCATCTCAGATGGACAAATACTTCCAGACCAGCAGAACTTCTGTAATGGTTTCACCCTCTGTTTTCAGCTTCTTCTTTGCTTTGGATCTATGAGGACTTCTATGATTTTTTTGTGAGTTCTGACATATAGTTGAGAGGATGTTTGCTATATTTTATCAAAAATTTCAAGTTCTTTTTTTAAACTGTGAGGTTGTCAGATTATTGAGAACACCATACTGCCAGAAATAGAACTCCCATTTCCTTTTCACCAATTTTACTTAGAATTTTATGTTCTCCACTCACTAACTACTCTTTACCAAAGGCAATGGTTGATTCTCCATCCCATCTTAATTGATCTCTTATTTGCATTTGATGCATTGGGTGACTTATCCCTTAAAATATTTTTCTACTTTGGATTCTGAGGCACCATGTCTTCCAGTTTCTTCCCTTATTCCTTTCTCTCTTTTTTTTGCAGGAATCTCTTCTGTCAGACTGCCAAGTTTGGGAATGTTCCAGGGGCCAGTGCTCAGGCCTTCTCTTCCATCCTAAGTGATCATACCTGTCCCAAGACATCACAAGCCATCCATGCACTGACAACTCTTCAATTCATACATGCACTGGTGACTCTTTACCTCCTAAAAACTTTTCCAGGTTTGGGTGCATGTATTCAGCTCAGTACTCCTCTCAGGTATTGTGGTAATACCTGAGAAAAATGCCCCCCTCCCCCAAAAGATGTCCACACCCTAATCCCCAGAACCTAAGAATATGACCTTATTTGGAGAAAGACAAGTCTTTGCTGATGTCACTAAGCTAAGGATCTTGAGATGAGAAAATTATCCTGAATTATCTGGGTGGAACTTAAATGCAATGTGTCCTTATAAGAAGAGACAGGAAAAAAATTACACATAGGCAGAACAGAAGACACACAGTAGAGAAGAAGGCAATGTGACCATGTAGCCAAGTAATGCCAGAAGCCATTGAAAGCTGGAAGGTAGGAAATGGGATTGAGCCTCCAAAGGACATGTGAGCCTGCTGATACCTGTAATTCAGCCCATTGGAACTGAGTTTGGACTTCTTCCCTCCAGAACTGTGAGAGAATACATTTCTGTTGTTTTAAGTCACCACATTTGTAGTGCGTTGTCACAGCAGCCACAAGAAACTAACATATATGTCTATCAGGACTCTTGATTTTCTCCCCCAACTCTGCTCTAACTTCTATTCATAATTACCACTTCCGTTTTCAAAAAATCAACTATAATCCCTAATATTCTTTTCTCTCCCTCTAGTCATCCAATTCAACAGCATATCTAGTCAATATTACCTTCAAAATATAATCTAAATGTTTTCTTGTCTTTCCACCTCCATCCATAGCCACCATTATCTCTTACCTACAATGGTCTCCTATAAGATCCCATACTTCTGTTGTGCCACCTAACAGTCCATTTTCCACATAGGTATCATATTTATCTCTAAATATGTAAATCAGATAAATATCTCCCTTACTTAACATATCCCCAGTGACTTCCTTTGCTGTTAGCTTAAACACCAAATCTTTATAAGAACTTATATGACCTGCTCCCTATCTCCCCAGCCCTTCCCATCCTTCATTATGGCTGTCCCTCCAGCACATTAAGTCTGTTCCAGTCTCAGCCTTCATATTTATTCTTCCCTCCCCTGGAACACTCTGCCTTGAGATTTTCATGTTCGCATCTTTTCAGTATTCCGATCAAAAATCACCTCCTCAGAGAGGCCATCACTATGTATATCTTTGTCTCTATCATTTCTATCTCTATGTGCCTGTTTTCTTTTTTCCTTCCTTTCTTTCTCTTCCTTCCTTCCTTTCTTTTCTTCTTTCTTTTTTTCTTTTTTTCTCTTTCCTTCCTTCCTTCCTTCCTCTCTGTCTCTCTTTCTTTCTCTTTCTCTCTCTCTCTCTACCTGCCCAACTTCATTGCTATCTTTCTATTAGCCAATGGCTACCTTATTGGTCGGCACAAATCTAGAGTAAACCCCACTTCTACTTATACCCCACCCAGTAGCTATAAATCTCATTGCACTGTTTCATTTTACTCAGAGAACTTTTTACTATCTGAAATTATCATATTTATTTATATGGTTATATTCTGTCTCCCTTCTACTTGCTATGAAGTCAGAGCAGTGAGAGCAGAGACCTCATCTGCTTTGTTCACCACTTTTCCCAGTGCTGAATTTGGTAGTTATGGTTCAGTTAAAGCCATGTCAGGGGGCTCCAGCAACATTGAAGTAGGTGCTTGACTTTTCCACCAGTCAACATGTGACCACAGATATTAATACTAGGCAACATTTAATGAGTAAATTTTATATGCCAGAATTTGAGCTAAGCTTTTAACTTAAATTGTTACTTAAGTGTTCTGTAACTCTATGAAGTGTTATTATTATCTCCACTTTATGGATGAGGAAATTAAAGCTTAGAGAGGTTCAGTAATTTGGAACTCAAATCACAGTCTACTTAAAACTTAAGTTCTTATTTATCACCACTGTCCAATATTGCTTCTGTCTCTTCAGGAAACATCTACAAATTGAGAAAGTTTAGCTTAGATAATCATTTTCTTTCCCTTGGCTTTAATATTCTTTAACTCTATAACTTGGCACATAATATTTTTATACAGGGATCAACAAATTATGGTCTGCAGGCCAAATTTAGCCTACTAACTGTTTTGTAAACAAAGTTTTATGGGAATATAGCCAGGCTCATTTGCTTCCATTTTGTCTTTGGCCACTTATATGCTACATCGTCTGATTTGAGTGGCTGTGATGGAGATCTCTTGACCTGCAAAACCTAAGATATTTATTATGTGGCCCTTTGCAGAGAAAGTCTGCTGACCCCTGTTATCAAAGTTTATAAGTCAATTCTCTACGTATGTCATCGATTAGTAATCAAACTCAAATCATAATATTGTAATTTATGTTTTCAAACTATCCACTTTGTGACAGGTTTCAGTATATTGATTAATTTATATTTGTTTATTTTTTCCAGTGTCACTGAAATATAATTGATACACACCATTGTGTAAGTTTAAAGTATACCACACATTGATTCGATATAATTATATATTGCAAAATGATTACCACCATGGAGTTAGCTAACACCAGCATCATGTCACATAATCACCACTTCTTTCATTTTTTTTTGAATGTTCAATTATTAACTTTGTGAGAGAGAGAGTGCACACACATGTGCATGCAAGCTGGGAAGGAGCAGAGAGAGAGAAAGAGAGAGAGAGAATCTTAAGCAGGTCTTGCATTGTCAGCACAGAGCCCAACGCAGGGCTCAATCCCACAACTGTGAGATCAGGACCTAAGCCCAAATCAAGACTCTGATGCTCAACTGACTGAGCCACCAAGGCACATCACCACTTCTTTTTTATAATAAGAACATTTACGAGCTACTTTCTTTGCAATTATCTTAATAATTCATTTTCTTATGTATTTTCTATAATTTTAAAGCAATACATACGCTTTCCATATCATTTTTAAAAGCAACATACATTTATCCTAGAACATTTATGAACAACATAACTATTAAAAAATCCATAATGAGTCTGCTATGTAGAGGTAACTACTGTCTTCTGTTGGTATATTTCTTTTTAGACCTTTCATTTTTACAATTAGGATCATACTGCTTCTGTGTGTGTTTTCCAAAGGAACAGTTCTGAGGGATAGTCTTGGGATGACAGTGGTGACTTTCTATGGAAGTAATTTAATTTCTATTTTCTTTTTTTAACTGAAATTTATTGTCAAAATGGTTTCCATCTAACACCCAGTGCTCATCCCAACAGGTGCCCTCCTCAATGCCCATCACCCACTTTCCCCTCCCTCCCACCCCCATCAGCCCTCAGTCTGTTCTCAGTTTTCAAGAGTCTCTTATGGTTTGGCTGCCTCCCTCTCTGTTTTTTTTCTTCCCTTCTTGCACTGTTGGTGGGAATGCAAACTGGTGCAGCCACTCTGGAAAACAGTGTGGAGGTTCCTCAAAAAATTAAAAATAGATCTACCCTATGACCCAGCAATAGGAATTTACCCAAGGGATGCAGGAGTGCTGATGCATAGGGGCACTTGTACCCCAATGTTTATAGCAGCACTTTCAACAAGAGCCAAATTATGGAAAGAGCCTAAATGTCCATCAACTGATGAATGGATAAAGAAGTTGTGGTTTATATACACAATGGAATACTAGTTGGCAATGAGAAAGAATGAAATATGGCCTTTTGTAGCAACGTAGATGGAACTGGGGAGTGTGATGCTAAGTGAAATGAGTCATACAGAGAAAGATACCATATGTTTTCACTCTTATGTGGATCCTGAGAAACTTAATTTCTATTTTCAAGGGATTTAACAAACCATGTCACACTACACCTGATCCACAGGTGGTCACTATGGTTTCATCATTGTATTGTCTCCTCCTAGAGATTTCCTTCAAAAACTATACGTGAGCACGATAAGCATTAGCATCTGGAGTGCCAAGAAGTTCAAATGAGAGAAGACCCTTTGATGTTGCTCTATTTCATTTGATCCTGAAATTACAATGGCCACAGTATCACGTTTCTTATTGTGGAGTCAGAAGCATGCAAAAAAAAAAAAGTTGTATTTTATACTGAGCAGTAATTTTTGTGAGAGAAAGCTCTTCACTAAGAAATTTTATTGCTTAAGGGGTGCCTGGGTGGCTCAGTCGGTTGAGCATCCGACTTTGACTCAGGCCATGATCTCATAGCTCATGAGTTCAGCCCCATGTCAGGCTCTGTGCTGAAGCTGGAGCCTGCTTCAGATTCTGTGTCTCCCTCTCTCTCTGCCCCTAATCCACTCGCATTCTGTCTCTGTCTCCCTCAAAAATAAAAAATAAATAAACATTTCAAAAGAAATTGTATTGCTTATGATGATTTACCAGAGAAACGTAGGTTTGCTGTTCATTTGAGACACTAGAACCTAGTGTTAAAAGTAAAAGTTGTGATACAGATTCAAACTCTGCCTCCTCTGGTTTTAAGCTGTGTGACCTCAGGAAATTTATTAACCAATTTATGCCTCGATTTCTTCATCTGTAAAATGGGCATAATTATTAGAATGAATCCCTAGGGCCTTTTATTCAATGAGTTAAAATATATAAAGTTACTTAGAAGACTACCTAACATGGAGTAAATATGCTTAGCTTAGCCATTTATTACTTAAATGAGAACATCACATTTTTGGAGGGAAAGAAGTGATTAGTTTTACTTATATTGAAATGGAGTCACTTTTTGAAGATGAAAATACTCATTTAATCTATGGCAGTACTTGCTCAATATAGCACACATATTGAATCCATTTTGAGGTAAGTTTTCAAATTCCAACACTGAGCGATTGAAGAAAGCCTTGGCTACTATTTAAACTATTTTCCTAAGGACTTTACTTAAATTGGCTCTCCTTTTTCATTCTTTCAGAATCTAGAGGAAAACATCCCTTTTTAGCATACTAAGCCCCACTCTTCCTTTCCTCCCTGGTGGCTAATTTTTATTTCAATTTTGTCCTCTAGGATAGAACCAGAGTGCCAGCATGGCCTACAGCCACATTTCTGTCTTAGTGACAGTGTGAGCAACATGAGCTTGAACCAGCTCCTCAGTCTTTCTGAGCATCGGTTTTTCTCAACTCTGAAATGAGTATACTAATAATAATTCTCTTTAACTCACAGAGAAATCATAAGAATCAAATCAGATAATGTGAAAGCTATAAATACAGTATTATACATATATACAGTATCACACATATATATCATACATAAATACATATGTATAGCTATAAATACAGCATTTTATTTATGGATTGCTACAATTGCCATCATTCTTCTAGCCACATACATTCCTAAATCTGGAAGGATCGTTGGTCCATTGTCAGAGTCTCATGGGGCCACAATGCCTAGTGGACAACATGTTGGTCTATTGTCCTTGTCCATCATGGTACAATTGCCCACAATCAACTCTTCCAACTCTACTGACGCCAAGCTCACATTCAGTGAGGTAGCATGCCTCAACAGAGCAGCAAAAATGCAATTCCTCAGTGTGAACAACAGGCAAGCATGTATGGAGAAAATGGATGTTTTTCTAGGAATGGTAGGGAACAACATCTGGCAGATGGAGACAAATGTGCTTTTCCCACATAGCTTAAGTCTTCATTGCGATAAACCTAAGCTGAATTCGCTTACGTGTCGAAATATGTCACTGGTGAAAGAGGGGTAGAGAAGGTATAGAACAAATTATTTTTAGAAGACAATCTCCTTACTGCGCTCCCCAGCACTTGTGCCCAGGCAACAGGCTCTGCCAGTAACCGGGTTGATTCATCAGTAATGCTATTAGATGGCATGAGGATAAGAGACTGAAATTTGGTTTCTCTTGCCCAGGATAAAATTTCTTCCTGAAAAATTATAGCTTCATGTGAATTTTGAAACCTGTTATTAGAATTTTGGATCTCTCTGAAATATTCAAAGGTTCTGCCTGCTCTCATTCATCTACTGGCTACATTCATATTATAAGTATACTGGATGCAGGCATTGAGACAGGTACTGAAAATGTACAACAAGCCTGATTTCTAAGAGTTTATACTATGGAGCATATAGCATTTATACCCAGCTTATTCCCAAAAGGATTTTGAGTAGTAGACACAATTGAAATTAAAGTAAAAAAAAAAAAAGTGGGGGGGGAGAAAGAATTAAAAATAAAAATGAAATAGAACCCATGTAACAAAAAAATATGGGGGCACCTATGTGGCTCAGTCGGTTAAACATCTAACTTCAACTCAGGTCATGATCTCACCATTCCTGAGTTAGAGCCCCAGTTGGAGCTGTCTGTGCTGACAGCTCAGAGCCTGGAGCTTGTTTCAGATTCTGTGTCTCCTTTGCTCTCACTGCCCCTCTCCCACTCATGCTCTCTCACTCTCAAAAATAAAACATTAAAAAAAAATTTTAAAAGGAAGAAAAATTATGTAAGCAGGTTTTACTTGTCTCCTACAATGAGCTAATCACTCTTTAGAACTGGATTGGATCGAATTTTGTCAGCTTCAAAAGAAAGAGACTGAGTTCATGTTACAGAGTCTAATACTCCAATAAACTACTCCCTCACCACTGCCATACAATTTTTTTCTAGAAATGCAAGGGTTTATCTGAAACTAAACTTAGAAGGGCCATGATAATCCTTGTTTTATTAGAGAAACACTGTTCAAATAGGCAAATGTGGTATTGAAGTTTTTAAAAGGTAAAATATATATGAATCTAACCCAGTCAAGGTATTTTTGTCTGTTTTTTGTAGAAGGAGGCCTGAAATAATTATGGCTCAGCCACTTCTAGGGATGAACTAAGGCAAAAGTGGGCAAACTAATGGATATAGAGGCTGTATCCTTTGGACAGATTCTTTTAAGAAATGAGATTAATTCCCTCAGTCATTTATCAAATATATACAGTATTTCCTCTTCTAACTTAAACCCTCTGCAGGTTCCAGCATGCACTATGCTCGAGAAACCTACAGGGGTGTTTTTGAAATTAAAGGCTGGGTATGGGCCATGAATCCTGTGAAAAACATCAAATGTGAAATTTTCAAACTAACAGGCAGATTAGTGTTTGAGGGCAACACAATTCTCCTACTTAAAAGATAGCTTGAAATAAAATTTATATCTACTCTGAGGTTGTCATAGCTGTAGGGTTAATCAAGTAAATAGTTTGACAAGTGTTGGAACCTACCAATTAGGGTAGATGCTAAATTATTCACGTGGCAAGAAATCATTTCATGGAAACTTTGATGATGTGAAAAAATTGATCACACATTTTAAAGCGCCTACACAAACCACACTTCCTGAACCTCAACCGACAAAAATCTCTGGAATTCACAATTCATAGACTATATAATTAATAATGGTAGGTAACATTTACTGTGGACCTACAAAGTGACAGAAATATTGCCAGGTGATTTACACAAGTAAAATATTCTCTGTTGTAGAAAATATTGGCTCTTTCCTCCCCCGTTAGGAGCGTCTGCTGGAGAGATATGAATTTTCATGACTCAGCTTCCAAGAGTAACTCAAATTTAGTTCTTTGTTCCACAACTATTTGAGTACTTACTATACATCAGGCATTGTGCTAGGTGCTAAGGATGAAAGAGTCTGTGTTCTTGGACAATGTGAACTTACACAATTTTATCTAGAATATTCGGTATGCCCAACATCCACAGGGCCTTAACATCAGCAGGTCCTGCCTGGACCGGAAGGACAAATGGAAATCCACCTGCTGTTGTCTGAATGTTTAAATGTTATAAGTCAAGCTCACAGACTTTTAACAAAATATGTTCCTGACAAATATACTTTCATAATGCTCTGGAAGGATAGGATCTTAATTAGAATTCTCGGGCTCCTTGAAATTCTGTGCTGGAACAAAAGGTGAGCAAAACATGCCCCAGCACTTAATCCCTAGCTGAGTCACATCTTTTGCCATCTTTGGCTTCATCCCACATCAGGATGTGCCCTGCATACATACATGTCCTACATGCCTGTCCATACATACATTCTGTCCTACATGCCTGAAAAAATAGCTTCCCTTTGACTATGTCTTAAGTATAAAAGTGATCACATGTGTGATGTGGCCCATTCTCAGAAGAATCAGATGCTGAAAGCATCTCATAGAGCCCTGGATGCAGGCCCAGGGCCATTGGGCAGGGAATTCTGAGACCCCAGGTACCCACACATGGTTAGAAGGAGAGGGGCTTGGTGGCCTTTTTGCCTTAGTCCCAAGAACTCCAACTCCAGGGGTGAGGCACAGCCAGAAAAGGGTCAAGAGGGGCCCTCTAAATTGGGGGTGGGGGTGAAGGCGAGTGTGGGGGTCCTTGTTACCTAGGTCTAAGGGTAGGAACAGCTGCTATAAGTAGAGGCTATCCATCCCAATAACTCGCTTCACATACAATATAGGCCACCTATCTGTAGCTCACTCCCTGGCTCCACCCATAATGACCCATATCTGGGAAGAATGCAGAAGAATAACTGGAACTCTGCAGAGTATGTCAAAGGACCCCATCCGACTCATACCTTTCAGTTAAGACCCTCTCTGACCTACTGTGTACATGCTAAGCTTCCACTCTACATAGCCCCATGCTAAGCCCCTAACAAGGAAAGGACTAACATTTAAAGGCCAAGAGAATTATGTCTTTCTTCCCTTCTAGCTAACCGTTCTTGTAAAGCTTAGTCTCCTCCTTTTATTTATAAATGCTCCCAGCTATTAAAGGATACATGCTTTTGTATTTTCCAAGATGGCTTCCTGATCTTCTAAAAGAGAATATCTTAGATATTGTTCAGTTCAGGAAACAATATGTTTAGGAGACTTTTTTCAATTGATTCTTAATACTTAAAATTTTTTGAGTAATAGAGTCTTCCAAATTCAACTGTGGCTATTTTCCCATTTTTCATACACTTTAATTTTCTTTTGACATCACAATAAGTTTTGTAAACTAAATTAGAATAACATTCCATGAGCATGTTCTGATAATCATTAAGAATAATTTTTACCTAGCAACTTCCTGTGAGAACAGAAATTGTATATACCAATCGAAACTAGCATATTATCTATTAAATAACCAGAACTATTAAAAGTTGTTGTTACTATCCCTCAATATTATTTTCATTCTTCAATAAGAAATAACAGGAAACTCTACTCACCGGAAAAAGAAAATCATATCAATAAACTGCAGACTTTTCAGCTTAAGCAGTAAATAATCTTTTGAGCTCATTTTATTTTTTTAACTCATTTTATAATTGATGTTAATTCAAAAATAATTCTACTCTTACATTATACTTATGCTTCTTAATTCTATTCAGCATCTAGCTTTTGTCCTCGTAATGTTCCATAAATCAGTCCTTTTGGATCATGAATTAGCAAGCCTCCAAAATAAAGTGACAGATTAATTAAATTATGCAAGGAAAATGGTTTTCAGTTCTATACCCCAACAGAGAGGAGAGGGACATGGAAAATTTATGATTACATCAAGTCTTCTCTGCATTTTCTATCATTGCCTAATAATAACTCAAGACCCAATGACAGAGCAATCACTCTACACTGTTAAGGATGTGAATATCATCAAATTCGACCTGGTTAAGTCATATAAGCAACATCAATGAAAGTGTTACTAGTAAAAACTTCCCAATGAAAAGTCTAAGGTCAGGGAATATTTTCACAAGATCTTCTCTCATTAAAGATGTCATTTTCTTAATTTACCCTTCACAACACATCTTACAGATCAAACTTGCCTGGTGAGTAGCTATATATTCACACTCACTTGAGACACATTCTTTGGGAACAGCCAGTATTTGTAAATAGTGATTTTTTTTTTATTACTTTCCTCTCCTGTTATTTTGATTGTTAAGAATACTATGTTTTCTGTGAGAATAACTATGGTAATCAAATTATAGCAACAGATGTAATAATCATGTTAACCCAGCATATTTCAGTATCCATTTCAGATTCCTGAGAACATTATCTGAAAACCAAGGCAAAATCCAGGGAAGAATAATGTAATTGTTGGCATACAGCACTCATGAAAATAACCACTAGCCCATGATCCCCAGGTCCTAAAGAAACTATTTAAAGCCTAATGAGAATCCATGTGCCTGGGGTAGATTTAATCACTGGGTTCTACTCCTGAAACCAATACTACACTATATGTTAACTAACTTGAATTTAAATAAATATTTTTTTAGAAAAGGACATATTTCTCTTATTCCTCTTTGCCTTAAGCACACATACAATTCCAGTCTCCTTTGTTATGGGATAAAGCAGTTAATCTTCCAGGAATATTTTCAGACTCTGGAAGGAGCATGGGCAAAAATGTTTTCCATAAAGGAGAACTTTAATAACGTGTAGTATTCTGGACTTTATGGTTTAGCAGGTAAGATAGCATTTCTGGGGAAATAATGGCTTTCTAGGAGTTGACTGGGCAAGTTGGGAGGGGGCAGTGGCCAGGGCTCAGTAACGACATATTAGGCATGTGGCCTGTGTCTGTCATCTCACCATGATGTAGCCATCAACTTTTGCAGCATGTGCACCCTCATTCAAAGCTTGTTATACAAATGAACATAATGGACACGCTCAGCAATATGGGAAGTCTGTTTCTGAAGGATTCCACCTCTGCCTGTGCTCTCTTCAATCATGGATACAAAAGTGCCCCTAACTAGGTGCTGTGGAAGTTTACCACGGAGAAGCAGCATATGATCTGGGACATAAAAAAGATTGCTATCCCTCCCACTGACTTCTGAGCTTGGATTCCTGAGCCAGCGGAATTGGCTGGAGTCATTGCAATGATTCTTTGGTTACCTAAAACTTATCTTTGCTTTCTTTCTTTTCATCTTTCTTTGTCTTGCCCCCAAAAGGAGGCTAATTGGTGTTTCTGATGTCATACTTACTAAGTTGTAAGAATGAAAACTACCTCAGGGGTGCCTGAGTGGCTCAGTTGATTAGGTGTCTGACTCGATTTCAGCTCAGGTCACGATCTCGTGGTTTGTGAGTTCGAGCCCCAGGTCAGGCTCTGTGCTGTCAGCACAGAATATGCTTGTGATTCTCTGTCTCCCTCTCTGTCTCTCTCTGCCCCTCCCTGTGCTCTCTCTCTCTCTCTCTCTCAAAAACAAACATTAAAGAAACAAAGAAAGAGAGAAAGGGGGAAAGAAAGAAAGAAAGAAAGAAAGAAAGAAAGAAAGACAGACCTCGTTCCTCAAGTTGGGTATAAAAGCTCTACAAAATATTGCTCATTTTTTCCCTTTCTTATTGAGTAAGTTATTCATTTTGACAAGTGACTTGAAATAATTATTTAGACCTCTGTTTTATCTCCTAAAAGATATCCCATTATAATTACTTTATAATTTTGCCCTCCAATGTAACTTCCAACAGCACCCAACCTGAAGCACTTGCTCAAACAATAATCTTATATTTGAAATTTTACTTCTACTTATGGTGAAATTCTTTACTAATTGCTATAGGTGAAAATGTGAACTGCCTCTAGGCTTTTCCTCAGAGTAATTAAGTTAATCACACAAAAATTTTGGAATAAAGTTCTCACCTATTTATGGATCTAGTATTCCAAAGTAACTTTCTGGGATTCTTTTTTTTTTTTTATGTCTATTTATTTTTTGAAAGAGGGAGAGACAGCGTGCGAGTGGGGTAAGGACAGAGAGAAAGGGAGACACAGAATCCAAAGCAGGCTCCAGGTTCTGAGCTCTCAACACAGACCCCGATGTGGGGCCCAAACCCACAAACTGTGAGATCATGACCTGAACTGAAGTCAGACGCTTAACCGACTGAGCCACCCAGGGGCCCCATAACTTCCTGGGATTTTAAAGAGCCCTGGAATTGTCTTTCTCAGATAACTGTTTGTATAAGTATAGTTGACTTGGAGGGAAAGGAATAATTAAGTTATGAAATGATTTCAAATGCATGTCAAGAAGGTCTTGGAGTATGATGAATCATGCCTAATTCATATTTGCATCTTAGGAAAGACTGGAAATTCCAGCACAAAGTAGATGCTTAATGTGGGACTGAACAGAACATTTAGTGAAACGGTTAAAATGTCAAAATTCTAATAATGTCAAGTGTTGGCAAGGATGCAGGGCCAATTGACAAACACTGCTATAGAAATGTAAACTGCTGTCAATCACTTTGGAAAACAGGCTGAAGTTTACAAAAGCTAAGCATACTTATACAATGAACTAGCAGTTTGACTCCTAGGTGTATATACAACAGACATGTGTATCTACACGCAACAAAAGTCGCAAAAGTGTGCAAAAATGCTAATAACAGCACTGGTCACCATCACTGTAAAATGGGAGTAATTCAGAAGTTTATCTACTGTAGAATGATTAATTATTGTAGAATAAATAAATTATTGTACCTATTAACAAAATTGATACTGTTCAGCAGTGAAAATAGACAAAATACTTCCATACACACAAGATTAATGAATCTTCTCTCCATTTTCCCCCACCCCACTCTCACACGCTATTAGGGAAAAAAAAATTAGACACAAAGAATACACATTGTATGACCCCATTTATACAAAGTTTAAAACAAGCAAATTTAGCCTATGCTGTTAGAAACCATTACCCTTGGGGGGGCATAAGGAAGACATCTAAGATTCTTTAAAGTTCCATTGTTCTATTTCTTTTTAAAAAAAAAAAGTTTATTCATTTCTGAGAGAGAGACAGACACAGCATGAGTTGAGGAGGGGCAGAGACAGGGAAACTCAGAATCTGAAGCAGGCTCCAGGCTCCGAGATGTCAGCACAGAGTCCAACGTGGGGCTCGAACCCATGAACCGTGAGATCATGACCTGAGCCAAAGTCAGACACTTAGCTGACTGAGCCACCCAGGTACCCCATCTATTGTCCTATTTCTTGATCTCAGTAATAGTTACCTGGTATGTTCGGCCTGTGACGATTCATTAACCTGTCTAAAGGAAAGATGCACTGTGTTTTTTCTTCCCTCTTATACTACTCACGACATTTCTGACACCAGATGTTAGGTTTTCCACACCAAGAAATTCTAAGGCTGGGGCGCCTGGGTGGCTCAGTCAGTTAAGCATCTGATTTCAGCTCAGGTCATGATCTCATGGTTCATGAGTTCGAGCCCTACATTGGGCTCTGTGCTGACAGCTCAGAGCCTAGAGCCTGCTTCCGATCCTGTGTCTCTCTTTCTTTCTGATCCTCTCCCACTCGCGCTGTCTCTCCCTCTCTCTCTCAAAAATAAACATTAAAAATTTTTTAAAAATTCTAATGCTAACCGGCTGGAGTTAACAGCAGACCCCACAGGTTAAAGGCTCAGTCACACAAGACTCTGCTACTTCAGACATCGCCCACAAGTGGTGTGCCCCCAGGTGACCTACAACTTCTGTCCAACTTGACTACAAATCAGAGATTCCTGTGACCTATTTAATCAAATCATTGGCTAGAACAGCTCACAGAATTAAGGAAATATGTTTACCTGTTATTATATAACAAAGGATATTGTAAAAAATACAAACGAACAGCCAAATAAACGACACATGGAGTGAGGTCTGGAAGTGTCCTGAATACAGGAACATCTATCCCTGTGGAGCTGGGGTACACTGCCCTCCTGGCATGGACATATGCTCGCCAACCAAAACAGCTCTCCAAGCTTCTAATCATGAGTTGGTCTTTCTGGAGCCCACCAGCAATTGCCTCATTGGAACAAAAAACATTCCTATCACTCAGGAAATTCCAAGGGATTCAGGAGTTCTCACGTCTGGAAACAGAATCAAAGACCAATTATTAGGACATAAGATACACCTATTGTTTTCCTAGTACTCTTATCACTTGGAAAATTACATGAGCTTTAAGAGTTCTATGCCAGGAACCAGAGGCAGAGACCGATGCATAGATTTTCCATCATTTCACAACCTGTGATGTGTATTTATTAGTTGTATACTTTACTATGTGAATAATTCAGTACAAAATTAATTTTTTAATCTTTCTTCTTACACCCGGTGAAGTGTCTAGTTATTTTAGCTAAATATAGGTATGAAAAGATTTTTGTCTTCTTCCCAGAAGCAGTTGGCCCTAGTAGAATGAGAGGAATAATGACTGGAGATGTAGTTTGGGAGGAACTTGGATGTAAGGTACGAGGTTGTGGTGCTGAAGTGCAGGATGCAACCTAAACGTGTTGGCAGGACATACAATGCCTCTTGTGACCTGATCCTTTTTCATTTTTAATCCTATTTCTGGACAGTCTACTATACACACCACTTTCCAGCCACCCTAAATCTTATGGTTTCATGATACATGATGCTCTCTCTTGCCTCCATAAACTGTAATTAATACCATGTTCTCCAGGTGAAGAAATCTTCTCTTCATAATAAAGCTTAAGTATCATGTACTCTGGGAAGACTTCCTTGACCCTACTTTTACAATTGTATGTATGTTTATGCATGAGGATATGAAAGGCACATGTATGTAAGACAATTTTGAGGATATTTTTAGTTCATATCAAGTCAACGAGCAGAACAAATTAAATTCTGTCTGGATGGGAGATTGGTTTATCCAACTGCTGCTAATTTTCAAAGTTTTCAAAATGAAGTTTTCAGCTGTTCAAATAGTTCAAATTATTCTAATAAGCTGCCAGACATAAGTTGACATTTGCATTCCAATGCACATTTTAAAAATTCAGTTGATGAAGTAATTTTGAATGACCCTGATCATCCTACATTGGATAAGGTCCAGATGGCCACTCATATCTCATGGAACATAATATGTACAGAAAATTCACTTGTCAGACTAAATAGTGAAAAGATTCATCTCAATTATAAGTCAGACTTATCTAATATTTCAAATGAAATTATTTTTTTTTACCTTGGGGCATGTAAATTAATTCTAATTATGCTCACTAGAGTTTTAATGTCCAAGACCCCCTTTGAAAACATGTGAGCATAATTAACTGGGGTATCAAATATTAATTTGTATTTAAATGGACATGTTTAATTATTGACAGTATTTATAATATTTATTTTTAAGTTTTGAAAAAATTTTTAATGTTTATTTATTTTGAAAAAGAGAGAGAGAAAGGGTGTGTGTGTGTGCGCACTAACGGGGGAGAGGCAGAGAGAGAAGGAGACAGAGAATCTGAAGCAGACTCCGCACTGTCAGCACAAAGCCCAATGTGGGGTTCAAACCCTCAAACCGTGAGAGATCATGACCTGAGCTGAAGTCAGACACTCAACAGACTGAGCCACCCAGGTGCCCTAACTTATTTTTAAGTTTGAATATTTGCCTTCAGTGTTGTGATAAACCAGACTACTTTCTAATTCATGAACCTGTCTAGAGCTTACTCAGCTACATGCGTGTTTCTCTTGCTCTTCTCATTTAGAGTGTATTTACCCTATCCTACGTAATTTCTTGCCCTCCAGGTTAAAGTCTCCATAGCAATATGTCAACATTTCAGTTGTGTGTATGCAAACCGCCTTCCTGTTTGAAGGGAATCTCTCTTGATATAAATTTGGTGGAAAGAAATGCCCTGCTTCCATCATGATCCCAAAGAGAGTCAATAGGTTGATCCTGTACCCAGAAGCAGCTGGCCTTAGAAAAATGAAAGAAAGGATGATTGGCAAGTTAGTTATGGTTCTTGCCAGCTTAGAGACAATGGCATGAGAGACTGTTATGCAGAACCGTTGGATGTAATAGATGCTCTGAGCCAGCCAACATTATATAGGGTAGCTACTTTCATGTCAGAATACGTGCATTCAGGAAAAAAAAGATCCACTCACAAAATTTGCTTTCCATTCCTGCAACTCTGGATTTCTGGGCTGTCGAAGTTTTAATGCCCAAAGAAGAATTTGCTTCTCATAGTAGGAACAATCGTTCCTCAGAATTGAAATAAAACATGTTTTTTCAGGTGGATTTGCTCAGGAATTAGACTCTGAGATGAAGAGTAGCATACAGTTTTTTCAGGGAGCTCTCTAGAGACGTACACCTGGAAGGGAAGAGATGTGGAAGAAGGACGTGATAAAGAGTGAAGTCAACTTGTGCTGTGGTCTCAAAAAAATTCAATGGACCTTATGGGTAGCTAAGATGTGTGATCTTTTAGAACCATCTTACGTTGGGTAAGAAGACCAGCTCTTTATACCCCTGAGTCTATCAGTCAATGGATATGAGTCACCACAAAGGATGGTGGATTCAGCGAGATGGCTCTATCCAGCTGAGGCACTCCCCAAAAGGGGATGACAGCTGAGGGCTACCTTCCAGCAGCCCTCTTAGCAATTAGAGTATTAAGTTCTACATAACAGAAGAGAGGATGGGGAACAGGGTGGTGCATCAGAGTCCATCACAGACTGTCTGCTTCCCAATAGTTCATGCTATTGGTAAAACAGTGAAAGATAAAGTTATAATGTTCTATAGGATATGAATTAATATTCATATTAATACGGAAAAGTGTTGCTATTTCACCAAGAGGCAAGAAGGGTGGGTTGATGGGACTGAGGAAGCCCCTGAGGTACTTTCTTCTACTACCCTGACTAGGGGTAAATGTTAATAGAGATGACCAGTTACACAAAAATGGCAGGACTAATAAGGATCAAGATCCTTCCAGAATAAACTTCAGGTCATCAAACCACCTAAAGAGCTCTGAGTAGTAGAGGTGCTGGCTGAAAACAAAGGCAGTATAAATTATGTGGGAGTTATAAATATAAGCTACACTCATAACTCCTTCTTGTAAGCAGACTACACAGGTTAGTTATAAGGCTAAAGCTCCCTTAAAACAGAACTAAAGCTCCCATCAATATTTTCTTCCCTGTCATGTCAAGTATAATTTGTATATTTTAATACCTTGTATCTTTTCTCTCCTTTTTTCCTACTATTGTGTGTCAGCAGTGGTAATATTATAGCCTTACACTAATATGATAACCACTATCTACATGTGGCTACTAAAATTAAAATTAAGTTAAATTAAAAATTGAACTTCTATACCATACTAGCATTTGCTCAATAGCCACATATTAACTAGTGACTACCATATTGAATGGTGCTGATATAGAATATTTCTATCATCACAGAAAGTTCTAGAAACCAGTGACTCTTACAATCAACCGAGGGTATTGCTGAGCACTGTGGCCAAAGGTACAAATTCAATAGATGTGAATTGTGGCTCAAGAACTTGTATTTCTAACAAGTTTCTAGGTGATGATAATGCTGTTGGTCCATGGTGAATAGTGGTATAGATTCTTCATCGGACACGATTGAGGAGGGATTGTGACAAATCTGGAGACAGGAGAATTTAATTTATATGGAAGACACAGGAGATATTCTGGTCTTGGGGCAGAGTAAGTACAATTTTTGACAATACAAATATTATTGTATTATTCAAGAGCTTTTTATTTTGGAATAGTAGCCTAAGTATAGAGGTGTATATGGATAGCGGGCAGTCACAAATAGTGAAGTATATTGGATAATTGTCATTTTTCCTGTTCAAAACCCAATTCTCTTTCCTGTTTCAAGGGAATCCCTATTGTGTGAGTTTTAGTAAAATGCAGAGTTTCATCTCTCATTACAGAAGGCAAACAGAACCCTGTCCCCTGCACCTAGAAAGGGAATGATATATTGTTTCGGCAGATTGAATGCGCTTGCTTGGGACCTTGAAGCAGGACTGTAGGACTGATTCAAGAGCATAAGACAGTCATGATTTCTTTGATGTGGTGCAGTTTATGAGTGTCTCTGCCAGGCCTGGGTTCTGGAGACAATGTCCACAGCAGCAACTGTGGCATAGAGAAATGATAACATGACGGCATGTTGGCCAGATTTTTGCTACTGCGTAAAATTAGGCAGCGTCTTATTTCCAACTTGTTTGCCAAAACAGGTCTTCCAGTTTTCTACCACTCCTGAGATGCCCTCTATGCACACTCAATGCACAGTCATTCTTACTAAGCCTGAGTCAGAGTCTGATGTTTGCAATGAACAGACTTAACTGGTTTACGCTTCCTTGTCCAGGAATTTAATTTGTCCAGGAAGATTTCTTCAACATGGAGCTAGCTGGTCATTCTCTTGGTTCTCACAGAGATTAATTCCAGCGGGATGTATGTTAAAGAGTTCTTTCTGAATGAGTGTACGGAACTTTATTAAATGCTTTTTACTTTTGTTGTATCCTATTCCTCCTCTTAGACCTTAAGTTCCTTGCAGATCAGAACTTTCGTTTTCATCGTTGTATCCCCTACAATCAAGTAGCAAAATATGTGCACATGAGTTATTTCTTGCCTTTACACTCAGCGAAAATGTCATCTCATTTATGAGCCCTTTCTTCATCCATCTGCAGCCATCCCAACCCCAGTCAAATGTTTTTTCAACACCCTGGTTTATTTTTCCTATAATACTTATCATTTTATTAAATTATGTTGTTTATATATTTGTACATTTGTCTCTATCCCCTCTTGATTATAAGGTCAATGAGAGCAGCAACCTTTATTATAAATCAGCCTGGGCCAAAAAAAATTAAACATATCTCTTTCAACAAAATTCAAGTAAATTAAAAAGTAATAATAAATAAACATAAAAAACCACAAACAAAACAAAATTCTGTCCACACAAACTAATTTGAGTTTGACTAAAATTACCAAACTTTGAGAGTCATAGCAAAGTTATCTTCCTTCGAACCACAGCCATCTACCATGTCACAGGTGGACATCTCCCTCTTTTTCCACCCTTTTCTCTCTCCCCCTTCTAAGAAGCATAACAAAGTTCCCTTGTTGTTTAATGCACACACTGAGAAAACATCATGTGAATGTTGAACAGACATTAGAATCCAATTCTTTACTTCTATTTATCTATCAAAGTGTTTTCTCCAAAAACAGCTCTTTCTAGAAGGAATTGAATACAGTTTTCCCTGGCTTGTTACATTAATGACTAGAATCTTCTTCATTTAGATACCTTCTGTTACAAATTCAAGATTAGTGGAGTCAGTGTGTGTGTGTGTGTGTGTGTGTGTGTGTGTAGACATGTGCCTGTGGGTGAACTCTGAGGAAAAGATATTTCCAACTGCTTAGCCTCTTTGCCTGTATGCATCACACTGAGCACTCGATTCCCATCCTGTCTGAAGCACCAACCAGTAAACAAACCAGCAGGACTCCTAGACTTGCATTCTTTTGCTTATGAAAATAATGAAGTATAGCAATCGCTCATGCATATAAATTGGCAAATACAGAGATGGAAGGTGACAGATGGCTTTTGTCTTTATTTAATAAAAGGTGATTCACAGTTTAAAACTTTATTAGGTTTAGCCTTTGCAAACAAAAGCATTGAGGTGTAGACTTAGTCACTTGTCTTCACATATGACTTCGGGTGACAAACTGATTGTAGTCAACAAATCTGACAGAGACGATAACAGGAGGATTAGCACCGAGAGTTTGAGAGAAACAGCGCAAATCCTAAAAGACTGCATTTCAATTGGGCTGATAAACTGTCATCTTACAGAGGACTTCCTTTAGGCAAAGAGATTTTGAGCCCGTGAGCTTGGTGTTAATGCAGCAACCAGGGAAAGGGAAAAAGAAATAGAAAAGGATCTGTAGTCGAGTGGAGTTTTAAAGCTCTGCCAGAGTAGAAGCAGAAGCAGAGAGAAAAAGAGATTCAAAAGAGTGTCTCGCAGAGGGCTGACATCTGACATCACCCTGCAGGGCTTGTCCTTCTAAGATCGGCATGGTGTCTGAGGCAGATATGGCCATTCTCTCTGTCACTGTTAGTACCAGTTAAGCACAAACTCTTCAGATGGGACTTTGTTTGCTTTTGCCATTTTCAGTAAATTTCACCCACCTACCCCTCCAGTCTCCTTTCCTGAATGAACACAGTCCCCCACCTCTACCAACACACCCACACAGACACCCAAAAACAGCACAAGCAGGACCAAATGAAGCCTGTTTTATGGACTGTTGACTGAACAATGCACACACATCTGAGCAGCGACAGGAAGGTTGAGAAAAATACACCCGGGTTTCACATCGTCATCTGTTACATGGTGCTTGTCCGTGCCAAGCCCCAGAATGAGATTCTTACATTCTCCCATGTTGTGCAGGAAGTGATCTTTTCCTAATTAACTTTATCACAACTTTCTCCTGGCTTATTTTAATTTGTTTATTTTAAAACATTTCTGTGAAGTGTATGGCTACCCTAACTATGCTAATATTCCAGTGGCTGGCGACTTACAGAAATGAAATGCCAGGGAGAGGAGGAAGCACGGACGTGTCTGACTGTGAATCCAGCATCACACCTCAGGGATGTTGATGTGCTTCTGTGCGACAGAGAGAACAAATGCAAATCCAATCAAAATAACTACATTTTTATCAACAGAAAAAGGTTGAGACAGAAATAGAGACATCTGAGGGCTTAGGGTTTTAAGGAAGAGAGAGCAGAGTGACATAAAACCTAAACCAGCTTTGGAGTACAACTTATCACGAAATGTGGCTATTTTTGGTTCTTGAACATTTTCCAGGATGCTAACATGTCTTGCCATAAAGAGGCTAACAGATTCAGAGGCCCCCAGACATGACCACATAATGTAGGAAAAGAGCTCCCCCAAGCCCAGAGGTAAGCATGGCGGATAGGCGACCTTGTATTTAGAGCGTACGACGGATGAGGAGCTGGGTTTCAATCTGGCTGGAAGACAGATTGTAGATGTGAAAGGATGAGAGAAGACTGTAGGAACCAGACAGCTAACTTCACTAACTGGCACTAGTGTGCCTCCACTAACTGGCACACAAGATGGATGATGATTGATAGATAGATAGATAGAGATATAGATGATAGATGACAGATAGATATAGATGATAGATAGATGATAGAGAGATAGATAGATATAGATTAGATATAGATACAGATATAGATGATATAGATATATAGATGATATAGATATAGGTAGATATAGATGATAGATAGACTAGACAGATAGATAGGCAGGCAGACATACAGACAGAGGTTTGAAGTTTATATTTAACTTGATGGTCCTAGATGGTGAGAAGCAATCATAGTGTCTCCCATACTCCACAGCTGTCTTAGACCACATGCTACTGTTTTATGAAGCCCCCTCCCCTGACTTCTATTTCATTCAAGATTGTCCTTGGTGTCTACCTTTTCTGCATTGCACCTGCAAATGTGAGCTGTGATGAGAAGAATCTTTATTTTCTCAAGGCACTTTCCCCCCCCATTCTATTTTTTTTACATCCTTCTTCCCACCTACATGCCACCAAAACATAAGCTTTTGGATGAACAGGGTAGAGGACAAAATTCTGCCAGCAGGCTACACTGAGAACTGTGAAGAGTCTGAGATTTTATTCTACTTACAAGCTTAACAAGTTGGTTTGCTAGCTTCACAGATGCTGGCAGAAGCATGAGGTTCCTAGGTCAGAGACAAAAGACTGTATTGCTCAGGGCACAGCAAGCAGCAGGAGAACTGGCATATTTGTATCAGTTCTCTTTGTCCTCAAGTGCCACGGGGGCAAAATGGACGGGCCCAGGTGGCACCTGCATACTCAGTGAATTGCATTACAGAAGAGGAACCCTGAACTTAAGGCACACAAATCTTTTTTAATGAGAAGTCGGCAGAGGGAGACCTTGTCCTTATTATACTGGACAGTAAGCATGCCTACCCTTCCCTCTGGAGGGAGTATCTCTGTCTTCCAAACCTACTTGGTATACAGACACCCTTGAAAAGATAGTCCAGAGTAAAAATACTCAGTGGCTCTGTGTGCAAGAAACACCTGAGACTCCATGGATAATCATCTCCCAGCAGATCATCTGGTTCTGTTTCTCACTACCTTCATCACGCCCCCACACCCAGCCCTTACCTGTCTGACACATTAGGCTCTCACTGCGCCCTGCGCCCACATTCTCCCCGCACTGATCACTCTGCACTGTACCTGCTTGCTTAGTCATGCGCCTCTTCAATTTGCCTATAAACTTCTCATGAGGGAACACTATTATTTTTTCGGGCATCACCAGTCCAGCACAGTGTTTGACCCCCAGAGAAGCCCAATAAATGTTAAAATAATGAGTAACGGGCGCCTGGGTGGCTCAGTCGGTTGAGCGTCTGACTTCAGCTCAGGTCATGATCTCACAGTCCGTGAGTTCGAGCTGTGCTGACAGCTCAGAGCCTGGAGCCCATTTCGGATTCTGTGTCTCCCTCTCTCTCTGCCCCTCCCCTGTTCATGCTCTGTCTCTCTCTGTCTCAAAAATAAATAAACGCTAAAAAAAAATAATTAAAAAAAAATAATGAGTAACAACCTTTAGATAGTTCCTTGAGGGAAGGGGCTGTATCCTATACAACTTGGTATCAAGAACTATAGCTCCTAAAAGAGTTTCTTTCCAACAACAGGCATTATTACTGTAATGAAATTTAGCAATTAGTGATTAAGTTCCCAAGCAGGCTCACAAAATCTCACATTCTAGACTGGGAGTCACAAACTGAAAAGCAAACTGGACTGCTTAAATCATAGTTGCATTTTGCAGCAGCGGCACTTTGAAAAGCAAAATATGTTAGATATTGTTCTTTTTCTCATTTTTAAGTCAAGCATATTTCCCATATATGTTTATAGTTTTTAACGTATATTTTTCATACTATCCCAGGTTCTTTTCTTTTATCACAAACATTCTTTATATAAAACACACAGAGAGTCATCACTTTAACAAAAAAATATGTTCACATATGTTTTTTTTTTTCTTGAAGCACACACTTTTATTTTGCCCACTTTGGTTACAGAAATGACTGTCTGAATTGTTCTACCTGCCTGTTAGCTCTGCTGTAACAAAAACAGCAGTGTGGGGCCGAGGTAGGCAATGCTCCTTGGCCTCAGTGATTGGAATTTCACGGGGAGGGTTGGGAACACAGAAAACCCTTGCCCTCCAGCAGGGACAATGGCTTCTCACTCCAACCCTGTGCTGTTGGGCCCCCTAATATTGTAGGAAGTGTTTGAAAAATAGAGCCCCTAATTTCATTTGTTGACCATTTTTTCAAGGAAAAAAAACAATGCAATGACTTCTCAGACCAGTCTTATTCCTGGGCCCTCAGCTGGCCTTCTCTGAAACTGCCTGGAAAGGAGAAGAGAAGGGGGAGGTGGGAGGGGCTAAAGGCCAAACTAGGAGCAGGGAAAAGATGGATGGCATATCTACATTGTGTACAGATTGCAGAGAAAAGCATCTTATGGCGCATAAAATACATGAAGAATATTCAACAATTAGACCTAGATTCTTCCCTAAAGAAGTTTCTAGTCTATGGGTAACTTATCATGTGAAAGTGAGGGGCACTTTGGTGTTTTACTTACTGGGTACTTTAAAGTCCTAGATAGAGTCTTGTACGTGCCTTTTGTGGACATACCTTCTGCATAAGGCTTTATAAGTCTTTCAGAGAAAGCTTTATAAAAAGGACTTGGCCTAGTTTCATCCTGTTAAGAACAGGAAAAACAGCAGTCAGACAGGTACATACACAGCCACACCCCTCACACATGTGCATTCACTGGGTTCCAAACACCCCCGGGGGAAGAGAAAATAGCGGCACTCTGGAGGAAGACGCCCTGGAAGAACTAACAGTTCAAAGCCAAGGGTAAGACACCGTGTGATGCTTCTCAGAGTAGTGCACCAAGTTCAGGTGAAGAGCCTTCACATTTATGTGAGTGGCTAGTGGTAAAGAAAGGAGCCTGTGGAATCAAACTGGTCCAAATTCTGGTTCTCTTACTTACAGGCTGAGTGGTTTGGGCCCAGTGACTTCATCTCCCTAAGCTTCAGCTTCCTCATCTCTAAGATGGAAATAATAATAACAATAAGTCCTGCATGAAATGTTGGATACAAGAAATCACTAAAACCACTAGAATAGAACCCCAGGCAGAGGAGAAATGGGGATGTGCGGACAGATTAAAGCAGACTGTAGTAAAGCAGTGGTCTGTAGTCTGAAGAAGCAGGGCAGAGGCAACACCAAGCGGCAGCTGAAGCGAAGCCCAAGTGGAAGCAGGGTAGAAGGTGGAAATAAAAGTAAGCATAAACAGAAAGGACTTGCTGGCATGACAGCTCCCTGCATGAGTGTGGCCATTCCCTCGACTCCAGTGGCAAAAACTAATAATAATAATAATAATTTTAATTGAATTGAATATATTTTTATTTTCACCAACCCATACCCTTGGTATGAAACTTGCTGAAATCCCCCCAAAAAGATATAGAAAAACTGCAGCCTGAAATTACCACAACAAATTTCTAAAACATGGATTGTGATATGGATCCTTAATTTCTTAGAGGCAGGAAATAGAATATGGTCTTTAGACTACTTTTGCTTCTCAAGTTTGATTTTATTTTAAGAGGTCTTAGAAAAGAAACTCTTGGATAAAAATAAAGAGAGTCTTAGGTTCTCACTCTGGCTTTGCAACGAAATTCCTTTCATAAGACAATTGATCTGTGTTGAAAATGGAAATTCATAATAATGGTATCTGCTTTCTTCAGAATTATATGTAGGTAAAGGTGGTTCATGAAGCATTTAGCAACTGGAATAAAATGTATAGTAGGAATTTTAGGTTGCATCCTTTATTAATAATATATGATTGACTTTATAGAAGATGAGCCCCCCCTACCCTTATTTTGAATACAAGGCAGATTATTCTGTCTATTGTTCTCAAAAAGAAAACCATAGTACATTAGCGTTCGGATAAAGTTTGAGAAAATTGGCAAAGAGACTAAAATTTTTACTACTGTGGATATTGGCCAGTCCAGAAATAAAAATCTCATTACATTAATGTTAATAGTGGGAAACGAACCATTTCACTTAATATTTTCAAAAGTTATTAATACATTGTTTTCTTAAGACTCAAAACCACGGTTCATTGCATACCTATGGGAACAGCAGCATCAAGGTTACCCGTGATTGATGCTAAATAATTCACTATGAATTTATATATTGCCTTCAGGAAAAGAGCATGAAATTTAGAATATATAAATATTAAACAAAAGTAAATCCTTCAGAACATTTCCATCATTGAGGAGCAAAGCAGGAAGACTCAGAATCAACTCCAGGAGAGTAATTAAAGGAAGAAAATACTTTTAATATCTATAAACTCTGAATTTACTTTTAATGTACTTACAGAGTTTCTGTTTTTAAAATGCCAAGTGTTTTGATCACTTTAAAAATCATTTTACACCATCCTATTATTTCAACAAATGAAGTCTTTTAAACATGGAATTTATGGTGGATAATCTAGGCTGAATATTTTCTTTTATTTTTTCTTTTCTTTTCTTTTTCATTTTTCTTTTCTTTTTTTTAAGATTTTAGCTTTAAGTAATCTCTATACCCAAGATGGGGCTTGAACTTACAACCCCAAGATCAAGAGTCACATGCTCCACCGACTGAGCCAGCCAGGTGCCCCTGAGCTGAATATTTTCATGGGAAGCATTCTGAAGTCCTCTCTCACTGAAATATAACTATGTACTGGATATAATAAACTTGTTGCTGAATTAGCAAGACTGAATTGTTATATGGGGCACCTGGGTGTCTCAGCCAGTTAAGTGTCTGACTTCGGCTCAGGTCATGATCTCACAGTTCGTGGGTTCAAGCCCCATGTTGGGCTCTGTGCTGACAGCTCAGAGCCTGGAACCTGCTTCAGATTCTGTGTCTCCCCCTCTCTGTGCCCCTCCCCTGCTTGTGCTCACTCTTTCTCGCTCTCTCTCTCTCTCTCTCTGTCTCTCTGTGTCTCTCAGAAATTAGCAAACATTAAAAATAAAAAGAAAGAAAGACTTAATTGTTCTGAGTCAAATGTTCATAGCATCACTGTGGTTCTGAAACCGCAATGTATCCTAAGCAGAATGAACCAAAAATAAATCTGCGCCAAGAAACATATTAAAACTGTAGAACGCTAAAGATTAAGAGAACTTAAAAGGCAAAGTGAAAACTGAAATACAAAGACTCCTGCAAAGGGTAGAGCAACCCATGGTGGATAGGAATACAAGGAGCTGAAAGGTCATGGAATCATATTTTAGTTTCCTCTGATCACCTTGCTATCCCACGATAGTTTGCAGCCCCAAATCATTGATGACATCATGCTACTGAACTTTACCAGATGCCGCAGGAAGCCATATGCAGCAGCTTTGGGCAGACAAACCGGATCATCAGGGGTACTTTTGGGGTCCTCTTGAAAAATATCCGCTGGGGGAGAGTCAGCTGAGATCACACTGTCTGTATGTGGGTAACTTAGAAAATTGGTGGTGAATTCTTTGGGGGTTACTACTGAGAGCCACGCCCACTTTGGTGCTAGATGGCTGGAATTCTGATTGAGGCTCCCCTGTGATTCCCGCGCTTCCAGATTTCCTTAAAGTAGTCCCCTGAGATTGTCTTTCCCAGTGTTCACAATGGTTGTGTAAACCTCTAATGCTCTTTTTCTAAGCGACATGCTTAAAACAACGTGTCCCCCCCCCCCCCGCCGAACAATGATTAAAACAATCACCTATTTTATTTTTTTAAGTTTATTTACTTATTTTGAAGGGGAGAGACAGAGTGTGTGTGTGTGCAAGCGGGGAAGGATCAGAGAGAGAGGTACAGAGAGGATCTCAAGTACGCTCCTGGCTGTCCCCACAGGGCCTGACATGGGTGGGGCTCGAACCCAGGAACCATGAAATCGTGACCTGAGCTGAAATCAAGAGCCAGAGGCTTAACCAACTGAACCACCAAGGAACCCCAAGAGTCACCTATTTTTAAAAAGCATTTTAAGATTATATCAAAAAGGAAATTCAACACTATGTTTATAAGAGATATATAAGATAAAGAGATTCAGTAGAATAGCAAATAAAAGTAAAAGGTTTAAGAAAAGATGAAATTTCAGCCAGAAAGCATTAAATTGCACACAAAAAGGCAGACACTAATATTAACACTATAGTTCAAAATGAAGACCTAATACTTTTGCATATCTATGTGCCAAGTAACATAACAGAAAGATTCGTGAATAAAAATATCAGGAGATATAAGGAAAAATTAGTAGGAACAGACTAATTGCAGCAAACTTATTTATTTCTCTTGGTCCATGATTAAGTAAGCGGAAAACTAATAAGCATAAAAGGTCCAGTAACATATTTAATAAGTCATGTCAGATTGATAATATGAATTCTAAATTCACAAAATTAAGAATATGTTCATTTTCTCTTAAGGGGACCATGGAACACTTAAAAAACAATCAACAGTGAATGTGGTAAAATAACTATTGCCAGAAAAAGAACCTAGTGCAAATTAATTTTACAGAAGAATTTTAAAAAATAGAGAGAGATGATATTTGCAATGCTTGCAATATTCTTTCTAAACATACACTCAAGGAGGAAAATTTCAAATGCTTTTGTTAAATGCGACTATAATATTGAATTCAAAGCCCAGAAAGTTTTCTAATAAAAAGAAAAGCTCATCAATATAAAATTTGTAAATAAAATATCGGCAAACATCTAGCAGAATGTTAAGAGAATATACATCTTGAGTTTATTTTAAGCAAGGATGGTTTAACATTAGTAAATCTATTAATATAAATTTACCATATTAATGGCTCTTAAAAAAACTCCTATGGTTATTTTCACTGAAGTGTTATTTGACAAGTGTCTTCAATTCTTTTTTTTTTCTTCAATTTGTTATACAGATATTCAATTAAAGGAAAGTTGACCTTTTTTCTCCACATAAGAAAATATATTTACCTGGTATCCCAAACCATCATCATGCTTAATTCAAAATACAAGGCCCACTTAAGTCAGAAACAAAATAAGCCTGCCTACTTTTATTACTATCATTTGGCATTTTATGGGTAACACTAACCAATGCAATCAGACAGAAGAAATTGAATGTATAAAAACTGCAAAGGAGGAGGTAAAATTACTTTATCACATACAGATGTTAATATCTTAACTAAAAAACTAAGAAAACCAATGAAAAAATTAGCAAATAATAATAAAATTCGCTGAGAGCTTATGGCACAAAATAATGTATAAAAATTAATAGCGTTCGTATCCTGAACAATGCCAATTAAAATAAAGGGGGGGGGAATGTCCCCATTTATAATAGCAGTAAAAAAGATAAATTCCCAGGAATAAATTTTTCAAAAAGTGTGCAATTCTCATGAGAGTAAGATTCAGTCACATTCTTGAGAAAAACCAATGATGCCTTGAACAAAAGGAAACGGCCAGTTCTCAGCCCGTAAAACTCAGGATTATAAACGGTTAATTCTTCCCAGATTATGGAGGTTATAATCTCCTAATATATAAACAAACGGTGGGTGATGAGCTTCAGGTATGCATAAATTGACCCTACATTTATATGGGAAAAATCCATATCCACATAGGCAGAAAAACTCGAAAATCATTGAAGGGAAGAACTAGAACTACCATGTACTAGTACATATTATAATGCCTCAGTAATTAGCAATGTGGTCTTTCTGCATGAAACAGAAATAGAATCATGGTATAGAAGAATCCCCGAACAGATCTAAATATATATGGGAATTTAGTATGTGATAAAGGCGGCATTTTCAAATTATGGACCAGCTAATAAATGAATAAATGAAATAAAGACATAAGCTTCTAAAAGATAACATAATGCAGTTGGAATCCCACCTCACACTACTCACTAGAAAAATTTCAACTAGATCAAAGATTTATATATAAAAAAATTGAAATCATAACAGTACTAGAACAAGAGAGATTCCTTTCCAAAGGATGGGTTAGGATTCAAAAATCTATAAATTATAAAAAAAAAAACGCACACACAAGCTTGACAAATTTAACCACATAAAATAAATAATTGTACATGGGGGAAAAAAAAGGAAAGAGCATGAAAACAAAGTCAAAATAAATGACAAACTGGAAAACCGCAACTCATAACAAAGGACTAATCATCTAACACTTACAGGGCTTGTGACAGGTCAGAGAAAGATCAACATTGCAATAGAAAAATAAGCAAAAGATAAGAACGGGCAGTTTACAGATGCCCCTAAAAACTCATGAAAATATTCTTAATGTCAATCATAAGAGAAGTGTAATGTCAAACTCCATTTTCACCAAGAAGATCGATAAATATCTGAAAGTATGATAATGTTCTTCCTTTGAGTCTATGAACCTTCTCGTATGTGGGTCTTAGGAGTTCAAATTTGTCCAACCTCCTTCAGAGGCCAATTTGGCAACATGTTTCAAAATTACAAATACATAGAATAGACACTTTGAGTCAGGAATCGGCACTTCTGAAAATCTATCCTATAGATAGATTTTCACATGTGACATGATACCCAAGGTTAGTACTTGTAAGAAAAATATTGGTAATAACCCAAATGTGTATCAACAGAACACTGGTTCAAAAGGAACATGACTCAGATAGTGAATAACAGTAAGGAGGTGCTCTATGGGCCACTATAGAAAGCTCTCCACGATGTAGTGTTAAATGAAAAAAAGCAAGACAAGAACTTTGTGTATGGTTTGAAGGCTTTTGAGTAAAAAGATAGAAAAACATTAAGAACTTATATTTAAAATTCTACCTCAACCAGTTATGGTAGGATATATAAAAAACAGTAAAAGTTGGTGGCACATGCCTTTCACCAGAAACATATCTAAGAATATAAAGAAACAAATATACTGATATATAGATATCAAGCAAATACTAACTAAAGAGAGCTTAAATTGCAGACAAATAGACTTTAAGACAGAAAAACATTATTGGGATGTCATTAGGGATGAAGAGAATCACTGCATAAAGAGAAAAGGTTCAACCGATCAGAATGTAAATGTTGTAAACTTATATACACCTGAATTATCCTCACGTTATAGAAAAAGAGGTTTGAAAAAATTTACCAACATAGTGGGAGATTTCAAAACAATCCTCTATTTTTAATAGGTTAAATTAGGAGCTCCTTGGTGGTCAGTCAGTTAAGCTTCTGACTTCAGCTTAGGTCATGATCTCACGGTTCGTGGGTTCGAGCCCTGCATTGGGTCTGTGCTGACAGCTCAGAGCCTGGAGTCTGCTTTGAATTCTGTGTCTCCCTCTGTCTCTGCCCCTCCCGCATTCGCACTCTGTCTCTCTCTCTCTCTCAAAAATAAGTAAAAAATTTAAAAAGTTAATAGGTAAAATTAGCAAAGATATAAGCAATTTGGACAGCCTGATTTAATGTAGCTATATAGGTTAGCATCCAATTGCTACCGTCTTTCTAAGCAAAAATGGAACAAATGAATGAAAGTTCTACTAATCCCACTAAACAGTGCTCAGTAATTTCAAAGAAATTTCTTATAAAGTATTCATTGTCTATAATGCAATTAAGCTAGAAGTCAAAGACAAAAAAATTAAAATCTCCATATATATGTAAATTTAAAACAATTCTAACACAGAAAAGCTCAAAATGAGGGAAATACTTAGTATTGACTGGACTTGTCTATGGATTTTGAACGCAATGGCAAAATTATTTCAAGTAAATAAGAACATCAGATTTTCTATTTTGTACCGTGAAAAATATAAGTTGCAGTATGATCTTAAAAGTTATAACAGAAATTATTGAACAATGGCCCATGTAGCTTGGGAAATCTGGAGCATCTAAATAACTTGATTTTAGTTACATTTGTAGTTTATTTTAGAAAGTAGATAGTGAGAGTCAAGCTTATAGAATCTTAGTACTGCATGGGGACTTTAAAGAACACATCTAAGCCTGTATTACAGATAAGGAAAATTAAGGTTGAGAGAGGTATCGCTAGGATCCTAACCAAAGTGACATCAGAGCGTCATACGTTCAAACAGACGTGGGTTCAGGTATTGACTCCACAACTTACCTCGGTAAGCCTCAGTTTTCATATCTGAAAAAAAAGAAAGTTAATTGGTTAACTATACTTTACTTACCTCCAAGTTTGTAGAATTTGTAAAAGTATATGAAGCTTATCACATGGGACTAAAAACTATTCATTGTTTATCAGACAATAGTCTTTCTATTAAACAATTTAGGTCTGAGAAATTTGTTTTTATAATTTAAACACAACATGATACTGTGTTCATCTATTTCTTAAAGACATTCATGTATAAGTTATATTTTTTTACATCACAGCCACTTTTCAGGTATGCTAGAAAGTTTATAATACCCATTTGTGAATGTGAATGGAACAATAACATATTCTAGGGCAATGACTTAGAGTTTTAGTCATAATTATCTCTGATTATCACCTGACACTGAACAATTTCCCTTTCTCTCTATTGTCTCCCTTTCTAAAATGAGCATTATGATTAATCTGGCCCTTCATATTTCAATTGTGCTTAGATGCCTATGTCACTCGATTCAGCGCCTTTCTGTACGCGGTCACTCATGAGCATTTAAGCATACATGACATGACAGATAGGGTTTCAAGGGGGTTCAGCTACAACAGCAGCCTAGTTTCTCAGTTTTCCAGGACCCAAGGGATTTAATTCAGGGAGATCTTCCAGAGAAGATAGAACCCTATAAGTCTCCAAGGTGCTGAAGCTGAAAGATAATTTCTGTCTCATTCTGAGAAACAGAAACCACAAATCAGCAAGCAAGATCTCACAGGATTCTTAGATTAATCCCCATGAAGTCGTCTCTGCCATCAGCACAATGCCTCTGGACTTTCAGTCCGCACCCAGATCACCCATGGAACTTAAAATCCTGACTAACAGATTCCATATTCCAGATGGGAGCCCCCTGGCCCCTATATTTTAAAAGCTCAATTTAGATTCTGATAGGTACCAAAGATTAGGAACTAAGCCCTAAATTTCCTTCTAACTAACAGCTCTGATGATGCGATTCCTTTGCTCAAAAACCTGCAATGGCTCCCTACTGCCCAGGAATAAAATATTAACTGCTCAGGGTGTCATTTGCCTTCCACTCTATCACCCAAAAATCTGTGTTCCCATGTTTCATATCACGTAGTCTGTGACATAAACCCAAGACTATAAAGTGAACATATTCTAATCTTTTCAAGAGCCTGTCTGTAAATCAGCTGCATGAGATTACCTCTAGAGCTTGTTAAAATGGCAGATTCCTGCTGTCCCTGCCTCCCTTCCTCGATTCAGTAGGTATAGGAATCTGCCATTTTAACAAGCAACTGAGGTGAGCCAGGGGCAGACTTTATCACTCCTCATGCTGATTTTGGAACTGCTGTTGCCTCTCCAGGTGTGCCCTGCCTTACCTGTCAGACTCTAGAGGCTCAGCTCAGATTCACCACTTTCCATCAGTTCTTGACTTCCCCTCCAAGTAAACTTCTTTTATGTCAGACCCCCATATGTAGCATCTTTTGTCTTTTATTTAGTGTCTTTTGTACCCTCCCAGCTAATAGATTCCTAAGGACAGAATCTGTGTCTTTCTCATTTTTATGTTCCCCACAATGTTTAACATAGTCACTGCTTTGAGTGGAGGAGTCAGTCAGTATCGTTGGAATTGAATTGAATACAAAAAAAAAAAAAAAAAATGGGAGAGATCCTGGGCTTGGTAGGGAGAGTGACAGGGCTACAATGGATGGTGGCTCAGGGGCACAAAGAGAGTCAGATTCTCAGAGAGTGGGGAGAGGAAGGGAATTTGGCAGGGTTAGGACTTCTTTCAAAACGAGATCTGTGCTCCAGGAAACAAGGAAACATACACATATATAAAAGAGAAAATACCTTCACTATGTATTTTCTCTGCATAAAAGGAGAGAAATATCCCAAATCTCAATAGTGGTTATCTCTAGGGCTGCCTGGGTGTCTCAGTCCGTTAAGCATCCTACTCTTGTTTTGGGCTCAAGTCATGATCTCAGGGTTCACGAGATCGAGCCCCGCACCAGACTCTGTACTGATAGCACAGGGCCTGCTTGGGATTCTCTCTCTCTCTGTCTCTCTGCCCCTCCCTCCCCTTTCTCTCACTCTCAAAATAAATAAACATTTAAAAAAAAGAAATTTTAGGGGGATTCTAGGGAAGATGGTGGTGTAGGAGGACGCTGGGCTCACCGCGCGTCCTGCTGATCACTTAGATTCCACCTACACCTGCCTAAATAACCCAGAAAACCGCCAGAAGACTAGCAGAACGGAGTCTCCAGAGCCAAGCTCAGACAAGAGGCCCACGGAAGAGGGTAGAAGGGCGGTGAGGCGATGCGCGCTCCACGGACTGGCGGGAGGGAGTTGGGGTGGAGGGGCGGCCCACCGGCCAAGCAGAGCCCCCAAGTCTGGCTGGCAAAAGCAGAGGGGCCAGACGGAGTGTGTTCCGACAGCAAGCGGGACTTGACATCTGGAAGGTTATAAGCTGCAAGCTCTGCTCGGAGAGCGGGAGGGCTGGAGGTCAACGGGAGGGAGAGTTGCTGAGCCCCAGGAGACAGAGCTCAGTTTGGCAGGGAACAAAGGCGTTGGCCAGCGCCATCTCCCTCGCCCATCCCCCAGCCAAAATCCCAAAGGGAACCAGTTTCTGCCAGGGAAATTGCTTGCTCTGCACAAACACCCAACGCTGTGCTTCTGCAGAGCCACCCCTCCGGCAGTGGGTCTGACTCCCTCCCGCTGCCACAGGGCCCCTCCTGAAGTGGATCACCCAAGGAGAAGCGAGCTAAGCCTGCCCCTCCTGCCCCTGTGCACCTTGCTGATCCACCCCAGCTAATACGCCAGATCCCCAGCACCACAAGCCTGGCAGTGTGCAAGTAGCCCAGACGGGCCACGCCACCCCACAGTGAATCCCGCCCCTAGGAGAGGGGAAGAGAAGGCACACACCAGTCTGACTGTGGCCCCAGCGGTGGGCTGGGGCAGACATCGGGTCTGACTGCGGCCCCGCCCACCAATGCAACTTATTCGAGACAGCACAGGGGAAGTGCCCCACAGTCCCGCACCACTCCAGGGACTATCCAAAATGACGGAACGGAAGAATTCCCCTCAGAAAAACGTCCAGGAAATAACAACAGCTAACGAACTGATCAAAAACGATTCAAACAATATAACAGAAAGTGAATTTAGAATAAGAGTCATAAAATTAATCTCTGGGCTTGAACACAGTATAAAGGACAGCAGAGAATCTCTTGCTACAGAGATCAAGGGACTAAGGAACAGCCAGGAGGAACTAAAAAATGCTATCAACGAGTTGCAAAATAAAATGGAGACAACTACGGCTTGGATTGAAGAGGCAGAGGAGAGAATAGGTGAACTAGAAGATAAAATTATGGAAAAAGAGGAAGCTGAGAAAAAGAGAGATAAAAAAATCCGGGAGTATGAGGGGAAAATTAGAGAACTAAGTGATGACCTAACAGGAATAATCTACACATAATTGGTATTCCAGAGGAGGAAGAGAGAGGGAAAGGTGCTGAAGGGGTACTTGAAGAAATAATAGCTGAGAACTTCCCGGATCTGGGGAAGGAAAAAGGCATTGAAATCCTAGAGGCACAGAGAACTCCCTTCAGACGTAACTTGAATCGATCTTCTGCACGACATATCTTAGTGAAACTGGCAAAATACAAGGATAAAGAGAAAATTCTGAAAGCAGCAAGGGATAAACGTGCCCTAACATGTAAAGGGAGACCTACAAGACTCGTGACTGATTTCTCTTCTGAAACTTGGCAAGCCAGTAAGGATTGGCAGGAGATCTTCAATGTGATGAACAGAAAAAATATGCAGCCGAGAATCCTTTATCCAGCAAGTCTGTCATTTAGAATAGAAGGAGAGATAAAGGTCTTCCCAAACAAACAGAAACCGAAGAAATTTGTCACCACCAAACCAGCCCTACAAGAGATCCTAAGGGGGATCCTGTGAGACAAAGTACCAGAGACATCGCTACAAGCATGAAACCTACAGACATCACAATGACTCTAAACCCATATCTTTCTATAATAACACTGAATGTAAATGGACTAAATGTGCCAACCAAAAGACATAGGGTATCAGAATGGATAAAAAAACAAGACCCATCTATTTGCTGTCTACAAGAGACTCATTTTAGACCTGAGGACACCTTCAGATTGAGAGTGAGGGGATGGAGAACTATCTATCATGCTACTGGAAGCCGAAAGAAAGCTGGAGTAGCCATACTTATATCAGACAAACTAGACTTTAAATTAAAGGCTGTAACAAGAGATGAGGAAGGGCATTATATAATAATTACAGGGCCTATCCATCAGGAAGAGCTAACAATTATGAATGTCTATGCGCCGAATACGGGAGCCCCCAAATATATAAACAATTACTCATAAACATAAGCAACCTTACTGATAAGAATGTGGTAATTACAGGGGACTTTAACACTCCACTTACAGAAATGGATAGATCATCCAGACACACGGTCAATAAAGACACAAGGGCCCTGAATGATACATTGGATCAGATGGACTTGACAGATATATTTAGAACTCTGCATCCCAAAGCAACAGAATATACTTTCTTCTCAAGTGCACATGGAACATTCTCCAAGATAGATCATATACTGGGTCACAAAACAGCCCTTCATAAGTATACAAGAATGGAAATTATACCATGCATACTTTCAGACCACAATACAATGAAGCTTGAAATCAACCACAGGAAAAAGTCTGGAAAACCTCCAAAAGCATGGAGGTTAAAGAACACCCTACTAAAGAATGAGTGGGTCAACCAGGCAATTAGAGAAGAAATTAAAAAATATATGGAAACAAACGAAAATGAAAATACAACAATCCAAACGCTTTGGGATGCAGCGAAGGCAGTCCTGAGAGGAAAATACATTGCAATCCAGGCCTATCTCAAGAAACCAGAAAAATCCCAAATACAAAATCTAACAGCACACCTAAAGGAAATAGAAGCAGAAAAGCAAAGGCAGCCTAAACCCAGCAGAAGAAGAGAAATAATAAAGATCAGAGCAGAAATAAACAATATAGAATCTAAAAAAACTGTAGAGCAGATCAATGAAACCAAGAGTCGGTTTTTTGAAAAAATTAACAAAATTGACAAACCTCTAGCCAGGCTTCTCAAAAAGAAAAGGGAGATGACCCAAATAGATAAAATCATGAATGAAAATGGAATTATTACAACCAATCCCTCAGAGATAAAAGCAATTATCAGGGAATACTATGAAAAATTATGTGCCAACAAATTGGACAACCTGGAAGAAATGGACAAATTCCTAAACACCCACACGCTTCCAAAACTCAATCAGGAGGAAATAGAAAGCTTGAACAGACCCATAACCAGCGAAGAAATTGAATCAGTCATCAAAAATCTCCCAACAAATAAGAGTCCAGGACCAGATGGCTTCCCAGGGGAGTTCTACCAGACGTTTAAAGCAGAGATAATACCTATCCTTCTCAAGCTATTCCAAGAAATAGAAAGGGAAAGAAAACTTCCAGACTCATTCTATGAAGCCAATATTACTTTGATTCCTAAACCAGACAGAGACCCAGTAAAAAAAGAGAACTACAGGCCAATATCCCTGATGAATATGCATGCAAATATTCTCAATAAGGTACTAGCAAATCGAATTCAACAGCATATAAAAAGAATTATTCACCATGATCAAGTGGGATTCATTCCTGAGATGCAGGGCTGGTTCAACATTGATTCGCAAATCAATGTGATATATCACATTAATAAAAGAAAAGATAAGAACCATATGATCCTGTCAATCGATGCAGAAAAGGCCTTTGACAAAATTCAGCACCCTTTCTTAATAAAAACCCTTCAGAAAGTCGGGATAGAAGGAACATACTTACACATCATAAAAGCCATTTATGAAAAGCCCACAGCTAACATCATCCTCAATGGGGAAAAACTGAGAGCTTTTTCCCTGAGATCAGGAACACGACAGGGATGCCCACTCTCACTGCTGTTGTTTAACATAGTGTTGGAAGTTTTAGCATCAGCAATCAGACAACAAAAGGAAATCAAAGGCATCAAAATTGGCAAAGATGAAGTCAAGCTTTCACTTTTTGCAGATGACATGATACTCTACATGGAAAACCCCATAGATGACATGATATTATACATGGAAAATCTGATAGACTCCACCAAAAGTCTGCTAGAACTGATACATGAATTCAGCAAGTTGCAGGATACAAAATCAATGTACAGAAATCAGTTTCATTCTTATACACTAACAATGAAGCAACAGAAAGACAAATAAAGAAACTGATCCCATTCACAATTGCACCAAGAAGCATAAAATACCTAGGAATAAATCTAACCAAAGATGGAAAAGATTTGTATGCTGAAAACTACAGAAAGCTTATGAAGGTAATTGAAGAAGATATAAAGAAATGGAAAGACATTCCCTGCTCATGGGTTGGAAGAATAAATATTGTCAAAATGTCAATACTACCCAAAGCTATCTACACATTCAATGCAATCCCAATCAAAATTGCACCAGCATTCTTCTCGAAACTAGAACAAGCAATCCTAAAATTCATATGGAACCACAAAAGGCCCCGAATAGCCAAAGTAATTTTGAAGAAGACCAAAGCAGGAGGCATCACAATCCCAGACTTTAGCCTCTACCACAAAGCTGTCATCATCAAGACAGCATGGTATTGGCACAAACACAGACACATAGACCAATTGAATAGAATAGAAACCCCAGAGCTAGACCCACAAACATATGGCCAACTAATCTTTGACAAAGCAGGAAAGAGCATCCAATGGAAAAAAGACAGTCTCTTTAACAAATGGTGCTGGGAGAACTGGACAGCAACATGCAGAAGATTGAAACTAGACCACTTTCTCACACCATTCACAAAAATAAACTCAAAATGGATAAAGGACCTGAATGTGAGACAGGAAACCATCAAAACCCTAGAGGAGAAAGCAGGAAAAGACCTCTCTGACCTCAGCCGTAGCAATCTCTTACTTGACACATCCCCAAAGGCAAGGGAATTAAAAGCAAAAATGAATTATTGGGACCTTATGAAGATAAAAAGCTTCTGCACAGCAAAGGAAACAACCAACAAAACTAAAAGGCAACCAACGGAATGGGAAAAGATATTTGCAAATGACATATCAGACAAAGGGCTAGTATCCAAAATCTATAAAGAGCTCACCAAGCTCCACACCTGAAAAACAAATAACCCAGTGAAGAAATGGGCAGAAAACATGAATAGACACGTCTCTAAAGCAGACATTCGGATGACCAACAGGCACATGAAAAGATGCTCAACGTCGCTCCTCATCAGGGAAATACAAATCAAAACCACACTCAGATATCACCTCACGCCAGTCAGAGTGGCCAAAATGAACGAATCAGGAGACTATAGATGCTGGAGAGGATGTGGAGAAACGGGAACCCTCTTGCACTGTTGATGGGAATGCAAATTGGTGCAGCCGCTCTGGAAAACAGTGTGGAGGTTCCTCAGAAAATTAAAAATAAACCTACCTTATGACCCAGTAGTAGCACTGCTAGGAATTTACCCAAGGGATACAAGAGTACTGATGCATAGGGGCACTTGTACCCCAATGTTTATAGCAGCACTCTCAACAATAGCCAAATTATGGAAAGAGCCTAAATGTCCATCCACTGATGAATGGATAAAGAAATTGTGGTTTATGTACACAATGGAGTACTACGTGGCAATGGGAAAGAATGAAATAATGGCCCTTTGTAGCAACATGGATGGAACTGGAGAGTGTGATGCTAAGTGAAATAAGTCATACAGAGAAAGACAGATACCATATGTTTTCACTCTTATGTGGATCCTGAGAAGCTTAACAGGAGCCCATGGGGGAGGGGTAGGAAAAAAAAAAGAGGTTAGAGTGGGAGAGAGCCAAAGTATAAGAGACTCTTAAAAACTGAGAACAAACTGAGGGTTGATGGTGGGTGGGAGGGAGGGGAGGGTGGGTGATGAGTATTGAGGAGGGCACCTTTCGGGATGAGCACTGGGTATTGTATGGAAACCAATTTGACAATAAATTTCATATATTGAAAAAATAAAAATAAAAATAAAAAAAGAAATTTTAAAAAAGGGGTTATCTCTAGAGTTATGGGGACTTTTCTTTTTCTAGCTATGATTTATTTGTAAGGTTTCTTCAATAGACATTTTATTTTTACAATTGTATAAGAACTGTTTTTAAAATTAATCATCTGATGTACTTCAATTTCTTTTCTTCCCAAAGTTACTCTTTTACTTGGCGAAGCATTACCTGCAACTACATCAGTTCATTTTAACATTCATTTGGCAAACATTTATGAAACAGTGTCAGTTGCCAGGAACTTTGCTAGAGCCTGGGAATACCGAGATGGGTGGCACACAGTCCCCATCCTCACAGAACTAACAAGCTGGTGGGGGAGCAGACACAGGGGCAGAGCAGTCCAATATAATGTGATAAACGCAATGACAGAAACACACAGGGTGCTGGGAATGACCTGGCTATGCCACTGAACCCCAACCCCACTGAGGGGAGGCTTACTTGTATGTGGAAAGACCTGAGTGGTTCCAAGGACAGAATTAGTCAGCCCTAGAAGTCAAATGTAGGAATTCTTGGTAAGGAAAAGAACGAAAGACATAAAGGCAGGAAACTGCATTCAGCTCTGGGAATGCTTCTGTTCAATGGGGTTTTAAGGAGGAAGTAGTAAGAGACACAGAACTAGCAGGTGTCATCCACGGACACCCTTGTCAACCACATGAAGGAGCTTGAAAACAATTGTCTCTACTTTTGTTTCAAAATCTCATTTGCTGTTTGTAGTGGTTTGATATTTAAAACCACACCGAATATTTACACCACAAAACCCCTGTGTGAAGTTTTGTTTCTATGGCGGTTAACTGAGAGGGTAACTTGAACTTGTTACTGAATCTGACTGATAATCAGAATCACCTGTGAGTTCTCGAAAAAACACAGATTCCCTGCCCACCCCAGATAGGGTTTTAAAATTCTCGGGGTGCCTGGGTGGCTGTCGGTTAAGTGTCCGACTTTGGCTCAGGTCATGATCTTGCAGTCTGTGAGTTCGAGCCCCGTGTTGGGCTCTGTGCTGACAGCTTGGAGCCTGTTTCAGATTCTGTGTCTCCCTCTCTCTTTGACCCTCCCCCATTCATGCTCTGTCTCTGTCTCAAAAATAAATAAACGTTAAAAAAATTTTTTTAAATGAAAAAATAAAATTCTCAGTTAATTCTAATAACAAATCCTGTTTTGGAACTACTATTCTAGATTTTCCATTGTTCTCAACTCTTTCTGCCATTAGAGTCACCTGGAGAACTTCTTAACCTACAGGTATCCAGGCAGGCCCATCCCTAAGGGTTCTGGGTCACTGATCTGAGGCAAGGCCCAGGCATCTGCATCTAGCAGGTGACATTGGTCTGGGCTAAGGGACTACTGCTGAGTCTAAACTCTATCGTTGCACCAAATAAGATAAACTGGAAGAAGGGAAGGGAAGAGAGAAGAACATGTAGGAAGGTGGTGGACAGAACACCATACTGGTTAAGAGCTCCAGCTTTGGAATTGGACACACAAAGTTTGAATTCTACCAGTCACACAGATTTCATCTAGCTGCTTAAACTTCACAGTTTCCTCAACTGTAAATAAGGTTGATAATAGGGTTGGAAAGTTAAATGCAGCTAAAGTTCTTAGCATCATGCATGTTAAATATTAACGGTTAGCATTCAGGAAGTATTTCACATAGGAAGACATATCAACTATTGCTAAAAGGCGAAATAAGGTTAGGCCTGGACGTTTCCAAACAACTTTGCAACAGGATAGTCATGGTAATCTCAGCGAGAGCAGTTCAAGTAAGTGGTAGGGAGGAAATCCAGAATTTATCCCGAGCTCTATTTCTACATTCATTTATAGAATGAATCCCCAGAAAACTGCAAACTATGATGATATAACTTTACTGTCTGGTAGAAAGCCCTTCAGAGAACTTTAATAGTAGGTTCTCATTTTTATTAAGAACTAATAAATGAAATGCTTCTATGAGAACATTTAACACTGTGCCCTCCATTTTCAAAAAAAACCATTATTTTTAAATGGTTTCATGGGTAAGACCCATACATTTTGGGTAAAGCTGCTATCAAGGGCATCATTCTTAAGCTGTATAATGACCCCTTAATTCTTTTTCTCCTTAGAGCTCAGAGCCAGGCCCCCTGCCCCTGCAGAAGAGCATAGTTAGCCCTGAGACACTGTACAGGTCAATGCAGGCATTAGTGCTATATCTCAACTCTTGTTCCAGACCACCCAGCCTGCTTCTGGCCTTGTCTTTTCCCTGGAACAGATCCTTCACTTAGATGCCACTCTTCCTCTCTGTTCTTTCCTCTAACTTGGCATTTGCATTTTCCTCTGGCTTCCAAGACCACAGATGGATGGACACAGGCTTCCATTTTCCTTTTCTCTCTGCCCCAGTGGGGGCCACTGAGATGCCCCACTCCCAGACTGCAGTAAGTGAGCAAACTGAGATGTGTGCCTAGAAGGTATCATTTCCCAAGACGCGAAATTGAAAACAGCCCAGGTGACGAACAGGGAATAATTAAAAAACAAAGGAAAACAAAAACAAAGAGCAGAAACCCTGGTTTTGATATCCTAGAAAGACATTGAAAATGGCAAGTTTTTGATACCTACAAAATATGTGCCTGGGGCAGGATTACATGGAAAGGGTCTCAACTTTTAGGCACTGATGATTAATATGTAAAAGGGAGATTATATACAAAATATGTGCCTGGGGCAGGATTACATGGAAAGGGTCTCAACTTTTAGGCATTGATCATTAATATGTAAAGGGGAGATTGTATACTGACAAGGCAGGAAGGTGATTTAGAAAGACATAAAAAGTTAGAGTTTGCTATTTGTCAGACCTCCTTACTCTGCAAAAATGGCTTATGTGACAAGAAAGTCAGGCTGGAACCTGCTTGACCGGTTTATGTTAAATCAGCCTTCCTAAGACTGTCTAACTAAGGAAAGCAATTTGTCCATCAACTCTTTCATGGAAAGATCAATTACTTAGGATATGCAATGAATAAGCATTGGTTTCATCTTTAAATCAGTTTCACACTTCTAAAGAGGTGGCATTTTTGACTTCTGCTATTTGTTAATCAGAGCCATAAAAATCCAACTCCAGCAGGTCAAAAGTAAATTTGTATTTGGGAATTTAAAGAGAGGTACTCTATCTAATGAAACAGAGTTGGCTGTCTTATAAAATTAAAAGTTTGACTTGGAAAATAAATTTTAAAGGAATTATAAACTACTTTGCACTTGCTATATATTGTATGCTTGTACGAAATAAAAGGGAAAATAAATGGATCCTAGTGATCATTTTCCATTTAACTAAAAAAAAAAAAAAAAAGACACATTGACTTGCCTTAAAAATTCAACCCCATGGTCAGTTGGGCACTCTCTTGAAGAAAACGGTATTTGCTATGTATTTGTACGTCTCCAAACCTTAAAGATCAACTTTAATATTTCCATCTCAGTTGGCACGACTGCCCCTGCCCTGTAGAAGGGGCTGGACCCTACATAGAAGCTCCTCATGGTTTCACCCCACGCTGGGTACCATATATCCATTCCAAATTGTATTCACTCTATTTTCTGAGCCCACAGCAGACCTTTACCCAGAGGCCTAGTTTTTGCCCTTGGCTGTACTCTTTGAATTAGAGGAGTCTTTTGGACGGCTTCCTTTGTTCCTTAGCCTTGCTCTGCCTCTAGATGGTGTGCTTAGTTTTCTCTTTGCTCTTTCCTGGCCATCAAAAGTTAGACCCACTACACTTCCTACCTTCCTGCACTCTGAGCCTGCCATTAGCTCCCGGTGCCAGAATGTAAGGTCAACTTGCTCGATTTGATATATACCGAGTATATGTTAAACATCCGAATTGTGTGTGCAAAGAGATCTTACATTTTTAGATTTACAAACACACACACACACACACACACACACACACACAAGAAAGGGATCAGTAAAAATATCCTGGCATAACATGCTCCTTGAAATCTAGCTTTCTTTCCAATACTTATATCCCCACCCCTCCCTGCTTATACTTGATCTCTCCTTCTCTCCTCCTGTAGGATCTTACTATACCAATTAGCTGTTTTCTCCTTTCAATACTTTCTTCTTTACTACCTCCTTATTTTCTTATCGCTGTTCTTGCTGTCACTAGTACCACTTTATGACCCAAACCTTAATGTCCTCTCTAATTTTTCCCTCTAAGGGCTTTTTATATCCTCTTTAATTGCCAGGACAATCTTGACTCTATAACTCTATGGAATGGAAACTATCTCTTTCCATCCACAGCCTGGAAATCCTTGAAGGGACCTGAAATTCAATTTTCTCCCCGTGAATTCATTTTCCCCTCAAATTAAAACTTCTTAGATTATTACTTCAGTTCATAGTTTCGTATTAATTACCTATACTAAAATAACTTAGGAATCTGATTTGACTTCTCCATTATTTTATTAGATAACAATCATCACAGAGGCTAAATCTAAAATACTACTCACGTTTTTGTTTTCTTTTCCATTCCCACATAAATCTCGTCATTCCTTCTCTAGCACCACAACTGGTGATCCCGATTGACCTCTGGCTGTGTTGGCCACAGCTGGCCTTTGACGGCCACAGGGGCACAGACACAGCTCTCCATCTGCTTCACGTGTGCATGGAGGCCAGGCCCACAGGCACAATCAGATAAGGCAGTGACGTTTGGTGAGACTTCAGGAGAGGTCATGGTATTGGAAGCAGCATCTTGTCACCTAGAGGACACTATGCGAACAGCACCTATGGGCCACCAGACATGTTCTGAGATGTGCAAAAACACAGTTGTGTTCAGCTCTGTGGTTGCAACAAGACAACCTCAAGATATCTCTCAGAATATGGGTCATTAAATAAACAACAAAACAACTCTATTAACTAGGTGAGATCCTCCCCACCACTACATAACACCCTCCAACAAACTTTGTTGAGTACTATGTAAAGCCATATAACTAACTCATTTACTTACAGAACTAGAGGCTCTGTCTGTGCTTTTACAGGCCAATATCCTAAAAGAGCGCTACGTTGACCCTTTGAAAGTCAGGAGCTGATTTATCTTTAAAGAGTTCTCAGATTTCACCTTTTTGGCTCTGCTGGAAAGGTTTTGGACATTTGCAAAGGAGGAGAAAGTGCACTGACATCATTATCATATCAATTAAAAAACACACTATCAAAGGAAAGCCTTTAAGCCATTCTCTTTTGTGGATGCCCTTAACAGATTAAAAGGTTACGTTAAACTTTATAAAAGATGTGCCCTTAGGCCTAAGGAAAAACAAAAAAACAAAAACAAAAACAAATTCTAGCCCTGCCAATAGTCCCACAGAGGTGTTTATGCCCAGTTTACAGAGGTATAAAATAAACTCAAAAGATCCTTAGCCCTGGAACAATTCAGGAAGTTGAACTGATCTCTCCCAGGGTTGCTAGAAGTTTCCAAACATTACTTAATGAAAGCTGCCTTAAAATGTGACCAACATGAACACCCTGAGGCGATTTTCTTTGACAAGTCCCAGAAACTCTTATTATAATGGAGACTGAGAGCAACACAGGAGGTCAGATGTCTGCTGTAAGGGTTCCTTAAAAGACCCATTTTGAGCCATTTCTAAAGAGAAAAATAAAATCAGGAAATGCCTAGGGGCAAATACTACTTGTCAAGTCTTATTGTCACCACAGGAAGGAGTCACATGTTCAGAATTTTCCTCTATAATTGAAACCTTTGTCTTTCAACTGAAGACAAGATATTTCAAGCTATGATATTTATAACAGTCGGTAGAACAGCCTTTTTACCCTAGAGTAAGGGTCTTCAAATTTTTATGAAGTATGTCTATTACAGTTTTAGTTGGATCCTGGGCATCGGGCAAATTAGTCTTTTATTACAGTTATATAGAAAGTACTTGCCTCACTGCAGCCCACTCCCAACATTTTCCTTCTCTGCTTAAAAACTTTCATTATTTCATTAATGTTTTATATATCCATTGTAGGAAACAATAGAGTATAGAAATACGAGAAAGGAAAGTAGCATCTGTGGAAGCACTACTCTTTTATCCTGGCTAATAGTTTGGTGTATAATATTTTGCTATATATTAGTTTAAAACATTCTAATCCTTAGGGCACCTGGGTGGCTCAGTGGGTTAAATGTCTGGCTCTTGGTTTTGTTCCAGGTCATGATCTCATGGTTTCCTGAGTTTGAGGCCTGCATCAGGCTCTGTGCTGGCAGCATGGAGTCTGCTTAGGATTCCCGCTCTCCCTCTCTCTCTTTCCCTCCCTCACTCATGCTGTCTCTGTCTCTCTCAAAAATAAATAAACATAAAAAAATTTAAAAATAAATAAATTAAATTAAACATTCTGATTCTTGTTTATACAAATGCATGCACGTAAATTTGCATTAAATATTTTTAAATAAGACCACACCATATATATATAACATTTTTTCAATAAAGTATTATAACCTAACCATCTCTTCAAAGCATAATCTGACATTAAAATTCTTTCTTTTTTAAAATGTCTATTTATTTATTTTGATAGAGAGAGAGAGCATGCACAGGAGTTGGTGGAGAGGACAGAGAGAGAGGAGAGAGAGAATTCCAAGCAGGTTCCACACTGTCGGCACAGAGCCCAGCGCAGGGCTTGAGCCACGAACCATGAGATCCTAACTTGAGCAGAAATGAAGAGTCAGATGCTCAGCTGATTAAGCCACCCAGGCGCCCCCAACATTAAAATTCTTAATGACTACACAGTGTTCTAAATTATGTTACATCATTAATCATTTAAACAATGCTCTAGTGTTTAATATTTTAGTTAGATTTCACTTAAGATAGACTGGGTTTTTCCCTGGTAACAACTCCTGAATTGCAGCAGCTTTAAACAACAAAGTTGATTTATTTCTTGTCATGATATATGTCCATTGTAGGTTAGCCAGGGGCTCTGCTCCAGTCTGACTGCGTTTCAGGACCTAGGCTGATGCAACAGCTACCGTGAGTTTTCTGTTTGCCATGAGAGAGACAGAGAGAGCTCTGAGGTATGTTGCATGGGAAATGATGTTCTGCTTCTCACAAATGACTGGCCAAGACTTGTCATGTGGCCCCACTGGGATACAAGAAGGCAAGGAAATCCAGCCCTACCACTTTTTCAGAATTGTCAAGATTGAATTGTATTACATTGTTGAAAAGTAGTTAAAAGTAAGGAACTAGAGAAAGAATGGCAATATTTATGACAGACTTATTTTAAAAGAAAACTCAAGTTCAGAAATGCTTGGAACCTGGTCCAAGGAAATCAGCTACTGAGTGACTGAGTCAGGACTCACACAGTAATATGACTGGGCTCAGTCCCAGTGCTGGTTGGGGAAGAAAAACTGATCATCACTATCTATACTTCCCTTTAAATTTCTTTTTCCCATACACTTAAATTCTCTCACTGCTCTAGTTTTTGTTTTTTTGTTTTTTGTTTTTTTTTTAAGAAACTATTATCCGGGCGCCTGGGTGGCTCAGTCGGTTAAGTGGCCGACTTCGGCTCAGGTCATGATCTCGCAGTCCGTGAGTTCGAGCCCCACGTCGGGCTCTGTGCTGACAGCTCGGACCCTGGAGCCTGTTTCGGATTCTGTCTCCCTCTCTCTGACGCCCCCCCGTTCATGCTCTCTCTCTGTCTCAAAAATAAATAAATGTTTAAAAAAAAAATTTATAAAAAAAAAAGAAACTATTATCTCTAGACAAAATTACTTAATTCATAAATCACAGCCTGAGCTTTGTTTCATGAGTATTAAATCAGCCCTCAACCTCTGAGTGCATAATTTCCAACTTTTTGATTACATTTAATTACAGCAATAAAAATACTCTTCCTTTAGGGTTTTAAATTTAGCATATTTTGCTTCTTGAAAAATTCTATTTTCAGAGGAAAAATGATTTTAAAAATTAATATTATTTATGAAGAAACTTCAAATTGAGCTGTATTCTGAGCATTCTAAGACAGCTGGCTTCTGTTTATTGAGTCTGTTAAGACTCAGTTCTTGGGGTACCTGGATGGCTCAGTTAGAGGAGCATGTGACCCTTGGTGTCAGGGCAGTGAGTTCAAGCCCACGTTGGGTTCTAAGAGATAAATAAATAAACTTTAAAAAAATTGTAAAGACTTAGTTCCCTTCTGTTCTTGGTAAATTTACTGATTTTTTTTTTCTTATATGAAATGTTTTTACTTTGACATTTTAACTTTTTATCTTCAAATGTTCTCAGGTGAAATTTTAGGCTTTTTGCTCATATCTAGTTTCACTGTCAACTTTCTAGCTCAGTACTGAATACTTTTACTAAATATAAATTAATATTCGAATTTGGGCTTTTCTTATCATTTACATTTTTAAATATGTATGTATTATATACATAATTTCCTTTTTGTGATTATAAAAGACAATTTGGAAAGCAAAAAAAAAATATTTTAAAAGAACAAAAATATTATCTATGATGCTATTAACCAGAAAAAAAATGCAGTTAACATTTGGCATATATTTTCCAGTACTTAAAGAAACATTTAAATAATTGAGATCACATCATTGATCAAAATGTTATATCATTCCTTTTTTTACTTATAGACATTTTCCATTATATTTTTGTAAATATAATCTTAATGGTGGTGTTGAGGAGCAAGAATCCTTTTTCCCTCAATGGTCCTTCTAGCTGTACTAGAATCAAAATGTGACAAATTAACAGGAGAAAATCAAACAGCAAATGATCAGGGAATCCACACAGACATGGAAATTCCAAGGATAGTCAGGCAAAAGGAGGTACTATATGTCCCTCTGAACTAAGGAGAAGAAGGCAGGGATCTGGGACTCCAAAGGGAAGGAATGCAAGTCACAAGAAGATGAAAAGAGTATATGTTTGGTAAGGAGAGGTCTGTCCAGTGATATAGACTGGATACTCCAATTCCATTTATCTCTGATAATAACCTTTATTCTGGAAACACTCTCAAATTTCGATTCTTCTATGTAGTTAACGGAGGGATAAATGTTTTCTCTTCAGCCCCTATGGTCTTGATTGCTTTCGGATCAAATTAATGTTTGTGCCAAAATGGCCCATTTTAGGGCACCTTGTCCATGGCCCCTACAGTGGTATAATGCTCCATGAAAGGACCATGCAAAATTAGTTTCCTGAACGTTGAATATTTGAGATATTTTTAGATATAAGTGGTAGAACAATTTTCTTAATGTTTATTTATTTGTTTTTGACAGGGGGTGGGAAGAGGGTCAGAGAGAGGGAGAGAGAGAATCCCAGGAAGGCTCCATGCCGAGCATGGAGCCTGTCATGGTGTTTAATCCCACAACCATGAGATCATGACTCCAGCCAAAATCAAGAGTGGGACACCCAACCGACTAAGCCAGCGGGTACCGCAACAATTTTTTTTTAATTAGTGTTTTATGCACACATTTTTGCATGTCTTTCTGATTATTCTGTAAAAAAGTCCTAAATGTGTAAAACAGAGGCTATATATTCTTAAGTTGTCTGACGTTTATTTACAAATTGTTTTCTAAAAAGATTGTAATAGATGAGAGTGCCTATTTCATTCTACACAGACAACACTGAATAATTTTGAGATTATTTGAGATTCAATTATTTGAGATTCAATAATGAGATTAATTAATAAGGAAATAAATGGTTTTAATTTCCTATATTAGTCAATTGTCATGTGCTTTTAAGCAATTTGTGTCGTCTTTTATGAAGTATTGCTTATAATCTCTGCACATTAGCAATGGAACAATAAGATCCTAGTATTTTCCTTTTAGTATGGTGTGTTTTACATCTGAAAAATGCTAAGCAGGTCATAATGGTGGCAAACACTTCCCTAGATTGTTGATTGTTTTTTATTTTTTTTCATTTTGCCTTAAAAAGCCATTCAGGTTACCGCTCCTAGCTAGAGGAACATGGTGGTGTTGCCCCTCCCCATCGGCAGTGAGGCAACAACCATAGGCCCTGGCCCTCAGCCACTCGCTGGCTTCTTCTGGGAAAAGGGATGGCAGGGTCTGAGCCAAGCCCCATTAGAGGCTTATGGGCCATCCCTACTCCCCCATGCCTACTGCCTAGGCAAGGATAGGAGGCTACCAGTGGCCTTCAACTTGCTTGTGGGTCTGCACTCTGGATCCAGGAGGCAATTCTACACAGGCTAGCTTCCCTCTGCTGCCTGGCTCTGTGCTGCCTCTCACTCTGGGGTGTTGCTGTCCTTCTGGTGGATGTGTCTGCTCAGGGGAGAGTGACCAACATGGCAGAGAACAAAATCCTGCCCCAGGACCATCTGAATGGGTGAAGCTGGAGGTAGACCTCATCACGAGGTCCTCCTGGGGAAGTACATGACAGACTGGACATGAACGTGGAGCCATGGATGAGCAAAAAGGAAACTGACGGGCATCTTCTCCAAGGTGGGTCTGAATGCTGACCGGGGGATCACAGCCCCGCAGATGCTGTGTGAACCCTAGGGATTAAAACACTGCTAGGAGGCATTCAAGCAGAACAGGATGCTTTTCTGTGCCATGAGCCCTGAAGACAGCAGCCATGTGTCATGGGATGAGTGGAAAGTGAAGTTAAAAAAAAAATGAGGAGTGCCTGGGTGGCTCAGTCTGTTAAGCATCAGGTCATGATCTCACCGTTAGTGAGCCCGAGCCCCACTGCAGGCTCTCTGCTGTCAGGGCAGAGCCTGCTCTGGACCCTCCGTCTCCCTCTCTCTCTCTTTCTCTCTGCCCCTCCCCTGCTCACATTCCATCTCTCTCTCTCTCAACATAAATGAATAAACATTTTTTTTTTTTAATGATAAGGGAACACACAAGTCCTCAAGAACATCAGAGAGAACTAGTATCTGCAAAAACTTCCAATCCCCTCTGCAGGTGCAAACTTCTGCCCCAATTCCCGTGGCCTCTGTGGTAGACTGCAACAGGCACCTTTACTAGAAAAGCCATGAAATATGCCAAAAAAATAATCCCTCACAGGAACTAAAATAAAAAAGATTGACAATAAACAAATGTTAACTTAGACTCCTGCTCATTCCTGGTAGTAAGATAAGGCGATTTATTTGGAGAATTGTGTGGCAGCTCTTAAAAATTTAAACACATATATACCCCATGACCCAACAATCCTACTTCTAAACACTTACCCAAGAGAAACAAAAATATATGTCTACTAAAGACTTGTACATGAATGTTCACAGCAGCTTAATCCACAATAGCCAAAACGGTCTAAATGTCCATCAAAAGAAGATGGGACAAGGACACTGTGGTACATTCATTTAACACAGTGCTACAGAACAATGAAAAGGATTACTGATACAGCAGGAGGGACGGTTTTCAAAACATTGATTTGAACAAAAGGGGTTGATACAAAAGATTACTTCCTGGATGGTTCCTTTTATAGAATGGCCAAGAAAAAGCAAAATTTATCTGTTGGAATGGAAGTCAGAAAATGGAGTTGTTGAGGTGAAATTGACTGAAAAACGGAATGAGGTGAATTCCTGGGGTGACTGCAATGTTCTACATTTTGCTTTGGTTTGCTAATTGCACAGGTTCGTGCAATTGCCAAAACTCATTGAACCGAACACCTAAGATTATGTGCATTTTACTGCATGTAAATTATCTCAATAAAATAAATTGAGATACTAAATCCCTTATTTAAAAAGAAATTATTTTCTAAACACTGAATCCATCTACAAACATCAACATTTATTAGATATTTCTCAATACTTTATGTTCCACTGACTCGTGCATTAAGACTCTGCCCGAATAAACAGCACTCATCAGTTCAAAAGTGAACATCATGACAGAGTACATGTATTTGGCTGCAAAAAATATTAAAGGACATTTTCCTTCATTTGCAAAATAGTCTATAAATGTGCTGGCAAGTTGCTCAATTTATTGGTTTTCATTTTCCCTGAAGGGGATTTGTAAACATACAGCATATCTGTTCAGTTTTTTCCCCCCTTTAAAATATTGTCTCCTATATAAGAATATTTTTTTCAAGTTGGATGAAAATACCATGTAGACACAGTGTCAGGAAAAAAACTCTCTTTCCAGCAAAAGAATCCACCAGAGTAGATTTTTTTTTCTTAAAGTTGTGTTATATAAAATATAGTGTGATGATATGGGATGTAATTAATTAGGAATTGTGCATTACAAAGGATAGTTAACAGAGTAAATCAATGATGTCTCTTGCTTTATCCTTGCCCCACTGGTACACAATTGGGATTAAGAAAACAGATGAACATAAGGGAAGGGAAACAAAAATAATATAAAAACAGGGAGGGGGACAAAACAGAAGAGACTCATAAATATGGAGAACAAACTGAGGGTTACGGGAGGGATTGTGGGAGGGGAGATGGGCTAAATGGGTAAGGGACACTAAGGAATCTACTCCTGGAATCATTGTTGCACTAGATGCTAACTAATTTGGACGTAAATTTTTAAAAATAAAAAATAAAACAAGATAAAAAAAAAAAGGATTACTCATGTTTGAACCTAAGAGAGAATGGAAACACCAAGAGATACAATTTTCTGATTGGATTTTCTTCGATACAATCTAGGAGGTTACTTTTCTGAGACAACAATGTACCTAAAAGGCTACCTCCTTTCCACATAAATATTTGAATAGAGTTTGAATTTTGATGCCATCTACTAAGAGGACTAGTTTTCTTTGGCAAGGAAGAGTATCTCTGAACTCCTTTTCAAAAGAAAAACATCAGGAAATAGATGTGCATGTGCATGTATGAGAGTTTTTACAATTTTTGTTAAAAACAACTATCTCTAGACATTCCCACTTAGAAGATATTGCTATAAGTCATTTGTTGATGATAATAGGGGGAAAATGGAATTGGATGTTGAAGAATGGGAAAAATGACAAAATACAAGTGTTTTTGAATTGCTGTCTTAAAAAGTGGTTAAGGAAGTTGAAGCAAACTGAACTTTATTCTGATTCTTCAATGTGGTTAAAAGCAGGAACAAATGAAGCCAGGTACGGAATGTCTTGCTTTATTCTGATGTAAAATCATAAGCAAAAGTACAGCAGTATAACATCGGGTGCTACTTGAGAAACAGGGTTGTATGTACATATTTACTTCTCTATGTGATGAATAAGAAGGCACAGCTAAGAATTCTCTCTTAACTATCCGAATAAAGCGTATATAGTGATACCAAAAGGTATTTTATTTATTTATTTATTTATTTACTTACTTACTTGTTTATTTTTAAGTACAATCTACCCTCCCCCCCCCCCAAAACACAGGGCCCGAACTCACAAACTCGAGACCAAGAGTTGCATGCTCTACTGACTGAGCCAGCTAGGTGCCCTGTTTTACCATTGTTTTAACTAAAGACTAAGGCATATTTATTGTTATTAGTGCAACAATGCATGCATGAATAATTGATACAATCCTTATCTTTCTGAAGTAACCCAATTTAGACTAGTGTCTTAAGGTCAAATTTTGCCAGAAGCAAATCCTGAGACAACTATTCGGGTGGAAGTGGTTTATTAAGGATTTACTCCCATGAGGAACCATTAAGAAACAGGGCTAATGGGCGAGAAACGGGGAAGAAGCCGGCCAAGAGTATAATTTCAGGGGAAGTCCCAAACTCCCTCTTTTCTCAGAAATCTTTGGCGTATAAATTATGCCTGGAAGCAAAGTCTTTATACTCAACCCAGGACAAAAGCCCATGGGGGACATATAACTCCCAAGTATCTCTAGTTCTCTTAAGAATGAGTTAGCTCCAGTCCCCAAAGCAGTTTTCTCAGTGTCACACATACAGAAAGAAGTCTTAGCAGCAAAGCCTCCCAAAGCTGGGATGGGCATAACAGAGCTGAGAGAAAAGTATCTAGGTGGAGAACAGACATTGCCTGCTTATACCTGGGATCTGTGCTTCCACACTTTTGTGTGCCCCACAATTATATTTTTAAATGTGCATAATTTCCTATTTTCAAGCATTTATTTTTTTTCAACATGAAATTTAATTACTTAATATTAGTCCAAAAATTTCAATGTTGATTGAACGTTCGTTACATATATGCGTTAATTTGAAAGAACTCACATTTTTATGATATTAAGTTTTCTTAAATATTTTAGGGCACGACTCATTTATTCCAATAAAAGTTTATAGTTTCCTTCATAGAGATCTGACAGAATTCCTGTTAAATTTATTTTGAAATGTTTTACATCTTTGGCACAATTGTAACTGTGGGTTTTTTTCAATTTCCATTTATAACTGAATATTGACTAAATTATTGATTTTAGTAGTAGATGCTCTAGGTATAGAAGATTATCATTTTCAATTAAAAATAATATGACCTTTTCTTTCTAATTTTTTTATGGATTTTTAAAATTTTTCTTATTAATGAAAATCATTGTTAAAATAATGCTTTACAAGGGTATCCTTGCTTTGTTCCTGATATTAATGTAAAAGCCTTCAGTGTTTTAGTTATTATTCTGATATCTATTATTACTTTTTGGTGGTCTTTATCATATTTAAATGGTTTATTTTTATCTTTAGAATTTCTTTTTTCTTTTTTTTAATGTTTATTTATTTTTGAGAGAGAGAGTGCAAGTGGGGAAGGGGCAGGAGGCCGGAGGGGGGTTGGGGATAGGGGATCTGAAGAGGGCTCCATGCTGACAGCAGTGAGCCCATGAGGGGTTTGAACTCACAAACTATGAGATCCTGACCTGAGCCAAAGTCAGACGCTCAACAAACTGAGCCACCCAGGCATCCCTATCCTTAGAATTTCTATTAGGAGTGCTGTATTTCTGTAAATGCCTTTCTGTTACTATTGATATGATCCAGATATTTTTTTCCTCCTTTAATGTATAGATGTAATAAATTATGTTGACAGATTCTTTTTTTTAATGTTTTTATTTATTTTTGAGAGAGAGTGCAAGAGAGAGCAGGGGAGGGGCAGAGAAAGAGGGAGACAGAATTCGAAGCAGGCTCCAGGCTCCGAGCTGTCAGCACAGAGCCCGATGCGGGGCCTGAACTCACGAACTGTGAGATCATGACCTAAGCCAGAGTCGGATGCATAACCCACTGAACCACCTAGGCGCCCTTATGTTAACAGATTCTTAAAGTTGAGGCATCTTTTGTATTCCTAGGAGAAATCCTATTAGGACTTGGTATAGTTTTCTTTTGGTATACTAGCTTTGGTTTGTTAATATTTTATTTATATTTGATAGAAATATATTTTTATAAGATATATTTATAACTAACGGAAATTTTCCACATTCTTCTATGTTCTAGAATTATCTAAATAATTCTTTCTGTTTCAAGGACTTCTTTTTTTTTAGGTTTTTTTTTAAGCTTATTTATTTTATTTTAAGAAAGAGAGACAGAGTACAAGCAGGGAAAGGAGAGAGAGAGGGAAAGAATCTCAAGCAGGCTCTGAGCCACCAGCCAGCACATGTCAAGAAAGAGAGTACTCTTTTTTAGAAAAATCACTGTTGTTGACTGGATTCCTGGGAAAGCAGTCTCTGAGATGGAAGTTAAAACTAGCCTGAATCAGCGAATAATCTTGAACTCAACACCTGCTGGAGAATGGAAGGAAGCAGGATTGGGCAGAGGGAAAATTTCGTTTAGGATTCCATGTCAATAAAGGCATGAGCTGACTTCACAGGAAACTCTCTAAGGTGGCAGTCTGCTGGGTTGTCAGCTGGGGCAAAGAGGCTGCTGTCTTCATACCCCCTCATTGACCTGGCATGGGCTGCAGGCTGCCTCAGAAAAATTGGGGGAAGTGTTTTTCAACAGAGAGCAATCCCTGGGGAATGTTGTCAGCTAACAGCACCCCCAGCTGCTGGGGAATGTCTTTTGGTCCTGAAGAGGGCTTTTCATAGGGCTTTATAGTACCCACCATAATTAATAGGCCAAAATGATAGCACTAGCTACCTCTTTTCTTGCCCCTTAATTTAGTAGAAGAAAGATTTTCACACTGAAAAGTCTCCTACTTTGGGCCGCAATAACAAAAAACCCACAAACCGGGTGATTCATAAACAACTAAAATGTATTTCTCACAGTTCTGGAGGCTGGAAGCTTGAGATCAAGGGATCAGTCAAGATCAGTCAAGTTCTGGTGAAGATTGTCTTCTGAGTTGTAGACTGTCAACTTCTCATTGTATCCTCCCCTGGTGGAAAGACGGCAAGAGAGCTCTCTGGAATCCCTTTATAAAGGCACTAAACCCATTCGTGAGAGCTTCACCCATATAACCTAATTATCTCCCAAAGACCCAACCTTCTAATATTATCATTTTGGGGGTTAGGATTTCAAGATATTAATTTTGGTGGAGGAGGGGTCGGGAGTGGGAGTCACAAGTATTCAGTTCAAACCATAAAGTTTACAGTAAACTGCTTAAAAAAAAGATGAAGAAAGAGATAAGGGAAAAACTGGACCTCCATAGAAACATAAATCTTATCTGGAGGAATTAAGAATAAATAGAAACACGGAACCACTATCAATAACCTTTTAAATACTGAGAGAAATATACTTGCTATCTTATTAATAAATGATTTCCAAACTTTTTAAGTGGAACAAAAAAATTGATTTAGAATCCTAGGAAATGGTAAGAGCTTTTTGTTAAAGAATTTCAGAATGGATTTGAAAATCACTTAATCCCATTTGGAAAATAAGGTAGAAATCACTAGGAACTGGGTGTATGACTTCAAGAACAAATGATATCATGTGTTTTTAGGGAGTTGCTAAGGACAGAGAGATCCTTGCCTTTAAATAACTTCCTGTCTAATAAGATGACGAGTTTTTTTGACTGAATAACTCAGACTGTATATTTGGTTTGGGATATTATAATTTAGTTCTGCCTTAAAAAAAATTCCTTTATAAATGAGAAAACCTTTAGAATACTCTGGTGATAATATTGTATTCAGGCTGTTTATTGAATTTTTGTTTTATTCAAACATTCAAACAAAGTTACCAACTGGGTGAGATTGGTTTTGTTTTTATGTTACCTTGCAAGTATCACCAAACTCACACAGGTTGCACTTTGTTTACATGATATTGGCTGCAATATTTTCATATTTCAAAACTGTTTTTCAGGCAAGAATTGAACATAATAAAAAATATTAAAATGATGGAGTTTCTATACCCAGACTCCCCGATCTTATAAATCTTGATAATATTTAGAACAGTGAATAGTTTGAAGTTTCCCATTTTATTTGTATAATAATCCATTGCTTGCTATATGTGAATCTGGTTCCTTTTTTTTGACTTTTCATTATTCCATGTCATACACTCTTTCTTGCCCATTAATTTTTCTCATTGAATTTCTTCATATTATCCTCTTAGTCTCCTTTCAGCCTGAAATCAAGGATTTAAAATTTAGTGTAAAGTTTAGACTCTTGTAAACAGAACTGCACCCCAGGGAGACTTCATTTAGATCTCTAACGCTTTCCAATTTCTACTATTTTATTGGTTACTAAATTAATGAGCTGTATTAGTACTACATTCAATAGCAGATTCTTGAAAATTATAAACAAGATTTAAGGGAAAGGTATAATCTATAGCAAGCTATATTCAATTACTAAATAGCAGAAAATCTAAGGTAGTTATAATTAATGTAATCTTAGTTCTAGCTCAGCAGTTTGCACAGAGTGGTCACTGAAAAGCTGCGTTGAACAAATAAATGAGTTCATTAAAGTAGTTCCAGCTACTACTTCTATTTATGAACACTATTGATTTTTAGTCTGTGCTATTTTGTAACAACACTGTATTTAAAACAAATAAAAAGCCTTTTGTATAACACAAAAGGATACTTTAAGGGGCGCCTGGGTGGCGCAGTCGGTTAAGCGTCCGACTTCAGCCAGGTCACGATCTCGCGGTCCATGAGTTCGAGCCCCACGTCAGGCTCTGGGCTGATGGCTCGGAGCCTGGAGCCTGTTTCCGATTCTGTGTCTCCCTCTCTCTCTGCCCCTCCCCCGTTCATGCTCTGTCTCTCTCTGTCCCAAAAACAAATAAACGTTGAAAAAAAATTAAAAAAAAAAAAAGGATACTTTAAGTAATCTGAATTATTAAAGTTTTCCTATATTTAGGAAATGTAGCAATTATTTTAAATAGTTTTAAAACCCTTGAAATTGAGTTTCAATCATGTAATAGAACTTTTGCCGGATATTGCATTGTGACTATGGCCCATTAAAATTGTATTGTTACAAGTAGAAAACAAATCCAAAGTTTTGGTGTTTTTTAAAAGGTTCTCCACATTTAATAACCAAGTTTAGAACACTAAAGAAGGCTTAAAGATAGCCATTTGAGCTAAATATGTGCCCTTGCAAAAAGAAATTAGAAGACGATAACCAGATATGTGATTTCTATTTCACATAGTGTGGTGTCACTTAAGTGGTGGATTTAGGGATAGTTCGAAAGATGAAGACTGGAATCTGGAAGTAGGAGCCAGGTATAGAGCAGACAGTCTTACAACAAATTTCATCAACTGTCATAATCAGAAACTTTTTTCCTTGTCTTAGGATCCTTTGAAGGCCAGCAACAGAACGCTAATTCAAGTAACCTAAGTTTTTTTTTGTTTTGTTTTGTTTTTTTAAAGAGGCTTTCTTAGACTATTAAAATAGTTTAGGAACATCAACAGCAGGTGGTGTCCTTGAGCCTCACAGAGGACTAGAAACAGGAACAGAAAAGTCATCAGGTACCTACTGGAGTTAGGGGAATTCTTGGGCAAAATCCAGCAGAAATACTCCCTTTTTAAATAACCACAAATTAAGTAACTGTTTTCTTTTATAGGGAGTTAGGGATTTAGAACTGTAAGAAATAAACCGTGTCCCAGAAGTTTGTCAACAGGAATTGCCTTATTATCTTCTCAGAATTATATTACACAGTAAGCAGTATTCTCAAGAGAACATCTACACACTGGGATAAAGGCCTTCCTTCCCCCAAACTTTCTACAGCCTGGTCTTTGGGGACAAGAGAGTTCTGTGTACGAGGAATACCACAGAACTTCCCCAGACTTTCTCAACAGGGATCAAGTTAGTGGCCCACACATGGGGACTAAAGCCACTTTTCTGCAGACTGCCTTGCCTCCACCAACAAAGACTAAGGGGAAGCTTCCTTCTTTCCTAATATTCACTGTCTGTCTTCTGGGACAATTTCATAAGCTCTTTATCCCATTTTTGTCATGCACTAAAGGAGAGCACCCCATGGCTTAGTGCTTGCTCCTCATTTCCTTTCTGTCTGAATGTCTCATCCAGTTGAGCAATTCCATATGTGGTAGAAGGATGTGTGTGGAGGAGAGAATTAAACTATATATATATATATGTATATATATATATATATATACACACACACATATACATATATACATATATATGTATATATACACTCTCATAAAGATTGGGGGGGGAAAAGGTGGATTCAAAAATTCCAGTGGTGGATAAAGTCATCGTACATGAGCTAAGGGTGACAATATTCAATATTTTCATTTCTGAAGACAGGTGCATAGTCTGGGAAAAGCAGACAGATGATTAAGAGAGACTATCTAAAAGGAAACCAATGGGAAAAGATATTTGTAAATGACATATCGGACAAAAGGCTAGTATCCAAAGTCTATAAAGAGCTCACCAAACTCCACACCCAAAAAACAAATAATCCAGTGAAGAAATGGGCAGAAAACATGAATAGACACTTCTCTAAAGAAGACATCCGGATGGCCAACAGGCACATGAAAAGATGCTCAACATCGCTCCTCATCAGGGAAATACAAATCAAAACCACACTCAGATATCACCTCACGCCAGTCAGAGTGGCCAAAATGAACGAATCAGGAGACTATAGATGCTGGAGAGGATGTGGAGAAATGGGAACCCTCTTGCACTGTTGGTGGGAATGCAAATTGGTGCAGCCACTCTGGAAAACAGTGTGGAGGTTCCTCAGAAAATTAAAAATAGACCTACCCTATGACCCAGTAGTAGCACTGCTAGGAATTTATCCAAGGGATACAGGAGTACTGATGCATAGAGGCACTTGTACCCCAATGTTTATAGCAGCACTCTCAACAATAGCCAAATTATGGAAAGAGTCTAAATGTCCATCACCTGATGAATGGATAAAGAAATTGTGGTTTATATACACAATGGAGTGCTACGTGGCAATGAGAAAGAATGAAATATGGCCTTTTGTAGCAACGTGGATGGAACTGGAGAGTGTTATGCTAAGTGAAATAAGCCATACAGAGAAAGACAGATACCATATGTTTTCACTTTTATGTGGATCCTGAGAAACTTAACAGAAACCCATGGAGGAGGGGAAGAAAAAAAAAAAGAGATTAGAGAGGGAGAGAGCCAAAGCATAAGAGACTCTTAAAAACTGAGAACAGGGGCGCCTGGGTGGCTTGGTCGGTTAAGCATCCGACTTCGGCTCAGGTCATGATCTCACGGTCAGTGAGTTCAAGCCCCGCGTCGGGCTCTGTGCTGACAGCTCAGAGCCTGGAGCCTGTTTCGGATTCTGTGCCTCCCTCTCTCTCTGCCCCTCCCCTGTTCATGCTCTGTCTCTCTCTGTCTCAAAAATAAATAAACGTTTAAAAAAAAAAACTGAGAACAAACTGGGGGGTGGGAGGGAGGGGAGGGTGGGTGATGGGCATTGAGGAGGGCACCTTTTGGGATGAGCACTGGGTGTTGTATGGAAACCAATTTGACAATAAACTTCATATATTGGGAAAAAAAACTAGGAACAAACTGAGGGTTGATGGGGGTGGGAGGGAGGGGAGGGTGGGTGACGGGTATTGAGGAGGGCACCTTTTGGGATGAGCACTGGGTGTTGAATGGAAACCAATTTGATAATAAATTTCATATTAAAAAAAAAAGAGAAACTATCTATATGATAGACACTTGAATACTGGTTTCCTTTCTGGCTGAATGGATTTGACTGGAAAAGTGCACAAAGGAACTTTCAAGGGTAATAGAAATGTTCTATATCTTTATCTGGGTGTTGGCTACATAGATGTATATATTTTTCCCACCGCATCAGACTTTGCTTTTGAGATTTGTGCGTTTCATGATTAAGTTAAAAATAATAAAGGAAGATAATTAAAACAAAGATGGCAGAATGTTAGTGGTCACTACAGCTTGGTGGTGAGTGCTCAGGGGTTTGATATGCTCCTCTTTTTCCTTGTGTCTTTAAAACTTTCCATAATAGGGGTGCCTGGGTGGCTCAGTTGGTTAAATGTCCAACTTTGGCCCAGGTCATGATCTCTCAGTTCGTGATTTCAAGCCCCACATCAGGCTCTGTGCTAACAGCCTGGAGCCTGCTTTGGATTCTGTGTGTCCTTCTTTCTCTGCCCCTCCCCCACTCACACTGTTCTCTCTCTCAAAAATAAACATTAAAAAATATTTTTAAAAACTTTTCCTAACAAAAAGGCTTTTTAAAAATTATGTCACTTTCTTCAAAACCCTCCAAAGGCTCCCCATCTCACGAAGAACAAAAGCCTAGTCCTTATAATAGCCTACAGAGCTCCAGAGAGTGCCATAAAAACTGGGCCCTGGCCCCCTTGTTATCCTTCTTGACCTCACCTCTGATTAATCTGTCCCTCCCTCACCCCACTGTAGCCATTAACAACAGCCACTCCAGTCTATTCTTTGAAGGTGTCAGGCATGTGCCTACAGTTCTATTTTTGTAGTAGCTGATCACCCTGCCTGTTCCTCTCTTTCCCACACACAACCCTGGCCAATGCCTTTAGCTCCTTTAATTCCTTACAAAAATATCATGTTCTCAAATAGACCTACCTTGATATCTATGTTTTAAAATGCACAACTAACCCTTCTCCACCTTTTGACTTTTTCCCCAAAGTGTTTATCACTTTTTTTAATATACATATACTTTGCATATTTATTTTTTTTATTCTTTCTCTGTCCCCTCTTGAATGTAAGCTCCATGGGGTGCCTAGAATAATACCTGACAGATAATTGGTGTTCCATAAATATTTGGTGAGTGAATGAATACATAATTTCTCAACCTTATTCTGTGAAGTTCCCTTCCTTGATAAGCAGTGGAGGTTCCTACCCTGCATTCTTCATAAGTTTACAAATATTCTTCTGTCCTTGAGATTTTTAGTCACAGCCTGGTCCACCCTCGCTTGGGAGTCTATTACTAACATTACTGTCAGAGATGACATCCACTTAACTTTTCTTTGCCAATTGGACATTGAGAGGAGAACTTATAAAAAATATCAGAAAATATCAAACATGCAAATATTCTCTTGTCAGAACAATAAATTAGGGGTGCCTGGGTGGCTCAGTTGGTTGAGCATCTGACTCTTGATTTTAGTTCAGGTCCTGAGATGGAGCCCTGAATCAGGCTCTGTGCTGAGCATGGAGGCTGCTTGGGATTCTCTCCCCCCCCCCCCGCCCCCCCCCCCCCGCTTCTCTCTCTCTTTCAAAAAAGAAAAAGAAAGAGGAAAGGAAGGAAGGAAGGAAGGAAGGAGATAGGAAAGGAAAGGACAAAAAAGAAAAGAAGAGAAAAGAAGAGAGAAGAAAAGAAAAGAAAAGAAAAAAAAAGAAAAGAAAAGAAAAGAAAAGAAATTGGCCTATGCAATGTGGAGGTTTGATAAATCCAAAATACATAAATCCAGCAGTCTGAGGGCTTAGGGGAAACTTGCAGTCTGAATCCAAAGGCAATTGACTGGTCAAATTCCTTTTTGCTCAGAGGAAATCAGTTTTGTGCAAGTAAGGACTTCAGCTGATTGAATGAAACCAACTCAAATAATGGAGGACAACCTGCTTCACTCAAAGTCCACCAGCTTAAATATTATTTCATCCAAAAACACCATGAGAGAAATATATAGAATAAGATTTAACCAAGTATTTGGGCACCATTGCCCAGTCAAGTTGACCCATAAAATTAACCTTCACACCTTGGTACAAATTGTAGAAGGTGTTCTTTGTGGCATAAACTTTCTAAACCATATGTTGTTGGTCTTACTGCAAATTCTCCCAGTGAATTTACCAAGAATACCTTTTTCTCAGATACACAAAATGATTCATTTTCTTTCTATATTTATTTATCCCTATGTCGCTTTATTTTTCTTCTTTCTTTTGTATGGTCTTACTCTCCTCTTTGTTTTTGTTTTTGTGTGGGTTTTTTGTTTTTGTCTGTTTTTGCTCTCTTACTCTCTGGTTTTTACTCTATTGCTGTCTTGGTTTTGCTTAAGTTTGCTACATTTGCACATCATCTTTCCCCCCCCCCCCACATTGAGAGAAGATTTCTCGGCTTTCCCCTCAATATACAAGGTGATTGGCCAGACTCAACTTTAAATGTCCTTACCCTCTAGCTAACTTTCTATATTATTTGTATCTCGATACACAATTCTTAGGAAGCAGTCTGATTACTTCAACTTGGTCAAGTTGCCCAATTGTACTTGATCAAAGTGTCTATTTGTCTCTGGCCAGAAGGATGGGTGATGTGTGGCTTGCTATCTGCTTATTTGGGCTTTGAAAGTAGTCCATAGGGGGAAAATTCCCTAAGAAAGAGTGTTTCTGCAGAAAGAAACATTGTTAAACTAAGAGGTCTCTAATACAGTACTTTTCACTTGGCTAAAGGGCTTAATAATTTAATACAGCACTTAATATAGTACTTAATATAATATTTGTAATGATACCAGCAACTTAATAGAACAAAGATATTTCTATTGTTAGTTTCATTAGTATTTTTTGACAACAGTCAAGTCTATGAAAATGGGTAGGAAAAACACACATAAGGTCCAATATGACAAAAATAGTTAAGTGATAAATTAATGGGAAAATGAAAGTGTTTATCATTTATGGAGAATTTATGTGCCTACTTGTACCCATTGTGTGTGTGTGTGTGTGTGCGCACACACGCGCATATAATACCTTGTTTTCCTGATCTTTTCAGTTGAACTTGCCCTAACTTTGTCAAGATCTGTGACCAGAATGGCAAAGAGCATGCCTTGCATATGAATGTATCTTTTCAAGGAAAAATAAGAATTTTGTATGTCCCTCCAAATTGCTTCTTAATTACCAAGAGAAAGATGGTAACTTGTAAGTGGAGAAACCTGCCAAATGATTTTTATCCAAGTGATCAAAATAAATGACACCATAATGGAACAGATCAACATCATGTGTCTCCTGATAGACGCACTGAGGACACAGCCTCACTTCTGTGTTATTCCTGCCAAAAACACATAAACTGAATGTAATCATAAGGAAACATTGCATAAATCCAGATTGGGGATTTTCAAAAATTAACTGGCTCATCATCCTTCAAATGTGTCAAATGTCACAAAAACAAACAAATAAACAAACAAATTGAGGAAATCTTCCAGATTAAAGGAAACCAAAGACACAATATTAGAATGCAGTACATGATCTGGCATTTTCTTATATCATAAAGAGTAAGATTGGGACAATTAATGAAATTTGGATAGGTCTGTAGATTAGGTAATAATATGGAATCAATATTAATTTCCTGATTTTGATAATTATATTCTGGTTAAGTGAGAATGTGTTCTTATTTTTAGGAATCATATGTTGACATATCTAAAGAGTGATGGAACACTATGTTTGCAACTTTTTCTCAAATGGGTCAGATGAATAATTTACTACAGATGAAGAGGATGAGAGCATGGAAATGGGTTAACATTTGGAATATGTGGATGAATTATTTGTATTATTCTAGAAACTTCTCTGTAAGTTTGAACTTAAGTTAAAATATAAAATTAAAAGGAAAAAATATTTCATCATAGCATCTAATCTACCTTATACCCATATACATGCCTCAGTTATTTTGTATGTTATAAGCCTAGAATAGAGACTTCTATTCAAAGGATATATAGATGTTCTATTTTAATGTCAAATTACTCTCCAGTTATTTCATCAGTTTACATTCCACTGGCGTAGAGTCCCAAACTTCTATAACTTTCCTGAAACCTGACACTATTACACTAAAATGTTTGCCATTCTGATAATTATGAAATGGTATCTTGTTATTTGATTTGTACTTTTCTGATTACTCTTCTGTTTGAATATATTTTCATGTGTTTGTAGACACTCTAGCTTTTTCCTCCATAGATTGTCTGTTCATATATTTTGCCCATTCTTAACGTTTTTAGTTTTGTCTTCTTATTATCGAGGTATATTTCTTTGTAGAATAATCTTTATGATATAAATCAGATGTTTCTAAAAAATATACACGTTTGTCAAAAAATTACATTTGAAGATCAGAATGAGGGTGTCTAGGCTGAACAAATATATTAAAGCTCACCATTCGATCATGCACTGAGTTGACACTTGGGAGGAAGTCTGAAGTATCACCAAGGTCACATGGTGCCAGTGTGACTGTTATTGCACTCCTCAGATCTTCTTTTAATTATTAGAGCTTCCTATTTCCTGATTCTAAATTATGTGGTAAAATAAGCTCGATAATATTGTGAATCCTGGAAATCCCAAGAGACTAATTCAGTTCGGATTCTGTCCTTTACCTTCTGGAGGATATGTTTACATAAGGCTCCTAGCAGTTTGTGATTTGCTTTAGGTTTGTTCTAAAGTACATGTCCCTCCTCTTTATACCTTCATGAAAGATTGCTACAGAAAACTGGTTTAAACCTGGTGACGGAGTGTTTCTGATTTAAAGGGACATAAGAAACCTGGCAGAGTTGTTTTGGAATACAAGCAAGTTGATCTTTATCTTTCCTAAAAGATGTAAATATAATTTAGAAAACTTGATGTCTACAAGCTGAATGAAGATTTGCAGAGGATGGTAATGAGCACCCTCAACACTGTACTTCTAAATTAAATATGACATTAATGGGAACCATTTAATGCCGTTCAGCTCTGCTCTGATGGCCATTTTAATTGGATCGCTGCTGCTGTGAATAGAAAAGCTGCTGACAGCATCAGAAAAACTGGGCTTACACTAAAGCACCACCTAAGAAGACGGTGAATTTGAATTTTCATGTATAATCAGTCAAATTCACTCATCATAGCCCTCTTTCAGAAGTGCAATTTGATTCAGTGGTTGGACAAACAGTGGCTCATTGTCAATTTGATAGCCTATGTTCTGAGGATAATAGTCTTTTTCCTGAACCAAATTCCGTATCTGTTTGCCCACTGGGGCTTGTGGTTACATCATAAAATTACCAGACAGCCCTTTCATCCTAAGGTGAGGTCTTCTATCAGTGGTCATGAGTGTTAAATGAGAATAAGTTAGATATAAAACTGAAAAAAGATGAAGTTCATTCCAGAAACAGAAATGACTAGGATAAGGTTCCCTGATACAACAGTGTCCTATGCAGACATTCTTACTTTCTTTTAAAAAAAAATATCTAAAATTTGTTTTCAGCTTTCTTGAGATATAACTGACATATAATGTTGATAGGTTTGAGGTGTACAACATGATGATTTGATATACATATATATTATGAAATGGCTTACCACAATAAGGTTAGTTAACACATCCATTACCTCATATAATTACAAATTTTGTGTGTGTGGTGAGAACAATCAACTTTCAATATATACCATAGTATTCTTACTACAGGCACCAAACAGAATATTAGATCCCTAGAACTTACTCATAACTGTGAGTTTATACACTTTGACCAAGATCTCCCCAATTCCCCACCCTCCAGGTCCTAGCAACACCATTTGACTTTGTTTCTATGGGTTTGGTTTTTTTTTAATTCCACATATAAGTGAGATCATACAATATTTAGTTTTCTCTGACTTAAGTCACTTAGCATAATGCTCTCAATTTCTTTTTTTTTTATGTTTATTTACTTTTGAGAAAGAGAGCATGAGTCAGGGAGGGGCAGAGAGAGAGGGAGACAGAGAATCCTAAGCAGGCTCCATGCTGTCAGCAGTCAGACCCAGGTGGGGCTTGAACCCATGAACCCTGAGATCAAGACCTGAGCCGAAGCTGGAAGCTCAACTGACTAAGCCACCCAGGTGCCCCTAATGCTCTCAAGTCCTATCCATGTTGTCACAAATAGCAAGATTTTCTTCTTTTTTATGTCTGAATATACATGTCTGAATATATACCATCATATATACATAGCACATATCCTTTACCCATTCATCTTCCAATGGACACTTAGGTTGTTTCTATGTCAAGACATTTTGTGAATAATGCTGCAGTGACATGGGGGCGCATATATTTCTTTGAGATAATGATTTCATTTCTTCCAGATAAATACCCAGTGGTGGAACTCTGGTGTAGAGCTCTATGGTAGTTCTGTTTTTAATTTTGAAGGCACCTCCATATTGTCTTCCTTAGTGGCTGGACCATTTTATATTACATATTATATTATATTTTGTATCATTTTATACCACCTACAGTGCACTAGGGCTCCCTTTTCTCCACATCCTCACTGACATTTACTATCTCTCATCCAATTTTGATAATAGTCATTCTAACAGTTATGAGATACTATTTTCTTATTATTTTGATTGGCATTTCCATAGCAATTAATGATGTTGAGCATCCTTTCATGTACCCCTTGGCTATTTGTATGTCTTCTCTAGAAGAATGTCTATACAAGTCCTCCACCCATTTTTTCCTTTTTTTTTTCTGGTATAATTGAGATGTAACTGACACCCATTTTTAAATCAGATTATTTGCATTCTTGCTCTTAATGGTATGAATTCTTTATATATTTTTTAACATTAACCCCTTATCAGATATATGGTTTGCAAATATTTTCTCCTATTCCATAGGCTGTCTTTTCATTCTGTTGATTGTTTCTTTTGCTGTGTAGAAGCTTTTTAGTTTGATGTAGTTCTATTTGTTTATTTTACCTTTGTTTTTGTGCTTCTGGTATCATATCCAAAAAATCATTGTTAAGAGAAATGTCAAGGAGGTTTTTCTTGTTTTTTTTTTCCCCTAGGATTTTTCTGGTTTCAAGTCTTACATGTAAGTCTCTATTCCATTTCAAGTTAATTTTTGTGAATGGTGTAAGATAGGAAGCCAATTTCATTTCCTTTGCATGTGAATATCCCATTTAACCAATGCCACTTATTGAAGAGATTATTTTTATCCCCATTGAGTATTCTTGGCTCCCTTGTCAAATGTTAGTTGACCATATATGTGTGCTTTTATTTATAGGCCCTTGATTCTGTTTCATTGGTTTAGGTGTTTTATAGCAGTACGATATTGTTTTGATTACTACAACTTTGTAGCATAGCTTAAAATTAGGAAATGTGATGCCTCTACCTGGAGAGTGTTGCAGACTATGAGTCTGGAGTTTTGTTCAGCAAGAGAGCAGATGCAGAAATAAAAATGAGAAAGGCTAATGTCCAGGAGGAGACGAGCCCCGAACAGAGGTTTTGTCTCTGTGTTTATTGAGCTCTCAAGGTTTTACATATGTGGTGAACACACAGAAGAGAACAATAAGCTAGTGACCAATAATTTGTGTGTGTAAGAAGCAAAGGGTTTGGGGGTGAGTGGCATTAGAAGTTGAGATTAAAGCACAATAATGTATTGGGGCCAGATGCCAGATGGACAGCGTTTCTCTGTTGGTGATACAGCTAAGTAGCTGTTATCTCCAAAGTTTAATAATATTGTTCGAGCATGCTGCCTCAAGACTAACAAGGCACCCTTTTCACTAGCTAACCTTGTGCGTCTTCACCCTATACTGGCTTTCACCTCTGACTGTTCTCAGACGCCTTTCTGCCCTAAGCCATATTCACCCATTGGTGCAAGTACAGAATTCTTAAACTTATTTCCCACAAGAAAGAATGCATTTCTTTCTCAAGTGTGCTTTGGCTATTTAGGATTTTTTGTGGTTCCCTATGAGTTTTAGGATTGTTTTTCCTATTCCTGAAAAAAAAAATGCCATTGCAATTTTGATAGGGATTGTATCAAATCTATAGATGGCTTTGGGTAGTATGAGCATTTTAACAATATTAAGTTTTCCAACACATGAACATGGATATTTTTTCAAGTACTTGTGTTTCCCCCAATCTGTCATCAATGTCTTATAGATGGAAGTGTACAGATTTTCACCTCCCTGCTTAAATTTATTCCTGAGAGTTTTATTATTTTTGATGCTACTGTGAATGGATTGTTTTTATTGCTTTTTGAGATGTTTTGTTGTTAGTGTATAGAAATGCAACTGTTTTTTGTAGGTTGATTTTGTATCCTGAAACTTTGCTGAATTCACTTATTAGTTCTGTTTTTTGGTGGCATCTTTAGGTTTTGCAACATGTAGGATCATGTTATCTACAAACAGAGACAATTTTCTTTCTTCCTTTCCAATTTGGATTCTTCTTATTTCTTTTTGTTTCCTCAGTTAGATTTTCAGTACTATGATAAGTAGGAGTGGTGAGAGTGGTCATCCTTGTCTCATTCCTGATTATAAAAGAAAAACTTTCAATTTTTCAATGGTGAAAAACAATTGAGAATGATATTAGCTGTAAATTTTTCATATGTGGCTTTTATTATGTTGAATGATGTTCCTTCTATACCCAATTTGTTGAGAGATTTTATCATGAAAGGGGGTTGAATTTTGTTAAATGCTTTTTCTGTATCTATTGAGAGGATAATATGATTTTATTCTTCATTCTCTTAATGTGGTATACCACATTGATCAATTTACATACTATCCTTGCAGCTCAGGGATATAGCCCACTTGATTTTGGTGTGTACTTCTAATGTGCTATTGAATGTGGTTTGCTGGAGTTTCGTTGAGAATTTTTCCATCTATATTCATTGGGGATTTGGAACCTACTTTCCTTTTTTCATTGAAATATAGCTCACACACAATGTTGTATTAGTTTCAGGAGTACAGCATAGTGATCTGAAACTCTATACATTATGCTCTGCTCACCACAAGTGTAGCTGCCGTACAACATTATTACAATATCAGTGATTATATTCTTTATGCTGTGTCTTTATCCCCATGGTATTCAGTACCTGGCAGCCTGTAGTTTTCTTGCAGTGTCCTTATCTGGCTTTGGTATCAGGGTAATGCTGGCCTCATAAAATGAGTTTGAGAGTATTCCTTCCTCTTCAGCATTTGGAAGAGTCTGGGAGGGATTGGTATTAGTTTTTCTTTAAATATTTGGTAGAATAACTGGTAAAAGCATCTAGGACTGGGTTTTTCTTTGATTTGGGAGGTTTTTGATGACTGAATCAATCTCCTTAGTCATTTTCCATTTCTTTGTGATTCATGCTTCTAGGAATTTATCCATTTCTTCCAGGTTATCCAAGTTTGGGGCATATAATTGTTCACAATAGCCTGTTATGATCATTTATTACTGTGATGTCAGTTGTAATGTCTTCTCTTTCATTTATAATTTTATTTGAGTCTTTTTTTTTCCTTTGGTAGTCTAGCAAGAGGTTTTAATATGTTGTGTTTTCATTTGCCTCAACGTACTTTCTGATTTTCCTTTTGATTTCTTCTTTGACCCATTGGTTGTTCATTATTTGTAAATTTTTCAGTCTTCCTTCTATTATTGGTTTCATATCATTGTGGTCAGAAAAGATACTAGATATTATTTCAATCTTCTTACATTTGTTAAGGCTCGTTTAGTGGCCCAACATATGATCTATCCTTCAGAATGCTCTGTTTACACTTGAGAAGAACATGTATTTTTATGCAGTTGGATGGAATGTTCTGCGTATGCCTTAGGTTTATTTGGTCTGTAGGGTTATTCAGATCTGCTGTTGTCTTACTAATATTCTCTTTGGGTGATCTATCCACTGTAAAAAGTGGAGTATTAAACATCCTCTACTGTTACTGTATTGCTGTCTATTTCTCCCTTCAGTTCCGTTAATGCGCTTTAAATATTTCTGTGCTCTGAGTCTGGGTGCTTATATATTTATAACTGTAGTATCCTGTTGATGAATTTACACTTTTATCACTATATAAAGAATTTCATTGTCTCTTGTGACCACCTCTGACTGAAGGTCCATTTTATCTGATACAAAGATAATTACTCTTGCTTTCTTTTCATTACCATTTGCATTCTTCTTCCATCCCTTCACTTTCAACCTATGTGTCCTTAAAGATAAAATGACTCTCTTGAAGGTAGCATACGGGTGTAGCTTCATAAATTTCCTTTGGTGGTGTCCTATTTGCCTAATTCTTTATGATTCACATAGTCTTACATTTGTGTCTGTGCATTAAAAGGAGTCATCTCCTCTTCCAGCCTTTACAGACTGGTTTCTGTAGGTAAAGACGTTCTGCTGTCTGGTTCCTCAGCTGATATAGGATTACCTCTGGAATTTCAGTCATACTGGGTTAGTGCTGGTCATGAGGCTTTCACTGGGTCAGCAGTGGTATACATGATTGGTGAGGTTACTATTAGGGGTCTGGGCAGACTGGATCCTGTCAGGTCCCTGTGAGGACAGTATTGCATCTAGTACCTTGTTCAGTAGAGTGGCCCTGAAACACAGGTCCATTTCACGGTCCAAAATTGGGTTCTCAGACAGCAGGCTGATTACCAGGTACATGGCACGTGTAGTTCCTGCCAGATTCCTGGGGGAACTGCTGTCTGGTCACTAGACTGGGTCCATGTGTGGGACCCAGTCACTAGACTACCCTGGACCATGCCTAACAGGGTCTGGAACCAAGCCCTAGAGCTGTTTCAGGTTCTATAACCCAGATTGAGTTCTGCAGACCTGGCTCTGGACACAAGGATCGGCTTGTCTCCTGCCAGGTCCCTGGGTCGGCTGGGCTGGTCCCTGACCATGGCTGGAGGGGCTGGAGCTGAATAGAAGACCCACTCAGGGTCTCCTGAGGTGCAGACATGAGTGCCTCCCACCTGCAGACCATTCTTTCAAAATGAGTTTTGAAATTTCCTTTCTAAATCTTAAAAAATAAAGTACCAGAAATTCTTTAATACCAAAGAATAAGAATTGGGGTTATTTTATTTAGATTGCCTCTGAAAAGAAGTTGTTGAATTTAATATCAACTTACAAACTTGGGGCTATAACCAAGTGGAAGAACTAGATTAGAGTCTCTAGGGCAGAAATAGTCATTCTGGAAACTGTCAGAAAGCTGTTTTTTTTAGTATACCACCTTTTTGTGTTAATTTTATTTTATTATGTAGTACTAGTGGTTATACCCAGTTTATAACTTCTGCTCAAACTAATTATTCCTTCAATATCATTTGGAATTGATTATTCATGAATATTAATTTCTTGTTAAGAACTTTTAAGGAAAATAGTTAATAATGACAGTACCCCTATGCCCCCCACACACATACTCAGATCACTGTATATTATTTAAACTCTGTTTATATTGCTTTAATACCATGCAAATATGCAAATAATTTCCTTTCTTTAGGCTTCTTTACTGTTGAAATTACATGCAAATAATTTTCTTTCTTTAGGCTTCTTTACTGTTGAAATTACATTCATAGCCAGAAGCCAAAGACTGTTGCTGCCAAAGGCTGTCACTTCTTACACAAAGGGTATTTTTTTAATTTGATTAGTTTGAAAATGAAATACAGTTACTGCTTTTCATTTCTTCCACAGTAGGAAGATAGCCATAGCAAGGTGAATGTGTAAGTTTTTAAATGGTCTGGCATAATATTCCAGAATCTTAGGGGAAAAAAAAAACAACTTTTTTTTTCTCATACACACATTTCATATGATGCTGATGGCGGTGCTTCAGGACAAGGGTGCTGCTACCAAAACTGCATAATCATTTAATTTCCACCTTAAGGAGGGAACTATTACATGTGAAAGTGGTAGTTAGAATGATATCTGATAAAATGCGCTATGAATACCTACCTGCACAAGCATAGGAATTGCTTCTTATCAAAACTGCAAATTCTTGGACCACATTCCAAACTTACAGAATCAGAAACCCTGGGGTGTAGATTTGTTGTTTGTTTGTTTGTTTGTTTGTTTTCTTCTTTTTTTGAGAGAGAGAGAGCTGGCAGGAGCAGGGGAGGGGCAGAGAGAGCAGGAAAGAGAGAATCCTGACAGCGCGGAGCCCAATGAGGAGAGAGAGAGAGGGGCTCAAACTCACAAACTGTGAGATCATGACCTGAGCTGAAATGAAGAGTCTGACGCTTAACCAGTGGAGCCACCCAGGCGCCCCAGTAGATTTGTTTTAACAAATCCTTTGGGTGATTCTGCTGCAGGCTCAAGTTTGAAAACCACTGGTCTAGAAGATGCAATCATTTGCCAAAGGAAGGAAGCGAGACTTGTTTGGAAGCGTCATCTGGAAGGAGCTGGGCAAGTGCCAGACAAAGTGGAATCAAGCCCAGAGGTGATGCAAAGGGTACAGATCCTGACAGTATGATCCGTGGCTGAAGCCAAGGCTAGATTCCACTGGCCCTTGGCTTAAACTGTAAAGCTTCCCAAATCATTGGAGGGGGTGGGAACTGCTGTGCAGATGATAAAGGACATTTGAGATTTGTTTCTGATGAAACTATATTCATAAACTTGGCCATGTACATCGAGACAATTGACAAGCACTAAAATTACTCAAAAGGTTTGCTTTAATTTAGGCAATCTTAGGCATTTACAATAAATTGAGCAAAGTACCTGTCTTAGGTAAAATATGATCTCCGAGTGTGCAGCTAAGGGACTCCTGTCAGGGGCTATATAATCCTGAAAGAGTCTCTGAAATCGGTCACATAATTTAGGAATATTTTATAGGCTTATCATGTCACATTGACATAATGAGAGCAAATCCAAAGTGGCTACAGCATAAATGCATATATATTGAAAACTCTGCACACCTATGCAAAATATGATAAAATTACCAGCTTCTTATAATTGTGAGGGATTATTACAGTTTAAAATTATAGAAGAACCATGTGAATTAAAATAAAATGCCATATAGCAGATTTTTTTCAAGTTATGAGTCTGTTTCCCTTTACTAGCATTAAATAAATTTTATAGTTCAAGTTGAAAGATAGTTTAGAGTTAAGTTGGTTTCTAACATATGAACCTTTACTCATATCAGACATGGATGAGCACTATTAAAATTATTCTAAAAAAATTGTCATTAGGTGAAGAAGTTATAAATGGATACAGAAAGAATGGTGTCAGTCTGAGTGAAGCTTGATTCTAAGCCATTTTTCAGTATTTTCTAGGTAGGCTCCATGTTTATATAGCTAAATAGCTAGGAAATTATATATAATCAGCTTAAACGGCAATGCCATTAAGATAGTTACATATTCAATATTCCTTTTCGAACTTAAGGCATTTTTTCATGATTAATGAAAACACCAACTTCCTCAGTCTCATGCTTCTTGAGGGCATAATCCCGTATGTCCCCTTTTACCTCGGATCTGAGACCCCGCCTGATATAAGGATTTGTGTCTAGGTGTCCCTTCGAATATATCTCTGGTTTCTGTGCCTACCATACACTATTGGGAACTGGGGTTATTTTGCCATTATATAAATAACGTTACACTTCGTGTTGGATATTTTCCACTGCACCTCAGTTAATTATCTACCTTCTCCATCATCTGTGCCCCAGGAAGCTGACCAGTATAAAAGTCATCACCCCTAGTTTCTTTCCTCCAGCTTTGTTTGCATTCAGCCGGTAGGAAGGCATGAACAGGAAAGCAAAATGTATAAGGAGGGTAAAGTCCAAGAATTTATTCCATCTGGTCCCTCCCTTCTAGGTTAAGTCCAGTTGGTTTCATCTACCAAAACCCAGAGTTGTTGGCTGGCCTTATCCTGAAGTTTCCTTACAGTCTCTAGGTACCATTAATTGTTGTCTCTCCTTCCCTCTCATTTCCCTTAACCTTGTTAAACTCACGTCCATTACCCATTTCAGTGAGTCATCTCTTTTCCTTTAGAGACCTTGACTGATGCATTTTGACAGACATCTGCTGGGCACATAACAGCAAAAGATACAATGCAGTACCAAAGCACAATTTTTTTGTTTTTGCCATTTACCTGATTTTCAGAAAACCAGAGGTGTTTGTATCACAGTGACACAGGGTCTATTTCTAATCTTTGCAAAGCAAAATGAATACTAGAGTAGAAGTATTAAAGCATTCCTTTACAAAAATGAACTACTGGGACCTCATGAAGATAAAAAGCTTCTGCACAGCAAAGAAAACAACCAGCAAAACTAAAAGGCAACCAGCGGAATGGGAAAAGATATTTGCAAATGGCATATCGGACAAAGGGCTAGTATCCAAAATCTATAAAGAGCTCACCAAACTCCACACCCAAAAAACAAATAATCCAGTGAAGAAATGGGCAGAAAACATGAATAGACACTTCTCTAAAGAAGACATCCGGATGGCCAACAGGCACATGAAAAGATGCTCAACATCGCTCCTCATCAGGGAAATACAAATCAAAACCACACTCAGATATCACCTCACGCCAGTCAGAGTGGCCAAAATGAACGAATCAGGAGACTATAGATGCTGGAGAGGATGTGGAGAAACGGGAACCCTCTTGCACTGTTGGTGGGAATGCAAATTGATGCAGCCACTCTGGAAAACAGTGTGGAGGTTCCTCAAAAAATTAAAAATAGACCTACCCTATGACCCAGTAGTAGCACTGCTAGGAATTTATCCAAGGGATACAGGAGTACTGATGCATAGAGGCACTTGTACCCCAATGTTTATAGCAGCACTCTCAACAATAGCCAAATTATGGAAAGAGCCTAAATGTCCATCAACTGATGAATGGATAAAGAAATTGTGGTTTATATACACAATGGAGTACTACGTGGCAATGAGAAAGAATGAAATATGGCCCTTTGTAGCAACATGGATAGAACTGGAGAGTGTGATGCTAAGTGAAATAACCCATACAGAGAAAGACAGATACCATATGTTTTCACTCTTATGTGGATCCTGAGAAACTTAACAGAAACCCATGGGGGAGGGGAAGGAAAAAAAATGAGGTTAGAGTGGGAGAAAGCCAAAGCATAAGAGACTCTTAAAAACTGAGAACAAACTGAGGGTTGATGGGGGATGGGAGGGAGGGGAGGGTGGGTGATGGGTATTGAGGAGGGCACCTTTTGGGATGAGCACTGGGTGTCGTATGGAAACCAATTTGACAATAAATTTCAAAAAAAATAATAAAAATAAAGCATTCCTTTAAAGTATTCAATAGAGAAAGAAATCGATGCAAGCCAGAATGCCTTATGTCTATAGAACACTTCATAGCTTATTAAGTGCTGTCACAAATATCATGTCACCACCTTTAAAAAAAATAAAGTCTGAGAAATGATGATAAAAGAAAGAGAAAAATTGACTTCATAACTTTGCAGCTTGGGTACAATGTTTTATATCTTTAGAGAACATCTTGTTCTATATCTATGTATGTAGCCATTTCCATGTATATAAAGCTCATGCATATGTAAATCCCCTCAGTAGACATTCAGTAAATGATGGCTCCCTTCTCTAATTCCAAATGCAATATCTAATTTTGCTATAGTGTTGAATGGTATCTAAATAATTGCCTGGATTTTAAAATTTCAAACAAATGTTCTATGCTGGGAGAGCTTGCAATGCAGTTGGGAGGTAAGTAATACATTATTATTTTTCCATTTGTTATTTAAAGCATCACCTCAAAACTTTGTGGCTTAAAAAATAATAACAATTTATAATCTGCGAGTCAGGAGTTTGGAAGTGGCTTGGCTGGACAGTTATGGCTCAGACTCCTCCTGGTTGTTCTTTATCTAAACTATGGCTAGAAAACCCATTTCTCAGGTGGTTCACTCACAGAGCTGGCAAGCTGATCCCAATAAATTGGTTTCTATACATGTGAGCCTCTCCATAGGTTGCTTGAGTATCTTTATGACATGTCTCCTGAGTAAGTGATTCAAGAGAGCAAGCCTGGAGTTGCAACACCTTTTATGACCTAGTCACAAAATATCACTTCTGTCATACAGACCAGCTCTGATTCGATATGGAAGTTGAACACATAAGACTATAGATATTGGGAGTTATCTTGAATACTTGTCACCACATATATCTAGAAAATAAAACAGTAAGAAATGTGACTAGTTAACCAAATGGGGGTTGTTGTGACACAGTGCTACAGAAGAGTCAAAAGAGGGAAGATCAATATGGTTTAGAATTGTAGAGCAGGTCCAAAGGATAAAGTGCCACAGATTTGGAATGGCAAGATTTGTAAATGTGGAGAGAGAAGGAAACACAAACATGAGCTTTACTGGACAATGTAACAAACCAAGGATAACTGAGTATAATATGCCTGAGTATTCCTAAAGATGAATGGTGGGAAATTAGAGCAAAAATAGGGGCCAAATTAGGAACTGGGATTTAATCATTGCAGGCAATAGAAAAGCATGTAACTGACATAATGAAATTAACACTATAAAATTAAGCTGGTAGTAAAAAAATGTATTAGAGTGAGGAAGCCATTGGAATTATTTACATTTGAAGGGATAAAAACCTAAAGTAAGTTATGCTGGCAGTTGGAAGTGACGGAGAGAAAGCTTTGGGTGTCAGGGACATTTTAGAAGGATGGACAAAGATTAGTGTTGATGCTTGAGGAGAACCAATGTTGAACCTATGTCTTCAAACTTGAATAATAGAGAGAATGAGGGTGCTAATGGTGAGAACCAGAGAAGCTAGTTTTGGGGGGCTTGGATCTATACTTAGAATGGGTCTGAGATGGGACACAAAGCAAATTAAAAAGGATGTGTTACAACTCTGTTTCCATTTGCAGGATCTGCTATCATCTGTGACTCTCTCCAGCCACACTCCTAACTTTTTAGAAAGGAGTCAGTCCACAAAAAATAATTCTTGTTGTTAATAGCATATTTCACACAGCGGCTGACATTGACCAGTTCTCTCTAATAATCTCACAATTTAAACTCAATAGTCAGATAAAATGGTAGGCTAGCAAACAAGGGGGAGAAATGCGGAATTTGTAAACTATTTTATGGACTGCTGAGGTCATGATAACTGTTTACATTTCCTCTGTGAAAACAGGTGTTATAAACTCATCATACTAGTAATCACCAATTCTGAAACTGATGCCAAAAGGGCTACTGTAACGTGACCAGTGTCACTTACTAGTTAGTGACCAGTACTCAGGTCTCATGAGTATATTTTTGGGACAGAGAGAGACAGAGCATGAACGGGGGAGGGGCAGAGAGAGAGGGAGACACAGAATCGGAAACAGGCTCCAGGCTCCGAGCCATCAGCCCAGAGCCCGACGCGGGGCTCGAACTCACGGACCGCGAGATCGTGACCTGGCTGAAGTCGGACGCTTAACCGACTGCGCCACCCAGGCGCCCCGACAATATACATTTCTTAATAAGTTCAATTTTGAATTGATGTACAAAAAGCACAAACATAACAAGTTTTCCTTGGAACTGCTCCTGCTATAATGACTTGGTTGATTTAAAGATAAAAACAATCATTATCAAAACATATTTACTAAATATCGGCTTATACAAGGAGCTGAGTCATAAAAATACTCGAAACAGTTCAAATACCACTTTCAGGCAAAATATGATCAGTTTTATAATAGTGGTACAGGTGGTCAGTGTGGTAGAGATCATAAAAGGAAGCCAATTAACTTTGGAAGGGGAAAGAGATGGGATGTGAGTGTTCAAAACACATTAGAGCATATAACACTGCAAATGCCAGGCATTTTAAAACATTTCAAAATGAAAATTTCAGTCATAAACAATGGTATAATGAAATCCCCTGTACTGTCACCCAGCTACAAAAATCATGGACCTACAATGCCAAGCATTTTGTATGTTACTTTATATTAACTCAAAGAGGGTACAAACTTTGCTCAAGAATATACAATTCGTAGGTAGTTAAGCTGGGGGTTGAATTCATGTCTGTAGGACTTAAACATCCTGGCCTGGCCTGAGACAGTAGAGGTAGAACAAGGAAACGATACAACCTCCAAAAACACCTTCACGGGTATAGTGTTGGTCTAATAAAAAAATTTATCCTCACCTTGGCAATGCTGGCATACATATATTACTTAGATTATACATAGAACAAACATAATTTTGAATTAATACATAGTTGCAAAACAAAGTACACATACTACACACACTTTCCTGACAGGTATCCTTAATAGATAGATACGAAATGTCCTAGGCATCTTACAAAAGCTTGTTGAATCAAATGCAAGTATATCAATGAGGAAAAGAAGAAAAGAGTGGCCAAGTAGAATATGTGGCATGTCAGTTCTGTAGATTAAAACTCAATTAATTGCTTCCTTTTACTGAATCCCAATAACAGTTAGCATTGTTTTTGAACTCTATTTGACTTTGAGCCCTTAATTACATCATAACCTTTTAAAGTATAGGGTATCATGGTCTGATTTCTATTGTGCCTCTCTCCTGGAGTCCAGAACTGTGCTCAAGACATAATGAAAACTCACAATATATTTGCCAAGGACTCCAACAAGTTGATTGAGGTTTCGATTCTTGTTCATTCTCATCCACTCCATTGCCTGTGTCAGTAGGGAGAAACGTATAACTGCTGTCAGAATTGTCATGTTAAATAAATGAGCATCCTGTTGTACTTGTCATAGTTATAGGATGCAGGGAAATGTGTTTTCACAATAGGCCCTGAGATTTCCTTGTGACTGTTGCTAAGGCAACAGAAGGAAGGCAAAGCATCTGGGGTCCTCCGCCACCTGGCTCCCCTCGGGTGGATTTTTGAGTCCTGCTTTCACTCCACCAGTTGCTTCCCCCTTAGCAGACAGATAGGATTCTACAGTAATTCAAATATGCTGACAAATGCCAGGGTTTGCTTTTTACATCTTCTCATTTTTCCATTTTACTAAAGTTGGTGAAATCAACAGTGACTAAGAAGGAGGAATCACATAAGAACATCATCAGGGATGAACAATTCTCATTTTGAAGATCACTACACTGGAGGCGTTCAATGCAATGATGCTGTTGAAAACAGAATGTCTGGAGAGAGAGACCTTGGGAGTCAAGGAGAAAATCTTCTGAAGACATAGCCGCCTGGCTGTATCTCAGAGGATGATTCCCAGCCGAGAGCAAAGTGCAAGCCAAAGTATTTTCAAAAACATTCATGGGGACCATTAAAGGCTTACGACAACTTCATATAATAAGAACTTAAATTTTAGCTATGGAGTTTGAAATTACCGCCATTCTCTATACAGTTAAATCCAACACTTGAAGGAAGGCAGGAACAAAGTCTTAGGAGTTGTACTGATAGCAACTTAATAGTAAATAAATCAAAGAGGCCTCAAAGACATGGGGTCCAACATCTGCCCCATGCTAGAATCATCTCTTCAGTATCTCCATCTCCACAGTATCAGCCCCTTTAAGCACTCTGTGATCCTGCAACCATTCTAGAAATATGTTCTTGACATGATGCTGAGGAGCTCCTCATGAAAAGATGTGGTACACACACACACACACACACACACACACACACACACACACACAATGATATTATTTAGCCATGAGGAAGGACAATATCCTGACATGTGACAACACAGATGGACCTTGAGCACATTATACTAAGTGAGATAAGTCAGACATAAAAAGACAAGTACTGTGTGATATCAATCACTTACATGTAGAATCTAAAAAAGTCAAACTTGTAAAAAGAGAAGAAAAATAGTGTTTATCAAGGTATGGGGCGGAGAGGGAGAAGATTGATGATGTTTAAGGAAATAAAGTAGTAAATAAGCCATAGAGATCTAATGTGCAGTATAATGAATATAGGCAACAATATTGAACTATAATCATCAAACTTGCTAAAGGACTAAAATATAAATATCCCATCCACTAAAAAGAAAGGATAATTATGTAACATGATAGAGGTGTTGAAATTTGCTACAGTGACAATCAAACTACAATATATAAATGTGTCAAATTAACACATTGTACACCTTAAATTTATATGTTATATGCCAAATATATTCCATTTTTAAAAATGACCTTCCTCATATGAAACAAAATGTTTGCCCCTGTAACTTCTATCTGTTGGCCATAGTTACAAGACCTTGGGGCCTATATTCAGATGAAAAACTTCTCACTACTGGACTGACCCACTTATTTTCTTCTCTTGGGTCTATAGCGGGAAAAGCATGGGGGTGATGGGTTGTTTAGGCAGCCCTCTATTTCCCTTCTTTGTTGTCCCCTCCTTCCCCACCCTTCTCTGGGTAGCCTTTCCCTTCTCCCTAGAAGTGGATTGAGAAGGAGGGAGGACTGTAAAAGCAGGAATGGTTTGCTTGATGGGTATTGTCATAATATGGCACTGGTGCTGTCTGGGTCCTAAGTCCCATCAGCCCTCCAGCTGAGTCTCTTGGGTCAAAATAACTCCAGGCCAACTCCCTCCACTGTTCAGCTCTGCTGTCCTGAGCAGCCAGCCAGCCAGCCACCATCTTGCCTTTTGCCTTTCAAGATGTAGGACTGGTACCAGTCTCTAGACCTCACAAACCATGGTAAGAATGGTGTGGCAAAGGATGTCAGCACTCAATCTGCTGCTTCTGAAGAAACTTCTCCAAAACCAGTCTGGCCGCTTTGTAATGTCAACCTCCCAAATGTCCCTAGATATTTTTTTCCTTGCCTTCCCCCCCCCCCCCGTATAGTTCCTGCATAGAGGACCAACCATCATACACTCTGAAATACTAAAGGGATACTTAGCACCTCTGTTTTTCCCTCCTCCTACAGACTTTGACGACAACTGAAGCAGACAAAGTCCTGCTTCAACATCCTTATACATGAATACCACCCTTCACTCTCCTGCTTTTCTCTATACTTTGCTCTGCAAGTTCAATTTGGATGTCAAGTTCCTCTGGACAACACTTTCCTCCCAACGCCTAGTCCATCCCATAATTGCTCCTTGTTGGATCTCCCACCTTTGCAAACACCCTGCCATTGTTCTCAGCCTGTTCTTTTTTCTTTAGTGCCTCATTTTAGAAAGTTCTACGGTGGCTTCCTACATTTCTTCACAATTACTTTTTAAACCATTTTCGAAGTCCTCATTTTGTTCATCTTTTCCCCCTGTGTCCTAGTTTGTCTTCTGTTTCCTATTCCCTCGGCCCACCCACTCCACTTAGGCTCTCTCCTTTGTCAAAACTGGGACATGCTCTAACTACATTGTCACTTCAGCCATAATCACGTGCTCACTCAATCAAATACCTGCAGAGTATTTAGCAATTTTCCAGGCGTGCAAGATCAGAGAAATTTAAGGTCTGCCTTCAAGGAGTTTCCTTTTTATTGGTCAGGACAGAACACATCAAAAGGAATAAAGAATATTCACCGTGTAAATATATGTGATCTCACAATGTACAGGTTTTCACTTAGACCCTAGAGTTGGCTTCTGTAAAGCTTAAAGAAATTTGGAAAACTCTCCTGATCTGTGAGGTCTTCCCACATTGTTCACAGAAGGACTGCTTGTTTCAGGGTACAGTTTTGTTTATTTATTTTGAGAGACAGAGAGAGAGAGAGAGAGAGAGAGAGAGAGAGAGAGAGAGAAAGCGCATGTACGTGAGCAGAGGAGGGGTAGAGAGAAAGAGAATCCCAATGCAGGGCTCAATCCCACGAACTGTGAGAGCGTGACCTGAGCCAAGACCAAGAGTCAGACGCTTAGCCGACTGAGCCACCCAGAACCCCCTCACTCTGACAATTTTTGACATGTCAGGTCCTGCCTAACATGCACCTGCCTTAGCCTTTCGCCATGAATCCTCCCTAAACTTGTACATGAGATACATTTTCAATTTAGATTTTGCACACAGTAGTTAAATCATTTTTACTTCCAGTTCTATCTCTGCCTGATATTTAGCATCTAAATTGTTGGGTAAAGAATCAGATTCCTATCATTTCTTTTCATTCTTTTCCAGCATACAGACTTATTAGGTATTCAGGGCTTTGTGATGATGATTATGATGTTAATGACAATAACGACACCTCCCATTTGTGTGGCACTTCACAAAATAGTCGTGTGCATTATCTTATTTGATTCTAAAAATGCACCCATGATGATTATGACTGTTCTGTTTATGACTGAACCTCTCAGGGCCCATAATCACTGCCTTCTCCCACAAGTTCTGTTCTCCATAGAAAGCTACATCCGCTTAGTTCCACTGCTCAGGTAAATCTCCAGGTGATGCTTCTCTGACCCTAACTGTAAAGCTGTTGATTTCGTTTCATTCTTGCTCTCCACCTTCTCCCTCAGACTTGACCGGGTCCTTCAGTTCTCAGGCCTGCCTTCCTCCAGAACATAGACTTTGGTTCCACTTTGCTCTGTGTCCTGTAGGCAAGTGCCATCACTATCCGCTTCCAGCCGTAGATCTTAAAATCCCACTCTCCACCCTGGAGGGTGGCCATCAGTATAATTGCCAACAAAAGGAGTAATCTCATACCTACCGCTTAGAGACCTGAGTTGCTGTTTTCTTCCCACATGGAAACATGATCCTAGGACACAATACCCTCAGTGAAGTCCGTCATTCTGAAGGTCTGTAGTTGGTGCCGTTTTTAATGGAGACTTGATGTGAGCACAAAATTAAGGCAATTTTCCAACATTTGTGATAATATTCAAGTGTGACTATCAGGACTTTGCTAGACGATGCCCAATCCTCTAACTTGGAGTTGCCTCGCTGCTTTTTCTCTTGAAAACTTGACCACTACTATGCAGCTTTTGTTTTAGAAAGGATTACAAAAACAGCTCCGATTTTCATGAATTCCTCCTATTACCCAGAAGTAGAGCATATTGAGCAATAAGAGTGCCGATGACTTGCAGGAATTAAAAGCCCAGCAGATAAATACAGGGATGGCAGAGAGCCCGAAAGATGAGGATAATGTTGGGAGATCGCAGACAGCTGAGTGTTGCCGTTACAGGAAGAGTTTGCACACGGCCTGTCTTTAGCTTAGACAAGGGTGTTTCTATTTTAGAGTAAGTTGTTGCATGTTTCCTGAGGGAAAACTGTTTTGAATGCTTTTACTTACAAGTTAGAGCATTACAGGATGTGCTTTTATTCTCGTTATTAAAATATAGGTGATTTGCTACAAAATAGGCACACCAATAACGGTATGAAGGTGACTTATGTTTAGGAGTTCTAGGAAGTATAAATTGATTTCTTCACTTTTTTAAAATTGTCACTCTATTCCCAGATATTGGAGAAGGTAATCAAGATGTCATGACCACCAGTTGACTTACGAGCTGGCTCCGGGCAATTGGAGGCTGCTCACCCCCTCCCCTGTCCTTGGAATGTACGCTCTGTCCTCTGTCCCCACAGCAGGAGCTGTCCAAGGACACAAACTTGAGAGTAAGGTGTTGTTAAGACCATCTGGACTGTGTATGTGACTGGACCCAGTTAAGGCCTCTTTATAAGCTTTTAAGATCCTGGTCGAGGAGTGTGGAGATCTACTCATCCTGGGACTGCCAAAGACAAGCCTCATAAGAAAGTTCCCTTGCTTATTAAACCTGCCACCTACCAACTTGGAGTGGACTGCTTTTTTCTTAGGTCTCTTTTTGCCATCTTTGGGCTAGTTTCAGACTATACCCAAGAAGCTCCTGAGGCTACAAACTAACAATTGGTGAGTCAGCCAGGATACCAAAGAAACGGGCCTTGGGAAAGAAGCATCTGCCAAGGAAATCCTGAACTGACCATTGACCTTTATGGGGAAAAGAGTGGTCCGTATGTTGGCTGCTTGTGGAGCACTGCTGGAGTATGGGGATGGCTTGAAAACACCAGCCTACCTAAAGCGCTTTTTTGAGGAACTGCAGAGCACACTGTTGTGGATGAGGGAAATGCATGGTTGCCGAGTGGCCTGGCTTCTAGGTGAGCAGTTCCACTGGACACTGCTGTCCAACCGGAGGCTAATCCTTGAGTCAGCAAGGTGGCGAAAGAGCTGAGGTTAGAGAAAGATGTGTGGGTGTCCACTATTCTGCTGGCTTCAGGCCGGCAGACAAGATGAGAGAGCAGGAGAATCAGTTGGAGACCTTCATGTACTGTTCTGCAAAGCTGTGGATTAAGTTCCAAGCGCTTGTGACTAAGCCTGATTGGGTTGCTAAAAGGTGGAATCTCCGGGAAAGTGAGGAGAGTGAAGAGGAGCATGTGGAGATTGACAGTGAAGCAGATGAAATGCCCCATGTCATCTGACACTTTCTTGCAAAAGAAAGCAAAAGCACAGCAACAGCTGTATGGCAGCTCCAGATTCAGGGGATGCTCATGAAAAGAGAATATATTCCTGCTAAGCTTATCGACATGGCTGCCAAATTCCCAAAAGGCCAGAGAAAATATCAAGGAATGGTTACTGAGTCTATGGGGGAGGAGGGTGGCATTTTTCTAACCAGGCAGAAGGCAGGGAAAATGAGCAACATCACCACATACACTGCCCTCTGACAGTGCCTGAATGGTGTTCAGGTGGTTCAAGGTTCTCATCCCCTTATAGATTGGATTATTCTAGCCCATAAGGAGGTTAGGCACAATGAGGGGGACCTCCTTGGAACATGCGGGTCCCTGGAAATCTACCGAGGAGTAACAACAAATTTTCAGAGACTTGGGAATGAGACAGGCAATCCACACTCTTGACTTTGAAGGCCCTGATCTGACCACATTTACTGCAGGAATGAAAGCCAAGTTTCTTCATTCTACCCCAGACAGCACCTGGTATGAGATGCTGATATCCATGCTGAGCCCAGCCATGGGGCAGGGTATTTCTTTTTTATTCTTATTTTTGAGACAGAGAAAGAGAGAGAGAGAGAGAGAGAGAACGTACAAGCAGGGGAGGGGCAGAAGGAGAGATAAAGAGAATATTAAGCAGGCTCTACACCCAGCACAGAGCATGATGCAGGGCTTGATCTCAGAACCGTGAGATCATGATCTGAGCTGAAATCAAGTGTCAGATGCTTGACTGACTGAGCCACCCAGGTTCCCCTGGGACAAGCTATTTATGATGTTGGGCAATCCATTGCTGATCTAGAGGAAACTGATAAATCCCAAAAACAGGTATGGGCAATGGGAAAGACCCAAAACAAAGAGAGAACTCAAAAAGCCAAAATTACTATCCCAAGGCTGTAAAGTAAGCCAGTAAAGATAACCTGGAAACAAATGTGCTTTGACCTCATTGCTGTGAGGACCCCACTTGAACAGACAGATCAACAACCCAACACTGTGTTGGTTGGTCCATGGAAAGCCTTAAAAATCTGAACAACAGCTCAGACCTGCCCATCTGCTCCTACCATCCCTGATGCCCTGCTTGCTCCAGCAGAAACTTCAGTGACACAGTACTATTAAGAGTGGATGCTTCCCATACCCTTGTCCACTGTCCTTCACCTGGAAACAATCAGAGGTCTCATGTTGATCTCACTATTCACTGGCCCTCCAGATGAAGAAAACGTGACTGCTCTGGTAGATGCTCAAGCCAAATGTACTCTAATACATGGCAACCCTCAAAAGTTTCCTGGCGCCCTCAGCACCATCAATGGTTATGTAGGAAAAACAGTTAGAGTCCCAGAGGGTCCTTTTGACACTGTAAATTGGGTGTTTTTCCCACCACTCCCAATAACATGAGGATTTTATCTCTCCAATACCAGAGAACATATTGGGCATCGATAGCCAACAAGGTCAAACTCTGCAGACCTCTGTTGGTGAATTCCATCTCCAGATTAGAAAAATCAAACTTGTGCTGAGGGGAAATGCCAGCTGGGAACCAATAAGCATACCACCCCTGCAAAGAACTGTCAAACAATAAAAATTGTCTGAGGGTGTTTAAAGGGGGTAGGAGAAACTAACCAAGAACAACATCCAGTGGATATTGTATGCTTTGCCCATAGTGTCTTCAATAAGCCATTATGGTCAGTAAAAAGCCAGATGGAAGATGAAGTGAACTACCAAGAACTAAACAAGGTAATGCACTATCCATAGGGCTGTGCCCAACACTGCCACCATCTTAGATACCTTGGCCATGGTCCTAAGAGTGCACCATGCTGTGCTGTACTTAGCAAATTCCTTTTTCAATGTACTTCCGGCCACTAAGGCATAAGATCAGTTTGCCTTCATGTGGGAGAGGCAACAATGGACCTTTCAACAGGTCCCCAAGGTTACCGACACAGCCCCACCATATGTCACAAGATAGCAGCCGGAGACCTGTCCTGTATCCCCCATGTCAGTAAAATGGGCCCATTACATTAATTTTAAAAATGTTAACACTTACCTCTGCTATAAGACACTGCAGACTTTGCTGGAACATCTGTGAGAGAATGAGACTGGACAGTGAACTCACAGAACATTCAAGGGCCAGGCCTTGGGAGTTTTGAGAAGTTGTTTGGTCAGGCAAGATGTGCACTGTCCCAGAAGCTGTAATTGATAAGGTGTAAGCCTACCTGACCCCTAAAAACATGAAAGAGGTGCAAGCCTTTATATGGATTTGGGCGTTTGGAAGGCTTTTATTCCCTACCTGGCACAGTGCCTCCATATCTTATACTGTCTGGTAAAGAAAGGGCATGTGTGGGACTGGATATCACAGCAGCAAGCCACCTCTGCAAAGGCAAAAATACTAGTGAGACAGACTACAACTCTGGGCATGTCCCAAGCAGGGCTGCTGCGGGAGTTAGATGCATCTGTGACTCTGAAAGGTATAGGTTGGGGACTATGACAGAGACAACAGAAGGAGAGAATACCCCGAGAATTTTGGTCTCAGTTCTAGAAGGAAACAGAAACTCAACATATCCCCATAGAGCAACAGCTTCTAACAATGTACACAGTGCTTTTCCACGTATAGCCTCTTACAAAGGAACAGCATATCATGGTAAGAACTTCCCTTTCTACCAAGGGGTGGATTGAAACTATGTTCCACAGGGTGCCTGAGTGGCTCAGTTGGTTAAGCATCAGACTTTGGCTCAGGTCATGATGTCAGTGTTCACGGGTTCAAGCCCCACATCAGGTTTTGTGCTGACAGCTCAGAGTCTGGAGCCTGCTTCAGATTCTGTGTCTCCCTCTCTCTCTGCCCGTCCCCTGCATGTGCTCTGTCTCTCTTTCTTTCCCAAAAAGTAAGTAAACATTTTTTAAAAATTAAAAACAACAACAACAACAACAAAAACCAAAAAACTACATTCCACAGATCAACCTCTGCCATGGCTCAAACCCCCACTCTAACTAAGTGGCATGCTATTTGCAGCAGAGGAGCACCCTGTCCACCACCCCACTGTCTCTAAAATTGTGAGTACAGCTAAGCCCTATAGAGTATGCAGATCTTCTAAATGCTCCTATTCCTGTGGTGCCCCCTGTGGCCTATAGAGAGGGAACACAGGAAATTCCCACTGATGCCTGGTCTACAGATTGGTCTATTTGAGGCGATCTCTCCACATGAACTACAGTTGTTATTCACCACCATCTGGATAGAAACAGGAAAAAACTCAAAGCAGCCAGTGGGCTGAACTCAGAGCAGTTAGGTTGGTGACATTCGTGAGCCCTGGCCATTAACCCTTTGCACTGACAGTTGAGTTGTTCTAAAGGCATGAGCCCTATAGCTCAGACAACGGGAAGCCAAAAGATGGGTGGTCACATATAAGCCCTTGTCAGCTCAAAATATATAAAAAGGCATTTGGGTTCATGTATAAGAGCCTGAGGCAGTCTCATTGTTTTCCATGTCCCAGCTCATAAGGCACCATCACTCCCTGGAAATCAGAAATCTGATGCCCTAACTGGGGTATAAGCCCTAGCAACTGACGCTTCATCAGATATAGCAGATTGGGTTTATAGAAAGAGTGGCCACCACTCTTTCTGGATAAGACAGAATATTGTTAAAGGTGCCTGATTGCCCTCAAAATATAGTGACTTGGTTAAGGCAGTAATAGCATACCCTCTGTGTTCCATACCATGCCCAAGGCAACTGCTGAAGGAGTCTGGAGCCATCCAGTGAAGTTGCCAACCAGAGTTACCAACCAGTAACTATATTGACCCCCTCTCTGCAAGAGAGGTTTCTAAATATGCCTTTACTTGTGTGGACTCTGCATCTGGCCTAACTCAAGCTTTCCCCTGTTGCTGTGCAAGTCAGGCTGCCACTATTAGGACATTAAAGAATCTGAGCACCATCCATGGATACCTTCACGGAATAAACAGTGACGGGGTAACATTTCCAAGGTCAGGATGTGCAAGACTGAACAAAAGAACATGACATTGAATGGAGGTTCCATCTCCTCTATAACCTGCAAGCAGCAGGTTAATGGAAAATAAGAAAGAATATTAAAGCACCATATTTTTTAAAATGAAGCAATATAGGGGTGCCTGGGCGGCTCAGTCCGTTAAGTGTCCAACTCTTGGTTTGGGCTCAGGTCACGATCTCACAGTTTCCTAAGTTTGAGTCCCACATCAGGCTCTCCGCTGGCAGCACATTTCATGGCAACAACCAAAATTGAAAGTAAAAATTAATACACAATAATAATAAATAAAACCTCAGCATAACACAGTGGCAAATGTGCTTCTGAGGGTTTAAAAATCTGCAGCATCTTAAAAAAATTTGCAGCATCTTGGGGCACCTGGGTAGCTCAGTTAAGCAGACAACTCGATTTCAGTTCAGGTCCTGATCTTACAGTTCTCAGGTTCAAGCCCTGTGTTGGACTCTGAGCTGACAGCCCAGAGCCTGCTTGGTACACTCTCTCTCTCTCTCTCTCCCTTTCTCTGTCCCTCCCCCACTCATTCTGTCTATCAAAATAAATAAGTAAGCTTAAAATAAATAAACAAACAAATAAATAAATAAAGCAATATATTAAATTACTAACAGGTAAAACCGCCTTGGCAGATGGACCAAAGTCCTAGGCTTTAATACATTTACATGATCACCTAGTAGGGCCTATTGCCCCATATGCCAAACTGGAGACCCCTGCCAAGACACTCAGTGCTGGGAAGGCATGGAAGTCGTAGGAAATATCCATTGTCCCAACTCTCACAATGGATCAACGTGCTATGTTGTTGAGAGCACCAAACCCCATCATGCCTGGGAAAGGCACTGTCTCCTGGAATTTACAAGATGTCCCACTAGGATGGGTGAGTTACTTCGTTCCCCTGGGGGATGGGGAACTACTCGGTCTCCACTAGGATTCTGTTGTCTTGTTGCAAGCTGAACCTGTTGAAATGTATTATAGCTGAATACAACATGCACCATGGAAAGAGAGGAAAGAGTTGGGGTCCTGGTCTGGCATGTCCCACCCTGGTCCATCTCTTCATGCCTGACAGTGCTCCTTCCTCTGGTCAACATGCATGGTATACAGAACTAAGTCAAGTTCCTAAAGCTTCCAAGCACCCTTTCCACAAGGCCAGGTGGACATGTTCTGTTGTCCACTGGTACAATTATTCAGCTGCCATGTTTATCTCATCCATTGGCCTGGAAAACATTATAATATATATAGAAGTCCTTACTAAATCCAGCCAATAACTTAAGTGATAACTGGCAAAGCCTCTTCTTATTGAACATTGAAATATCTCTAATGAAAATTGCTATCCTTTAAAATAGGATGGCCTCAGATACTATTATTGTTTTGCAAGGAAGCATCTGTGCCATTACCCCCCCCAAATTATATGTTCATAAGTCTGCTAATATATCATATTTATTAAATCACATAAAAACATATTTATTAAATCACAAAAATGCCCTGAGTGATCCAACCCCCAGCCTAGGGGACTTAGTAAATCAATGACTCTTGGTGGAAAAAATTGTTATTTTGGGAATCACTTTAATCTGCTTCTCTTACATGTGCCTATATTGTTGCTATGGTTTCTGCCTCCAATGTAGCCAGGTCGCCAGCAAAGAAGCCACCTCCATGCTAATAAACCCCTTGCTGACAGCTCAGGTCCCATTACAAAAGAGAGGGGCTGGTTATTGTAAGAGCTGGTCATTAAGAGGACATGTTTGCAAGTTGACCTGAGAACCAGATTCAGGCAATCAGAGGCTCCTCACTTCTGCCGCTGTCCTTGGAATGTACCCTCTGCCTATCACTCCCACAGTGAGAGCTGCCCGCAAGGACACAGACTTTCAAGAAAAAGATGTTGCTGAGACCAACTATATATAAGGCCACTACACAAATTTTAAGTTTCTGGTGAAAAAGCGAGGAGATCTACTCATTTTGTTGCCACCCGAACAAGCCTTGTGTGTAAGTTCCCTTGCTTAAGGTTTAATAAAACCTGCCCCCGACAGATCTGGAGCGGTCCACTGCTCTCTTTGTATCGGATCCAGTTTTGGATTTCATCCAAGAAATTCCCCATGCTGTGAACCAACACCAGAGTTAAGTGCATTTTTTAAAAGAAAGGTGAAACAATAACATAAAAATATATTAGAAGAGTTCCTATAGGATGTTTAGAGGACAGAAAAATTCCCTCTGTTGAGGAATTGAGCCTCTTTCCCTAAAGGCTGAAATCGCTCTCCTGGCTAAGCAGGCTGCATGTTGGCTGAGGCAACGTTAACACTGGGTTGGCATTTCCAGCGAAGCTTAGGAAGCTTGTCTGAGGGGGTGCGCAGCCTGGAGTTTAGATAAGATTTCCCAGAGGTTTTAGTTGCTCTTCACTTATTTCAATTTGGCTTTCTCCTTAGCTGCTTCCTACTTAGCGTTTCAAGCTTGTGTTACTATCCTGGTTTTCAATAGTATGAAACCCTCGAGTGGTCTATAAAACTGTAGACTGTGCTTCACATAGAAAAACACACTTTTGCATCTCATGCCATGGAACATGACTCTAAAAATCGTCAGTCTCACGAATGCCTTGACCCTTCAGCATTCTAAGCCTTTGGTCTGTCACTTTTCTTCAATTTTAAAAAATGAGGTACTAAGTCAGTCAGGCTCGGGGGCTACATTCTGTTCGGTAGGTGGGTTTTTCATAGCATAGTGCATTCATATGTGCAGGTGATAGAATAGCCCTCCCAGAGGAGAACCAGAAGATGGATTTTCTAGCTGAGGCTCTGATATAATTTGACTCTAAGGGCAATCGCTTCTCGGCCTTTTGGCTAAGATCAAGTGACTCTAAGGGCAACTCAAGGCAATCACTTATCAATTCTCATCCCTCAGTTTTATGTTCATGTTTCTCTGATATTTCTTAAACCCAAGAGGGTGACTTTTTTCTGAGTTGAGACGTTGCCCCTGTCCTATCACGATGCACCCATTTCACCTCAGCCACGCTCATAAATCAGCTGCACCCAGACTCCACACCTGAATCCTGCACATTGAAAGTCCTCCCTGTGGTTACAACCCTACATCCCACACACCATGACGGTGGCCCTTTGACATGACAGCTTCCAGCCACTGAGCTGTTCCATGTTCCAGTCCCCTTCAGCGACTTCAGGTGCTGCCTTCCCCTGGGACCCCACAATCAAAATGTGAACTGCACTCACACCACAACCCTTGATAGTTCACTATTCACACTTGGTGCCCTGCCGCACGGCCCCATTTTCTGTTCTGTGCACTTAGCCTCATGGGAAAAAGAGCAGCACTGGGAGACAATTGTCAGTCACCTGGCCTGGCCCTTGCACATTTCCAACTTCCATCTGGGTGTTACAGGCTATTCAGCAGCCTTGAAATCACCTCTAATCTGCCGCACACCGGCTCCTTTCTCCTCAGTAAATGCCCCACGTGAGAAAACAGAAAGGAGCTGGCATGGATTCCCACAAATTCTTTCCCTCCAATGCTGAATGTTTCTTGTTCAGCTTTGTTTCACTTTTATTTTATTCCTCTCCATAAAGCTTTCCAGGAATGCCTCCTCCACTTGAGTGCTTTGTCCCATCTGTTGAGTGGAGGCTCAAGGGAAGGAAGATTCAAATGGGAGAAGGGTACAAGCTCAGGAAGAGAATCTCTGCCTGTGACCACGGCACAGGCACCCAGGTGTGTGTGACTGTCACACACACAGGGTTTACAGGCTCGGCTGGAATAAGACCTCTCCAAGAAGGAGCTGGAGTGGACAGGTGTTATTCTTACTGCCCACTACCAGTTCTTCCTTCGTTGCGTAATCACACCCTCATTTTTTCTGTAGGAAATCAACCCATCTAAAGGTTTGGCAGGACTCCTGATCAAGATACACCACCCACTCCTGCCGAAGAATGGGCAAATGACCCCAGGTTGGCTGACTCTGATTCATTAGTAGGATGACACATGAACTGTTGACTCAATTCATGCTGGCAGTAAAATAATGACCATTCTGGAGGTAAACACCCAGACCTTCCCTGAATTCTTCTTGTTCCATTTTCCTTTCAATTCCATTGAGCTATCCTATGTACTTCAAAACATTTCTTTCTGAATTAAATAAATTCTACCAAATCAGTTTATATTTCTTGCAAAGCAATCTCAATTTCATGGCACTTGAGTGAATGAGGGTAAGATGGTATTGAAGAAAAGGCATTGGATTAAGAGACAGAAAACTTTGGCTCTAATTCTAGTTCTGCTATAGACAGCTGCAGTTTGTTTGTTCCCAACTTGCTTAACGCTCAGAATGAGATTCTCACCTGAGAGGGCATATCCAGATCTCTTGGGTGGGTTTTTAAAAACCATACACACTCATTGCCTGTGCAAATTCTGTCAAAAGTCTCTTCCTTTGCCTCACGGCTCGCTTGCATTGCCTCACCACTGGTAATTCCAGTCCAGTGAGCCTCCATTACTAACAGAAGTGTGTTCTATCCCTCAGATGTGCTGGGTGGGAAATACTCCACTGGACTAGGATATTTCCAACGGGCCTTCTAGGTCTAATACGCTTTGAATTGATGAAATACTTTTCCAAAAATATAACTGTTTAGACAGGTTATGAAAGAAAATTTAAAGCCAAAACAGATGGAGGCCTAGGAATAGAAACAGGAATCAAACCTCAAAAATTGGAGGAATAGTTGTGAAAGATTTTGATGTGAGTGGCTTGAAGTACAATGATAAAACTTGTAGCAAATATATTTGTTAAGACTCAATGAGATGCCTCATATTTTAATTCCCCAGCACAGAGGGCTTCAATTTTTTGAAAAAACTGCTTATCTTGAAAAAATTCCTTGAGGTTTCTTTCTTTTTCTTAGAAAGAGAGAGAGAGAGTGCACATGCACATGCACGAGCAGGGGAAGGGCAGAGGAAGAGAGAGAATCTTAAGCAGGCTCCACATTCAGCAAGGAGCCCAACACGGGGCTTGAGCCTACAACCCTAAGATCATGACTTGAGCTGAAATCAAAAGTCAGACACTCAACCAACCCAGCCATCCAGGCACCCCGTTTGGTGTTTCTTTAACACACTCTGTGTTTAGAAAATTTCCACTGCATTAAATATTAAGACCATCAATGTGCTCATACAATAACTAACATTCAGTGTCAAAAAGAAAACATTTTTGAGAAGCTTAACTGAATGCTACTAATATAAAAGAACACGGTAACAAAATTTTCTGAATAATATGCTATTCATTAATGAAATGTGTAACAAATGTGAATGATACAAAAAGAAAAAAAATAGTTCATATAAATCAAACACACACTAATGAGCTGAAATGAAACATGAATTAAACAGTGAATAGTTAAGATGCTGAAGAAATACGTAAATAAAAATTTTAAATATATTTTAATAAGAGTTATCATGTCCATTCTGCATTGTTGGCTTCCTTCAATGGAGAAATGTTAAGAACACTGAAATCAAAACCATAGTCGCTGCTAGTCAGTTTTGACACAATCAATTCCTAAGAGTCCAATTAAATATTTATAATGAGTATACTTTATTTTAATTAAGTCATCAGTCATTTTTGTATTCTCTTTCTCTTCTACACATTCACACACATATATACCACCCCCATAGTATTCAGTGTTTAATATTGCTCTATTTTGACACTTAAAAGAGCATACTCTTTGATATGATATTCTCTGCCCCTAAAATTGCTTAAGATCATATGGAATAGACCCATATGCTTATGATGTTCTGCAATTTCTGCAAACTGTTCACCATATGTTCCTACTGGAACGTTTAAAATTATGTTTTATCCTTGCTGCATCGATAATTTCAGAGGCTGGTGCACGCATGCATATAATTATAACTTCATCCTCTTCATTGCTTTTTGTATACCTTTTATAAGTTCTTTTTATATAACAGGTAAGAAACATTCGTTCAAAGAAATGAGGTAATTAAAATTTAAGAGCTAATCATGAATCTAACTAGTTCCTTACCTTGGCAGTGAACATCCACTTAGGAAACTTCTAATTATTTCAACAATAATTACATTGGCAGGAGGACAATGGAGTATGTAATTTATGATAATAATTATACCATTTAACTGTATCTTACCTAAGCAAATCATTGTGAGACATGATGCTTGGTAACACTCTGGCTTACTTCAGGGTTATAACAGTCTGTTTTGCAAGTTTCATTCACTATTTCATCAATGGGGGATAAAATACAGAATATATTTTTTTCTTTTTTTTTTAAGGTAACTCTACCCCCAACATGGGGCTCAAACTCATGACCCCAAGATCAAGAGTCACATGCTCTTCAGACTGAGCCAGCCAGGCACACTTTCACTCTGATTTTTTTTAAAAGACACTATATATATACATATATATATATATATATATATATATATATATATATTATATATAACATGCTGTAAATGGACAATGAAGGACCAAATGAGACGTGTGATGCTTTTCATGAGAACATTATATTACATAGTTTCACCCATGATGCACTCAAATTTTAGGTCTTGCTTTTTGCTCAGCATTGAATAACAAGGATTTTTCTTTGCTGTTGTACAAGTTTGGGGAAATGATGGAGGAGTTTTCTACTTTTGTGCTTATGCATTTGTATAATTTCTTAAGGACTCCAAGGGAAAAGAGCATTGCGGGGCAATTTTAATTTCTATAGGAGGTTGTGGGGAAAATTAGAGAAATGTTTATTTTTAAAAATTCAAAGATAACCATTAAAGAGAATTTGTAAAAAGCTTTCACATTTCACTGGGAGGTAAAGGGGGAAAAAAGCAGAAATAAAGCAAAGGGTAAACAGAAAACTGAAATAAGATGGCATAAAGTTCTAACATGCTAGTGATAACAGCAAATATAGATGGATTAGGCTTTAAATGCAGATAATATCAGCTCTGGATTAAAAATAAAGAGATATGTGCTATCTATGAAAAATATATCTAAAGCAAAAAAGACAGGTTTAAAACAAGATAACTGAAAAAGATACAGCTGACAAATACTAAACAAAATAAGATTACTACTGAAAGAAACAATAGGGGATGGTACCCTATGATTTTTTTTTCTTTTTTTTTAAAGGTAAATTCTATCACCAACGTGGGGCTCAAACTCATGGCCCCAAGATCAAAAGTCACATGCTTTTCAGTCTGAGCCAGCCAGGCACTCTTACACTATGATTTTTTAAAAAGCCATTCCACGATATCTCCAAACTATATAAAGTGAAAACTGATAGAATTACAAAGATTTTAAAAATCTACAAAAGTATAGATTTAATAACATATATATGTATATATAGAGAGAGAGATATATAGATATTCTATTTAATCTACAATTTTTAACAGATGAATTAAATCTATACTTTTATAGATATATATATATTCTATTTAATCTACCACATATATATAATTAGGGGTTACTTTAAAATACCTGAAAGTACCAGTTGTAATACCTTTCATAGTTAGAATACTTTTTTTCCTCTATTTTCCAATTTTCTTCATAAGTCAAAGAATTTCTCCTTATAGATATGTCATATATTTCTGTCATTTTTTTGGTGCAAAAACATTATTCAAACTACTCCATGTCACTTAAACTTGGGCCAATTTACCTTCCTCAGGAAGCTACTGGCCACGAGGAAAGTGAGACCATCTAGGCAGGGGTAGAAATGTCTTTCGTCACCATTGCCAGCCTTTTACCACCATTCTTTGAGATGCGCTATTGACTTTCTCAGTTTTAGATGCAGTTCAATGATGACACAATGTTGTTATTCTTATCTTACTTTATCATGTGCTTTACAACTAAGTTGTTTCTCCAATTTCTTTCCTAAACTAAAATTATGGCACCATGAGTGATCAACAAGGAAATACCAAAAAGAGTGCTGTTATCTTTAACAATTAATCGGAGTTTAACAATTAAGCATTCAACACAATGACTAACTCACATTTACCCTACAAAATGATTGGCCCTGGTTATATTTTATAAGAAGGCATATTTGTCACATATTTTCACATGTAATAAATTCTACTTACATATTAGCCACTATTGGTTATGGCCCATTTTACTAATAAGCTTAAAGAAAAATTCAGAAAAGAAAAATGCATAATAAATATATGTATGGTCTTTTTCCATAACTTATGCTTCCAGACTTTCCCATCTTTTATTTTTATCCTTTCTTCTATCTCTTTTTAAAATTACTTCTCCCTTTTCTCTATATCCCATAATGGTTTTCCCCAGACAATCATTTCTTAACCACTTGATTTCCCCCCCAAATTATACTGTTTCCATTGCTCTGAGAGAGAATACATTCCAACTAGAAGAAAAAATAATTTCTCAGCTCTCAATATCAAATTTTATGTTTTGTTTATTTGGGTTTCTCTCTCCCTATCATGACAATAGTTGTAACACGAAGGTTTTGACAAAATAGAAAGGGCTTTTCTACCCAGGTTTGGTAGTCTTGACCATTAAGTTTACCACAATCAGGGGTGAAGAAATTACAAGATATTAATGGGGATGTGTCCTGTCATAGGGAAGGGGGAAGCCTATGTTTTCTGGACCCAGTAGAAAAAGAGTCAGAAGTAGGGTCAGAAGACCCAAATATTCGACATTTGGGTCCTGACCTTCCCATATGCACAAAAATTCCAAAGAGAGAACAGTAAGCAGGAAGGAAGTGACCACTTCCTGCTTAGAACTTTGTGTGGAGATGACCAGTCATGACGAGCTCGCCAGTATAACTGGCCAGTATATTGCCAGTATGGCACCAGGTAATATAGTAGTAGCACTGGAAGGATTTCAGATTATTGAGTCTGAAGCAATCACCAAACACCTACTCACCGTTTGGCAAGGAAGAACTCAATAGTTCTTATATGTTGTTCCAGACTCCCAAGTGGGGATTTAGAGGGGAATAAATGGCTGGGGACATTTCCAGAAAGATTTAGAGGTTGCTATCACATGGGAGAAATCATTCCATAACTAAGTACTATAGAATACATTATTGATCAGTAAACAGGATTCTCTGACAGAAACCAGATGTTCGTGATATGAGTGGGAACCAATGGGGTCAATGGCAAGGTGAAATGGCTACACTCCCTAGAGCACCGCCTGAGTGAACACAACAAAAATTACACCAGGCATGGTCTACAGGGGCAGCTTCTAGTAAGAAACCCATAACAGGATCAGCCCTACAACACTTTGGTGAATACCAACCAACCACCAGCTACCATGCAACTAAAACCAGAAAAAAGTCTGCACCCTGTCCCAATCCTTCAGGACAATAAATTTTCCCTTAATCTTCATTCCAAATATCATACTAGGCATGAAGAAGTAGAATAGAGATACAGCCTGATGGTGAGTGTAGCTTTGAATTGACTACATATGTGTCTAAGACAGCTTGTTTTAAACTAAAAGAAATGACTTAAACTGGGAGAGAAAGAAATAGCAGTAATTGGAAAAATTTAGATTTATTTATACTCTAATGCCTTAGCAGGGTATGGTCTATTCAGAAAGATTAGGTTAGTTATAGAGAAATAAGTAAAGCACACAGAAGTGAAGGAATATAAATCATTACACAGTCTCCCTCACAGTGTGAATATATAATTCACAATATGCACCTGTGTTCTTAGAAGTATAATAATTATGTGTAGTCCCTCTACTTATAGATCCATATAGGTCTACTATTATCATAGATATTATTGTAACATACTATGATAGATATATATGTATCTCTATATTTTATCTATTTATCTACCTAATCTATAGAGAGTTATATAGCTACATATAGTACAGTATAGTATGTAGACAAGCCTGTCTGTTTTTGCATATGTAAAATTTCAATTAAAAACTTTCTATGTAAGTCATTGTCTGAATTTTGTAATATTTTATGGAAGTAAAATCACAGTGGGGATGAGCATTTTAAAGATTTATGAGAGAGTTTGCCACATTAACTATATTTTGTTTACCTAAACCAACCCATTCCTGTAAAACAGCCAGATATTTGGGAATGATATAGAAAAGAATAAGAAACCATACCAATCAAGAATGCCACTTGTCATCATTTATTTTTTTTTTAAGTTTTTTTTTTTCAACGTTTATTTATTTTTGGGACAGAGAGAGACAGAGCATGAACGGGGGAGGGGCAGAGAGAGAGAGGGAGACTCAGAATCAGAAACAGGCTCCAGGCTCTGAGCCATCAGCCCAGAGCCTGACTCAGGGCTCGAACTCACAGACCGCGAGATCGTGACCTGGCTGAAGTCAGACGCTTAACCGACTGCGCCACCCAGGCACCCCTGTCATCATTTATACTTTACTGTTAGGAAGGCCAGATTTCCAGGGATTGTTTGCTTCGTCTAAGGGTATTTCCTCTCTACTGAAGATACACAGACACTAGCTGGAAGGTAGTACTGTGCGTTTCCTTCATGCTATCTTTGGTCTGCCAAACTCAAAGATATGTCTTTCCACTTAAATAAACCGTAATTAATATAGGTGTGATTATTAAGCACTCTCCCCACTAAGTGTCAAATGCTATCAATTACATGAGGCTTCTAAAGATGAATGTTTTCTATTCAGCCAAAATCCATTAACTTAGATAATTTAACTGTTGTGTATAAAAAACCATGTAGGAATTCAAAATTAAAAAAAAAAATAATAAGAGGCACCTGGTGGCTCAGTCGGTTGGGCGTCTGACTTCCGCCCAGGTCATGATCTCACGTTCGCCGGTTCGAGCCCCGCATCCGGCTCTGTACTGATAGCTCAGAGCCTGGAGTCTGTTTCGGATTCTGTGTCTCCGCCTCTCCCTGCCCCTCCCCTGTTCACGCTCTGTCTCTGCCTCAAGAAGAAATAAATATTAAAAACAATTTTTTAATAATAAAAAAAATAATAATAATAAAATGAAAAATAATTGTGAATGAGCTTTGTAAAGAATGTAGAAATATTTACCACAGGCTACCTCCAGAAGATTCCACTGAATTCTTCTATGGTTGATATTCTAGACATCAAGCAGTAAGCCTCACTCTTTCAGGAAATAATCAATTCACTATTGGCTGAAGTTCACAGAACGGACAGAGCTGGAGCCATTCTTTTTTCCTCTTTGTTTCACTCTGTTCTTTCCATTAGAATCATGGCAGTCTTCACCCTCTTCCCTTTGCATGGAATAGTCCATACTATCAATCAGGCCTTGAACTTATTTATTCCCGTGGGTTTATATATAGCTTTCTCCTTGGGCAGTACAATCTCTCAAAACCAGATTCACACTAAAAATGTCTTAATTTCTACAATGAACATGATAGAACACATTATTCTAAAATATTTGAATGGATTAATATCATTGGCAGAGATGAGACAGTAGAGCAAAGTGTTAAATATAGAAAGGAAAAACAATGCAAAAAAAAAAATACAACCATGCATTTTTGATATCGCCTAAGAAGGAAAACATACATACATGTGTACACAGATTTTTCTCTTTTGCAAGGACCCAATGTAAAACTCTGAACATCAATTTTGACTCTGGAGTTTCTTAAGCATTAAACTGAAAGGCTCAGAGAGGCCAAAAATGAAAATGAAATTTGATTTAAAAAAAAAAAAGTCTTTTAAATATTTTACATGTGACATTTCAATTTTTAATGACATTTGTATTCCCTTGCTTTCATCCATTTTCTTAATTGACTTCAAAGAGACTGTATCTTATTTAATATCTGTTTACTTCTTCCAGAAATTCCTGGACCATTCTCAAAATACACTCAAAGATGACCTTACTTATCAAAAAGATTCTCTTCTTCAATTTAAGTGTTTAGACACGTATTTCATTCTGAATAATATCAAACTTTGAAAAGAGAAGCAACTTTTTCCTTTACACTTGGTGGCAATTTTTGCTTTGTATAATCATTCACTGGAGTTCAAAGAAATTTTCTTCCACCGAGCACAGTATTCCTGACATAGCATTGTTGAAATGAATTTCATCTTGCTGCCTCTGGCAACCTTACAGAGCTAGCATTATGTCCACACCCTTGCTTGCTTTCCCAGAGCTAATACAATATTGTTTTTAAAAGACGAGTGATTTGTGAGATAAGGTAAAGGGAATAGGCATGTGGAGCTTGAAAGGGAGGGAAGATAGCAATGTTAAATAGGGTGGCAAATTCTGAGGAAAGTAAAGGAGGATTTAGTGGTGTACTTTTCTAGGGACAGAGCTTAACAGGCAGAGGGAACAGCTAGTAGGAAGACCATAGGCAGAAGGGTGCTGGGGACACGTCTGAAGAGCAGCAAGGTCACTCTGCTGGAGTGAAGTCACAGGGGAGTGTAGGAGATAATACTGTCAGGAGGTAATGGGGGTGAAGGAGTTGGAGGTTTAAGGCTCTAGTAAAGAACTGGCTTCTGGTCTCAGTGAATTTGAGAGCCAGTGAAGGGCTGAATAGAGGAATGATGTTTTCAAATCTGACTTTTCTATTAAAGATAGGGTATACAGAGGTAAGGGTGAAGGAATGAAGGACAATTAGGACACTACTGAAGTAATATAGGCAAAACAATCTTTTCAGCAGATTGTATTTTTTTCAATTACAAAACATGCCTCTTTGTCTTCTTCCAGGTCTTTGCTATGAATTTTTCATTTACCTGATTTTATTAAATGTCCACATCTACTTTCTTGTTCTAAGTGTTTGCTGGAAATTTCTTTTTCGAATGCTGGATTCTCAACTTTAAATGATATTTCACTTTAAGTGTGTTTTAATGAGATTGTACTGCCCAAGGAGAAAGCTATATATAAACCCACAGGAATAAATAAGTTCAAGGCCTGATTGATAGTATGGACTATTCCATGCAAAGGGAAGAGGGTGAAGACTGCCATGATTCTAATGGAAAGAATGGAGTGAGCCAAAGAGGCAAAAAGTGTGGCTCCAGCTCTGTCCCTTCTGTGACAGAGTGTGTTTTCTTAATTCAGGAAAGGGATCAATCTTCAGTGTACCCAATCTAAGAGGATATATTATTTTATTTTATTTTTATTATTTTATTTTATTTTAATAACCAAATAACATTTTATTATTTATTTAAATGTGGATATTTAAATAATTTTTTTACCATTTTATCTTGTACTTTCTGTGTATCGAGTTTTCTTATTGTTACTTTTGTTGTCTTCTTTCTCTCTGGCTTTTTGCATTGATAGTTTTGTTTGCTTTTTGCCGTTTCATCTCACATCCTTTGGAGAGCCAAATGGTATGAATCTGAATCCCATTGTTCTATCCTGCAGCCTTCAAAATTATAATACACATATTTAAATCTGCATTTTCTTCAATATCTAAAAAAATATTAAATTAATGATTATTTCCTTTATCCTTTCATCTTCTCTCATCCTTCCTCAGTTTTCAATTTATTTCTCTGATTTTGAGTCACCACACCCCTCTGTCTTATGCTCAAGTACTTGCCCTTCATCTGTCTTCCTCACCCTGAACACTTTTTATCCACACTTGTTTGCACAACAGAGCCCTTCCTTCCCATTGAGCTGTTAATCTATTACTTTGAATTAAGCTGAATATCCAGATGGGTCTCTCTCTGGCTTTCAATATACACTGGCTGTTCTTCATGGTAGGAGAGTCATCCTTATTTTTAAAAAAGAGTACAATTATCCACATCACACAGAATTATACAATTCTTCTTGATTATAATTTATAAGGTAGGCACACTCTCACATACATATTTTATTATGCATATCTGGGCTTTATTTGAGGAAAACGGGTTTTCTTCTCTTGCTGTGGCAGATGGTTTTACGTGTTGTTTTGTAAACACTGTGAGGAACACAAGGTACTTCAGAAGACCTTAACATTCGCACGCAACACTGATACCTCATCCTCATTGCACATTAAGAGCCTCAAGAACGATTTGGAAGACTGCAGAGGCAAACACCATATTTTCTTTGCTTCAGCACTTCCTTTCATTAAACTAGAGAGTTACCCAGCTGTTAGTGCTGAAAAGTTATCCTTAGGGAAGTACTGCTTTCAAAGGGAGCAGAGTATCCTTAAAAATCACATTTCCAGTTTCTATTCAGGACAGAACTCATAATCAAAACAGAGTTTTTCCATTAGGCTTTCCATTGAGAAATGGTCTCATTTCATGAACGATCTTAGATCACTAGATTCTCAAATTATTCTCAAATATTATCTATGCAAATACTAACTCACAGTAATTTGATAGTTTCAATAAAAAGCCAAAATTTGATAAAGCAAAAGAAACCTCTCTTCATCCCCAGACTTTTTCTGTCAATACTGGTCATTGTTCTGTTTTGTTTGGTTTGGCTTAATTAATTTATTTATTTTGAGAGAGAGAATGTGTGGAGTGGGGTGGCAGAGAGAGAGGGAGAGTGAGAATGCCAAGCAGGACCTGCACCATCAGCATGGAGCCTGATGTGGGGCTCAATTTCATGACCCATGAGATGATGACCTGAGCTGAAATCAAGAGTTGGATGCTTAATTGACTAGGCCACCCAGACGTCCCATCTTTTTGCTTTCATTAAACTGTTTTTATTTCCTAAAACGTTCTTCATCCAATCTAAACTAGCCATTGATATGGTTTGAAGTGTTGGGGTTCAGAGCCAGCAGTCAAAAAAGAATTTTTGAGATGTTTTCCATGCAAAAAGGTATTTTTATTATAGCACAGGGACAGGACCCCTGGGCAGAAAGAGTTGTACTTGGGATTGTGAGGAGCAGTTGACTATATACTTTGGAACTGGGGGAGGTAAAGACAAAGAAACTTTCCTATACAAGAAGTAGCAGGTTATAAGGAAATTTAATTTTATCTCCATTTCTTTCCGCCTTGTTCCCCCACGTCAGCCATGAGTTATCACACTACACCTTATTTTAGGTTGTTAAGTAAAACATTTACCATAGTCTGATGTATCTTTTTTTTTAAAGATACTTTTTTAAGTTTATTTATTTATTTTGAGAGAGACAGTGACAGCACAAGTGAGGGAGGAGCAGAGAGAGAAGGAAACAGAGAATCCCAAGCAGCCTCTGCACTGTCGCCAGGATGCCGGACAGCAGGCTCAAACTCATGAAACAGTGAGATCACGACCTGGGCTGAAACCAAAAGTCAGACGTTAAACCGACTGAGCCACCTAGACATCCCAATAGTCTGATATATCTTGATCTGCCCCTCAATCCATTTCTTTGCTGGTCTAATCTCTTTTCCTATTGAAAGCAAAGGCCTTCTTTCTATTATTCGGTTCCATACTCCATGCAACTAGAACAAGTCTTGGCATATATACTAGATGCTTAGTGTATATTGCTCAAAATATAGAGAATATTACAATAGTCTGAATTTAAAACTTTAATTTTATTGTTATACACCAAGAAAAATAAAATTATTAGGTCAAATATCTTAGATTTTTTAAACATTCACAGAACTTAGAATTGTTCATTCCCCTTAACTAACTTTAAGATGGTAAAAAAAAAAAGAAAATATAAGATTTTAATATACTATAAGGAGTGATATGTGCACATAATTGCAGAAAAAATGAATTGTCTCTTATAAATATTACTGATGAGTTTTTTGTAAAACAGGAAAGTATTTTTAACCCTTTTTTATAAGAGAGCTGGTCAAGAGATTTGTTTTTTAAGTAAAAAGCATATATGATTGTGATATTTTGATTTGATTGAAAGTCAAATACCCCTAACAACTTCTCCATGTGACTAGTAGAATTCTTCTACACAGGTTAAAAAATATTTGATGGAGTATGCCTGGCTGCCTCAGTCAGTAGAGTATGCAACTTTAAATCTCAGGGTCGTGAGTTCAAGCCCCACGTTGGGCATGGAGCTTATTTAAAAAATCATTTGAAAAGATATTTCAGGGAAAACAAAAGAAACAGATAATCCCCAAAGGTCATAAAAGACAACTGCATCAACATCTTTCAATGGGGAAACTAGAAATTAAAAAAAAAAAATCATAGATAGCATACAAGGCAAAACTTAGTAATAATATACAACAGAAGATAAGTGGAATGAAATTTCTTCTTTCCCCATCTCCATCTGTCTGATATCTTAGATTAGATATTTTAAAAGCAGTGAATTTGCTTGTCTTCAATCAAAGATGAATATGAAAAATGAACTACCAAAATTACTGCCAAATTAACTGGCGCTAAGGAACTAAATCTAGGCGCAAAGGATTGCTAAAAAAATATTCAGTTTCAACCTCAGACAGAATTTTTTTTAGCAAAATATAAAATTATCATATAAAACATGAACGCTAAAATAATGATTTATACAATCTGAGGCTTTTCCAGGTATGTTACCAGTCTTCTTCATTTGAAACATCAGAATTTAAGAAAAATAGAGCTTCTGATTTCCCATAGGCACATTGTGGCTACCTAACTTCAAATACT